>NC_139538.1:23476879-24076879 GCF_965153285.1 Podarcis tiliguerta
ATGTCTAAGAAAGCCAATGTGGCAACTCCCAAATGTTGGTCCACAACTATCATCAGTCACAGCCAGCATGGCCAATGGTCAAGGATGATGGGAATTGTAGTCTAATAACATCTGAAGGGCACCACATTGGCTACTGCTGATGCATGCCAATGAAAACAACATTCAATTGCATTGAAATATACAGTAACTAAAACCATTTTGATTCAGTTTTCAAATGGCAGCTAATAAGGGGGCCAATGTTAGCACTCAATACTGTGAGTGCAGAATGGCAAAATGTTTTTGTTTTATTTTTTTAAAAATGGTTTCAGTAAGTATAAATGATATGAGTTAATGTTTCACTGCTCGTGACATGTTCATGATGGTGGCATTTTAAACACAGTGGAAGTGGTATCAAGGTTACCACAGTGGAAATAGGTGAGGCATCTTTTGTAAACCTAAGACCATGATGCTATTTAAAAGAAGGAAAGGATGACTATGGGGGAAAGGGGCGAGATATTTTGAGAATACCAGAAGAAATGCAGAAAATGCTGGTAAGAGTGTGTGTTCCATGTCTCAGATCATGCTGACACACGTAGCAAAGTGAAGAATGGGTTTTTTTTAACTGAAAAAATCCAAAGTTAGACCTACTGGAAATTCCGAACCAAAGTCTGTCTTAAAGTCATTCTTGTCTATGTCATCAAAAATATTAGCAGTTCCCGAGTCAATGTACATATGTTCCATAATACTATGGTCCTAATGATCACCGAAGAGAAAAAGAAACACCAGTCAGAGCATGTTGTAAAGCATGGGTGACTGGCCATGTAAGATTTAAAAAATCACTCAGTTTTAAAAAGCACAATACTAAAATTCTTAGATTAAACAAGACAGAAGACATTTCTGACCCCAACATATATAGCACTCAAAATGGTCTCTTTTTGAAGTCATACTTAAAAAACAATAATAACAAGCTCGGGGAAACTGCACTCAAGGGCGACAGCCTGAATGTTTTGTTTACAATGAATGAGTAATCTCCTGGGAAATGTCTGCTTTGCTATGGGATCAGAATAGAGAAAGGCTACAGCTAAACCATCAATACTTCTCTAGAGGGATACGCATTCCCCAAGTACAGTGCAATTTGTATAAAGGACCACTGTTCACAAGAGATTGTGCTGCTGCTGAGATGAAACCTTGCAGAAATAAAAGTCTCAAGTCATGATTCTTGCAGGTCCAATGGATTGGTTTTGAGGAAAGAACCTAACAACCATTAAAGTTAAAAATAAAATTTGGGCTCAAACCTTAGAAGGACACCCTCTCCTTCCAATTCCAATCATGGACATATAAAACAACGCAAATGTAACTAATTCTATCGGCACCTTTAATATATAAAGAGATCTTGATCCATCAGAGCCCAATAGGTGCAAAATATCACATTTCATTTATGCAACAGGCATTTCGTCATCATGGCAGCTCTGTATTTAGCCATGAACTACCTTTAAGTATAATGTGTCAAAGCTATTATCTCATTCATCTGCATAATATTTTTATTTTATTTAATAAATATTTCTAAACCACTGAGGGTTATATTGCCTTCCTCTCCTCTCCTCTCCTCTCCTCTCCTCTCCTCTCCTCTCCTCTCGTGCCCCCAAATTCTGCTCCAGAGAGTCCCCCAACTCTCCAGAGCAGATTTTGAGGTTGTGCAGGGAGAGGAGAGGGAGGTTTCATTGTGCAAGCAAAACTCTGATGTGCAAGCAAAATGGCATCAACGAACAGAACCCTTCATGTTTAAAAAATGTCTACGTACCATGGAAACAACACCAATCAACATTAAAAACAGTAAAATAATATCACAGAAGCAAACACAGAAAATCAGTGATACAGGTTCCAATCTTACGGGTTAGGGAAAGCCTGCACATTTTCATAAAGACATCTGAAGCAAATAATTGATGGTGCTTCACATCATAAGGCAGAGGTAAGGGCATTCCAGAGTGAAGGGGGAAAGGAGGAAATTGCCTGTTTTAACATTACCACTATATGATATTCCGTAGAGTGTGCTGGCCTGAGCAAAAATATCCCAGGTGTTCAAAGTGATCTTGCAGGTCTACACAGGGGCAAGCAGTCCTTCAGGTAACCCAGTCCTGATTTGTTACAGTAGTCCAATCCTGAGGTTACCAGTACATGGAATCATGGTGGCCAAGGTATCCCTATCCAGGAATGGGTATCGTCGACACACCAACACAAGTTGGCAGTAAGCACCCATCACCAGAGAAGTAACCAGGGCCTCCACTGACAGATTAACCTAGGAGAACCCCCAAACTACATGTCTGTTCCTTCAGAGGGAATGAAACTTATATAATCTCATATACTGTCTTCCATTCCAATCCCAAGGCAGTTTAAAACTTTGGAAGACACTCCTCTAAACAAAACCAGTAAAAAAGCAAAAGGCAAAAACAATACAACCAGTATAAATTACAATATAACAATAAATCCAGCAACCTGAAAAGTTCTCAAGGTCAGGTATCAATGACCCCCAGAGGAAAACTCAGCAAGGTTGGCACCTGCTTTATTTCAAGCGAGAAACTGTTCCATAAACTTGTTAACCAGGCAGGGTCTCTACCTGGATGGTGCCAGATATATTTCTGCAGGCTATCGCACAGCCAATAGGGCCTTATCCTGAGAGCAGGGTAATGTTGAGATCTTGAGATCTCAATATTGCACTGTTGGCATGGAAGCTTCTGCACAGTGCAACTCTCGTCCTGCATCATCAGGATAAAACACGTGCACACTCGTGCAAAATCCCAGGTCACCATGAGAAGACCATAAACTGCTATTCCTTTTTATGCCAACATAATCTCTCCAGAAACTGGGGAGTAGCAGCAGCAGCATGGACTGCTCACATTATATTGGCTAAAAGGGGCTACATTAAAGGTTGGCACTGAGAATCTGATGAACAACACCATTAAAGCTTTCTAGGCAGCACAATTATTATTTTTCAAACTGCTCTTAGGATAAAGTGGGGTAGGGAGAAAACAGCACCAGGTTGTCATTTTTGACCTAGTGAAGCTGAGAAGCAAACGACAATGCACTTCATACCTCCAGTTTCACATCTTGTTCCCTAGAATACTGTTCATCCATATTTTCCCCAGTTGGCGAGCGAGACATAGAGGTTGCAGTGATGGATAAGTCTCCACGTGATATTAAAGTGCACATGTAAGCATCATGGGAGAAAACATCATGCCGTATGAATTCACAGAAAAGCAGCACCAGGTTCACAAATTCCATCTTCTCATGTTCACTGTTTGGGTCAGCTACCAATAGAGAAAAGGTTAGATTTTATTAATTACCATTAGGCTCAAGCAGCTTTTGTCTGAAAAGAAAAAGAAAAAAGTAAGCCTACCTTAAAATTAAGGTAAAGGTAAAGGGACCCCTGACCATTAGGTCTAGTCATGACCGACTCTGGGGTTGCGGCGCTCATCTCACTTTATTGGCCGAGGGAGCCGGTGTACAGCTTCCAGGTCATATGGCCAGCATGACTAAGCCACTTCTGGCGAACCAGAGCAGCGCATGGAAATGCCGTTTACCTTCCCGCCGGAGCGGTACCTATTTATCTACTTGCACTTTGACGTGCTTTCAAACTGCTAGGTTGGCAGAAGCAGGGACCGAGCAACAGGAGCTCACCCCATCGCGGGGATTTGAACCGCCGACCTTGTGATTGGCAAGTCCTAGGCTCTGTGGTTTAAGCCACAGCGCCACCTGCATCCCACAACCTTAAAATTAAGGTTACACAAATAGCTACTTAAATATTTCAGACACAAAGGGTAGAATTCAACACGGCCCTAAGGAGCTAAGTGACATCAGCTTGCTTGTCCAACAGATTGGTATCCCCTCTGCTCCCACAAATTGTTCTCCCACCCCTCCAGAGATTTAGGGGAAGACCCATTGTGCTGGTAGGAGTCCTCACACAGGCTTCTGCTAGCAGGACAGGTTAGTTAACCCCACGCCTTATAGCTCAATCAGTAGAGCATGAGAGGCTTAATCTCAGGATCATGTCCCACATTGGGCAAAAGATTCCTGCATTGCAAGGGGTTGGACCAGAGGACCCTCATGGTCCCTTCCGATTCTATGACTATTAATGGCAGCCCAAACCATCCTTCTCATGTGGTTGATCCAGGCTTCAAAAGTCAGCCCATATAAGAAGGTCCTACAACACTTCTGAAAAATACTCAGATTGGTGTATCTGTATGCAGCTTAACAAATTTATTTGACCACATTGAGGCTTTCTGAAAGTTGTAAGAATCATGTACCATGAATTGGACAGCTTCAAGACAATATATTTGCACTATTGAACCAATATAGGTTAAATGACATGGAGGAAACTCAGTTATTAGAACCCACAGTATATGGCACCTGAATGCACCAACATTCCCACTCCTTAAACCCTTACGGAGTTTTGCTCTCTTTTTCTAACTACTACGAACACACACACGAGTGTCAGAAAGCAACATATACAGGTTCAGCATATGGTTAAGCATATCAGAAGGTTATCCTTCAGGTTCCAAAGATATCAGGAGCCCGCTCCACAGTAACTCAGAGCAGGGCTTTCAGTGTGGCTGCCCCAGTTCTGAGAACAGCATTCCTGTTCAGCTCCGCCTTTGTGGACACATGACAAGGGCATGTGGGACCGCTATTGCCTCACCTATGAGGAGAAACCAGGAACAAATTGCAAAGGGAGGTATAAAAAAGTCTAAACTACTCTGATAAGCACTGGGGGACAACTGTGTTTCACCTGGTAATAAACTGATGAGCTGCTGCCTTGATGCTCAGATCTGACACATTTGCGCTACAATCCTGTGCATATTTAATAGGAGCAAATCCCACTATAAACTGTGAGTCTTACTTCTGAATAAGCATGTACAGAATGACAATGTCAGAGTTTTGGTTTATGTTTTCCCTAGTGCCAAATGTTAGATTGTACAGTCTAAGTTTAGATTGTAAAGCAACCGGCCCAAGGTAAGGCAAACTGGGAGTGGGGCAGGCAGGACACACACACACACACACACACACACACACCGGGAAAAAAAGCTCTAAAACGAAAGGCTACATTAATTGCCTCAAGGCAAAAACAAAGCTCAGAAATACTTTAGTTCCCAAAACACAATGTTTTGGAAAGTTAAAGCCTTCTAGGGGGAAAAAAATAAAAATCTGTAGGTCAGGCAGAAATGAGGGAGGGGGAAAAATGATACAGTCACCAATAATAATAGTGAATATCCAGTAGCTGGACAAAAGGTCACAGAGTTTCATCCTGCTCTGGAACAGAGAGGATTTGATGCTTACATAATGAAGGGGCCTGGGTGTCTAAAAACCTAAGGAGGACATTCTGGAAAACGGGAAGGCTGGATCCAGCAAGTGATGCCGAAGAAATGGATTCCTTTTCGTCCAAGACTTCTGCCTCACCACATCGCTGCAGAAATAAGACAGGATAAAAGCAATCAGTGTAGAACTGCAACACAACAGCTATGAATGCTCCCCTATTACTTAGGGGCACACAAGCAAAAAGGGAGGGGGGAAATAATCTGTTGTTCAACCTGTTGGTCTCTGCTTGTGTGCGAGGAAAAACAAACAAATTAATCTAGAGTCATCTGAGATGTGGCCAGGTGACACATAAGAATGGAATAAAGACTGGCATTCTCAGCATCCTATGTTCCCTCTGCATGAGAGATTAAAGACTTCCAATGCTTGTTACAGGGCCTGAACCTTCCACCAATAACCAAGATGGATAAACTGATTTAACCTTGCTTATAAAGCTGTAGTTCATGGTCAAAGCTAGTTCTCACTTAAATATGAACTGCATTTTTCTCTCCCTGCACACAACTGTCATACGGCAAAGACAACTTACTTCCACTTCAATTTCAGCTTGCCTCTTCTCCAATAGTTTAGCCACAGCCATTGCCCTGTGCTTGCCAGCTCTTTTGCTGCTCACGGCCCATTCACAAAGCAACGTTACGACAGCTTCGTCATTAGTTGCAACCTGTTAAATAAAAACAAAATAAAAGGTCAGTCTCTTGTTTAAGTAGATTAAAATGCTGGCTACGAAGACAGGCAGACGATGCAGACCAATGGCAACAGTAAGTTTCCTGTTCAATTTCCTACCCCTTTTATCCCTAGGATGTATGTTTGTCTAAAAGTTCAAAAGAGAGTTTCTTCTTCTAGGAGGTATGTGTGGCTAGACAGGGAATGAATGCATGGAACAGAAGCATAGTAGTGTGTTGAAGAGCATGATGAGCTAGTTTGAAACTGTTCTCAAAATGCAATTCATGTGCTATATACTAAAACAGGCTTTTGCTATCACATAGGTTTTAGTCTTATTTACATTTACTACACTTCTGGCTACATTCATCAGTTCAAAAGCTGCTCTTTTCAAAGTAAGGATCCTTTATGAACATAGTGCTTGTGTACATATTTTATTACACATTGTTTTCTTATAACTTTTAATTGAAGATGATCCTTTTTTTATGCATAAGAGCCACCTTCATTTTGGAGGTGATACACCTCTTTTTATTAAAAAAAGAAAGAAAAGTTATCCTAAGCAATTCTTATAATTCAGATATGTGAATCCTCAGCTAACAGTAAAATCCAACATTCATCTTTAATCATCCAATCAATGGTTTAACTAGTTTCTGTATGTGAACATCAAAAAACAAACTTTCTGTATCATTACTACTCACTACTGCTATTAATTATAATTTATACATAACGCAACCCATGTGCATAGGCACTTCAGCACTTTACAGAATGCAATAGTACAGTTCCCTGCCCCAAGGAGCTTACAATCTAAAATTTAACATGGGGAAAAGGAAAAGGAAAAGGAAAAGGAAAAGGAAGGAAGGAGACACCAAGTTAAACATGGGGAGGAATATGTGATTGTTCCAATTTCACATTCTTAGGCTTAGTTACAACAGGGCAAGGAAACTAGGTGGTAAAGCCAACCTTTTCATTTTTTAAAAGTTGGTGTAGAAAACGGATTTGAGGAGAGGTGTTCTGGGACACACTTCCAAGCAAACCAACAAAGGAGAAAGGGTGTAGACGATTGAAAGAGCAGGAGACTTGTGGCTGGTGGTAGCTGGTAGCTGGTACAGCCTGAGAAACTAAGATTGCAGACATATTTGTGATCGGAATGTAATGACAGAAAGAAGGGGGAGGCAACGCCATTTAAGGCTTTCCTCTTAGCAATTAGATGCATATTCTTAATATACAGTGTCTGGAAAGGTCCTAAGCACATCCTTTTCTACTAGCAACAGCAAACATAAGCAGAGCAACGGCCTCCCACATCCTCCTCCTGTTGCAACTTTATCTTGTTCAAAGCATTTGCTTAGATACACAACAAGATATAAAGGAGGTGATTATCTGCTGCTTCTTTCCATCACACTATTGATAATGGCTTTGCTAGATATCACCAGAAGCTTGCCTAGTCTAGCACACCATCTCCAGTAATGGGAGCCTGGATCAGGCCCATGCAGAGGCAAGGGCAACTGGGTACACTTGCCCCGGGGCCTCAGAGGGCTAAGCCAGCCAGGGCAGGAGGCCTGTCAGAGACCAGCTGCTTTGTCTGAGTTTAGAAGCTTTATTCTAACAAGGCACACTCTGCAGACAAGCTCTACACGGGCCTGACCTGGATCATCCTGGAAAGCTAAAAAAAAAAAGGTGATTCACATCCCTTTTAATTCATCTGCAACCACAAAATGTTAAGGAAGCCACACACTTTTCCATTCAAAAAAGAAACCTAGAGGGAAGGGAGATCAATAAAAGTTTACAAAGTTGTGGGTGTCGAGAAAACGAAGAAGGAAAATTATTAACGTATGTAGCACACATAGGATTGGGGGGGGGGACCCGACCCTCCATAAACGGTAATTGTGAATAATAGGGCAGTCATGTGTCCTACTTTGCAGAAGACATTCTTCTATTTCCATTGCAGAACAGAGCAAAGTGTGCCACCCTGACAGAACTGTCTGCACTTCCTAAACTACGCTCATGCCTGTAATTGCAGTGGAGGAAACCATCCCATTGCCAATGTTGAAGGTGCAGATTCAGTAGTTAATGAAGATTCAGTAGTTAATGAAGCCAACATTTATACGTGGAATGGGGAGGTATCAAATTTTCCTTTGCCTCAAACAGCAAATTGCCACAGGCCTAACCCTGAATACTCCTGCCAACCTAGCAGTTCGAAAGCGGTGTTTCCGTGTGCTGCTCTGGTTCGCCAGAAGCGGCTTAGTCATGCTGGCCACATGACGCGGAAGCTGTACGCCGGCTCCCTCGGCCAATAAAGCGAGATGAGCACCGCAACCCCAGAGTCGGCCACGACTGGACCTAATGATCAAGGGTCCCTATACCTTTACCTAACGCTGAATATGTTGCAGAAATACAAAAGCAACGTGCATAATCCCATTCCCCCTTTCCACAAACAAGATCTCAAGCCAAAAGCATTGGGTAACTAAGCAATGCTTGCCCCTTGCAGAACAGGGTCTTGAGAAGTCCCATCCCGAAAAGGTTGCGTTGGGCTCAATTCTCATACCACAAGGCCCAGCCTTTCTGCTTCTTCCCCTCATCCACATGCAGCACACAGTAAAGATCCCTGCCTTGTTTGTGAAAGGGCTGGGAAATTAACTTTGGGCAACAGCACAAACAAAACAAAGCCAGATGGCCCTCCTTTATGAAAGCTAAAAATCTGAAGCTACTCTTAACAGCAGCTGTGACTTTTTGCATTGGATATGTGAATGTTTATAGAAATTGGATTATTTTATTTAAAAAGGAACACAAGTTAGCACTGGAATTCTTGGCAATAAATTAATAGTGATACATTTCTCAGAACAACACATCACTTTATTTTCCAGTGCGCTGATGACTGAAGTGAAGCCATTTGACACTTTTAACTTAATTTTTCAAATGGAATAATTGCTTAGTTGTCTTTAGAAGCATCCAATTCCTCCATATACAGAAGTTTTTTCAATACCTCCCTTCTGACCTTTCATTGTGCAACATTAATCAAGAACAGAATATATGCTGTGTGAAACTGAAAAAGGACAAACAGCTGGTTCTGTTTCTAAATGAGTCAGACTTGTTTTAAGGTTGTGCAGCTGCCAGTTTGACTACAACACTCAATCCCAATCGTACATATAAACAGGAGAGAGTGAAGCAAACTTCAGACCTCTGAACTGCCAGCAGAAAATGCACCACTAAGTCCACAAGCCTAGAATGCTATAAGCACTGGGGGCAGAGGGAGAACACTGAGTCAGTAGTTTTTTTCAAAGTTTGCACTTTGAATGTTTGCAGCCACAGTAACCCAGCTGAACACACAAGCCAATTTTAAATGGAAGAGTGGATTGACTTGCTAGTATAAAGACGTCCCAAAGCACGTTTCTCCCTCAGCCAGAAACATGGTTGTCTAGGGTTGGAGGCTGCGTTCATGATTTATACAAGTCCCTGTCAACTTTCAACCAAATACTCCAAGGCGATTTAGAAACACAGCAATACAAACATAGCAATTTAATCAAAACTAGAGCCACAAAAAAGCATATTAATAGGAGCAGCAATAAAACAATTCAAAAGCAAACAGAAATTTTAAAATACAAGTCAACCTCCAAATGCTTCTAAAATATAAGGGGGGGGGATCATATTTATATAACCATTGCCCTAATGTCAATGCATTCCATTAACTTGAAAACATAATTTGCATTTAAAATGAAGCCAAGAAGTTTCATGTTTTTGAACTTTCAGACTAGCATATAATCATGCCCCAAGAATGATGTACACTTTTTACATAAACATAATAATAAAGTATCCACTTATTAAGAGTTAGAACCTGGGAAGAACAGTGCAAGGCTCTACATCTGTCATGAAGGCACCAAGTAACTTAGGAGAAGAGACTGTTATGAAGGTGTATCTACAGTCAACATCATATGGTACCTTTGTTGCCATTCTGTTCCCAGTAACAACATGGAGCCTTTCTTCACCTCCCTTGCAATAGTATCAACCTAATATGAGCTGCCATATTAGCTCATATTTGTTTGTTGTAAACACAAGTGCTGGGGATGGGGCATAAATAGTATTTTACACCTTGATCAATGCATGCAACATCTTCTCTATGAAATTATTTATATATTCCACTGATCTCAAACCTCAAATTTGATTCATAGATTGAGAGTGTTCATCCAAGGCACACTGGCTCCAAAAGGCCTCCTTATGATTAAAATCTATAATAAAATTAAGCAGTTGATAACTAGCAGCTTTTTCTAAGCACCCCTAATTGGATGCCCCTCAAAAGTCTGATGGGTAAGACCAGTCAAGAAGAATCTTATCTAAGTGGCTGTAACCTAAACAGACAAGCAATATGGTCATAAAATTGGGGGGGGGGGGGACTGTTTGAACAGCCTAAATGTTATTGGGTAAAATCAAGTCACCATTCCAAGACAATGTTCTCTGTAACAATTTCCTCCGCAATTATGACTTTTATGTAATTATGACAATTATGACCCTCTATCACAAAACAGCTCACCCAAACAATATGATAGGAGTCACTGTTTGAACTTCAAATCTGTCTAGTTTGGGTGTTTATTTTATTCTGTTCCCAGGCCTCCAGCGTCCTCCAACATCATTGTTTTCAATATGCTTCTAATGTCTCTCCATACTGTTCGTAAACCTCCCTACGATGATAATGTTTCCATTGTATCTTCAACTTCCTAATAGCTAATTATTGCTATATTAATTATGGCAATCAGAATATACTGCCCTCTAAAATTGAACTGCTGATATAGTTGATGATGGCTGCACCATTTCATGCCACCTTTTTTATTTAATACCTTTCCTTAGTTGCAAAGGGGAAAGGCACTCCCAACCCTTAGGCAGCTTCAGCTCCACATATAGGAATTCAAAAAACCCTGCTGAAAATCCCTCTTCTGTCCAGTTACTAAAGGCTCAGGGACACTGCATCTATCCCTTGCCTCTACCCCCCCTAACTTTGCTTGTGATCTTTTGCATTCCATAACTCCAGACAAAATTCTCCTGCATACAACATTTAACAGAATCAGCATGGATAATCCTAGGAACCAGTTATGGGATTCCCCTCAATTCCATTTAAATGTAGACATTTCCATTGTTAGCACTTTGGGCTTGTAGTCACATCTTCCTTATCTTGAGCCAAACCAAGTCAAAAATACAACTCTCCCTATATCATCTGCATCATCTGCATCATCAAACCACCTCCTGTAACAGGAAGAGGTTTGGGTGGGTCCAACAAAAAGCAGATGCAAGCAGTACCTACTATAAAAAAACCACCAGCGCATTATAGCTGAAAAGTGTACCAATCAGCTAATAATCTCATCTGTTGAATCCCACATTAAGAATATGGAGCAGGATCCATCCTTATGTGCATGCAGCTATATCTTGAAGCCATTGGTTCATGTCCTACCCTCCAGAGCAGGAGAAAACAAGCTTGCTCCATCTTCCATGTGACATCCCTTTAGATATCTAAAGATGTCTATAATAGCTCCTCTCAGTCTCCTCTTTTCCAGGCTAAACACAACCCAGCTCCTTCAACTGTTCTTCATAAGGCTTAGTTTCCAGACCCTTCATCATTTTGCTTGCCCTTCTCTGCACATGTTGCAGCTTGTCAACATATTTCCTAAATTGTGGTGCCCAGAATTGGACACAGTATTCCAAGTGTGGTCTGACCAAGAAAGAATATTACTTCCCCTGATCTTAAGAGTTGCCATATTTCAAAAAGTGAAAATCCGGACACAAAAGTGAGCTTTTTTTTTTTTAAGTTTTACCCAAATTTGTTGAGCTTTTGAGCTATTTTTAATGAAATTCGACACTGGCTGCCATACTGGATTTCCCCAGACATTTAAGCAATTTCCACCCAGGCCCTGTTTCCAAGGGCCGAATACCATCTATGTCTGGGAAATTCCGGACGTATGGATTCTACATTATCTGGACACTAAACTTCTGTTGGTGCTGCCTGGAATAGCATTAGCTTTTTTTGCTGCTGCATCACACTGCTGACTCATGTTTCATTTGCAGAATTCATAAAAACTATCTCAGAGAAAATAATAAAGAAAGCAAACGAAAATATTTGTTACAACCAGATATGCATCCAATGAAATGACCAAAGTCTTACTTCTGGAAAAATGTGATTGTGGGTGGCATGCAAGTCAGCTTAAGGAACAAGGCTGGCACAGTGGACCTCCTAACCTGAGGTGAACAGGTATTAAGAAACACAAATAAGGCAGTTTCAAGAAAGCTGGAGCAAGCCATTATCAAGTAACCATATATAGGTATATATTATCAGCTGCTTCCTAACAAACGGAAACGGCTAGAAACAGTTTACAGAGCCACATTTTTATCGACTGGTAGTTTCCAAAAAAGTAAAACTCCCCCACTGTCTGAATAGTCTCTATGGGAACAGCTTTGCACAAATTGAATATTTCTCTCAATACTGGACTTACTCACGGGGAAATTATGCAACCTTCTATGAATAGCAACTGATCAACAAATTTAAAATGGCAGCGCTGAAGGTGAAGGGCAGAATACAGGAGAATTGTGGGCAAGAAAAGAGGGTGGCTTTGTGAGGCTACGTGAAATTGAAAAATTGACTCATTCCTGAGTAGTGACATGTTCTGTGCAGTCAATGCAGTACAGGATATTTTTAACCAAGGACTGAACTGGAAAACTTCAAAAGCTTGTTCTAGTAAATACACAGCAGGATAAGGGGAAAGGTTGATGATATGAATAACTTGGTTTTTTTACCCAAGAGACTAAAAACAGCTAATGGTTAAAACTTTCAAAACCTACTCTCCCACAATATTAAATAGCTTAACATGAGCTAAGGATACACATCACAAACTGGGTCTGATGTTTAGTTTGAATGCATATACATTACTTTAAAACCATTTGGCTATTCCTCTGATGTGCCCTTGAGAATTCAAGGGGGCATGAAGGAAAGCATCACTCTGAGAAAGAGGGAAATGATACCTTAGAAGGGACCTATTCTGCGGGAGATGAGCAATTATCCTGTAATGCCAGCAATAATCTTCTTGGGGAATCCTGTTAGGGGGCCATTTGATCATTAGGAACATGGGCAACTGGGTGTATGACAGGTGTGTGACTGCACAGTGACCTGCCTATCTCAAAGGTTGTAGATGTCGCACGTCATCCGGGTAGCCAGGTAGACAGTGCTGTGGAGGAGTCAGAGGTGGTAGTGCATGATGGCCCTGGAAGCAAACTTTAAGTTTGCTAGGCACCAGGCAAAAATGTTCCTCTTTAACCAAGCCTTTGGCTGATTGACATCCAATGCCCTTTAAAAATGTGTTGGGGGAGGTTATTAGGTTGTTTTGCTTTTTTTTTACGTATGGTGTGTTATTATATTGTGATTTTATGTTGTAACCGCCCTGAGACCTGCTGTTGGGTGAGATAGAGACGCAGGTGGCGCTGTGGGTTAAACCACAGAGCCTAGGACTTGCCAATCACAAGGTCGGCGGTTCAAATCCCCACGACGGGGTGAGCTCCCGTTGCTCGGTCCCTGTTCCTGCCAACCTAGCAATTCGAAAGCACATCAAAGTCCAAGTAGATAAATAGGTACCACTGTGGCGGGAAGGTAAACGGTGTTTCCGTGCACTGCTCTGGTTCACCAGAAGCGGCTTAGCCATGCTGGCCACATGACCCAGAAGCTGTACGCTGGCTTCCTCGGCCAATAAAGCAAGATGAGCGCCGCAACACCAGAGTCGGTCACGACTGAACCTAATGGTCAGAGGTCCCTTTACCTTTACCTTTACTATATTATTACAGTGGTACCTCAGGTTAAGTACTTAATTCGTTCTGGAGGTCCATTCTTAACCTGAAAGTGTTCTTAACCTGAAGCACCACCTTAGCTAATGGGGCCTCCTACTGCTGCCACGCCGCCAGAGCACGATTTCTGTTCTCATCCTAAAGCAAAGTTCTTAACCCGAGGTACTATGTCTGGGTTAGCGGAGTCTGTAACCTGAAGCGTATGTAACCCGAGGTACCACTGTATTATTATTAAACATGACTGCAGCCATCTTGAATCAGTAGATGGGGCCTCTTGACAGTTCCAGTGCCCTCTTGAGTTTTGGTATGTGTGTGCGTTTGTGTGTTTGTGACTGAGTGAATGAGAGAGAGAGGAAGAAAGGGAGAAAGGAAGAAATACCTGCTAGAGAACATTATCTGTGGCAGCCCCTACACTGTGGAAATCCTTCCCCAAAGAGTTGCATCTAGCACCTTCATTTTACAGTTTTTGTTGTATGCTGAAGACACATCTCTTTTGACACTTGAAAGGCATACATTTTAGGACCACTCTAGCTATTATAGCATTTTGTTTTGAACTGTTTTAGTGGTGTATTTTACCCACCAGGACCTTGTGACAAAGGATGGGTAATAATTGTAAGATTGTTGAAAGCAAGAACCTTCAAAGTGGCCTTCTCTGCTATGCTACCAGTCCCATGCATGGGGTCAGCTAGGCAGGCACAGCTATAGGGTCTCAATGAGTGGATGGGTCAGTAGCGTCAGGAGGAGGATTTTGGATTTGTTAGGCACTGATGAATATTTCTGAACAAAGCTGGCCTGTACAAAAGGGACAGGCTCCACTTGAACTAGGAGGGAAACAAACAGTTGGCACTTAAATCAAAAAGATGGCAGAGCAAGCTTTTAAACTAACAACAAGGGAGAAGGCCAACAGAGATCAAGGAGCGTCCAGCAGTTTGGAAGAAATCATCTCCCAGGGATGCAGCGTAAAATGATGGTAATCATTCAAGTGAGGAAGGCGTAGAACTAGGCACTGAGAGTTCAGAAGCACATGATAGGAATTAAAAGAGGGCAAAATATCGTAGCATAAAACAGGTGCCAAAGACATCTGGAGAGAGAACACTGTATATAAGTATTTTTACACTACAGTGGTACCTCGGGTTACACACGCTTCAGGTTATATACGCTTCAGGTTACATACGCTTCAGGTTACAGACTCTGCTAACCCAGAAATAGTGCTTCAGGTTAAGAACTTTGCTTCAGGATGAGAACAGAACTCGTGCTCTGGCGGCACGGCAGCAGCAGGAGGCCCCATTAGCTAAAGTGGTACTTCAGGTTAAGTACAGTTTCAGGTTAAGTACAGACCTTCGGAACGAATTAAGTACTTAACCTGAGGTACCACTGTAATGCTCAAAACTTCTGAGCTAAGATGGTGAAGCTGGAGTTCTTGTTCTTAGATATAGAGTGGGCATAATGGAAACCAGGTAGAATGGAGAGAACGAATGGGACATGGTTATCTTTGAATGGGAACTCTATATGGGAAGGACAGGGAGGGGTGTTCTAGCGGTGGCATCGCTGTACATCAAAGAGGAAATAAATCCAACAAGCTAGAAATCCCCCGATGGGCAGACTTCTTCACAGAATTATTGTGGGTAGTAATACCAGGCCACAAGATTCATTTCTTGCTGTAGTTCCAACCAAAATGCTCAGCTTGAGGTGGAGAATGAAATCAAAGAAGCATACAAAAGAGGTAATGCTACAACAATACATTAGATGTCTTTCTGGAAGACATCTGAAGGCAGCCCTGTATAGGGAAGTTTTTAATGTTTGATGTTTCTATCAATGGCTACTATCCATGATGGCTATGTACAGCTTGCCCATGAAACTATATTCAAGTTTTTATAGGATACAATAAACACAACTTGAAAAAAACTATTCCAGATATGACACTGCAGCTTTTCTTTAGTTTTTCTTTTAGTTTTAAAAGAGCTGCCATCTAGTGGCTCAGATAATTATTATTTTTTAAAATATTAGATATATTCAAAATAGTAGCAAAGGGAATATTTGGCCCATCATCAATGTATATTTGCATGCACAAAACATGCAGCTACTCCCCAGAAGCGTGCAAAAGACTGTAGGTGACATGCAGCGATACCTGTGCAATTGGTCAACAGATTTCCACTTGTACAACACAACTTCTTTTTCCTCTGCTCCCACCTATAGCTCATTTACAACCCTCAGGTATGCTCTGGATACATCCTCAAAAGAAGATCTTTGGGGGTTGCAGGAGCAGCAGATAGGACAAGAGGAAGGAGAGAGCCATTCACATGACATGGGATGTCACACAGCGAAGGCAGGTGTGATACCAGCCTTTACATCTGTCAAGATCGAAAGAACTAAAACCAGATGATTAAGTTAAGACTGCGGTGCTGTGCACAGTTACCTGGAACTTACATTGAACTCCATAGGCATTGCACTGCAAGTCTATTTGGCTTTTTGAAATGGAAAGTTTTGCAGTGTGTTCTTATACAAAGCTACACTTATTCCTAAAAACGCAGCACTTCACAGTTTTGTAATGTTTCCTACAAGACTTCGTTCCAATAAGATGTAGTGATGGAAACCAACCTGGAAGGCCTTAAATGAAGAAGAAGAGTTTGGATTTGATATCCCGCTTTATCACTACCCTAAGGAGTCTCAAAGCGACTAACATTCTCCTTTCCCTTCCTCCCCCACAACAAACACTTTGTGAGGTGAGTGAGGCTGAGAGACTTCAGGGAAGTGTGACTAGCCCAAGGTCACCCAGCAGCTGGTTGATGGTTAGGCATTGGTTCAAATTGGTTGGTGGAGGGGTAAGTGCCTAGCCCTCCAATGGTGGTGCGGAAAGGGAATTCCGTTAAAGGAATCCAGGGGCTTGCCATTCTTTTCGTCCTTGTCCCTGGCATCGGACTTGGGCCGTGCAAGCCACCAGGAGCATGAGGGTGAGAAGTAAGGGACTGAGGCCCAGCTTCATTTTCTCCCCAAAATTTGTTTCCCGCACTGGCTTTCGCTGGAATCCGGAAGTCAGTTCTGTCCCCTGGGCAAGGACAGACAGTCGGAACCAATGCCTAAGCAACCACTCACTTGGATGTATTTAAATAAAGTTGTGGCCAAAATCGTGCCGAAAACCCAAACCAAAATTGATGTGTGTGGCTTGGGGACCTCGACACGCAACTCTGAATACAAATAGGGGGGAACCACAAGTGAGGAGAATGTGTTAGGATCAGGTCTTGCTTGTGGGGCTTCCAACAGGCATGTGGTTGGTCACTGTACTAGAGGACAATGGAATACATGGGCTTTGAGTCAAGGTTTAGTGGGGATTTTCCTATGTTCTTATAAATGAACGATTATGAAATCTCATTTAGAGTTATTCACTAGGAAGTTCGCAACTTTCCTCCTGACCATTTATCCTTTAATGATTCGAGAGAGTTGTTGTTTCCCCCACATCCCCCCCCCCCCCACACCAAAGCCAACAATGGTTCAGTTTTCAGACAATCAGCTGTGGCATAGTTCCTTTGAAACATTCTAAAATTGTTACTTCCTCTGCAGCTGAGTAGATCTGACAGCACAGTAGATTGTGGTCACTAGAGCCAACATAAGCAGATCTACAAATACAGCATTTGTTCTGTCAGCTGCAAGCCAAACACATTAAATTAATACACAGTTTTTCAGCAACCTTCACAGATCAGGCAAGTTAAGATAGCATTTGCTGTGACAGATGCAAGTCAGCGGACACAGAAAACCAGCAGCTGCAGAGAACATGGAACAGAAACCAATCACTTCCTATCTTTCTCAGCATATAAGCACACTGTAATGGTGGAGAGCAACTCTAAAACCCCAAAGCAAGCAAACAAGACTATGGAGACTTAAAGGGCACTATAAGAAAGGGAGTGGAAAGGCAGACTGGACCCCAGCACTTTTCACCTTCCAAAATTAACGGTTTTGGGAAGGCACGTTAAAGACACACACACACCCATAGAAAGAGAGAAAGGAGAAAAGTATGAGATAGGAGTTTGTATAAACTTCCTACAGATAGGAAATTTTCATGAACTGTTAGTTGTAAAAGCAGAACTTAATATACAACTTAATATATATTTAGATTTACTTGTCAATAACAATCTCTGGTTTAGTAGCACCTTAGAGAACAACTAAGTTTGTATACCCAGAACAAACTTAGTTGGTCTCTAAGGTGCAACTGGCCAATTTTTTTATTATTATTATTTATTTCGTCTATGTCAGACCAACACGGCTACCTACCTGAATCTCTGCTTAGTTAGTTATTTTGTACCAGTGCACCCATCCAAATTTTGCTTTGGTAATATTAGCTTTATTGATCAGCTATACCACATTATAAAATTAAAAGCAATGCCATAATATGTCATCTGGCTGATCAAATGATTCTGAATGGATATTTTTTACACACTGTGCTGATATTACTGTTGGTGGATTTTTTAAAAAATATAGATGTTTAGCTGTAAATACATAAAGGAACTTATAAATCCTTGCATTTATGTCTTCTTCTCTCCTGCACCTACCGTATTTTTCGCCCTATAGGATGCACTTTTCCCCCTCCAAAAATGAAGGGGAAATGTGTGTGCGTCCTATGGGGCGAATGCAGGCTTTCGCTGAAGCCTGGAAAGCGAGGGGGGTCAGTGCGCACCGACCCCTCTCGCTCTCCAGGCTTCAGGAAGCTATCTGCAAGCCATGAGAGAGCTGCGCGACTTCGCACAGCTCTCCCACGGCTTGCGGAGAGCTTGCCTGCACCCAGAAGCTTGGGGCGTGCTGAGCTCAGCACACCCCAGGCTTCAGGCTTCGCGCAGCTCTCCGCTAGCCGTGGGAGAGCTGCGCGAAGTCGCGCAGCTCTCCCACGGCTTGCGGATAGCAGCCTGTTCTGGGGGCTGGGGTCGGGGAAGCTCGGGCTTCCCCCGCCCCAGCCTCGCACCTGGAGGGGAAATAATTTTTTTTTTCTTTATTTCCCCCCCCAAAAAATTTGGTGCTTCCTATGGGCCAGTGCGCCCTATGGGGCGAAAAATACGGTATATAAATACTTGTGTGCATGTGTATAATTACACCTTTCTAAATACCTGTTAATGTAAAATAGTTATTGTGGCAACAATTCTAGAAACCTAATTAAACTAGAGCATCGTGTAAAACAATGCCAAATTACTGAAAAGATGGGAATTTATATGCAGTAGAACATGCAGCATTTCCTGTTAACTGAAGTGCATAAACTATTTAACTCTTTTTGACCTTTTGGCCCTTTTGGGATAACCTCCTTCCTGGTTTTGGCTCAGCCCTAAAATTTACTGTGAATGTAAGAAAGAGCAGCTAAGAAACACTGCTAGGAATTTGCAGGTACACATCTCTCACAACCATCAAAGACACGACTTCTGGGCAATCTTGTGTCATAGCACATGTTAGAAACAGAGTAGTGTGCCACTCAAGAGAATGATCAGAACAGGAAGTAGCATTAACTGCCTCATTGAAAGCTACTGGCCAGTAGACAGAATGCAAATATTTTGAATAAACACACTATTATGATGCTTCATATGTCAATCAATCATGTTGGTAAATAAGAGAATGAGAAAATGAGTCTTTAACCATTTATAAACTTAGAAGGAGGGGAAATGCAGTTACCTCCTGGCTATCCTTGTTCTGGTTTGGCCAGAAAATCTTGTGATAAAGACTTTCCATTGAATTGCTAGAATCTGATCGATCAAAGCAGTGTCTATCCAGAACCTCCAATGTGTGCAAAACGCGGCTGATAGTCACTCCTAGAAGACAGAGAAACAGAAAAGAGTATATTTACATTGTGAAATCCAAAGAATTACCGTATTTTTCGCCCTATAGGACGCACTTTTTCCCCTCCAAAAATGAAGGGGAAATCTGGGTGCGTCCTATGGGGCGAATGCAGGCATCGCGGACCTCTCCGCAAACAGCAGGAGCGCTCCCGCTGCTGGCGGAGAGGTGCCTGCATGCTGAAGCCTGCGCGCGCTGAGCTCAGCGCGTCCAGGCTTCGCGGACCTCTCCGCCAGCAGCGGGAGCGCTCCCGCTGCTGGCGGAGAGGTGCCTGCATGCTGAAGCCTGCGCGCGCTGAGCTCAGCGCGTCCAGGCTTCGCGGACCTCTCCGCCAGCAGCGGGAGCGCTCCCGCTGCTGGCGGAGAGGTGCCTGCATGCTGAAGCCTGCGCGCGCTGAGCTCAGCGCGTCCAGGCTTCGCGGACCAGCACTGGGCTCCCACGGCTTGCAGAGAGCTGCCTGTTTGGGGGCTGGGGTCGGGGGAAGCTCGGGCTTCCCCAACCCCGCGCCTGGGGGGGAAAATAATTTTTTTCCTTTATTTCCCCCCCCAAAAAACTAGGTGCGCCTTATGGGACAGAGCGTCCTATAGGGCGAAAAATACGGTATTTATATACTGATATATATCATTATATAAAGAAAAACCAGAAAACAAAAAAACAGAACAAATAAAAGTTTCTACAATTGTTTTCTTTTGTAGGAATTAAGGAGTTGTATGTATGCATGTGTAATAAATTTGTTTCGTGTTTTGTTTTGCATTTGTGAGTATTGTATTTATCAATAAAAAAAAATTATTATTTTTTTAAGTTTCTACAACAGCACTGCCTTGTTTTGATTCTCACCTTAAAGAATGGTAGGAACTTGTCTTAAGTTTTTGATAATACCATCCACCCTTTTCAGAGTTTTTCTTCAAGTCTCTACTGCTTTCTTTCTGGCTTTAACCTGCCTAGTCACATCTTTCAAAACAGATGATTGCAGGAATCTAGGATGGATCAATCATCAAAACTGGAGGCATTTTAGCCCCCTTCTAATGTATCACACTGAAATCCAAGAGGAACATGGCCAGTAAGGACTTACAGTATCCGATATATATTTTTAAACTTTATTATTATTATTATTATTATTATTATTATTATTATTATTATTATTATTATTTTACCTGCAGTTGTTTCTTGGCATTTGTCAAAAGACCATCGCACTTCCACAGCACGGCCTCTTTGCTTTATCTGCTGTTCTACTTCATAAATCTTTCCCCGTACCTGAAAGAGTAATTGGCTAGTGTTTGCGAAAATCAAATCTCAAACACGTGTCAGATTTCTCCTAGGCTTATCCAGTTTCCTGAGGGCAGAGAACAACTACTGAACAGACATAAAGTAATAGCAGCTTCGGATTAAACCACGTCGGACAAAGAAGCAGTATGGTATCTCCCGTTTACTATCTTACAGACTAAAATGGGACCACTTTTCAAAAATGGCTTGCTTCAGAAAACATTCCAAAATCTTAAACTAAAAAATAAATAAAACTCCACAGTGGCAGCACAAAGGGCTGCTCTCATCCCCTTGAACTTTTCGGTTGTCGTTTTCTGAATCTTTCCAACTCAACAATATCCATTTTCAGGTAAGGCAAGCAGACCAACTCCACCCTGCTCACCCAGCCATTTCTCAGTGATGCAGAAGAGATCAGCCTCCTTATCCTTAAGCAAATCATGGATGAGGGAGGTCTTACTCAGAGCCGACCTGGCATTCAGCAACAATCATAATTTCCCAGGTTGCAGGAGGCACTGGCACACAGCACAGTCGCTAACTACCTGCGCCATGTGCCCTTTACCTGGCCTGCCTCACCCCTCCACACCCCATACCCTTCTCCTTGTCCAGAACCACTATGATTGGGGCCACCCCCTGCTCTGCCCAGCTCCTCTCTTCTGAGGCACATCTTTCTTCCCGTAATTAAAAACAAACAAACCCAAAATTAAAAAAACACAAGTTAGAAAGCAGTTTAAAATAATTTAAACTACGAGTACAATAATAACGGGTGGCGCTGTGACAGGTGGCGCAGGTGACGGGGGTGGCACTGTGGGTTAAACCACAGAGCCTAGGACTTGCCGATCAGAAGGTCGGCGGTTCAAATCCCCGTGACGGGGTGAGCTCCCATAGCTCAGTCCCTGCTCCTGCCAACCTAGCAATTCGAAAGCACGTCAAAGTGCAAGTAGATAAATAGGTACCACTCCGGCGGGAAGGTAAATGGCATTTCCGTGCGCTGCTCTGGTTCGCCAGAAGCGGCTTAGTCATGCTGGCCACATGAGCCAGAAGCAGCACGCCGGCTCCCTCGGCCAGTAAAGCGATATGAGCGCCACAACCCCAGAGTCGGTCACGACTGGACCTAATGGTCATGGCTCCCTTTACCTTTACTTACAATAATAACAAAACAAAACAAAAACCCAACAGTACTCCAGCCAAAGTGTCTGTTCAGCAGCCTCAGCTTTTGTAGCTGGAGTCAGTCAGGGTCCTGCCCTCCTAGGCCAGGTAGTGATGCCATCACTAGGGACTGCCCAGTTGGCATAAACCAGCCATGTCCAAAGTCTGTTTTGGGGGTGTAATCTGGCCCGCCGGTCGGTTTAATCCGGCCCCTGTGGCAGTTTATTTCCTGGGGTAAAATCTCAAGCTCAACAACTTCAATCCCAAAAACAACTTTGGTCATGTTCACTTCATCAAATTTGCCAGGGTTTTCTCAAAGGCAGTTCCCTGTTTGCTGAACGTCTTTCCTGACAAGGTGCATCTCTGTCCCACATCCATGACTTTCAGGAGGAACTGATAAAACATTCCCATTCACCCAGGCATTTGATAGTGAAAGATACTGTTCCTGGCAATTCTGAAATCATTGGATGAAAAAATGTTTTTGAACTGTTTTTAATAATCATAATAATAATAAATTTTATTTATACCCCGCCTTCCCCAGCCAAGACTGGGCTCAGGGCGGCTAAGAACCAATTATAAAAAACAAGTTGATTGAAATACAACTTAAAAAACAAGATTAAAATACAACATTAAAACATTAAAATGCAGCCTCTTCACAGGAGGAGAAAGGAAAAAAAGAAAGAGGGGGAGGGAATCAAACTGATTCTAAGCCAAAGGCCAGGCGGAACAACTCTGTCTTACAGAGTTTTTAGAAAGTTTTAATGATATTATTTTTTATTATAATAGAATCATAGAATCATAGCGTTGGAAGAGACCACAAGGGCCATCGAGTCCAACCCCCTGCCAAGCAGGAAACACCATCAGACCACTCCTGACATATGGTTGTCAAGCCTCTGCTTAAAGACCTCCAAAGAAGGAGACTCCACCACACTCCTTGGCAGCAAATTCCACTGTCGAACAGCTCTTACTGTCAGGAAGTTCTTCCTAATGTTTAGGTGGAATCTTCTTTCTTGTAGTTTGGATCCATTGTTCCGTGTCCGCTTCTCTGGAGCAGCAGAAAACAACCTTTCTCCCTCCTCTATGTAACATCCTTTTATATATTTGAACATGGCTATCATATCACCCCTTAACCTCCTCTTCTCCAGGCTAAACATGCCCAGCTCCCTTAGCCATTCCTCATAAGGCATCGTTTCCTAATAATGATTATTATGATTATGATTATTAGGAGCTAGGGCTGGGGTGGGGGATGAATCAAACAATAAATAATGGCTAATAGATTCTCAGAAAGTTGAATCCAACTACAAAACCCTATTCTTGCTTCCCCCCCCCCCCGCCCCATTCTGCTAAGGAATCACAGTGATACACGTAAAGATAGCTCCCTCCAAAGGCGAAATGAGGAAAATCTCTCACATGAACACACTTTATAAACACAGTCATCTAAATGAGACTAGCCTATGATACATAATTTCTCAGCACATTACATGCATTGTGTACATTTTAAAATGAATATACCTGCTGATTAAATGCAGAATTTCCTCCAGGCATAGGTAAACTAGATGGAGCAACTTGAAGTAAATCCAAAGGTGAACCAGGATTGATGTTTTTACTTTCATTTGTGGAATAATTCCACACCAAGGCACTTGGGCAACAGAGAGTTATTGTCTGCAATGGGAAGAATATAGAATTTTTTTTTCATGTAATAAGATAATTCAATTCAATTCAGATCATGCAGGTAGATGGCCTATATAGGACTGGAATGGAGCTGAAGTCCAAAACAAAATTTTTAAAAAACTACTTGCTGGTTGATTAATACCTTGGTGTTCAAAGAAATAATCCTTTATAATACAAGCACAAGGAGAAGCATTTCTGTTTATTGTAAAAATATCAGCGCTTCTTTGAAGATTTGAAGTGTGTCATATAGGTAAGACAGTCAGTCTAACAGAGCAGTCATACACGTATCAACTAGAAATTGAGCCGAATTCAGCTGGGCTTTCTCCCTGAAAGTGTGTGTGCGTGCGTGCGTGCGAGAGAGAGAGAGAGAGAGAGAGATGGCCTATTCCTCTTGACCAACTAAGAGAACACACACTGGAAGGACCCGCTGATATTATGTACCATATTTACTCGAATCTAATGCTCACCTTTTTTGGCCAAATTACATTGTGAAAATTAAGGTACCCATTAGATTCGATGGTGCATTAGACTTGAGTAAATATGGTATATATTTCATAGGTACTTTTTTTTTTGTTACTCAAGGCCACTCACAAAAAATATAAAATATACAAAATTTAAAACAATAGACACCCAAACAATTTACCCATATAAATACAAAAAGAACCCCACCCTGTCCTATGAAAGTGACAGTCAAAATTAGCACACTTCACCATCAAGAGCAGTACTGATCTCATAGTACAAAGAACAAAATTTAAGTTTTTTTGGAATTCTAGCCATCGTGGCTGTTCTTAGAGAATTCTGCATGCCTGGGAGAGACCTCTTCAGGAAGACTGTGCATCTGATTCAGATCTATTCTCCCAATGTTCGCCATCAGTATCAAGTATGAATTTTAATCTCTTCTAGCATAGCCGAAACATTTAACAGTTTCACACAGAGAGAGACAGAGGTCACTATTACTAAAACTTTAAAACAACCAGTACCAAATGCTTCTTCTTCTGAAATCCAGCTGTTCCCTGGTGTACAAACAGAGCATTAGAAGAAGAAGAAGAATCCCTCACCTGCAGCATACAACTGAGTCCATAAACCAGTGGACGATGTTGTGGGCAAGAAAGGAAATCCGAACATACTAGCTGTGCAGGGTTGACCACAGGCCCGGCTGTAGTAGGGCTTGGAACCGCTAGAGGTGGGTTATTTGGTCCAATCATCATATGAGGTGAGTGGGCAGCTATGAGGTTAGGACTGTCACTTATTAACAAAGAGAGGCGTCTGGCACAGAAGAAAGCAAGTCGGCGTGACAGGTAGGCCGACTGAACGAACTCTTCGGAATACTGAAAAACATTTTTAGAAATAAAAGTCATTCATCCTAAACCATAAAATTCCAACCAACGTTTCAAAAACTGTTTTGTACCAAGGCATGTGAGTGGTCAGTCCAGGTTAGGGTTGTCTACTCCAGCCTTCTGCAACCCAGTGCCCCCCCAGATGCTTAGGACTACAACTCCCATCAGCACCAGCTAGCATGGCAGCAGGGCGCCAGGCTGGGGAAGGCTAGTCTACTCTGACTGGCAGCAGCTCTCCAGCTTCTCAGGCAGAAAAAGGTTCTCGGTTACATGTGACCCAGATGCTGGGGACTGAACCTGGGACCTTACAAATATGAACATAATCAAATCAAAGGAACAAACAATCTGAGATTTGTTTTATGCAGTGATAGTTTCATAGCCACATCTTAAACCTACTTACATTAATCATACTAATAAAGACCTTGCATTTTATTTTTAAACACGTAGCCCACACGTGCCGGTACGGATGTAACTCAACGGATTAATCAATAGTGCATTAGATCCAAACATGTACTACAATATGCCACCATTGCAATAACTCCTATTATGAACACTGCAGAACAGGACCAACTCACAAAATGCTTAGCTGACGTACAGTGTCCGAAACGCCCGTTGTTCTAGGCTCATTTTGCGACAGGGAATTCCATTAGCAAAAGCAGCTTCTGAGCTCTGGGTGCAGTACTGCGCCTAAGATTTCAGATTAAAACTGCAGAGTGGAAGGAAAGGAGGACCTTTTTCTTCCTCCCCACTTCCAGCTACTCTCTGAAGGCTAGAGAAGAGACCCTCTTGAGAATATTAATGGGGTGAGCAAGGGAAGGACTAGATCATGTGAAAAATGCCTAGACATTCCGTTGTTGTGTTGGGTTTGAGGTGCCATTTAGCTCCTAGCATTCACATCCCTGTTTCTAACACTGCTGAAGTACAGTGGTACCTCGGGTAAGTACTTAATTCGTTCCGGAGGTCCGTACTTAACCTGAAACTGTTCTTAACCTGAAGCACCACTTTAGCTAATGGGGCCTCCTGCTGCTGCTGCCGCACCGCCGGAGCACGATTTCTATTCTTATCCTGAAGCAAAGTTCTTAACCCGAGGTACTATTTCTGGGTTAGCGGAGTCTGTAACCTGAAGCATCTGTAACCGGAAGTGTATGTAACCCGAGGTACCACTGGATATGGTGATATCCAACATGGATGTTCACTCACACAATTGAGTGAGTGACCCCAATTTTCTTTGCATGCACCTTCTGGAATTTTGGGAATACCAGGGAAGGCTGGAAAAGAGAAAATGGAAGTCCTGCACTGCGTGGGCTGCTGCCATTGGATCTCACCCTTAATGTTCTACTAGGTAAAGGTAAAGAGGCCCCTGACCATTAGGTCCAGTCGTGGCTGACTCTGGGGTTACGGCGCTCATCTTGCTTTATTGGCCGAGGGAGCCGGTGTACAGCTTCCGGGTCATGTGGCCAGCATGACTAAGCCGCTTCTGGCGAACCAAAGCAGCGCACGGAAACGCAGTTTACCTTCCCGCCGGAGCAGTACCTATTTATCTACTTGCACTTTGACGTGCTTTCGAACTGCTAGGTTGGCAGGAGCAGGGACCGAGCAACGGGAGCTCACCCTGTCGCGGGGATTCGAATCACTGACCTTCTGATCGGCAAGCCCTAAGCTCTGTGGTTTAACCCACAGCGCCACCTGCGTCCCTAATGTTCTACTACTCTGTGTCTAGAAGCTGGTTTTTGAACTATGGTAAAATTATATTGCCAACACACCCAAAAAGACTTGAGACAATAAATATAGGTAACAGGTTACGGTTATTACAATACAGCAACTATAGGATCTGCCAATCAGAATTATTCAACCAAATTAACCAAAACTAATGATGTCTGGGGTGGTGAGGTGCATTGATGAGGATCTCAACACTCCCATGTCGTAAGCCATAGATGCATGCTGTGATCGTGCAGGAAGGCCTGAGAAAACCTCTCCCTTCTCACTGCGTGCTCCTTGGGTATGTGAACCAATCACACCTTTAATGCTCTACTACTCCATGTCTGGAAGCTGGTTTTTGAACTGTGGGGAAATTGTATCATGCTCTGTACCTGCAATATT
This sequence comes from Podarcis tiliguerta, assembly GCF_965153285.1. Classification (NCBI taxonomy): domain Eukaryota; kingdom Metazoa; phylum Chordata; class Lepidosauria; order Squamata; family Lacertidae; genus Podarcis; species Podarcis tiliguerta. The sequence continues at coordinate 23,504,017 of NC_139538.1, forward strand.
AGCGGTAGTAGGAGTTTTAGAAGTTCATCATCAGCAGGCCTTATTTTTTCCAAGACATCCAATATCCATGTTAAATATTCGTGTCTTTCAAACAGTCCTTCCTGCAATGAAGTTTAGAAAGATCTCAGGTAAATATATATAGTAAAGAGTGCAATTGGTAATATGCCCCCGTGTTCCATTACTCAAGTTACCAATTAAAACAAACCCCAACAACATTAAAGTAGCATCCCAATCATTCAAACCATTTTAGGCAAACAACAGAATGATTTGAAGCAATCATTTTTTTAAAAAAAAAAGTCTGATACATAAACCAGTCATTCAAGTATCTGAAAAGATTCTACAAGGGACTGAACAGCCTAAATATACTTGTTTTCTATGGCAAAGACTGAGACTCAAATATAGAGACTGTCTCCTGAATATTCCTAAAAAAGGTCTTCTCTTCTGTATCTCTTTTTGGGAGAGAGAGAGAAAGGAAGACAAACTCAGACAACAAGTTTTTCTGCTCCCTAGGTTTCAAGTTTCCTCATTCAGCATTCCTAACTTTCATTGTTGTCCCCTTCTATCCAGCAGATAAGAAATCATATTGTTTTTGTTTGTTGGAACAGTGGACACGGAGCAGAGGCGATTTAAAAAACAAATCAGCTGCGTTGTTATTTTGCCCCGGAGAACGACATCTTAGCACATTATTGGAAAAGGTTACCTGGAACATATAGAAAGCTAGCTTTTCATTATATTCCCACTGCTTCAGGGCTTGTTCCACCTCAGGGGACACAGCTGCAGAGCTGCTGCCTTGGCTTGAGGTCATGTGATAAAATTCTGCAATCTTTGCCAGCTGTTCACGGAGGTATCTGGTTGAAATCTGAGTCCATTCTATGAGACAGAAATTAGATGAGTTCTCACGATTCCTCTCCCCCATCAGCTGACAACATGAGATATACAACATGAACAATTAACATGATAATTAGCTAGACTATCAAAGTACATTTTCAAGACAATAAACAGCAGGTCTTTAACACAGAGCCTGTTCAAAAGGCTCCTAGCATGACATTCTGTCCTCTGCAGTATCTTCAAAGCACTTTTGCTAAATGATTGCATGCTCTGCACTATGTTCTTATAAATCTTGCTTCTTTGCAGAATACAACTATTATTGGTGGACCCAACTGTGTTCTGTGAGTTTCAACACCTCACAGAGATTTCTGTTCTTGTGAAACATTTATGACTGAGCTAGGAAGGTTTACTAATTCAGGCCTGTGTAGTAAACTGCTGCACAACAGATATGAAAAATTGTTAAGATTGTGACAGTTTCTATTTTGTATTAATGAGAGAGAGAGAAAAATGCACAAGAGACATATAGCAATATTTACAAGCAGTGCAATTATATGGCTGTGAACGGCTATCTCTGGTGGGAAATAAAACAGATACACAAGAGGTGTTACCTCAAGTTTTAAAGGATTTTCCTCACATCGTATTATCAAAGCTGTTGAATTTGCCAACACTATACAGTACAGCCTATAAGCATATGTGATAGATAGATAGATAGATAGATAGATAGATGATAGATAGATATCTTTATTGTCATTGTCCCATACAGAACAATGAAATTGAAAAACTACATAAAACATTCAAAAATCCCTAAAAACTCTGAAACCCCATTTTAAAATACACTATACTATAAAATACACTATACTATAAAATACACTATACTATAGAGACCCCTTATGCTGCATTTAGAACCAGAATTGCATTTGCGTAGAAACTGTTTCTCAGACGGCTAGTCCTGGCCTTTATAACCCTATACCTTCTTCCAGAAGGCAGAAGCTGAAAGAGGTCATTTCCGGGGTGCGTACGATCCTGCGCTATCTCTGCCGCTTTCTTACGGCACCCGGCAGCATAGATTTGATCTAAGGTGGGAAGCGTGCACCCAATTATTCTCTCTGCAGTCTTTACAACCCTGTATAGCATTGTTTTTTCCCTGGCATGCAGCTCCCGAACCACACACACAGACCATAAGTTAATACGCTCTCCACAGTGCAATGGTAGGAGTGGGGAACATTGGTCTTCAAGATGTTGCTTAACTACAACGCCCATCAGTCCTTGCAGGGATAACCAATGACCATGTGCTGGTGGGTGTTGTTGTTCAGTGACACCTGGAGGATTATGGGTTCTTGCTGAAGCTGAAGGGAGTTGCAGTCCAAAACATTTGGAAGTTGGGGGAAACTGATTTAGCTTTTGAGGCCCTGCTCTGTGTTTCATTGCCTCCAAAAGATACAAACAGGAAAGCAAAGTTAATTTATCACATCAACTGTTGGAAGTTAGTTAACACACAAACTTTTCATTTCTCATGTCAGTGGTCTGAATCAGTACAGACACATTACGCTCCTTGTATCTTGAAGGATTATTTCTGGCAAAGGTTATCAACATAAAAGGAGTTGGGATAACTTGTTCCCCGCTTTACAAAGAAGTACAATCTCCATCCTTTCATAGGAATATAACTTCTACACGATAATCTCCAGTTCAGCTTGTACAATGGGAGAGCATTAGAAGAACCAGCCAACTGAGTTTTCTCTTTCAGAATCTCTGCTGGTTCCATTATAATTGGAGCATAAGAAAAGGGAAGGGCATTATCAGAAGAACTGGAACAAGCCACAGTAATCTGAGCCCAAAGAGAACTGTCATCTCCCAATACTATAGTCCAGCTTTACTATTCCTCCATGAAGCTCTGAAAATGCACCTCATTCTGTGGTTAAAGGTCACCTGAAGCTCCCATCATGTGCAGCTTAATACACAGCACACTGTACTGTTAGACAATAATTGAAAATTAACAACATAACTCTCTTGAACTTCAAGTACAAACGGTTTAAAGAAATCAATGCCCAGTGTACATGAATGTATTTAGGTTACTGTCATGAAGTCTCCAGCAAAGTAACAGCTACTACCATTCTTGTGAATATTATGTTGGATGGCATCCAAAATTATATTAATGTAAGAAGTTAGACAGCTGACATAGCTAAGCAAACAGTAGCATAAGTGGGAGCACACAAGCATAGCTGTCACTGAGAATAATAATAACAACAACAACCACAACAACAACAGGTGCCCTAAGAATTGTGCAACATCTTCCACAAGCAGAAGATGTACATTTATTTTGGCTGTTACGCTACCCTAAGAACGAGGCTCCCATTTGCAGAATGGCTGTGGCACAAATAGGATGCCCCACTTGGATATTGCTACACAGAAGTATTATAAAAATATATAGATACACACACACACACACACACACACACAGCATCACACACAACAAATAATGTCTGACAATACTAAACCAAAATGCAATATGAAAGTTGAAATAAAAACCTTCCATGTCAATAAAACCAGCAAATGTACACATCCAGCCCAAGAAGAAAAATTCAGGTTTCCCAACTCCCTGAATCTTAAGAATAGCATAAGACGCCACTAATGAACATGCCACTGAGAATGGACGGGTCTTCAGGGCCTTTCTGCAGACCTCAAGTGTGGCAACTTTACAGAGATCAGCTGGTAATGAATTTCAGAGTCAGGGACCCACATTGTTAAAATGTAAATAAATTGTGACAAGCATTTTGCAATGTCAATCTACCTTTCTCATTTTTCTTTTTTAAAAAAATTAATTAAAATATTAATAAAAGATGTAGTTAAAGCAGCAGGCAGCCATATGACCCATTGCAAAGAATACACACAGCAGGTTTTCAGCTATTATGTAATGGGGTGTAGGAAAACAAATTCACATATATTCACACAGATATATATTCACATATATCTCGCGCAGACCACCAAAAAAGTTTATATTCTTCTTTAATGCTGCTGCTGTAGTGAGTGCTTAACACCTTTTTGTTGGCAAAAATGGCAGCTTGCATGTACACTTTTTAAAAAATGCGACAGGAGACTTGTTTCTAAACTGCAAAGACGTAGCTATATAGCTGCATTCAACATAGCACTAAGGAGGTGACAGTTTCATGAGCAGCAGGATTTTTCCTTGCACAATAGAACACACATGCCAATATATAACACAAATCTGTTCCCCCAATGCAACACCAGATATGGTTACAGGATGAAGTGGGGGGAGGAGAAAGGGGGAATCTCCCTGTGCTAGCACTAAACTTTGCACTAGTGTGAAAGGTTCACCGAATACCAACCACAGAATTTCACCAAAATAACTGAAATATATCTATGGGACACGCATTGATAGCACCCTGCTCACCACAAGAACATGCCACAACAATTTATGGTACAAATCCATTACAATTTCCAATGAATTCATATATTTACCAAGATTTGGATCAGCAGCCTGGCGTTTTTTGATTTTAGCTTCACAAATGGCAGAATAGTATGCGCACGTCATCTTGATCAGCCATGCTGCTCTCAGCAACGGCACAGAATATTTTGCTAAGTAAGCAAAAACATCTTCCTTTTTACTGAGAATTGGGACCTGGGTTGACAAGAGGTAAAAAAAAAGAGTTAGCAGTGTAATAGAGACAAAACTGTAAGATGAAAAGTTAGAAAACTTCACACTAAAAGACAGGCCTCCAGAAACAGTTGAATGATACATTAAAAGGTCACATCTTTGAGATATTACAAAATCACATCCTTTTGGCTTAGCTGCCCCACTGCGCTGAGCGGAAAAGAACCAGGGAGGAACAGATATTTTGTGAGCTCCATTTGTGCAGTCCCAGTAAACCAGTTTGTCTTATCACGTCAAGCCATAGTTTGGCTTATCATGTCATGCAAGCAGGCCAGCTACAAGCCAATAAAGGAGAGGTGGAACATGAAGCTTCATAACTAATATAATTGCTTCAACAACTTCAAAGTTTCAAAAGCACCCTTTTCTAGGTGGTGACACAGGAAGAATAGCATTCTACTTGCAGGCCTGTCTGCCATGTTTTTCTTTCACACACAAAAACTGGTCTCATGTTCTACTCAACAGCTGAGTAGATCTTATTGTGGTGTTTCAAACATGGAAAAGAGAATGGCTCCCCCTATTCCGCTTCCAAAACTGCCATTATTCTCTCCCTTGTAATTTTGTCTAGAAGTCCTCACGTGCAATACAAAATGCATTCTCTCTACACTGCTAGAAAAAAAGGATTCATTTATATGAACCCATGCAAACAAGTCAACAGGCTGGTAGAGATAACGCTAAATTGTTCAGTGCTATGAGACTGAGCCTAGAAAAGCCTAACGCTAAACTATGATGAAAAGATTTAAAATACACAGAGGGGAAAAACCTAATTGCAAGGCACCGATTTAATATAATAATTACTAGCTATATCTCACACCACCCCCAAAAAAATCAATACCCCTTCACTGATCAACATTTCCTTGATGTTCCAACACAGTGATGTGAGATTTTTTGAGATGCACCAGAATTCTGCATTCATGACAGTGTTCTGAGAGCTCAGTGGGTACATTTGCACTGCAGCCACTGAGCAACAGGGTAAAGAAAAAGAGAGGGAATTCCCACTTCTCCCAACCACTTTTTTTCAAAATCTATACAATATGACCTGTTCCCAATATGGTGGCACAGTCTTAAGTCACTTTTAATTTATTGTCTCCCCTGTCTCAAATTTATGAAGCCCTCAAAATACTAATATGTACCTTTTTTGCCAGAATAGTCAGTGGTTTGTTTCCTGCTAAATCTGCAAACCAACTGTGAATTGCACTCTGGGAACGAGCAGTAACTAGCCAGTAATTGTCTTTGGCATTTACTTGCGGTTTCTTCTTTCCTGTATCCTGGAAAGTATTAAGTTTTAACTTCTCTTCTAATATGCTGCTAAAATAAGCTCCAATCTGATAGAGAGGGAGGGAATAAAAGAAACATACACAGTTAAGTATCTATTAAACACTGCCACATACAATATCCCCATCTGAAGAGATCTAGAATCAATGTTGTTTAAGATATCAGCTTAGTAAGAGTGTATTCTAAATTCCCTGGTGCTGCAAGTCAGTTTTCATACTGCAAAGGGCTAAAGTGATAGCCCATTATCTTTTAAAGGTAAATGCTCTGTGCCTATAAAACAAAAAGCTATTAACTAAGAATGTGTGAAGTGTCTATCAAGGTAGACCCCAATATATAACAGATACATAAAAAGGAAGAAAGTCCTGTTGAATCATAAGCAACACCCAAAATTCACAGTTTGGCAGTATCTTTATTGGGGCTATTATTTCCTCGCAGCTGTGCCAATGGGACTTCCTTTGATTTTTCTGCATTTTGCAGAATACCACCTTTAGCCATTCAGAAGCCAGATCTACAAAGAGAGGGACAGGATTCTCTACCAGCAGAAGAAAGGACTTTTCAGGAGTTATTGGTCTCTAAGGTAAAAGGTAAAGGTACCCCTGCCCATACGGGCCAGTCTTGACAGACTCTAGGGTTGTGCGCCCATCTCACTCAAGAGGCCGGGGGCCAGCGCTGTCCGAAGACACTTCCGGGTCACGTGGCCAGCGTGACATCGCTGCTCTGGCGAGCCAGAGCCGCACACGGAAACGCCGTTTACCTTCCCGCTAGTAAGCGGTCCCTATTTATCTACTTGCACCCGAGAGTGCTTTCGAACTGCTAGGTTGGCAGGCGCTGGGACCGAACAGCGGGAGCACACCCCGCCGCGGGGATTCAAACCGCCGACCTCTTGATCGGCAAGCCCTAGGCACTGAGGCTTTAACCCACAGCGCCACCCGCGTCCCCACCCGCGTATTGGTCTCTAGCCACTAGATATTCCAACCTAGTGGAGAATTCTGGGGAACTGGAAAGCTTACTCAGCATTGTGTGCTTTTGGCTAGCCCTAATGAAAGTATTGTCCAACTTTTGAAACATATTAGAGACACACTTGAGCATCAGTGTCCCTCTGTGGGTACATTATCTCCAGGTTAGGCTCCTGTCCACCAAAAGACTTAAATATGTACGTTAAATATGTATATATTTAATGTGACTGCTTAACCTGAAGCATATAACATCTGGCTTCACTTGAATGCTTTACATATTTAAATTCACTGCTAAATCAGAGTCGTAATTAGCACATAGGGTGAGCTGCACAAAGTCCCATCAACATACCCAGAAACCTCAACTTTGCAGTTACCACTGTGTTAACCCCAAAGAATTAAGAGATACAAAATCAAGAGGAAAGGTAGTTTCTTTTTGCTGGAATAGCACATATTTACTTACAAATCTGTAAACTTACAAGTTACACAGAACATCTGTCTACTGAAATAATGAATACCCACAACTACCTAATTAAGAAGGAGAAGAAGAGTTTGGATTTGATATCCCGCTTTATCACTACCCGAAGGAGTCTCAAAGCAGCTAACATTCTCCTTTCCCTTCCTCCCCCACAACAAACACTCTGTGAGGAGAGTGGGGCTGAGAGACTTCAAAGAAGTGTGACTAGCCCAAGGTCACCCAGCAGCTGCATGTGGAGGAGCGGAGACGCGAACCCGGTTCCCCATATTATGAGACTACTGCTCTTAATCACTACACCACACATTATGACTACTAATATTAATTCAATTTATGAATCACCTTATACAAAGACATCTGAATACTATTAACAATGTATATATTTGCCATCAGCACATAATAAATACAAAAATCACATAAAATGCCTAAGATTTATTGTCCAATCCAGTAAACACATGTACGAAAGCATACCCTAATCTACAAATATCTTCTTGCACAACCATGGCATGATCACCAGAAATCACCAGAAATAAATCTGCACACTGAAGCCATTACCAAGAGCAATAATGTACACATTCAAATGCCTGGCAATGCAAAACAAGTTTTTGCCTTGTGTCTGAATGAGATCATAGGAGCGACTGTGAAGGAAAACAGATGAAATTACTACACTGTCATAAAGGAAAGTACTTTTGCAACAAACCTCAATCCCGACCTTACCTTTGAAGGGTTAATGACAATATTCCTAGCAGAGCCATGCTCATCTCCAGAGAAGGCTGGCTGGTTACTGAAACCTTGCTTTACATTCACAGCCGTAAGTTCATCCTACAAAGAGAGAGTTTTTGTTAAGTTATTCAAGCTGTAGGTTGAAGTTTTAATTACTTTGCTCAATGCCTTTTTGAAGGAATTAAAATTCCTCATGCATTTTATATACCACAAAATGTCATGCTGAAACAGTAATGCGTTCCCTCTATACGCCATAGTCTTTCACATCAGTGTATTTTGGGATAACACTAGTCTTTTATCTGCAGGAAGTTGCTTACCAGGCCGAATGTTATCAAGGCTTAATCTCCTACACATTCACTTTCATCATCAAAGGATAGCATTTTCCAGGATACACAGAGACAAGCACTGACTTTTTAATGTTCTGCCACCATCTCACACACGTCTCTGTATGTCAACCAATAGAATTTGGATACCTTAAAGGCTTTCGGAGTTGGAAGTGGAATAGGCTTAATGGCTGTTTCCTAAATTAGATACAAGATGCTAGTCCTTCTCTCTCTCCTCACACACAAACACTAAGGCACAACGATGCCCCCTGTATACACACGGCTGCTGTAACATTTAAAATTCATCTTATCCCAGGCCCCTAGACCACTAGACATAGCTGCCACCTGAACCATACATTGTTGATATGCAGCACTTGCAAAGACTCTGACCTAAACCTAGAGAATCTTTCAACTAGTAGATCGCTAGGAAAACTGTCATAGCCGGCCTCCTGGGTGTCCCAGTATCAATCTGCATGTTAGTTTAACCTTAGGTCTTTTTGTGTGCATGCAACTATTTTAATTTTAATCCATAAGCTGTTATTGTATATTGTTTTAAATGTCTATTTTACTCTTGTGAAATCAGTCTCAGTTGTGCTTCTTGAACTGGTCTTTGACCGTAATAAATTATTATTATTATTATTATTATTATTATTATTAGGACTGCACTTGGAAAACTATACAGACTTCTGGTTGCCAAACCAGGGCAAGGATTCTGAAGAGATGGGGAATGGCTAAAGCAAAATGGCTACCAAATGGCTACCCAAAATGGCTACCAAAAAATGGCTATCAAATGGCTACCCAAAATGGCTACCAAAAAATGATCAAGGGGCTAGAGCAGCTCACCTATGAGGAAAGGTTGCAACCTTGGGAGATTTTTAGTTTGTAAAAAATGGTGAGTAAGAGGGAGGGGATATGATAGGGGTGTATAAAATTACACACTTGTATTTGCACAACTGCAGTGCAGTGCTTAAGCAATAAGAACAACTTGGTCCCACTTGTACGTGACCCAGCCAAATACAAGTGTGACAGACAGCCACCGTAACATCAACTCTCTCTCCAAAAAGACAAAAAAAAAGTGAGTGACAGCACAGCAGAGGATGGGATCAGCCTGCAATGTACTGGAGTTAGATAAAGATATATCTTTGACCCACGGGCAACCTAGCAAGAATCTTTGGAATATTGAGGTGTAACTGCGAAGCCTTCATCAGTGGGGAAATGCTCCCTTTAAGTTTATTTCAAATGGTTTAAGCTTCCCTTCACCCCCATCCCAATTCCTACAGCATGACTCAGATTCTAACAAGCACCCTACCATGGAAACTGACAGGAAAGGAGTTTACATAATGTCAAGCTCAGTTAAATGAAGTATAAAGTTGAGCACGCTGTCATTTGACTTGACTTGACTTCCAAGCACTCTCCTACTGAAGACACACAGGGCGACTGAATGGAATTGTGACTTTCAAAGCAGTGCACTCCATGTGACATACTACACTGGGTTTTGCCGGGTTATCAGGTTAGCTTTTCAAAGTGTCAACTGGGGCCACTAAAGCCTAATCACGTTGTAGATTTGTGTATGTGTGCGTGCTTTATGGCAGCACTTCAGCACCTGCGTACTATTGGGTTTTTAAACACAGTGTAGCTAGTAATAGTAAAGGTATAGAACAAGTAATAGTAAAGATAGATGCTTGTTGTGACTTTATAATTTGTTTGCAAATCTAAAGGGACTGCGTAACAATCTTGCCACTTTCAAATTGAAGTGCTCACAACATTGCAACTTTATATGCCTACACTTCTTTTAAACTGCACACGCCGATGAATGCTTATTTAGTCTATTCAGAGAACCATTAATATTTCCCAGCTTTGGGAAACAAATTTTACCCAAAGTGTCAACCTGGGAACCACATTTTATCTAAGACAAGGGTGGAGAAACTCAAAGCAGCTTACGACAGGAATAGAACAATACACAATGATAAAAACAAACAGTATCTTAAGGAAAAGAAGAGTAAAAAGGCAATGGCCACATAAAACTAATCCCAAGGTACGGATTTCTTCCCTAGAGAAGAAAATGTGGTTCCTTTCTTTTGGAGTCTGCTAATGATCCCAGGATCCACATTTCTGATGGCTGGGGGAGCTGGACAAGGGTCTCAGAAGACGAATCAAGTTGTTGGGCATGCTCACATATAATTAATTACGTTATTGAGACCAGTGTTAGAAACTGAGATATGAAAGCTGGAGCTAAATGGCACCTTAAACCTAGGTTATGGGCACAACAACGGAATGTCTAGGCACACGCTTTTATAACAGGAATACAAAGTTGAAAATGAATGAACTGCAGCTAAAATATTATGTTCATTTTTCACATGGTCTAGTCCTTCCCCTGCCCACCCCCCCTAATATTCTTAAGAGGGTCTCTTCTCCAGTCTTCAGAGAGTAGCTGGAAGTGGGGAGGCAGAAAAAGGTCCTCCTCTCCTTCCACTCTGCAGTTTTAATCTGAAATCTTAGGCGCAGTACTGTGCCCAGAGCTCAGAAGCTGCTTGCGCTAATGGAATTCCCTGTCGCAAAATGCGCCTAGAACAACGGGAGTTTCGGACACTGAGACACAATGCAAAAGGGATTTGTTTGATTTTGTCAGACTCAAAACCTGTTCCTTTTGCATTTTTACTGCTGGGTAATATTCTGTATTAACAACTCCTTGAAAAATATTTCCATTTACATTATTAAACCAAATAAGGAACCTGGGACAAAAGAAGTATCTCTTCACTTGCTGCAGAATATTTTCAACTCTATAATCTATATCAGGGTGGGGAACCTTTTCCAGTCTAAGGGCTGTATTCTTTTATGGACAATTTAAATAAGCATTTGCCTTTCCCTATAGATCCAACCACAGACTCCAATGGCTCCTAAATCAGCACCACACAAGCCAGCTTTTTAGACTACATAGTGCTGTCATGTCAGGTCAATACAAAAGCCACTTTGTACCAGTTTATTTGCTTAAAACCATCAGTCATCACAAAGCATCTCTCATGAAAACAAGAAGATCATTTGAAATGCCAAACATTACGGAATATTGCCACATGCTAGATAAAGGCACAGATCTAGTTCAATCTTGTATCAAATTATGGTCTAGATATGGTCAAGCAGTTGTGCTTGCCTTATTTTCTGGGTGAAAGACCCTGTTGCAAATAATGCTGTCGTAAGTAACATACTTATCTTGGTTTGAAAGACAAATCATTTTAGAATTGAAAATAAGTTTTGTCTCTTAAAGTATACCTGAATGTGCATGAGCGAGATACAAGATGTGCGAAAGACAAAACATGACATGGATTTCATTCCAAAGGATGCTGGTGAAACCGAGGCTTTGTGGTTTTGGATATTGTCAGGGAACTGCCATCGGAGCTGGAGGCGGAGAGGAGGCTCCAGAAGGATGGCGGAGAGGGTCCCAGTAGGGAGAGAGGTAGCCCATCTGCTGGGGAAGGAAATCAGCGTAACACCAGTGGAGAAGGGGGACAGATGGGGGAATCGGAGAGGTGGCTCCAGGACTCTTCACCAGAGACCAGCGGAGAGGGCACGAGTACTCCGCTGCCCACACCCACTTTGCGCAGAAGACTTCCGCGCAGGAAAGGTAGGAGGAGACTGGGCGTCAAACAGCTTCTATGCTGGAAGAGGTTCAAGAAACGCCCACTGACAGATTCTGCCAGCGACTGAGGCAGCCACGGAACTTGAGGCTGTCCAGACAGAAAGGGTTCAACCAGGCAACCTAGCCAGGAGTAACGGCAACTTACGCACGAGCAACCCCAGAACCATTACAGATATGAATCCTACTGCTGCAAATTAGGATAAAATACATGGTTTTTTTAAAAAATGCACCCAAAGGCTAGATCCACAAGGGAAGGGGAATATCCCCATACACAACCATTTTGGGTCATGCCTTTGTTTGTAGCAGAGTACAAGTTAGCGCTTGCCTGATGTCAACAGGCAGGCAGTTCCAAAGTTTAGGTGCTGCCATACTATAACTATTTTGACATTTTCACATATTAAAGAGAAGAAAAACAGTTTGCCAGGCCTGAATAATAGTAAGAAAAAAATCTCTGAGCAAATGATGTTTGCTCTTTTAAACTTGAGAGCTAAGCCTTCTTTAGGAACCATAAACCGAAGATGGATGCTTCCACCCAGATCTGTGAGACCCTCCAGACATTGCACATGTTGCCAGAAAACATCTGCAGCCAGGAGCCATGTGTGCCAATGGAGGTTCCCTGCATAGCCAGGAATCCTAATCTTCTGAATCAGAAGACAGGGTGGAAAATAAATAAGGCTTTGTGGTTCTTCAGAAATGCTCTCTATAGAGAATGCGAACAGAAATAAAAGGGTGCCAGCAAACATCCCTGACTTAACCTCTGTGGATATGGAGTTTCCATTTGTCAAATTAAAAGCATTAACTTACCCTAACTCGAAACCGCATTTGTTTTTTCCCCAGATTCAAAGGTCAAATATTGACGTTAGCAAATGTGGCAAATTTTGTTCCACTAGGGCAAATCTCTACCCACTAGGGAAAGGTTGATGAGGCATCTGTTTTCTAGTTTAACATATTTTGATATCAAATGGTACAGCAGAGAACACTGGCCAAGGCCATTTCCCCCTTTTCGCAATGTTGATGATTCTTCTATGTCAACATAAGAAGCTTCCTTATACTGAGTCAGACCATAGTTCCATTTAGCTCATTATTATCTACCCTAAGTAGCAGTGTCTGTCCAGTGTCTGACCTGGGGGAGTCCCAGGCCTAAGCTGGGGACTGAACCAGGGACCTTCTGTGAACAGGGCAGAATCTCCACAACCTAGTTTTGCTCTCCCCAATTTTCCTGCTCAAGAAGAAAGCAGTTATAGGTTTTAAGAACAGACATCCAAAATACTAACTGATGTGTAATTTTTAGGATCTTTGCTACAGCCTATTTGAAGGGGATTTATATCCGCTTCCCAGCCTCTGGGAAATTTACTTCTATATGGCAGAACAATTTAGCCAGCACTGTATGCCATCAGCGACCATGACATTGTGTCCTTTGGGAGGCAATTGGAGACAATGCGATCCATCAAAGAAATTATAACAGGTATTCCTGAATCTGTAGAGAGGTGAAAAGAGACTGACAAGGCCACACTGGTACTCAGGAAAAGATACAGTACAGCAATACCATATCCAGCAGGGAAGATGAAAGATAACTGGTGTGGTCATCTATAGCTCCAAGCTAAAATCCCTCCAGTGTATTTTTAAATGTCCTAAAACCAATTGTAGGAAACGCTTATCCTCTCAAGCAGGCCCAGGCAATATCTTATAGAGAGCATCCCCAACTTAAGAGAAAAATTCAACAGGCAACAAAAGTTGACTGATTGGGGGGGCACACTGAGGATTCAAGCCGTGCAATAAACTCTAGCAAGAATTCGTTGCATTGTATTCCAACACTAAGAACAAAAGAATGTAAGAAGAGCCTGCTGGATCAGGCCAATGGCCCCCTCTTCTCCAGCATCCTGTTCTCACGGTGGCTAACCAGATGTTGGTGGGGAAACTGCAAACAGGATTCAAGCACAAAAGCACCTTCCTGTCCTGTGGTTTCCAGCAACCGGTATTCAGAGGCATTGCTGCCTCCCATTGCGTATGCAGAACATAGACATCAGGGTTAACTTGTCCTCCATGAATTTGTCTAATCCTCTTTTAAAACCACCTAGGTTGGTGGCTGTCAGGGAACTGCCATCGGAGCGGGAGGCAGAGAGGAGGCTCCAGGACGATGGTGGAGAGGGTCCCAGTAGGGGGAGAGGTAGCCCATCCGCTGGGGAAGGAAATCAGCGTAACACCAGTGGAGAAGGGGGGCAGATGGGGGAATCGGAGGGGTGGCTCCAGGACCCTTCGCAGGAGACCAGCGGAGAGGGCACGAGTACTCCGTTGCCCACACCCACTTTGCGCAGAAAACTTCTGCACAGGCAAAGGGGGAGGAGACTGGGCGTCAAACAGCTTTTATGCTGGAAGAGGTTTAAGAAACGCCCACTGGCGGATTCTGCCAGCAACTGAGGCAGCCAAGGAACTTGAGGCTGTCCAGACAGCAAGGGTTCAACCAGGCAACCTAGCCAGGAGTAACGGCAACTTACGCACGAGCAACCCCTAGAACCATTACAGTGGCCATCACTGCCCCCTGCGTAAGCGAGTTCCGTGGCTTAACTACTCACTACACAAAGAAATCCTTTTTCTTTTAGCTGTCTGCAATCTTCCAATGTCCAGCGTCATTGGATGTCCATGAGTTCTTATGTTATGGGAGAGGGAGAAGAAACTTTTCTCTACCAACTTTCTGACTCAACCACAATCGATATACCATCAAGGACCTCTTCCTCAATATAAAGCTGTCACCTAATAACAACGCCCATTGCCAATTTACATCAGCCAAACAGGACATTCCACATTTAAGTCTGATATTTGAAGCTTAGGAAGCAATTCAGTCTTTTAAGTTTTGAACAGAATGCTTTTAAAGGATAATTAGAAGAGTTTCGATTTGATATCCCGCCTTATCACTACCCAAAGGAGTCTCAAAGCGGCTAACAATCTCCTTTCCCTTCCTCCCCCACAACAAACACTCTGTGAGGTGAGTGGGGCTGACAGACTTCAAAGAAGTATGACTGGCCCAAGGTCACCCAGCAGCTGCATGTGGAGGAGCGGGGAAGCGAATGAGTGAGGCTCATTACCAGACTAAATTTTCCAGAAGTTTACTAAGAAGACATTGTCTTCTGAGTGGTAACATAGTCCCAACCATGACACTTTACTAATTCAGTATTTGGATGTTCTGTATTCCCATCATTTTGAGAACCTACCTTGTTGACTGGGTTAATGCTCCAAAGTACTTCTCCTAAAGTGCATATATGCCCACCACTATGTCTTCATAAAAATGAAACACTACCAACTGCTTAGCTACTGTTAAGTAACTGGGAGTGGGCTGCAATATTGCAGACTCCCTTCGTCTAACCATAGCACCAGTGGTGATGTGGGCTGTTCTTAGGACTAGCCAGGGCTCCCACTTAGCCTAGCATCTGAATCCACACTGGTGTCTTTTCCTAGCTCACAATTTACGAGAGGCTTAAAAAATGGTTTTTCACTCCTTTCTGTGTTGCTTCAGTGATGTCTTGAGTGACATAGCGCAGCAAAGCATCTGGATAGGAACACTTCCTCGAAGCACTGTTGCATGGAAGAGGACTGACGTGGCATAGCCTGAACCATGTCAGTTTATAAAGATAGAGGTGCTGGGGAGTTTTTCCTCCCTCCTACAGGGTTTCACATTAAACAACCTATTTAATTTAGCACAGAAGCATGGGCAGACAACTAGAGCAAGTCTGAATTCAGTATTCCACATATGTAGCCCAATCCAAGGTGCAGTTACTCACAGTAAGCGCTACTGAATTCAAAGGGACTTACTCATTGGTAAGAGATTTGGAACTGCAGCCAGTTTTCTAAGGAGGTGGTTATTTTATAGTTGCGAATCTTGACTTTGTACTGATTTATTCCATCACATGGAATACTGAGCAGAGATATTCTAAGATCCGGGGGCAGCTCCACAGTGAACCCTGCGGGGGATGACCTCATGCCTTGGAGCAACAGCTTTCTCAGCAGACTCCCATGATTCTTCAAATTAGTTCCACACATGCTACCATAACCCCTCCATCGGCAGTGACCGTCCACAAACCGAACACATTTTTACATTCAGGAGATGCTTCAGTTGCTATAATGTTATTTTAACTAGTATGTACTTATAACAATGATGTTTTAACAAAAGCTATGTACAGAATGTCAGGTCACTAGCATTATTTGCCTGATTTCAGCAGCAAGTAACAAAAGTTCAGTTTGTTTCACAAGTTATACACACCTGAACCAGTTCCATTTCTATTAGCAGTGGAACATATAAATATTCGCGACCACAACATTGATTACAACATGTGATAAGCATATACCATTCTTAAAAATATGTGGTTCAATGTATATAGGAAATGGAACACATTTTAATTATTAACCATATGGGCCCTTGTTGTTTAGGAAGTTGCTGCTACTGCAAACAGAAACTGAAATTAAAATTAAAGTCACTAATTATATCACATTCCAAAGATGACACGGTCTTGCACAGGTCATCAGGTGTGCATTGATTTGGTGTTGTTTTTTACTCTTGTCAAAATGATTATGGAAAAATGAACATAAACATCCCACTTCTCTACCCACTTTGAAATTGTTTTGATTGAAAAGCAGGCTAAACCACACATAAATACCCCAAGAAATCACAGAAACCTATGAAAGAAATGTGTGTTTTTAAAATAATAATAAAAAACCTGGTTCTGTAAATTGGGGAGTCGCAAAACATTTTTATTTACAGCAAGCCTCCACAAGGTGAGAAACAAACTGATTTGAATTTACCAGCTCTTGCATATACCAAATCTTGTACTCTAGAAGACTTGGGAGACTCTGGCTGTGTCTTCAACTCTTGGAAAGCAGATCGAACAAGAGTCAAGAGACTATGAACCCACTGCTGGCTTTGATATGGGTGTGGGGATGAGATCAAAAATAATTACAGAGATTACTATCTCAGGCATCACCCAGTTTTTGATAATTAAGCCAAGCAATGTGGTACAACAGTAAAGATGGCCTAAGTGACAAGATTGGGATTCCAAGCTAGAATCCAGCTGTCAGTTATGTCATGCTAATATGAAGACCATTAAACTGCATTCTATATGCCTGGGATCGCCAATGTGCTGCCTTCCAGATGTTGCTGGACTACAACTCCCATCACCCCTTGCCACAGCCTTTGTTAGCTAGGGCTAATGGGAACTTGAGTCCAATATCTGGAGGGCACATTGGCTACCCCTGCTGTGCACTCATATCAGCTCTCAAATTTGGTCACAGCGTAACAAAACAGTAGCAAACAATAGGCCAATGTGTTTATATTATACTGTTGCACAACAGGCCAATGTGTTTGTATTATATTGTTGTTCAAATATGTAATATTTAACTATTCTGTAAGCTAAGCAGAGTTATTAATAGCATTCTTCCCAAATAAAGCATGGCAGTTAACATTTATTATTAACATTTGAAGAATATGCTCAACCTTTTTTTTTTTTAGCATTCCATATGGTTACTCTAAATAGAAACTTTTGAGTAGAGAAATAAAAACAAGGCATGTACAAGGCATTTTAGAAAATCTGAAGTAGAAAAACAAATTAAAGTTTCTTCAACTGCTCCAGACACTTCCCAACCTGACTTTGGCAAGTGTCAGAAATGAAGACGAAATTTGGTTCCCTAGTCCAATATGCGTGTATCAAAGCCTTCTTACATTTTCCACTGGCAAACCTAAACTGTGACTTATCAGCAAGTGGCAACATTCACTCGGTTATCACATTTACTGTTGTGGTATAAAGCAACTCAAAACTATCTATCAAGTTGAAAATTTTGGTTGGATAAGAAACAATTCCTCCTTTTTTAACACGTGGTAAAACTTCCTCGTCCAATGTACAATGCATATTATAAGAATCACAACATAATTTGAATAAGTCCACAGTAAAAAATAAATAGATCTAAAGGCTAATTCTCAAATTACAGCTACACAATAAAGTTCTGAGTGACACAAATTTTCAACAAAGGCTTCAGAACCACCACCTGTATTTTGGATATGGCAAGGTAACTGGAATAATCAGATGTGCTTACCCTCAGCTCTATTTCCCAGTTTCCCTTACACTTATGAGCCCCTTGGGGACAGAGATTTATCAGGCATGCTTACTATAAAACACCATAATGTACAGAGATGGCACAATAATTTCATATCGAAGTAGCGGCTTTGGGGGCAGGATATTATTTGCAAGCCATTTACCATGTGGGCTGGTCCAGTTCCATAGAGAGATACCATATAAACACCATACCTTCCCGACAACACTTTTCTCCCTGGATTGGAGGATAGGGCCTACCCACATGGAAAGAGGCTTGGAAACATTGCAGTAACATCGAGTTACTCCTGCAGCCACCCAAAGGCAGTAGTAACACCTGGAAATTAGCCATCTAGAAATAGTTCGCAGGTGACATGTGGTCTTGAACCTTTAGAAGGGAACAGGTTAGTTACAGCTGGGTAGCAGGTGAGTGAAGGAAACAAGCAAATCCCTCAGCAACTTGCAGGTAGCCATTATAATAGGCCTTTCCTCCCCACCTTGAAATAATTACAGAGTTAATTGCAGAGCAGCATATCTAGATAGCATCACAAGTTACTATTCAGTGCCACTGGCTGTTGCAATTAATTGTTAAAAGCAGGTGCCTTAAAGTCATATGATTGTGGCTGTGTGTGTTTTGAAAGGGGAGGAGGAGGGGCTTTACTGACTCCTGAGTCAAGTGCACTAGCCCATGGGAAATACCTGTCTGCCACCATGCCTAGCACAGGAGTCAAGACCGCATTTTAGCAGCTGAGCGGGTCTTTGCCCCCTCCCCAAAATAAAATATTTGAGGGGGTCACACAGCCCCTGCAGTTGATGCGCGCTGATATTCACATGATGTGTATGCACCATGTCATGTGAGCAATTATGTGGGGCGGGGCTTACCTCCCCCCCCCCACACACAATATTTTCTTCAAGTTGACACCCCTGATACCTAGGCACCTTTTTTCCAGTGGGAAAACACACTGACTAGTTCAGCTTGGCCCTCCATCCCCTCACACAAGAAGTCCCAAGAAGTCGGGGGGGGGGAGAGAAGGGGGCGTTGAACAGAAATCAATTCTCCACATGTTGGAAAAAGGGTGTCCCTAACTACACATACCTGAGAGAGCCCTTTGCGAGGTGCCAGGGGCTCTTGCCCAGGTGTACCAAACGCGAGTCAGGGTTTGTGTGTGAGAGCGCGGGCGGAGGGGGGTGGGTAAGGGAAAGGGCGGCTTCCCTTTCGGGAGCCGACATTTTTCAAAAGTTTAGGGAGGTGCGCTGAAGGGACAAGCGAGCCGGGTACACGGAGGAGGAGGAGAGAGGGGGGCGGGGAGCCGCCACAGCCACCGGGAGCCCGGAGTGCGTCAGGCCCAGGCAGACAGGAGCGCGCGCGCGCACGGAGACCCGGTGCGCCCCTTCCGCCCTCCGGAGAAGCCGAGTCCTACGGCGGAATCCCCTCAGAAGGGGGCCTCAGCCCCGACTGCTGCATGTCCTCTTCCCTCAGAGCCCCCCACCCCTCATTCTCCCCTCCCCCCCTTCCTTCTCAAGTAGCCACCGGGCAAACTTCTCCCCCTCGCCAAGCGCGCGCTGGCGGGGAACGGGCGAAAGCGCGGGCTTCCTATTACCCCCCCGCTCCCCGTTACCTCCTTCTGCTTGGGGTCTTGAGGGTAGACGTCGGGCGGCCCCAAGCGGGAGCGCTTGAGAGGTCTCTGCTCATAGCTGAGGAGCCCGAAGGCGGCCATGATCTCTCATGTTTAGCCGGCGAAATGAATGAGAGGGAGAGCGCGCGAGGGAGTGAGTTGGAGATGGAGCAGCCTCTGAGCGCCAGGGAGCAGCACTTGGCTGGCAGACGGGCTCCCCCTCTGGGCCTGGCTCTTCTCCGACAGGGGAGAGGGAGAGAGGCGGCGGGGAGACTGCTGCTGCTGCTGCACAAATGCGAGCCAACGCACAGAGGCGAGAGAGAGGGGGCCACCCCCTCAGTCACCCAAGGGCCCGGTAACTACGGGAGGGAGGCAGCGAGCAACTCGGGAATGAAAGCGACTCGGTGCCCAGAGACACAAAAGAAACAGCCACCCCTGCTGAGCTTAATGTGCTGCTGTTTCTTCCTCCGGCTGCTGCTGCTGCTGCAAAGTCTCAGGCTAGAACAAATGTCACCGGAAGATTTTTTTTCCACCAGGGATGTAGTTCCATTGGCACCACGCTTCGTTTTTCTCTCTTCCCACCACCCCCTTCCTCCTCCTCCTCCCAATAGCTCAGGTTATTGAGGATTTTCAGTCGCCACTGAGAAGGTCAACAGGGGCGGGAGGGATCTTCTCCACATACACGCGATCAGAGCACATCAATCAATCAATCAATCTGAAGTCGGAACTGTCCCACCCATTTCCACACCCATCATTGCTAGCGTGGCCTAGAAGGAATCCAAGGAGCGTTGGATTGACCATGAAAATGCACCTGATCGTGAATGTAATAATGTGGTTAAGGGATAACTAAGTCACATCCATTACTGACCTATAGTGCCTATAGTACTATGGGAATTGTTCTGTGGGGGTGGTTTCAAAGCACACATTCATATTGCTGTGCTCCACTTCCTTGACATCCGTGTCAGTTCAGAAAAACTGTGCCACCTATGTCTAGAACCACTCTATTTTTTGTGATTGCATTTTTTCCTATAATTTTAAGGTTTTTCCCTACTGTTTTTAATGGTGTGTTTGAAATTGTTGTAACCTTCCCTGGGACTTTAATAGTGGTGTGCTTACAACACAGGAGCAGATGGAATTCATCAACCTGGGAAGGTAGTTCACCTAGGAGAAAGAAAACTGATCCTAAACCTCTGCTGCCTTGTGGGACATCTTTAGGAGAAGAAAAGGCTAAGAAATAAGCCCTGCACAAATGCAAAGTGGAGTCCCTAAGATGGATAGCGCTTTGAACACCTCCTTCCAGCAGCTTCTGGTGTCAAATACATTGCTGTGCTTACCTTTAGATCACATCAGTGAGGCCAAGGGTCTTGTCATCTGGGCAGCCCAGGACCTCCATACACACTGTCCAGGCTTGCACCCCAGGGAAGTCACTTTGGTACTGCTAATGCAGCGTTTTGCCTTCACCCTTAAAGGACACTCCATTGTCTCTCAAGGCAGGTGGATGCCAACAATCTAATACAACACAGATTAGAATCATCAGCAGATTTCTTTTGCAAGAGTGAGGTAACATCTCTGCAGCTCCTTCTGAGAACAAAAAAGGTTAGCCAAAGGTTAGGTGTTGTTTGCTCTTGGGTATGTATTCCTGCAGTCCAGTCCTATGCATAAGTACTTGAAGTTCTGTGTATACCCTGGGAGAGAGCCAGTGTGGTTTAGTGGTTAAGAGCGGTAGACTTGTAATCTGGGGAACCGGGTTCGCGTCTCCGTTCCTCCACATGCAGCTGCTGGGTGACCTTGGGCTAGTCACACTTCTTTGAAGTCTCTCAGCCCCACTCACCTCACAGAGTGTTTGTTGTGGGGGAGGAAGGGAAAGGAGAATGTTAGCCGCTTTGAGACTCCTTCAGGTGGTGATAAAGCAGATATCAAATCCAAACTCCTCTTTTCTTCTTCTGGGGAAAGGCCCCATTGAACTCTTCACTTTTGAGCAGAAATTTATAAGAGTGCAATAACAAAGAGTTAAATGGAGCTTACTTCCAAGTAAGTGTGCACAGGAAGCAGTGCCACTGGGGCAGGATTTAGGGGCAATGACCCTGTTCAGCAAAATGAACAGGAGGGCTCCCAAATGCAACAAGAGGGCTGACCCACCACATTTTGAAGGAATAATGTAAAGTATTACACATTACTTCTACCCCCACCCTGCAAGCTACCTCTGTTATGAGCATGAAGAAGTGAGACCATACCAGCATATAACACCTCTGATTTGCATTGGTTGCTGCTTGCTGCCAGGCCAAGTTCATGAGTCCAACTTTAATAAGAATTAACTGACACAAAATGTTAGCATTTCAGCTTGGGGAATAAACCGTCAGGGGCTTTTCCCCTTGTGCATTATTTACTTAAAGTACCTATTGCCTCTCTCACAACAAGAAGGAAAAACAATGTTGAATTCAGAAACTTAAAAAAAAAAGCTGTATAAAATACACATAGGTCCCACTTTATGAACATTTTAGAGGTCCATAAAAATCTGTAAATGTTTCTCACGTTGCCCAAAATATAAATGCAGCTTGTCTGAGGTGAAAATAAAAGTCACCAAAATACAGGAGAAAGGATCAACTTTATTTCCACTAAAAATGTCTACCCAAAATGTAAGATTTAATTATTTCCATTCTGACATTTGCTGATATGAATGATCGCCGTCTCAACAAAGATGTGTGTCAACATTAATTATTCTGCAGGCAAATACAGTTTGTTCTAACCAGAGACTGTTGTGGGGTGAGGAGTGGAGATAATAAAATATAACAAGCATGTGCACTTGATTAAAACATATGATCTGATTTGTTCTGTTGAGGAAGTTGTCCCTGAGCTAAATGTTAAGTATTCAGTGACCTTGTACTTCTTGTTCTCATCCCTATTGTATAGCATCACCACCAGGTCCTAGCAGCGCAGGAATAGTGTTTGTTTAATAAATGAAGTGTATCTAAAAAGTGGAACTACACTAAGACAGCCTCAAACCACACAACTTGGGAAGCAGCTCAGATGTATTATCCCCAAAAACTCTGTACCAGGAAAGAATCCAGCAGCTATTTCTTTATTTGGTAGCCAATACAGAAACATAATATGCCTTTATAGAGACTATTTTAAATGTATTATAATCTTTGCAGAATACCATGTATGTGTAGAATTGGTTTTCATAACTACATAGTTGTTATACAACAACTATTGATACATAGTTGCTATATGCAATATGTTGTTTTTAAGGACATATAGAAACTTCATTCCAGTAGTTCCATTGCACATGTGCAGGCTTCAAATGCCACATAAATTATTGTGGCACTCCATGTACACATCAGAGCTACCTACACCTCTGGCTCTCAGCAAATATATCTGCAGGCCCTCAGTGCAGCTTCTGTAGAGTATGTGGACCTACAACAAAATGAGTTCAGAGTTGCTGAGTCTGCAGATGCAAGGCAATGTGTCCCGATAGAGCATGGGTAGGCAAACTAAGGCCCCAGGGGCCAGCTCCGGCCCAATTGCCTTCTAAATCTGGCCCGTGGATGGTCCGGGAATCTGTGTTTTTACATGAGTAGAATGTGTTCTTTTATTTAAAATGCATCTCTGGGTTATTTGTGGGGCATAGGAATTTGTTCATTTTATTGATTTATTTTCAAAATATAGTTCAGCCCCCCAAAAGGTCTGAGGGACAGTAGACCGGCCCCCTGCTGAAAAAGTTTGCTGACCCCTGCAATAGAGCCTACATGCATGTACAAAAGGCAGGAGACCTTGTGGACAGCACTGCAAAAACCAGTACATTAACAGCTGGATGTCCCCTCCCTTGTAGAATGCAGTAGCTACACAGCTTCTCCCAACACCTGTGGTGGATGTTGATAGCAATGTTGTCTCCATGGTTCCAAAGGCAAAGCATTAATTAACTCAACTAGCACCTGGTGTCTGATATTCCTAGACCTGTTGAAGTCGTGGGAGTTCTGAAAGCATGTGGAACTGGTAACGAAGAATCTGGTGAGGTATATTTGAGGAAATGAAATGAGGCAGCACAAGAATATACGAGTACGGGATTTTTGTGTGCATTCACACATGCCATTCCCCCCATCCCACTCTCGATTATTTTTTTCATTTCCTTGCACACCACTAACCACAAGGTCGCAGGGTGGGTTACAACTAGTTGCAACTATAAAACAAGTGTATTTTTAAAAATAAAAACAATCAAAAACAATTCCACATATTGAAAACAATACAAACATTTTAAAAAAAACACAATTCCACATATAAAAAGAATTTAAAAGTAGTTCCAATACAGATGCAGGTGAGAATAAAGATCTCCACTTGAAAGACTGGTTGAAAGAGAAAGGTCTTCATTAGGTACCTATAATGCAACAGAGACTGTGACTTTCTAACAGGGAATACCGAAGGGTAGTTGCTACCACATTAAAGGGCCAATTCATGTGTGTGTGTGTGTGTGTGTGTGTGTAAGGAGGGAATAATCTGCACACATCCCTGTTTACTAAATTCAGTCTTCTCTCTCTCTCTCTCTCTCTCACACACACACACACACACACGCACACACACACAGATAGAGAGAGAGTACCCTTTTAAGCATATAGGGACTAATTCAGAAACCTGATCCATGCCTGAAAAACCATATCCATGCATGTATCACTATTGTTGGATCAGGGTAAAAATGTATCTATCTAGAACATACGCATGAGAACATATTAATGGGACCCTGACATTTACAAATGCTTTTGTTAGCATTGTGAAGCATTTCCACTCCTACCAGAATCAGAAAAGTAACATTACTTATTATGCTGAAGCACACCCCTCAATCCTTGCCTGGCTTCTTTGCTATAAATCCCTATGCTCATCTAATAACATCCTTCAGCCAATCAGTGCACAGAGATTTGTATCCTGTACGGCTGAGCAATAACCCATTTAGTCTTCATGCAAATCAAACACTGAGCCAAAAAATGGAAAGCTAAATCACAGGGGAATGAGTTTGCAGTTCTGGGTCAGTAAGTGCCCAACATTCCCACACATCTCGAGTGCCAGAGACAATTCCATGCTAGAATATATGTCAAGAAGCACTGCAAGTAATATAATTTGCCCCCAAATTTACCCTTGCCAGTTACTAGGGGCTAGACCCTGGAAATATTGCTCACTTTTACTATGGGAACTCACAGTGATAATGCAGCAAACCAAACAGAAACAATACAGCATGATTTGTAAGTTTCTGGATATCACTGATATCATCAGAAGTTCAGCAACCCCCAAACACATCTTGGTGATTTCACACACACCACTTACTTACTTACTTACTTACTTACTTACTTACTTTTTGTATTTCCACACTGCCTTTCAGCCAAGGTAAAGGTAAAGGGACCCCTGACCATTAGGTCCAGTCGTGGCCAACTCTGGGGTTGCGGCGCTCATCTTGCTTTATTGGCCGAGGGAGCCGGCGTACAGATTCCGGGTCATGTGGCCAGCATGACTAAGCCGCTTCTGGCGAACCAGAGCAGCACATGGAAACGCCGTTTACCTTCCCGCCAGAGCGGTACCTATTTATCTACAGTGGTACCTCGAGTTACATACGCTTCAGGTTACATACGCTTCAGGTTACATACTCCACTAACCCAGAAATAGTACCTCGGGTTAAGAACTTTGCTTCAGGATGAGAACAGAAATGGTGCTCCGGAGGCGGAGCAGCAGGCCCCATTAGCTAAAGTGGTACTTCAGGTTAATAACATTTTCAGGTTAAGAATGGACCTCTGGAACGAATTAACTACTTAACCTGAGGTACCACTGTACTTGCACTTTGACATGCTTTCGAACTGGTAGGTTGGCAGGAGCAGGGACTGAACAACGGGCGCTCACCCCGTCGCAGGGATTCAAGCCGCCGACCTTCTGATCGGCAAGTCCTAGGCCCTGTGGTTTAACCCACAGCATCACCCGCATCCCTCAACCAAGGTATTAACATACAAAAGGGGCTAACATTTTATTCCATTCAGTAATCTGTGCTGATGTGCCATTAGAGCGAGTCTCTATCCCCTTTTCATCATAGGGTTAGACTGAGATGAATAGAGAACTGTTACTTAATAAATAAAAAATAAAAAATTAGGCTAGACTGGAGAAGCATACCAGAAAGACTGTTTGTAATCTATTAATATACTGGTGATCAGTTTGCTCTGATCAAGCAGCAGAAAGGCCTACATGAATGCCAGTTTCCAGGACTCGAGGTTTTGTGTTCCATGTAGTGAACCAGAAAACTGCATGTTTCCCTAGGAAACCAGCCCATTAAATGCCATCCAATTATGGGATGTCCAACAGGCTCCTGACTCCCCCCACCCATAAGGCTTCCAAAAAAAAAGCTCCACAACTTTGGCTCCTTAAAAAAGCTCCACAACTTTGGTAGATCACTGCCAGATTTTTTTTATAGTGGGGGTAGATTGCAGTCTCTTGGAAGTTGGACATGCCTGATATAGAGGAATGCTGGGGCAAAGGGCATCTTTTGACTCAGGCACTCATTAGAAATTTTCTCTGGCCATACTTATTTCATAAACTCTACCATAAATAGTTCAATGAAAAGCATCTACCAGTAATCTGCTTTCAATGAGGCCTGATAATGTGGCAAAACGAATGTTGTGTATGATCTAAAACCTTAAATACAGATGGTCACAGAACAATAATCACATCATTTGGGTACCAGCGGATATAGGCTTCTGCTTGGCCATCATGAGAACTGGGCTAGATGTCCCTTTGGTCTGATCCAGCACAGATTTCCTATGTTCTCAATATTATTTTATATATACGAACCTTGAAGACTCAGGCTGTGTTCCCCTTTCGACCATACACTACATGGATTGCAGGTTATGTGATTTCCTTTTTAAAATGATTTCCAAAACCTTCATAATGAAGGGCAATACATCAGAGTAAAAATTGTTATATAAGCTTAAAGGCTGCCCTTGACCATGGATTTTATTTCTGAATAACACAGAAAAGTAAGTCACGTGTTTGAGTTTCCTGTCAAACCTTGAGCAACGCTGCAATGCAGAAACCTAATTTAGGAGAGCCACTATTGTTCGTAAAATTGTAGCTTTTGGATTTAGAGCGCCGTGAAATCTCAGCACCTGACAGATTACATAAATATTAATTTAGCTTTTTAATTAGCACATTAAAGGCCTGAATGGGCTGCCTACTGTGCCTGTACAAAGTTTCAGTCACATGGATGCTGGGTGGAATAATTCTGTAATGGGGGCTGCAGACAGTTGATGTTTCAATAGAACCCAGTTTAAGGCAATTAAATAATCCCATTATCTTTAGCTAACTCTTATTTTGTTAGTTCCATTCATCCTCCATGGTAAAAACCAAGCGGGACAAGATAGAAGCGTGTAACAGTTTACATGGTGTGAAGAAAATGAATAGGAAGAAGATTTTCTTCCTCGCTCATGACACCTGAACTCTGGGCAATCCTATGTGGCTGAATGTTAGGCGACTCAGAACCAACAACATCCATTGCTTCTTAGTGTGGTGCCATAGTTCATAGTTCTTCATGTCAAAGTCCTCTGGGCAGCTAATACAGAATTCAAACAATTAAAATAATGAAATATTAGAGAAAATGATGATGATGATGATGATAACAGTAGCATTTCAAACAGTAGCATTTCAGTCCAGGGTTGTAAAGACTGCAGAGAGAATAATTGGGTGCACTCTTCCCACCTTAGATCAAATCTATGCTGCCAGGTGCCATAAGAAAGCGGCAGAGATAGCGCAGGATAGTATGCACCCCGGAAATGATCTCTTTCAGCTTCTGCCTTCTGGAAGAAGGTATAGGGTTGTAAAGGCCAGGACTAGCCGCCTGATAAACAGTTTCTATGCAAATGCAATTCTGGTTCTAAACGCAGCATAAGGAGTCTCTATAGTATATTGTATTTTAAAATGGGGTTTCAGAGTTTTTAGGGGTTTTTGAATGTTTTATGTAGTTTTTCAATTTCATTGTTCAATTTCAATTTCAATTTCATGGGACAATGACAATAAAGATGTTGTATATTTCAAACATTACAAATGAATCAGTTCAGTTTGTTGCCTACGAACTGAGACAAGCAGCATAACAGTATTTAAAACACAGCAGAAACAAATTGTACCAAGGTCTGGAAGATTTTTTAAAAAGTATTATCTGGTGCCAAAAGTATCTTAATGCAGGCATCATGTAAGCCTCATTGAGGTTCAGGTGGGCACTGACTGTTGAATGCTTCCAATGGTAATTAAAAGCATAATGTGCAGACAGGTAACCACCCCGTGGCTGCAGGAAACAATGGGAATCTTGATTTCTTCAAACATGGAAATGAGGCATGTCCTTCTTCACTGTCTGATGAAGGAAATCCTTTCATTTTCCTAGTTCAGATGCTGCGGTATTCCCATTTTCCCTGTTTTGCCCTGGTTATACCTCTTCTGAGAGTCTGCTATATGGCGATCCCACACCATAGCTTGGTATGATGCATTTCACACCTGTCAAGGACATTCACACCTGCACCTGTATGCAATGCCACATGCCTCCATATCTGAATATATTTGTCCACATATAGTGTAAATTTGGTCCTTTTCTGGTTCACTGTTATACCGTGCTCAGATATTAAATACGCTACACATGGACACCAATGTGTATTATCACATATCTCCATGTGCATAAATTAATAGTGTCATTGTTGATTATGGATTTATTGGGGGGAAGCCGTACCACCAATAACAACCACCACCTATGACCTTATCTGCACCTTTTGTATGGAAGTAAAAGCACGTCAAAGTGCAAGTAGATAAATAGGTACTGCTCCAGCGGGAAGGTAAACGGCGTTTCCGTGCGCTGCTCTGGTATGCCAGAAGCAGCTTAGTCATGCTGGCCACATGGCCCGGAAGCTGTACGCCGGCTCCCTTGGCCAGTAAAGCGAGATGAGCGCCGCAACCCCAGAGTCAGGGGTCCCTTTACCTTTACCTTAGTATACTTTAAGCTACAGAACTGTTTTGTCCTGCTTGGAATTCTGAAAATTGTTCTGTAGTGATACCTGGCTGTAGTGATACCTTGCTTGGCATAAATCCATTTCAATGTCTTCTTAAGGCACAGTGGTGTGCCACCTTTTGGTTATACCCTGTAAGTGCAAGCCACGGTGCAAGGCTTTATTTTCAGCATAAAACATAAGAGAAGAATACGCAATAGGAATAATTCTTTGCCTATTGGCAGAAATAGTTCTGCTACAAGAATGAGTTGGTGGTGCATTTGCACTATTTAATTAAAAGGCTAATTTAATTTTAATTAAATTTAAAATAATGATTTATAATTAATTGATCCCAGGTTTATATGTAGCAGGCCCTGCCATCATCAGCTACCTCTCATCCTTACAATATGAAGCAGTAGCCTTTCAGGGAGGCTGATACAAGCTTGCTAAGATGCTGGAATAATATAATGCTTCGTCACATTGTGCTAGCATAGTTCAGCACTTAAGCATTCATGTCCTTCGTGTAGCAACGTGTAACTAAGAAATATGCTGTTAGGAAATTAATTTTATTTGGAACATGCATGCATTAAACAGGTGGGTGCCCCTGTTGCAAAGATCCTGTAGCACTTAAAAAAAAAATCAGACCTATACCCCATCTTTCCTCCATGGAGCACATGACAGCACACAAAATTCTCTCCTGCCCCCAACCCATTTGTTCTTCACAATAGCCCTGCAAGGCAGGTTAGACTGAGAGAAAGAGAGAGGCTTCCTTCTGGTGGAAATTTGAAACTGGATCTCCCCAGTCTTAGTGTAATAGTCTAATCAGCATACCCCATTCTCAGTTGTAACAAGATACTTACAATGATAGAACTATGGACCGGATCTAGAAAACACACAAACTGTGAACGACGCCATTTTCAGCCCGCTTAAAGCCACTTTCTAACCACAGCCAACATCTGAACATATTTAATGAAGCCATGTGCTTTAAAAAAAACCAAAAAAACCCCACAACAGTCAAATTCACAAATACCTGAATTTACATGGACTTCAACAGAACCAAAGTACAGTATTTGGAAGCAAAACACCGATCAGAATGATTTACCAGTAAGTGCTTTGTGGCAAGTAAAGGTAAAGGTAAAGGACCCCTGACAGTTAAGTCCAGTTGCGAACGACTCTGGGGTTGCGGCACTCATCTCGCTTTACAGGTCAAGGGAGCTGGCGTTGGTCCGCAGGCAGTTTCTCCGGGTCATGTGGACAGCATGACTAAGCCGCTTCTGGCG
Source organism: Podarcis tiliguerta (assembly GCF_965153285.1). NCBI lineage: Eukaryota > Metazoa > Chordata > Lepidosauria > Squamata > Lacertidae > Podarcis > Podarcis tiliguerta. The sequence goes on from NC_139538.1 coordinate 23,533,855, forward strand.
AAACCAGAGCAGCGCATGGAAACGCCGTTTAGCAGCATAGTGATTGTCGCATCTGCCCTGTCTAAATACACCAGCTACATTTCAGCCACGATGAAGTGTGCACACTGGTTGAGGGGTTTTTTTCCGGGGGGGGGGGGCTTTTTCAGTTATAGATTTCCTGAGTTATGTACAATAACATACAATACATTGGTACCTCGGGTTACATACGCTTCAGGTTACATCCGCTTCAGGTTACAGACTCTGCTAACCCAGAAATAGTGCTTCAGGTTAAGCACTTTGCTTCAGGATGAGAACAGAAATCGTGCTCCGGCGGCATGGCAGCAGCAGGAGGCCCCATTAGCTAAAGTGGCGCTTCAGGTTAAGAACAGTTTCAGGTTAAGTACAGACCTTCGGAACGAATTAAGTACTTAACCTGAGGTACCACTGTAGATGATAGATAGATAGATAGATGATAGATGATAGATAGATAGATGATAGATATAGATAGATTAGATAGATATAGATAGATGATAGATAGATAGATAGATAGATAGATAGATAGATAGATAGATGATAGATAGATATAGATAGATAGATAGATATAGATATTGATAGATGATGATAATAGATAGATGATAGATAGATAGATAGATGATAGATAGATAGATAGATATAGATGATAGATGATAGATGATAGATGATAGATGATAGATAGATAGATAGATAGATAGATATAGATATTGATAGATGATGATAATAGATAGATGATAGATAGATAGATAGATAGATAGATGATAGATAGATAGATAGATAGATAGATATAGATGATAGATGATAGATGATAGATGATAGATGATAGATGATAGATAGATAGATGATAGATAGATAGATAGATAGATAGATAGATAGATAGATAGATATAGATGATAGATGATAGATGATAGATGATAGATGACAGATGATAGATGATAGATGATAGATGATAGATGATAGATGATAGATAGATAGATAGATGATAGATAGATAATCTATATCTGTACTGATATCTCCCAAATGAAACCTTGCACAACTTCTTTGCAAAGTTGCTAACTTAATTGGAGAGCCATGTCTGTTTCTGGAATTTTCAGCTCACCCAATCAGACAAAGGGCTGTTTAGAAAAAAAAAGGGGGGGGAGGCATTCATCAAATTACACTGAGGGTTCCATCTGTTATCTGAAACCTTTGTTCTCAAGTGACACAGGGAGGAGATGGTGCAAAACACACTTTGCTAAAGGTTTTATTTGAGGCTGCATTTTCCAGCTTGTTTGTATGCCATCCAGGATTATATATGCCAGCCCAACAGAAGAAAGTGTTATTCTGTGTTGCTGGCGTGCTAAGTTTTGCTTGTGCTCTCAGTATTGCAGCAGCCATCGGAACTCAGCTGTGGCTTAGAGGAAGAATACTCTGCAAAACTGGAGCGCTGCTTGTCAATGCTACCGGCCAAGAATTAGAGAAGTTTATTGGTGAAATTCAGTATGGACTTTTCTATGGGGAGAGGGTTAGACAATGCGGGCTCGGAGGGAGACCTTTTCGGTTTTCATGTAAGTAACAATGACATCTGAATTATTTAATGCTTTAGTGCATGCTATCGTGGTCCGACAGATACGTACATGAGCATTCTCCTGTTTCTTCCAAAAGATGCGCTAGTGGGAGATGTGAAATTATGTCACCGTAATATACATCATGTGCTTCTTCTATCAACATGTATTTACTGTTATAATAGCTTGCTAGTTGAAGGAGCAGTCAGATCCTGTGCATGTCTTCTTGGGAGTAACGCCCACAGAGTTCTGTAGGATTTCCTTTCAAGAAAGCTTGCATGGCATCGCAGCCTTAATTTTTCAAACTCTTTTCCAATACTGTGCTTTGGTGTCTCTTTTAATTATTGTTGTTATGTTATTAATTCTTATTGAATTATTGTCATTTTAATATTAATGAAATGAGCGGGAAGGAACGAGAACTATTGTAAATACTGGATATGCAGACTGTGAGAAATCAACAGTCCAATCCTCTGCATGTTTACTCAAAAGTAAGTCAATTGAGTCTACTGGGACTTATTCATCAGCTAAAAATCTAAATGCCAGAGTCCAATCTTATACAGGTGTACTCAGAAGCAAGTCCAGTCGAAATCCAATGAGCTTACTTCTAAGTAAGCGTGCATAGGATTACAGCCTCACCTTCTCGACAAATCATTATTATCCAGGATTGGCAACTGCAGAGTTGCATAGGATGAGAGTTTTGCAGTTCATCTGTTTACCTTCCAGGAGTAAATAATGTTAAAATGGTCAGTCATGCACTTGATTTATGCATAGCACCATATTAAAAAGAAATAATGGTTATCTGGAGAAGAGTTCATAATATGCCACCTAACATTTATTTTCTTACCAGAAACAATTTGCAAGTAATCTACAGAGAAGCATTGTGGCTTGTGTGAGTCATTTCTGGTGTACGTCCTGAACTGCAGACATGAAAATGATTGACTGTGCAGAGGAAGTAGACCAAATTCATTTTGGATATTATTGAGAATTGCTTCATCTAATTGCATTCTATAGTAGGCTTTAGCAGTTCTTGAGACCTCTCTGAAAATCCTGCTTATCATTGCTTCCCGCTCCTGTCACCCTGTAGGAATTCTCAGAATGACTTGCTAAAGAATCTAGGAAGCACTAACCAAACTTTGTTTATTAAGATGGTGGAGCTGGAAGAATGCTTAAGACATAGTCCATTCCCATGAGTTAGTGCACATAGTATTATGAGAACAGTCTGTATGGAGGCTTGGACTCCTCATGTACCCTCTTCCTTCCTCTGGCATGATTGCAAGTTGCTCAGAAGCTTTCGCTTCCATTCCAGATTAATCATGTGTTGGCACATCGTCTGAACCCTATATTGTACCTAATCTTAATAGATTATGGTAAGAATTTGGCATCATAAAACATAGCTTGAAATTGGCTCGATTCCACTAACCACAGTTAAGTTAGAAGACAGTTTACCAGGTGCAGGTAATGCAGTTTCGAAAGAAAAGCTTCTAACACCTAAGTCAGAGGGGGGAACTCAACCCACAATCTAAACCAGGGGTCCCCAAACTAAGGCCCCTCGGGCCGGATAAGGCCCAAGGGACTCGTTTATCCGGCCCGCAGCAATCCCCGCCACCAGCTGCCACTGCCCGCTCTTACTAGTGCTGCGTGGCTGCCCACTTCCGGGTCGGAGGAGCACCGGAAATAGCTTGTGCGCATGCGCAAGCATTATTTGCACATGCGCAAACATTATTTGCGGTGCACATCCGGGTCGGAGGAGGCCCGTGCACATGCACACAAGCTATTTCCAGTGCTCCTCCAACCCAGAAGTGTGCCGGAAATAGCATGTGCGCACACGTATGGGCACGCGCTTCCCCACCCTCCGGCCCACCTCGTGATTGACGCTGGAGACACCGGCCCGAGGCACAGTAAGTTTGCTGACCCCTGATCTAAACAGATGGCAGTCGAGAGCTTGAACATTTGAACACTATGGAAGCTATTCTTCACTGAAAATATATTGTTGGAACATATCCTTATTCCCACCCCCACCCCCAAATGCTATGAAATATCCATCCCATGTGAGGGTTTTGCAAAGGGAGGTAAGTGGATCTGGTGCAGTTGGCATCCCGTAACTGTCCTGCCCTGTCCCGCGTGTCCCCACTTCATGCATGTTCCCACCTGGGAACATGTGTGATGAATGCCAGGTGAAAAACCATGAGGAAGCTGGGTTGCATCAGTCTACTTCCTGGCACACCACGAGAGTAATGCGAATAGACCTCCCCGGGCAATGGTTTGCAGCCTTGTTTAGATAACATATCCACCCACAATCAAAGCAAAAAGGAGGGCGGGTATGGGGTCATTCCCACTGGTCCACTCAAACACTCTACACATTGATCAGTTTACCTGCACAGAGAGCAGATACATTCAAGTTCCACACATAAAGACGACTTGATCAACACACAGAAATCAGTGGCGAGTCAGAAGCACAACTCAATTCTGCCCACTCACCCCGTATCGATTGTACAGTACTTGTGTCATCTGCCTTTTATGATGGAAAAAGGAGTTTGCAATTATCTATTTGGCTCCAGAGCAGAGCTCTGTGATTAATCCGGGGACACAGAAAAGTAATGGCAGTCTGAAATAGCAGTCATATTTACTTCGAATGAACTTTTTTTTTTTTTTACTGGGTGAACATACACCTAGATGGAATTTATTAATGTTATATAATGTCCAGTAGCTTAAAGGCAGCTGCTTCCAATACAAGATTCAGTCTGCTGTGTAATTACTAGGGAACATTGGCTGTTGTTCACTGCCTTTGCTGCAATCCTCAAGGAAACTCTCTCCCTAAATGGCTATAAATGTCTTGAGAAATGTTACCATTTACAGTAGATGTGTTTGCATTTTAATGCATTGAAGCACAGCATGGCAAGGCTAAGAAGAAAGGATTAAATCATCTGCCTTGTTTTAGTCCTGCGTTTGCGCCCATTAAATGCTCTCCCTGTTGGCCGCTATATCTCTTTTAATTGTAAAATGAATTTGCTCTGCCTGTAAAACCCATTCAGGCTCAGGAAAGCCTTCTGCTTCATTTACTCTGGCTCTTGTCTGTTTCTGGGTCAGCGGTTCATTTTCTAAAGGCCACTGGCATGCAGATTCAATGCTTATAATGAAGGTCTGTCTTCTCTTCCAGGGCAACATTGCTGCTGCATTAATTTTATCTGGTAGTCACCTATAAAAGTTTAATGATATGTAAAAAGTTCTGAATGTCGCTATTGAGGGAAACAGCCTGGATGACCCAGTGTTGTGTGTGGCATGGCAATAAGCATGACAAAAGCTGCTTCTGATATGCAGTGGTACCTTGGGTTAAGAACTTAATTCGTTCTGGAGGTCCGTTCTTAACCTGAAACTGTTCTTAACCTGAGGTACCACTTTAGCTAATGGGGCCTCCCACTGCCGCCGCGCCAGCACCGCATGATTTCTGTTCTCATCCTGAAGCAAAGTTCTTAACCCAAGGTACTCTTTCTGGGTTAGTGGACTCTGTAACCTGAAGCATCTGTAACCTGAAGCGTCTGTAACTCGAGGTACCACTGTATATAAAACCAAATCTGTGCTGGAAAGAAACTAACTCAATCTTGCATCAAGGGAAAATGAAATTTGCAAGCTATGTAAACAGTTCACCTTTTTGCACAATGTGCCCTTGCATGTGCTTACTCACAAGTGAGCACCATTGTGTTTTATGATGCTTACTTCCTAGTAGGTGTGTTTAGGACTGCAAGCTTACCGTGCAATCCTATGCACGTCTACTCAGAAATAAGCCACGTTGCGACCACGTACTAGTGACGAACAGAGGAAACAAGCTATGTAAGAGAATAGTGTCCTTTCTCAAGTTGTTTGTCGGCAGAATTTACATCCCACCTCTCATCATACATGAGTAATAATAATAATAATAATAATATAGTTATATCCCACCCATCTGCCTGGGTTTCCCCAGCCACTCTCTGCAGCTTCCAGCAAAATATTAAAATACAATAATTCATCAAATATTAAAAGCTTCCCTAAACAGGGCTACTTTCAGATGTATTCTAAAAGTCAGATAGTTGTTTATTTCTTTGACATCTGGTGGGAGGGCATTCCACAGGGTGGGCACCACTACCGAGAAGGCCCTCTGCATATAGGCCCTATAACTTCGCTTCTTGCAGTGAGGGAACCGCCAGAAGGCCCTCGGCACTGAACCTCAGTGTCCAGGCAGAATGATAGGGGTGGAGACGCTCCTTCAAGTATACTGGGCCAAGGCTGTTTAGGGCTTTAAAGGTCAGCACCAACACTTTGAATTGTGCCCGGAAAGGGCCAATGAACTTGCAGCAGGACACATTAATGCAAAATACAATGCACAGTAAAAACAACAATACATTAAGGGTCATATCCAGTACTGGATGAAGGGAGTCGTGCCCATGCAACATTTCCCCATCCCCTCCTCTCCCCATGCAATGCCAAAATCAGCTTCGGAGGGTCCTTCACTTTTGAAGGTGTATGTGGGGCTGCAGCAGGGAGCAGCGAGGAGGGCAAAGTTCCATCGCTCACGTCTGTTGCACTAGTGGAACAGCAGGGTTGGATATAATCCTATATTTTAAATTAGAACTATCTCCAACTCTAAAGTATATCAGACAAGTACATAGCCAAATATTTATCAGGTACATAATGGCCCTTTCAGAATTTTATTTATTTGTTTGTTTTAATCTAATTCGTCTCGGCCTGGTGGAAAAGGAAAGCTTTTAGCTGGGGCCAAAAAATAATCAAAGTTGTTCCCAGCCAAACCTCAGAGGGGAGGGTGTTCCATGACCAATGAGGTGTTATTGCTTAGAAGTCCCACTGACAAGCTACAGATCTCATAATCTACTGCAGCTGACCTATAGGATTATACCTGAGATGCCCCTTCAGATACCTGGGTCTAAGCCATTTAAGCCTTTATACGAACACTTTGAACTTAGCCCAGTGACATTTTTTTCCCCACAAGCTTATTTTTATTAACTTTGCTGTCATCGTCATCAACATTTCTTATTTTACAAATATTAAAACCTACAAAACAAAAACTTTTCTACTGTCTGCTAGAACCAACACCTGTCACAAAGAATTAAAAAACAACACAACCTGTGAGAGTCTCTTTTTGAATTTTTTTTTCTTATGTTTGTAATTAATGTACAGTACATAGTCTTTCCATTTCCTATTGGCTAATTGCAACCACTGAGCAAGAAGGAAGCAATGGTCATAATTACAAATAATCAACGAATTGGATTGAATCAAGCAATGTTGGATGGCTCTGACATGCCGACTGCATTGCCTGCCACAAACCCACTTGCTAGCAATTTACATTTTACATGGTAGATAAAATTTATTTGAAGTGCCTACAGAGCTTTTTCTCAGCATGTTCTAACCACAGCAAGGCAGTTCAAAGGAGTATTAGCACTGGCTTAATCATACCCCCATGGAGTGGGAGCATTTACTCTGCATTCAATGATTCGTTTTGAAATATCTGCTGTCACTAAACTGTGTAGAAATATTTGAAAATCGCCCTGTGGTAGCAAGCCTAGTTCGCAATCCGCTCTGAATACCTTAAACATTCATGTATATACGGTAATAGGTTACCATACTTAATGGGGCTGTGCCAAAACAGAGACACACTTTGGGGGCAGAGAAGTATAAACCACCACCATACAAATGATTCCTATGAAACATGCCCCACCTTTAGCTTCCTAGACAGGGCACATTTCCTTCATTTTGATCAGGTGTGTGTCAGCTGACCCTGGAAGGCCAATCCTTGGCCATCCAAGCCCTTCTTCTTTGCCTTAGTCAAACTTGCTTGTTGCACTCTGCCTGTTACCACGCTATTCCTATTCCTAAACCCAGGCAAGAATTTCTTGCTCTTGACCCAATATTGAAACTGGATGTTTTATGAGCCCTTATTTAACTACCCTGCCTTCCAGAATATCACCGTAAACCTAACTTGCAAGGATCATTCTGATACTTTTGCTTCTCAGAAAATTCTTATGTATTGGGCCATAAATGTAGACGTTGGGTCCTGCAATTATTTCTTTTTTAAGTGTTTTTGAACAGTTCTTCTCACCTTATCAGTTTCTTCCATCTCCCAATGATAAGCATGTTTCATGGCTTCAGGGTCCTGTTTTTCAGGGATGACAACTTTGCCTGATTTCTGCAGTAATTCCATTCTCTGTCTTTTGTTTGTTTGTTTGTGTTTGTTTTTTTAGTTTTTCCAGATTTGTTCAAAGTTATCCCTGCAAGCATCCATGTGAGTGTTATCCTCTTCTCTTTGGCGCTGTTAGTGTTTGCCCTGATTGAGACTGGGTTCTTCATGTACAATGCATTCGGCAAACCCTATGAAACACTGCATGGTCCGCTAGGGCTGTACCTGTGGAGCTTCATCTCATGTAAGTGTTCCAAATGTAATGCCGTGGTTATGTTTGTCAGAGCCTGGGATGGAAGAGTGGTTAAGCAAAGTATCCCTTACATTTTGTGGGCTCTTGTGGGCCAGCTTTGACTGATGGGCAGGACAATCCACCTGTCAATCATCTGGCATCACAACACCAGATGATCGGCACCTGTCCAAGTCCCTTGCACAGTGCTTCCCAAGTGCCCAACCACCAGCTGGCTGCTGGGCGATTGGGAACCATAGTGCAAGGGGATTTGCCAGCATATTCTCAGCAGAGAATTGTCAAAGCTACTCTCTGCAGGGATCATCTGTTCAGTTGTATTGCCCATGACAAAGCCAGTTCTGCAGCTGATTCAGCCATGTTTCTATGTACCTCACATTTGATATCACCTATGATGTCAGGTGTGGGGCAGGTGGGTGTGGTTTGGTAGAACGTCCTCATGGGTCAAATTGGGACACGTGCTGGGTTTAAACTGGCCCATGGTCTGGAGGTTGCCTGCCCCTGCCTTGCATTTTGCCTGTTTTCACCTCTTAACACTGAAATATAAACCCAACTAGGGAAATTTCCTCCCATCATTTTGATGTGATTTCTTTTCATTGCACTCCCATTTGAGGCAATCTGGTTACCTACCACATTAGGTATTAGTGGGTGGCACTGTGGTCTAAACCACAGGACCTTGGGCTTGCCGATCAGAAGGTCGGCAGTTCAAATCCCCGCAACAGGGTGAGCTCCTATTTTTCAGTCCCAGCTCCTGCCCACCAAGTCAAGTGCAAGTAAATAAATAGGTACTGCTCCAGCGGGAAGGTAAATGGCATTTCCATGCGCTGCTCTGGTTCACTAGAAGTGGCTTAGTCATGCTGGCCACATGACCCGGAAGCTGTCTGCGGACAAACGCCAGCTCCCTCGGCCTATAGAGTGAGATGAGCACACAACCCCAGAGTCGTCTGTGTCTGGACCTAACGGTCAGGGGTACCTTTACCTTTTTTACCACACTAGTTATTGGAGTAAACTGTGGTGCACCCCACAAAAGAGATATACAAAGTGTGGTGCTGCTTTGTAACTACTGAAATGCAAAGAAAACAGAAATACTGCCCCATTGTGCAAAGGTCCGTTAGAAAACTGACAAAATGCTAATTTTGGATTTTCTTCTTTTTCAGTTTCTTGTGGCTGCCTCATCATGATACTCTTTTCATCAGAAGTGAAAATCCACCACCTCTCAGAGAAAATAGCTAATTATAAAGAAGGGAGCTTTATTTTTAAAACTCACAGTGAGCAATTTGCAAATTCATTCTGGATCATTCTGGTGTGCTCATTGGTACACATTCTGAACATTTTGCTAATACGCCTTGCTGGATTTGAGTTTCCTTTTTCAAAATCGAAAGATTCAGAGACAGCAAATGGAGCAGTCGATCTAATGTACTAGACAGGTTTTGAACCATGTTTAATGAAAATGGTTCATCATGACCTTTTCCCCCAAGACACCAAATGTAAATGGGTTTAAAGGCTGTTTTTTAAAAAACAAACAAAAACAAATATGTATTTGTATATTGTGAGCCAGAGACATTTACAGAGATATACCAGCAGAAAAAAGGAATTACCGTATTTTTCGCTCTATAACACGCACCCAACCATAACACGCACGTAGTTTTTAGAGGAGGAAAATCCGTAGGCATGCCACCCGTAGGCACTCCCTCCATAACACGCACAGACATTTCCCCTTACTTTTTAGGAGGAAAAAAGTGAGTGTTATGGTGCAAAAAATACGGTAAATAAAATCAATAAGAGTTTTGTGGCTCGCAGTAGGTGATAACTTGTCACTAGGAAGGTATTGAGTTGGTTTAGATGTAATGTCAAACAATGGTTTGTGATAACTGTAGTTTAGATTCCTAATGAAGTTGTGTGTTCCAGATACAGAGATAACTCGTGTGGGATTCCTTTTCTCTCACCTTTCCTGAGACCCCTGGGTGCTTTCCCAAACAACCTCAAAGGTTGAGCATCATCTCAAACCATGATTTGTTGGTTCGGATGCAATGCCAAGCTGGTTTGCACAAACTGAGATGTGCAAGCCGTATCTAAACCATGACTTGCAGACCCTGTTATCAGATCCTAGTTTGCCAGCCACTCACAAACAATGGTTTGCCCAATGGCGTTTGTTTAGACATAATGGCAAACCATGGTTTGGCATTATGTCCAAACCATCCCATTGTTTTCTTCCAAGGTCTAGAACCCTAGAGGAATGTAATGTTGCTGAATTAGTGTGATAAAAGCAAAAGCTCAAAACTTAGCAGCAGAAGAGGACAGCATGTGCTTTCCTCGCACAATCATGCAAAGAAGATGGTTTCTAGAAGTATTACTCTTAAAAATCTGTGTATCAGGACAAGAATAAGAAGTTGACTTCTCCCCTAGAAAATTGGAATAAGGGCTCCTTCGTGAAAAGGCACTAACTTTAAAAGAAACTGCATTGGCAGCAACCAAGTTAAATTTTAGACACAGGAAAAGAGTTGTATTCACAGTAGGAACCCTTCTACGAGCTCATCTCATGTTCCACGAATGGAAGCTCCTTCCATTCACAGAGTGGAAAGGTTGGGTGCCAGCCTATATTTTTTAATTATCTGGAGTGGATTTAGATTCAAATTCCTGGTTTGCAAACTTTACCAAAGATGCTGCTCAGTGTGTTTAATATCAAATATTTGAAGAGCTGATTCCAAACGTAGCACCTAAAATCTAATCTAACATTGTGGTGTTTTTGTTCTCATTTTGTAATGCTTTTATTTTGTTTTTCACTTTTATAAGCTTCAGTCTGATCCTCCTGGTGTGCAAAGTGGTACTTCAGACAATAAATACATTCTTCCCCTCGTTCTTCCATAGCACTTTCAAGTGATTGTCAGGGGGCCACATGGCATGAAGAGAAAGAGAAGAAGAAAACTAATCTGTGCGGGAATTTCTTATAACTTACTCCAGCCTTCTGCAGCCTTCTGCTCTGCAGCTGTTTTAAACTACAGCCCCAGCCAACAGGGTCATGATTAGAGTGATAAGAGTTGTAGTCAAAGCATTTAGTAGGCAAAAGGGTGAGAATGACTGGTTTATTCAGTACTTTATCGCTACATTTGGTATTTCTGAGTAACAAAACATTCTGCCCATAACATCATGAGAATGTAAACATAAGAATAGTCTGCTGGATCAAGCTAATGGTACTTCTAGTCTAGCATTCTCTTGTCGCAGTGACTAGCCAGATACTTCGCCTCTTCGGTTTCTTTTATTTCCTGTGTAATAAACAAAATCAGCCCTTGTTCCCTTATGGGCGACACAAGAGCCCTTATAGAGTCCTTTGAGGGTTCTCCATCGGTTGGAGAAAATAACAGAGGCCAACCAGAGAATATTGAGAAGCAAAGCAGCTAGTTAGCCTGATTTTTATTGAACTGTTGCAACAGGGTGCTCCCCTCACATGCAGGAAAGGAGGAGGACCCAGAACCAAGGTGTGCCTGCCCTTATATAGACATTTTAAATTCCCCGCCCTGGAGCTCAAGACCACTCCTCCATACATACATCACAGAAGGGGTGTAACCCAAGACCACCCCCACAAACATCATACCTACATCATAGAAAAGGTGGTCTACAACAGAAATTTGAATGTTGTTTTTTTTCTCTGCCGGGTTATCTGATAATGCCTTATCTGATTGCCTTTCCTAGTAGTCTGGCCATTCCTTTGAGATGGTGATTAACCAAGTCCTGAGACAATGGGAAGGTTCCCTCACCCCCTCCCTCCTTGCAGAGAAAACATTTGGTCAGTTTGGGAGTCAAAATGGTTTCAGAGTGCTCTTTCTGTGCTGCTCCAGACATGTGGCCCACATATATATGTACGTGCTTGGTTGGTACATTTATTAACATTTATTATATATATAAAACCTTAAATTTTTTATTTCACCTGCAATTGGCACTGCTCCCAGTATGTGTATAGGTAGCAAAATATATGCACAGCCACATATTCCCATATCATAGCATCATTTTTTCTGGACACGTCAAGGCAGGAGTTAGGAGCAAGTCGGCAATAACTCAACAAGTGTCGGTGAAGTTAACAGATAGTTCAAAGAAACCAAACGGCTCAGGCCTACTGATCAGAGCAACTCTTCCCAGTAGGTCTTGCCCCAGTGAGGAAGTTGTGAGAACTGCCTTCCCACTAACTGCAGAATTCAACGGGTGCCTCTGTGGGCATCATTTCTCCCCCTCGCCTGCCAGTAACACCAGAGTAGTGAGGAGAAGTTATTGTGGCAGCTTCCGGGTTCTGGCGAGACCTTATGAGAGCCCTGCAAAATGTCGCAAGACCACCACGAGATTATGCGGAGCCTCTGGACACCTACGTGAGATCTCATGGGGCTCCTGTGAGATCTTGCCGAAACCTGGAAGCCATAGCCCCACAACCCTGGTAAGTGAGGCTTCATTGGGGGTGACCAGTGTACACACAGGGCAGTACCTTACTGTTTAGCCTCAGGCTGTGGAGCCAACTTCAGGGGTAGTTCCCTATAGGTAAAGGTAAAGGGACCCCTGACTGTTAGGTCCAGTGGTGGACGACTCTGAGGTTGCGGTGCTCATCTCACTCTATAGGCTGAGGGAGCCGGCGTTTGTCTGCAAACAGCTTCCAGGTCATGTGGCCAGCATGACTAAGCCGCTTCTTGCGAACCAGAGCAGCACATGGAAATGCCGTTTACCTTCCCGCCAGAGCGGTACCTATTTATCTATTTGCACTTGACATGTTTTCGAACTACTAGGTGGGCAGGAGCTGGGACCGAACAACAGGAGCTCACCCCATCATGGGGATTCGAACCGCCGACCTTCTGATCGGCAAGCCCTAGGCTCTGTGGTTTAGACCACAGCGCCACCCATGTCCCTTAGTTCCCTCTGTAACTTTAGACTGGACTATTGCAATGCACACTATAGTTCCCTATAGAGTACATTCCAATAGTCCAGTCTAAAGTTACTGAGGCCTGAACCACAGTGGCCAAGCTATCCCTGTCAAGTGCACCAGCCGAAGCAGGAATAAAGCACTCTTGGGCACTCAAAACAGGAGCCAGCCCTGAGCGCTTCAGCAGATGCAGGTTGTATTCTGCAAAATATTATTCCACCACAAAAATCTGAGGTGAAGTTTGAAACGGCAGTCCCATTGAGACTTGTTCAGGCGGAAGATGCTGCATAAATGTAAATTGATAGTACCTATTTGAAACAATTGTTTACTTATTACTGCATAGCTTGGTGTGAGCTCGACAGGGAAAGTGTTGACATTTCCACAGAAACCGAGGGGAAGGCACTAATTCCACACATGACTTTCTAGCTAACTTTCTAGCAGAGACTCATCTAGTAGGCACCCTTGGTTCTGGCCTGCCATGAAGCTACAAATCCAACTTCTGACAGAAAATTGCTCGGAGACAGGAGATTCTGAGGGCCTTCTATGACATCAAATGGTAAGAAAAAGGAGCAAAACAAAAGGGATAAAAAAGGAGAGCAAGTCTAGCAATACAGGAAGTTTGCATAGCTGTTGTATGGAAACCGCTCCAGAGGGACATAGGACAATCTAATTCATGAGAAAGGGTGTGGAGGAATGTAATCCTTACAGTACATTCAGACCAGGGAAATCTGAGAATCAAAGTTCTGTGAAGGGAATTGGGGTCTCCTAACAACTCTCAGCACTCCTAACTACATTTCCCAGGATTCTTTGGGGGAAGCCATGACTGTTTAAAGTGGTAAGATACTGCTTTAAATATATAGTGCAAATGAGGCCTGACATAGAATTTATTATTGATAGCTTAAAATACACCTTCCCCCTGTGATTATGATATTATTATTATTATTATTATTATTATTATTATTATTATTATTATTATTATTATCATCATTATCATTATCATTATACATTGCAGTTTTGATGATTAAATAAGAGTTTATGTTCATCAGTACTGGGTTTTTGGTTCATTAGGCTATCTGAGAAACTTAAGCCTATGTACCATAACAAAACAGTGGGCATATTATGTACCAGTCTCAAAAAAAATCACCACTTTGCACTCCTGAAGGATCATAACAGGCTTCACAGGAAATAGGGAGCAGAGGAACTTAGCTGTCCCCAAGAAGTTAATTTCTTTGTTTAGAGGGTTTCTGGGCCCCTCCAGATGATGTTTTTATTCAGCGTTCATCCTGATTTTCTTACACAAAGATTACATGGTGCTTAGACTATGCCTGGTCTTTACTGAGCATTCCTTCTGACTAGGGTTGCCAGTCAGGCGCCTCCCAGACCCTGAGATTTTAGGGCCCAAATCTGAGGCCTAGGAGCTGGTCCTGGTGATGTCATTAAGCACAGAACATTAAGCATTAACCACAGTGCAGCACCTAGAAAGGAAGAACAAAGGACCTTGCAACCTGCGCTTGTTGTGAAGTGTTCTTGCAAACAACTGGTGTTAATGATATAATTGCCAGTCAGTAATGTACGCATTTAATTTCCTTCTGACCTCATTGTCTGCAGGGCCACCCCTCTCACCAACACGTATGTCATTAGACGATTTGTTACTTTTTAAGGCGCCACAAGACATTCTTGTTTGTTCAGAACAAAGAAAAGGCATTTAAGAGTTCATAGGAATACATAACATTGACCTCAACGTACAAGATCAAATATCTGTCACATAAGACAATGACAGAAGTCAGGGGGGTACTAGAGCAAAGGAGATTAACCTTCCCAGTCTCTGCTTAACAGAAATATATTCCCTGAGCCTTGGGTTCAAGACATGGGATGTGATGGGAGTTGTAGTCCATCAAAGTAAAAATTACAAGGACCTTCTGTTCACACCAAGAACTGACCTTTCCAAACTTCTGTTTTACACAGAGACATAATTTATGCTCTAAACTCTGTGCTGAAGACACGGTGGGTGGGAACCAAGAACACTGAGCTATCAGAATCCCCTTTTGTGAATCAATATAGATCTGCCTTCAAACCACATTTTAGTTTGGGAAACTCCTCCATAATTATTAAACATATACCACTGCATTCTTTTCCACATCCAGAGTGATTTTATACCCAATTAAGAACATCTGACAAAGAATCTCTGGTTACTCCACCAACAATAACTATCTTCTGACTGAATATATTATTCTGCTGGGGCTTAGAGTTGGCAGGGGAAGTGATAGCAAAGTTATTTAGGTATGGATTGGATTTGGATTTCCCGCTTTATCACTACCCGAAGGAGTCTCAAAGCAGCTAACATTCTCCTTTCCCTTCCTCCCCCACAACAAACACTCTGTGAGGTGAGTGGGGCTGAGAGACTTCAGAGAAGTGTGACTAGCCCAAGGTTCACCAGATTACGAGTCTACTGCTCTTAACCACTACACCACACTGGCTCACATCAGGCAACATCACATCAGGGAACAGTCTCTTCCGCTAAAGTAAAGTCAGGTTCAGAAGAAATTATCTTGACAAAGCCAAGATATGTCCAGGTTCATGGCATACTTTATCAGGACCATGGAAAGCTCCCACTGTGCTCTTCTGGCTGTAGCTCTGCCCCAAGTGTGGCTAAAGGAGTGATGTTGCATTAGCAAAGTGCTGAAGCCATCTGGAAAGCTGCGAAGGCCCGACCTGAGATCAGTCCATTAACCATGCAGAGGAATTCAATGTTGCACGCTTCTGATCATTCTGTCAGCACAAGCATTTCTGCTTTCCAGGCAGAACAATCTCCCCTCTCTTCCCCCTGTGTTCCAGGGATTCTGCTCACCCTCCAGAGCAGACTTGGGGGAGGCACAGGGGGCTCACAGAGAGAGGAGAGGGGGGAGAGTCCTGCTGTGGAAGAGGGAACCCTTGCTCTGGCTTCTGCTAGTTCACCGGGCTGGCTGAATCCAGGCCACAGTTTACCAGAATGTGGGAACACAGCCAATACGTCTCTTCATAAGGAAAGTAAAAGGAGCAGTATTTGTCAGGTGAAGAAGGAGGAGGAGGAGGAGGAGTTTGGACTTGATATCCCGCCTTTCACTCCCCTTAAGGAGTCTCAAAGCAGCTAACAATCTCCTTTCCCTTCCTCCCCCACAACAAACACTCTATGAGGTGAGTGAGGCTGAGTTCACCAGATTATGAGTCCACCGTTCTTTTTTTAAAAAAACAACAACTTTTTTTATTCAAAATTAAAACAAAACATATTATCCAGAAACATATCATTCTTACTTCCTCCCCATTTTTCCTCCCCCCACAAAACCCACCCGCCCCCACCCCCCGACTTCCCTCAGTTCCAGTCTTTGATTTCTCTAAAAATGCTGTTTTCTGCATGTTACACAGTTGTATAGATCCTCAAACTATTTAGCTGATTATTATCAATAAAAAGTTTGTGAATGTTTATTCAAAGCCAGCCAAGGAGTCCAGTTCGCTTTGTTGCGTCTTCAAATACTTTGTAAAGGATTCCCATTCATCTTTAAAGTCACAGTTAAAGAGTCCACCGTTCTTAACCACTACACCACGCTGGCTCTTCCATTTAAATACTTAAATGAAAGCCAGTGAGTAAGTCAGCTTTCTGTGATATATTGGCTCCTAAACAGAGCTGAAAGTAGTCAAACAGTTAAAATTAAGATCTCTAAATTGAATTATTATAGATATAAATAAAATTCAGCTCAGTGTTCCATGTTCACCTAGGGTGAGAAAAAGAAGAAAGGATAGCTTTATTCTGACATTCATAATTATGTAACACAAGAACATAAAAATAGCTTTGGTGGATCAGGCCAACGGGCCGTCTAGTCCAGCATACTGTTCTCACAGTGGCCAACTAGATGAGTAAAATGAGACCTATCCTTCTTTGCATCTGGTCACTCTATATGTAGTTGGGATATTAAATACTCATCTCTGCTTCACCGATGTAAAGTTATAAGGAAGTTACCGTATGTCACACAAAACTGCTCCATATTTCATGAAAGAGCTTTCCAGAGAACCTCGGTGAATGACAAATTCCCACTTTAAAATTAATTCAAAGAAAGTTATTTTGGGCTCCTTTCACGGTTTGCTCAAATATCGGCCTGCTCTCTTTCACAGTCCAAACCCCTCTCTTTTGCATGTCGCGCTCGACTCCCAAGTCCCAGAAGTGTTCTTTTATCACTCCAGTTCCCATGAAATCTCATTATAGTCCGCAGCAGTTAACAGTTTATGTCATTGCTCACTGCAGCAACTGTTCTTAAATGTGCTGTTCCTGCAGAGAATGCTGTGAGCTATTCTTTCAAGGGCAATTACAGGCCAATTAATAAATAAAAGCACTTTAGTTTGTTTTGAAGTTGCTTGGTGCTGCTTATGAGGCCAAATGCAAGGATGGGAGCAAGTTCAGGGAAGAATCTTTTTTTTATATAATAATAATATTTATTGCTTTTTGAACACTTTACACACTACAAAACCAAATAAAAACAGAAAAAAGAAAGAAAGAAAAAAGAAAAGAAAAAGACAATACAATAAAAACACTACATAACACTAGACACATTAAACTAACAAAACCAAACAAAAACAATTTAAAACTCTCAAACAATTTCAGTATCTTATCTTTCATTCACTTATTTCACCGACCTCCTCACACCTCCCTTTTTGTATTCTACTTCTGTCAAATGTTTCAGCAATTCCTTTCCATCTTCCTCTGTTATCTGTCCTATAATTATCCTAGCACATTCTAACCTTATTTTACCTTTAAAATTCCATTAATCTATTTATACTTAAATCCTTATAACATTTCTACTAAAGCCATATAAGTTCATTCCAAAAATCTTTTAACATTCATTAATTTTACAGTATTTCTGTAAATAATCTTTAAACTTTTTCCAATCTTCTTCCACCGACTCCTCTCCCTGGTCTTGGATTCTGCCAGTCATTTCCGCCAGTTCCATGTAGTCTATCAACTTCATCTGCCATTCTTCCCGGGTGGGTAACTCTTGTGTCTTCCAATACAAGTTCAGGGAAGAATCAGTCAGCAGGAAGGCTTTCCATCCCTGGTTCTCTTTTGCTGGTGACATAAGAATATAAGAAGAGGCCTGTTCAGTCAGGCCAATGGCCCATCTAGTCCAATGTGCTGTTCTCACAGTGTTGCTAGGATTTTTAAGGTACCAGTTACCAACTCAAATAGAGTCCAAGAATTGACAGACGCAGCAGTGGAGAAAAAGAAAGTGAGGTTTATTGCTGAGCAATAATTGACCCAGTGGAATCCTTTCCAAAAGACTGGGCCCCGGGCGTTGATGCCCAGAGGCTTTTATACCTGAGTACATACAGATAATGACGTAATCGGATACAATTGCGAACAGCAGCAAAATAAGCCAACCAGAAGCCTGTGAGGAAGCTCAAAACCAGGACCTGAGCACATCATTCTCCACAATAATAATAATAATAATAATAATAATAACAACTTTTATTTATATCCCACCCTCCCCAGCCGAAGCCAGGCTCAGGGCGGCTAACAACAATCAAATAATCCAACATTCTAAAAACATTTCATTATACAAATACAAAAACAAATTCATTATCTCCCATGAATTTGTCTAATCCTCATTTAAAACCATTCAAGTTGGTGGCTGTCACTACATCTTGCAGCAGCAAACTCTATATAGGTTAAATATGCATTGTGTGAAGAAGTGGCTTCAGGATGTCTCTAAGGACATATTAATAACTTCTCCTGAAGCCAGGCTCTGAAACCACAAGTAAGTCCACTAGATCCATAGGACAATTGCTAGATGTGGAAGAAGTTAAGCAACCGTTCTTTCCAGTGCTCTCTCTTTTTTGTGATGTGTTTCCACTTTTATGGTGATGCATTCATGCTCACCCTAAATGGAGATTGTGTTGCATCATCTGTTTGGATGCCCTTTTTATAAAGAGCCAAGTGAGAAACATATTTACAAAACTATAATTCAAGTATCAGGGCCCAGAAAATTAGCTAGGCCTTATTAGCTCCTTTTTAATATATGTGTGTATATTAAATATAATACATGTGTGTATGTATTTTAGCTCCTTTTTAATATATGTGTGTAAACATGCACACACAAAAAGCTCTGTTTGCTGAAAATCTTCAAAATAAATAATGAGATAGTTTGCTGCTCCTTATTTTGGAGACCACGTTATATATACTTTCGAGAGCCCTCCACACTGTTGGTTTTGGGTGTGGATATATTCTGCAGAATGTCATCAGTGCAATAATAGTGCATACGTAGGCTTACCCTGGACAGTCCGCACATCATACTGCTTTGTTAGTTGTTCCACGATGCTTCCTTGGTGTTGCTGCATTATTTCCATCTGGAGGGACACTTCTGCGCTTACAGTGCATCCAAGGTGAAACAATGCATCCCAGAACCTTAGCATACCCTTCAACTGTCCCACTTTGAGCAGGACATTCTGGAATTACAGAAGCTACTCTGGCTTTTGATGGGATCCCGGGATGTCCTGTTTTGGTCCTCATGAGAGTGTGGCACCAAAAGACAGCCATTTGGGAGGAGCTGTGCTCTCATGCGAGAGCACAGCTCCCCAAAATGGGCATCCTGGTTTTCCTCTGCAGGATGTTGGAGGGTATACATTTGTGGTATGAAAAGCGATAGGCTTTCAATAGGAAGCTGCAGGATATGCACTGCCTGGAAATGAAGCAGTATATCTGTCCCCCCAAGCTTCTGCAGGTGCAAAATCAAGATTGCATATAACTCTTCCAACCCACTGATCACAAAGTACAATAAAAAGGAAGCCTGGTGTCAGGAGTCCAGTCCCCGGCTTGATCACACAGTAAGCGTAGTTACTTAAAAAGGATGATTTATTGTCAAAACAAACAGATAGCTCCAGAAGGCTCTAACACAGCCTCTGGCATCATCAATCAAGTTGACCCTTCTGAAGACTCCTTCCAGTTTCTACAGAAGATATTAAACTTTCGCATTTTGCATCTGTTGCTTTGTTTCTGGTCTAACAGCCCTCCCCTTAGCGACTGTTAGGAGGGATTGGATCAGCTCCAATCTCTTCCCGTTCTGACAGACTACTTCCTTCTCTGTTCACACCTATTTAACTCCCCAAGAGCTTTGGCTGGGTTCCCGCCCACTCTCAGTCATTCCCTTATTAACCGGCATTCCAAGGAACGGGGGAGTTGGCACTAGCCGATGTTCATCCTGCATGCCAGTTAACCCTCTCTGCTCCTGGCTGCTTTCTTCAGTCGGCTGCAAACCTTCACTGGGAGCTGGCTCATTCCTGATACCTGGAGGGACCATTTGTCCTTTCGAATGTGCCATATTCAAGCATGCATGTTCCCACCCATCCCCAATAAGGAGAACTGCGATGCTAAGCGTGCTGAAACTGCAGGTGGAATCCTGCATTGTTCAGCAATCCACACAGACAGAGCCAGTCTTAACACACCGAAGCTGAGCTAAAGAATAAATGAGAAAGAATAACCTAATTCCTGAAACCAAAACTGCTGTGCTGACCACAGTTTAGTGTGTATACTATGTAGAAGACATAGTCGCCCACTGCTATCAACAAGCAGCACTAGCTGCCAATAAACTGGTGTCCATCAAAGATCAAGTGCCTTTCTTCAGAGTAAGTGTCTCGCTTACTGGGCGTAACACGGCCTTACCTTTACAAAGTTATATGAGAGTTTACAGAAAGGAGATATTCATGAAAAGTATTTGTCCTTTGGCCATTTCATTTAAGAACAAGATCTCGTTCTCATTCTGTTCCACTAGGCACCCTGCTATCATCTTCAGCGGAATCAAGCATGAGCCTTAAAACGCATCACCATTCCGTCCGGTGACTTGAAAGCAACCTGTCAGTCTTCCTGCGCTGCATCAAGGCCTATGCCTTCAATTATTAAATAATTCTGATTTCCCTGAAATAGATATGTAATTGCAGCCTGTTTTTATATAAATCTGTGTCTTAAATTAAACATTCATGCTGTATATACAATGGACAGAAAAACACAGAGGCCCTGTCCAACTCTAATGAAAGTTTAATTGCTAAGAGACAGTATTGAGTTTACAATTAAGTGCAGAGTGGAGATAGAAAAGGGAGGGAGCTTCCTTCCTGCCATTTAAACCCCAAGATCAGGACAGTTCATATCAGCACTTGTGTGGAAGAAGGATGAGCTGCTCTTATGTGCTGGAGAGCTGGTTTATAAAGCTATCGCATCGTTCTGTGCCGTGAACAGATGGACAAGAAGGCATCCAGTGATCTACATAGCTTGGAAAACATGGAGCTAGAAGAGATATCCAGCAAAATATCTGATCTAGACAAGTGGAGAAAGATCTTTAGTTGTCATGGGTAAGTTTTTTAAAAATTCCTAATTAATTCTTGCATGTGCCTGTAGGTCACCTTTAAGGTTGCAATCCTATGAAATCACATTCCGTGGAATTTGGTGGGGCTTACTTTTGAGTAGGGATGGAAGGCTCTGTCCATCTTCATTCCCTTGATTTCCCATTTTTCCTATTTTCAATTCAGTTCTCCACATTTCTGCAGCGATTTCTAGATATTTCCTTTTTTTAAAAAAAAAATCCCCATAAAAATGGATCAGCCTGTTATCAGACATTTTTCCTAATAAACATATATTTGCTTGAAGCTTTGTCTAATGTACACATAATGCCCCAACATGCTACATTTTTGTATGCTACTTTAACTAATATATTAATTTTTCTGCATCTATTCATTCCACTAATGTAAAGGTAAAGGACCCCTGGACTTAGCCGTCCAGTCAAAGGCGACTATGGGGTGTGGCGTTCATCTTGTTGTTCAGGCCAAGGGAGCCGGCGTTTGTCCAGAGTGCACGGAAATGTCGTTTACCTTCCCGCCGCAGCAGTACCTATTTATCTACTTGAGCTGGTGTGCTTTTGAACTGCTAGGTTAGCAGAAGCGGGGACAGAGCAACGGGAGCTCACCCCGTTGTGGGGATTCGAACCGCTGACCTTCCAATCAGCAAGCCCAAGAGGCTCAGTGGTTTAGACCACAACGCCACCCACTCCCTAATTCCCTTAATGTATGCATTTTTGTAAACATGTGTAAGAGATTGCAAAATTCAAAAAAGTGAGAATTTCAGAGGATGACTGTGGTGCGGTTCTCATATTGCTTCTAATTTAATAGATTTGACTTTAAATGTGAACCGTGTCTAATTTCTCCCCCATCCCTACTTTTGAGTAAACATACATAGAAATGGAATGCGTAGGATATGCTTGTGTGACAGAAGGGTTGGTGGCACACACTAGGGTTTGTTTGGGGGGGGGGTCGGTAGAGTCTTTGCTAGATTTGCACTTTTAGCAAATCTTGTTTGTTTTTTATTTTTCAGATTGGAAATCAGCCGCGCCACCCATCAGGTAACTTCCTCCCATCTTACTTCCCAGTGTTGTGATCTTGCCAGCAGCAACTGCTTTTTAAAAGATTGCTGCTGTATGAAAGAAATGCAGGTGATGACACGTCTAAAACAAATCCAGCAAACTGTAGAGAAGGCATTTCTGGAAGTGTCTTCCTACACAGGTTTAACTCAGCTTAACTACAGTGGTACCTCGGGTTAAGTACTTAATTCATTCTGGAGGTCCGACTTAACCTGAAATTGTTCTTAACCTGAAGCGCCACTTTAGCTAATGGGGCCTCCTGCTGCTGCCGCGCCGCCGGAGCACAATTTCTGTTCTCATCCTGAAGCAAAGTTCTTAAGCTGAAGCACTATTTCTGGATTAGCGGAGTCTGTAACCTGAAGCGTATGTAACCTGAAGCATCTGTAACCCGAGGTACCACTGTACTTCCAAACAAATTTTAGAGAAACGTTCATGATTGGATTCCCTGTGACATAGAATACCGACAGTATACTGCAGAAGCGCTGCTGTGCATGCAGAAAGTGCCAAATTCAATCCCTGGCATCTCTAGGTAGGTCTGGGGGAGATGGGACCCCTGTCTGAAATCCTGGAAAGCCACTGCCAGTCAGTGTTAGCAATATGTAGCTAAGTGGACTGATAGGTTGTCTCAGTATAAGGCAGTTTCTTAAGTTCCTAGGTTCGTTCTATCTATCTATCTATCATCTATCTATCTATCTATATCTATCTATCATCTATCTATCTATCTATCTATCTATCATCTAGCTAGCTAGCTAGCTAGCTATCATCTATCTATCATCTATCTATCTATCATCTATCTATCTATCTATCTATCTATCTATCTATATCTATCTATCTATCTATCTATCATCTATCTATCTATCATCTATCTATCATCTATCTATCTATCTATCTATCTATCAATCATCTATCTATCATCTATCTATCTATCATCTATCTCTATCTATCTATCTATCTATCTATATCTATCTATCATCTATCTATCTATCATCTATCTATCTATCTATCTATCTATCTATCATCTATCTATCTATCATCTATCTATCTATCTATCTATCTATCTATCTATCATCTATCTATCTATCTATCTATCTATCATCTATCTATCATCTATCTATCATCTATCTATCTATCTATCTATCTATCATCTATCTATCATCTATCTATCTATCATCTATCTATCTATCTATCTATCTATCATCTATCTATCTATCTATCTATATCTATCTATCTATCTATCTATCTATCTATCTATCTATCATCTATCTATCTATCATCTATCTATCATCTATCTATCATCTATCTATCTATCTATCTATCTATCTATCTATCTATCATCTATCTATCATCTATCTATCTATCATCTATCTCTATCTATCTATCTATCTATCTATCTATATCTATCTATCATCTATCTATCTATCTATCTATCTATCATCTATCTATCATCTATCTATCTATCATCTATCTATCTATCTATCTATCTATCTATCATCTATCTATCATCTATCTATCTATCATCTATCTCTATCTATCTATCTATCTATCATCTCTATCTATCATCTATCTATCTATCTATCTATCTATCTATCATCTATCTATCTATCTATCTATCTATCTATCTATCATCTATCTATCTATCTATCTATCTATCTATCTATCTATCATCTATCTATCATCTATCTATCTATCATCTATCTATCTATCATCTATCTATCTATCTATCCATCTATCATCTATCATCTATCTATCTATCTATCTATCTATCATCTATCTATCTATCTATCTATCATCTATCATCTATCTATCATCTATCTATCATCTATCTATCTATCTATCTATCTATCTATCATCTATCATCTATCTATCTATCATCTATCTATCTATATCTATCATCTATCTATCTATCATCTATCTATCTATCTATCTATCTATCATCTATCTATCTATCATCTATCTATCATCTATCAAAATCAAGCTTTTCTTTATCAGTTTTGAAACACAAGAAGAGTCGTGCTGGACCAGGCCAATGTTTCCTTCACTCCAGCATCCTGTTCCCACAGTGCTTTTAACCAAATGCCTACAGGAAGCCTGCAAACAAGACATGAGTGCAAGAGCACTCTGCAGCAACTGGTATTCAGAGACATACTGCCCCAGCAGTGGAGATAAAAACATGTTAAACCTATATTAAAACATAACATCAATATATTTGTTTCTATATAACTTTTGCATGCCCTTCACGCAGTCTTTGTAGTCCTCCCTTGTGCTTTGATTTTCACATTTTGGATTGCCATTTTGCCCGGATGCACACCCAGACACTTTGGTCATGTGTCTTTAGCATGGGCTGACACCAGAGGCAGATTTAGGGCAAAGTGCACCCCAGGGGTGCCAACTTGAATAAAGTATTTGGGGGAGGGGGCAGGTAAGCCCCGCTCCACATAACCAAAAGACACGGTGCACAAACATAATTTGACTGGCAATGTCCATCCACTTGGGGGTGGGGGGGTGGCCCCGTCAAATATTTTATGGGGGGCAAAGGGACCTCAGCCCCTACAAGTTGGCTCCTATGGCTGGCACACACTAATTTAAATGGCCTCGGTCCAGTATACCTGAAGGAGCGTTTCCACACCCATCATTCTGCCCGGACACTGAGGTCCAGCGCCGAGGGCCTTCTGGCGGTGCCCTCATTGTGAGAAGTAAATTTACAGGGAACCAGGCAGAGGGCCTTCTCGGCAGTGGTGCCCGCCCTGTGGAACGCCCTCCCATCAGATGTCAAAGAGAAAAAGAACTACCAGACTTTTAGAAGACATCTGAAGGCAGCCCTGTTTAGGGAAGCTTTTAATGTTTAATAGACTATTGTATTTTAATATTCTGTTGGAAGCCACCCAGAGTGGCTGGAAAACCCAGCCAGATGGGTGGGGTGTAAATAATAAATTATTATTATTATTATTTTACAAGCGACCCTTTCCGCACCACTTAGCTCCCAGCAGGAAATGCCTCACTGCCTTACATTTTGCGAACAAGATGGCAGTCCTCCCTGCAGTGCATGTGATATGAGAATCACTGAGTAGAATGGGAGTTATGAGGTCACCTAGTGCAACTCCTTGCTCAGTGTGGCATCTGCAAAGCAGGCTGCAACTACAGTACCATCCATCCTCCGCTTCAATATGCTGCCAGAGAGAGGTCCACCAAGAAAGTCCAATGGAATTTATTTACTGTATAGGAAAATTTTCTGGATGATGAACTTCCCTGTTATTTCTGCCCTTCGTGCCCTCTGAAGCATCAAGGAACGAGTCTGGTCTCTTTTCTGCATGGCTGTCCTTCAGATACTTGAAGACAGCCATCATGTCTCCCTTTGATCGTATCTTCCATAGGCAAAACATACCCAGCCATTTGAGCCATTCATAGCCCCTTAAGAAACAGGCAAATTATGCTCACTGTATTAGCATGTCCTCGTGTTTCTCCATGTATGTATTATTTTCCTGGCAGCAACTGCTCATGCTACATCAGAAGTCACTTCATATGGTTCTCCCTGGTTTTTAAGCCTTCTTCAGCAATGTCATGGGGAACTGCTTTCCAAATGGAGAGAAGGCTCAGAACTCCTACTTTACACTTCATGTAAGATGCCCAGCTGACCAGAAGCAGCCAGAGCCTGCGCCTTTAACGGCAGCTTGATCTGCAATAATCACAGCAACAGCAATGAGATAAATATAATCTGATCAAACAGGTGTTAACAGCGCAGGAGCAGAGACCACTAGAATGTTGGCAACCCTCTCTGTGTCTGTTTTTTTGGCATGTCTATATTTGTACTCTGCTTCCTTCTATGCTCAAATTGGTTTACACCATAGACAGCGCACAAGCAATCTATTTAAATGTTTCCCTCTTCTTTTATCATTGAGAGGTGGTTGCTTTTCAAGTAATCCATTTCCCTGCATGGATTGCTGCTACCTAAGCTGAACAACAGTGTGTTTTGAAATTCTGTTCATTTAAATATATCAAACTAGTAAGCATCTATGTAAATGGAACAAATGTTGATAGAATGGATGTATATTTCAGAAAGTGTGGCAAAATAGTTGGCCACACAGCTCACCAGCAACTCTTCTACATTTTGAATCATCTATATATGCCATATAAGCTTCAAACAGGTAGAATTACTATCTGCTTCCTGGAGTTTCATATAACAAAATTAAAAAGCAATAACGCAACACAAAGTTAGGTTTGCTATGGCAGCTGAAACCAGAGAATGCAACTGAATTTTGAAATAAAAGAATGCATTAAATGAAGCATAAACCTGTGGTAGAAAGGAATAGATTTCTGGAGTGAAATGCAAAAATGGTTTTAGTGGACAAATGGCACAAATTAAAATTAACTAAGAAATGTATATTTTTTTCTAGTTTTCTTCCAATGTTTGTAACGATTAGCACATTTAACTTTCCAGGCCATCTGTTGCCACCCCATATCATCCTTGCACATTTTTACCCAAATCCCAGTTGTTAACAGTTAAATGGCAATAATTCATTAACCGTGCAATCCAATATATGTAAGTCCCATTGAATTCATACAATATATTTCCAGAGGAATCCCATCATCTCACATATCCACCACATATGGATGTCAGTCCCTTGCATGCCACTCTCAGCATATATTCCTGGAATTAGAGTAGATCTTGACAAATATATTAAAAAGGCAAAACGTTAAATTGATGTTCCTTTAAGTAAACCCAAAATGAACAAGCAGCTCATTTCATATAACTCTCCAACCATCTCCACAAATTTCAAAAACTCATTCATGTAAGTTATTTCATGAAAAACAGCACCCGGGGGGCGGGGCGGGGCGGGATTCCACTTAGTTCACATTTAGAGGCGAACCTTAAACGGGAACCAGTATAATGCAATCCTTCAACATTCACACTTTTCTGAATTTTACAATGCAGTTCTCCAGCCAAGCAATGTGTACAAAAATGCTTACACTAAGATAGAGTATGCATAAAAATGCATTATATTCGGTTAAATTGATTCGCGGATATGTATGCACAGCAAAACTGCATACAAACGTTAGAAGAAATTTGCACAAAACCAGCTTTTTTATTTAAAAAAAATGCAATCCGAAAAATGAGAAATTGAGAGAATCTGACACTGACAGTTTTGTCCCACCCTAGTGGGACAATGAAAGGGAGAATAAAAATAGAACAACTATTCACTTCAATATTTCTTTTACCAAGGCAGGGTTCATGCCTTTCTTTCCAAAACCTTTCCTAGTGCTGCAATTTGGACAAGAGCCATTTAATTTCTAAACCAGAAGGAGAGCTCCTGTTCTTTGGTAATCCAGGAAACTGAGCCAAGGCAGTTCTCCGTTCCAAGTGTCACTATCACTAGGTAATTTTGCCTGTGACTACTTTCGGTCTATTGGAAGCTATGGAAAACAGAACAGCACTGCAGCAGGTCAAAAGATGGGTAGATTCCAAGTTGAGTTACATAGAAATATTGCAGGAAGAAGTTAAGAAGAGTCAACTAGTAAGTACGAAAAGTATTTGCTTGATTTTTTTGCCAAAAGAAAACAATCCTTTCTTGCTGGGAGTTTGAATTGTTTTGGGCTGTGTCATGCACCACGGACGACAAAAGCAATGCTTTGGGGGAAAAAACATTGCATTGAGGGTGACTCTGAAGTAACATCAACATCTCAGTCCAGGACACCTCCTTGCATTTACCTGGAAGTAAGTCCCACTGGTTTCAGTGGAATTCACGTATAAGGAAATATGCTTACTAACACAACAGGTATCAAATGGCTAACTTTGTAAGCTGTAGTCTCTGCAAACCTACTGGCACTTGTTGCCTTTAAACACCTTGCACTGTTTTTAAATGATGTATAAACTTATGTGCACCGAAAAGAGAATTATATTCTTGACAGGCTGGTTTGAAACAATATTGAAACCTTTCGTCTCCTTGCAGATACAAACCATGTTATGGGATGGGGTTTTGTGCAGTTCCTTCATTTTAGGAGAATGTTTGCTATTAAAAAAAAAGTCAGAAAAGGTGGAGCCTGACACGAACGTATTTAGGGATATGCCATACAGCTTGGTTTCTGTTTGTTTATATTGTTTATCTAGAAGTGCCAAGACCACAAATCGGAGGACGACAAAGAGGACGCAGCTGCAGCGTCGCAAATGACAAACCCCCTAAAGCAAAGCCGTTTCCCATCCAATATTCTTTATTCGATTCCCAAAGCTCTCATCGTCTCATCGAACCTCGGAGGGCGGCCTATCTCACTGGAAATGGCAGTGGTAAGCGGACCTTGTCAATTAAGTATGAGATGAAACTTAATCTCACCAGAATTAAAGAGACACAGAAATCTTATCCAGGAGCACTGTTGGAATCAAGGCTGCAGTTGGCTGCTGTCAGAAATAATTTAAAAGGGATATAGTGGGGATTGGCTGTTTGGAATGGTTTTCAAGGCTGCTACTGGCCCCTGAATGTACACAACAGATCCTGCACTAGGTATTAAGCAATACAGATATGATGTGATATTTAACTTCCTTGTTCCAATTCTACTGGCGGCTCGCTGTGTTGTATCCAGGGCTAGAGGAGAAATTCAAGCCCTAAACAACAGTGTCAGAGAGCCAGTCAAACGCTGCCTCTGAAAATGGCTCCATTTGTGAATAGCCATTGATCGACAGACTTCCTGACAGACAACTTTCCACAAATTTATCTAATTCTTTCTTAAAGCCATCCAAGCTGGTTGCCATCGCTGCATCTTGTGGCAGCAAATCCCAATAATTAATTTTGTTTTGCGTGAAGAAGTACTTACTTTGATCTGCCCCAAAACTGCTGCCAGTTAAATTAGTCGGGTGACCTAGAGTTCTGGTTTTATCAGAAGTCATCACTTTCTTCACAACTGCTTAGGTGAGCTGTAGTAGAAAACCTGTCCCAAGCAAATTTTTATTAAGAAGCACTAAACATTCTCCTTGATTATGTTTT
The DNA here is from genome assembly GCF_965153285.1 of Podarcis tiliguerta. Taxonomy (NCBI): domain Eukaryota; kingdom Metazoa; phylum Chordata; class Lepidosauria; order Squamata; family Lacertidae; genus Podarcis; species Podarcis tiliguerta. The sequence continues at coordinate 23,563,123 of NC_139538.1, forward strand.
CCTCAAAGCACATTGGGAACCATTTATGCAGCCATCTTTTGTGCAAAATGGGTGTGGCTGTTTTTATTATTCTGTTTACTTATTTATTTACTTACTGGTTACAACTTGGTAACCAGTTGTTGGTTACCAAGTGACTTGCATTTAAAAACATAAACACCAATACATTATACCATAAAAGAAAAAAGAAAGAAAAGTCATATATAAAAAAAATAAAAGTATGCTTATAGTTCAAATTATAGTACAGTGGTACCTCGCAAGACGAATGCCTCGCAAGACGAAAAACTCGCAGGACGAAAGAGTTTTTCGTTTTTTGAGTTGCTGCGCAAGACGAATTTCCCTATGGGCTTGCTTCGCAAGACGAAAACGTCTTGCGCCTTTTTTAAAAAACCGGCAATGCATTCCTATGGGAAACCGTCAATGCACAGTGGTGTTTTGCAAGACGAAAAAATTCACAAGACGAAAAAACTCGCAGAACGAATTAATTTCGTCTTGCGAGGCACCACTGTATGTTTATAGTTCATATCTCTCCATAGTTGTCCTTTCTGTAAACTGAAATGTCCCAAATACATTAATATTAACAATGCTTCAACTATACATTGGAGGTTCATGAGCTGCAGTGAGATGATTTGTGAAAAGCTTGCAGGACATGCAAGTATATTTCTGCTACTTGCCCCTGCACTTGATTCATATTTTTTTCCTCGCCACTGATGATGGAGACTGAGGACATTTTGACCAGGGCCAGATTATCAAGAAAGTTAACAAGACCCTGCCTGGAGGCTATGATTCTCATATTGCACCACTGGCTTTGACAATGAAACTGTAAAGATGGTTTCAGAATATGAATTTATGTATGTGCTCTGATTTGTAGTACAAATACAATTTCAAGTCATCTGCCAAGAACCACAGTGATTTTCATGTCATCCATGGAGAAAGGGGGGGCATTTAAGAACAGTCGCCTTAACTGTTCCTCATTCGGAAAGTGGTCCAGTTCCCTGATCATTGTGGTAAATGCATGCTTCGTTCAGAGGAAGCCAAGAATATTAGCTTTCTTTTAATAAAGACCATATTTTTGTTGCTGTTTAATTCTTACCATTTCAAGGGACTACGGAGGATGTTATTTGGAAGCACATATCAAGTCTTCAGCTATGAATGGAAAAGAGCATATTTCAGATTCCACGAGCCTTATACTGATTTGGCCTACGCACTGGAGACAGATAAGGTAATAATACCTGGCAGCCATTTTTATACTGGTAATCGTGCAGCATGGATCAGACCAATCCCAGCCCAGTCATGTACTCCCTGGATGTTCAAGGGCAAAATCACAATCTATCTGCTTCAGTTGACCCCTGTCTAAAGTGGCTATTGGTGTTGCCTCCTTTGCAGGATGGTGATAATGTAAGTGGATTGTAAACCCCTTTCCTTATCAAGGGAGTTATACCAGGTCAGTGGCGTAGCATGGGTTGTCAGCACCCGGGGCAAGGCAAGTAATTTGCGCCCCCTAACCCGTGGATTTGCGCCCCCTAACCCTAACCCCCAGATGTTGCGCCCGGTGCGGCCGGGCCCCCCTGCACCCCCCACGCTACGCCACTGTACCAGGTATCAAACAGAAGTGACATAGAGCTGGTTTACACAGCAGCATATGACTTGCCCTCAACCTCCACTTGCCTAAAACAGCTATATGCTCTGAAAGTTGCCATAGTAGGCCCCAACCTAGCCTTAATACAGCTGCCCTGCTGTATTAAGCCCAGTCCTTGGTCTCTTGTAGGCATTGCAGGAAAGGGGGAGGGATGCCCGACACATTTTAATCACACAACATACTTGAATTATACCACAACAATCAGTAGCAGCCAGTGTGTGTCACAAGGTGGGGCTGCCCTCCTGGCAGCAGCGTTGTTGCTGCTTACCTGGACAGGGCTGAGCCAAGGTGCTAGCAAGGTTGGGGTGGCGTGGTTGCATGGATAGGACTGCCGCGACTGATCTGGCCCTGACCATGGGTCGGCAAACTAAGGTCCGTGGGCTGGATCAGGCCCAATTGCCTTATAAATCCAGCCCGCGAATGGTCTGGGATTGCCCCATGGATTGTCAGCACGTGGATTGCCAGTGGGCACATTCTGTCCCTCTCCCTCACACGGCAGAAGCTCCTCCTCCTCCCTTCCTCCTCCTGGCTTCTCCCCACCCTGCCTAGAGGAGGAAGGGGGCTGGGCTTTGTTGGTGCCAGCCCTTCCCCAGAGCCCTTTTGTGAGCCACTCACCTTTGTCAGGCTGCATTTTAATATTTTAATGTTGTATTTTAATCTTGTTTTTTAAGTTGTATTTCAATCAATTGTTTTTATATCGGGTGTTAGCCACCCTGACCCCGGTTTTGGCTGGGGAGGGCGGGGTATAAATATATTGTTGTTGTTGTTGTTGTTGTTGTTGTTGTTGCTTGCAAAACACAGGAGCCAGGGTTGGCTGAGCGCCCGTCTCAAGTGGCCACCATTTAAAGCAGAGCCTATTCGGAACCCTTTCACGCACTGCTCATCATCCCTCGTTCATATTCCCCCCCCCAAAAAAAAATATAGTCTGGCCCCCAACAAGGTCTGAGGGACAGTGGACCGGCCCTCTGCTGAAAAAGTTTGAGGACCCCTGGCCCTGACCTTGCCATTGCTCTGCCTCCGTCTTGTCTAGATGAACAGCAGTGATATAGGCGTTGGGAGGGTCACCCGATCACACGTGTCACTATTGGCATGAGTAAATGTATGTCGTAATTTACACAGCACTTAAAAGATAAAGGTAAAGGTACCCCTGACCATTAGATCCAGTCGCGGACGACTCTAGGGTTGCGGTGCTCATCTCGCTCTATAGGCCGAGGAAGCTGGCGTTTGTCCGCAGACAGCTTCCAGGTCATGTGGCCAGCATGACTAAGCCGCTTCTGGTGAACCAGAGCAGCGCACGGAAATGCCATGTATCTTCCCGCCGGAGCGATACCTATTTATCTACTTGCACTTTGACGTGCTTTCAAACTGCTAGGTGGGCAGGAGCAAGGACCGAGCAACGGGAGCTCACCCCGTCGCACGGATTTGAACCACCGACCTTCTGATCAGCAAGCCCTAGGCTCTGTGGTTTAGACCACAGCGCCACCCGCTTACGCTGTGTAAATGCTTTCTTTCAGGGAGGAGCAGTAGCTGTTCAGATGGCTGTTCAAGTGAACATCATTAAATACTTGTTGTTTGTACAAAATAAAGAAGAAAATATGCGCCTACAAAGGTAAGGATGGGCCGGAGAGATATTTGCTTAAGCTGCATGGGTTTTAGGGCTCCAGAAGGTGGGTTCCCAGACCACCTCCCATATGTGGCCCAGTGAATCTAGCTGTAGATTCCCAGTGCCTCCCAATGCTTGAAAGCCAAGGAGCTGTTTTGTAGTCTTTCACAGGGAGATACTGTGGAACGCAAGCTGGTGTTGGATTCCAACTCCTGTCAGCCCCAGCCAACATGGTCAGTGCTCAGGGATCATGGCAGCTGTACTCAGCGGTGCAGCTGGGAATTTTTTATTCCATGGACTTATACCCTTACAGGGTAAGGGGTCTCTAGATCAGGCTTCCTGAACCTTGGCCCTCCAGATGTTTTGAGACTACAGTTCCCATCATCCGCGACCACTGGTCCTGCTAGCTAGGGATCATGGGAGTTGTAGGCCAAAAACATCTGGAGGGCCAGGGTTGAGGAAGCCTGCTCTAGATGGTCACGTGTATTACGTCGGCTGTGAAGCCCTACATAAAAATACAGTGGTACCTCGGGTTAAGTACTTAATTTGTTCCGGAGGTCTGTACTTAACCTGAAACTGTTCTTAACCTGAAGCACCACTTTAGCTAATGGGGCCTCCTGCTGCTGCCGTGCCACTGGAGCACAATTTCTGTTCTCATCCTGAAGCAAAGTTCTTAACCTGAAGCACTATTTCCGGGTTAGCGGAGTCTGTAACCTGAAGCGTATGTAACCTGAAGCGTATGTAACCCGAGGTACCACTGTAAAACAACAATGGTGCCGCACCTCTGTGAGTTGTTGCAGGAGGCTCCACCAATAATTAGCATTAAACTGGAGAGCATACTTCTCTTCTCAGTGTGCAGATGTAAAACAGAAGCTCCAAGAGGGAGACATGGGTTGGATGAGAAACCCAAAAGAAGCACTGGAGAATGGAGAGACGCAGAACGCCTCTGCGTTCCCAATAGTGGGAAAGGAGAGCTGAAAATAATGCAAATATATTTCACACCTGGCAACCAATGCACCCATTGGATTTCAGATAGTACATGGGTAGACGAGTTGAAAAAACCCAGGACACAAATTTTCACATCCCTCTAGTGGTTATATGGTGGATCATTTACCAGATGTAATGTATTCAGTGTTAACTCTGGAAGTGAATACTCGATTCTGACCAAATTAAGCCTCCTGATGTATATTTTGCTCCATCAAATGGGGTCTGCTTTTGCTGCCCTGATGGTAAGCACATTTACTTAGGATTAAGCAGCCTTGTCTTGTAGAAAAGGATAATATACGTTCAAAGTAAAAATAAATAAAATGAGCATCTATAGCAGGCATCAGCAAACGCTGGCCCTCCAGATGTTTGGGACTACAATTCCCATCATCCCTAACTAACAGGACCAGTGGTCAGGGAAGATGGGAATTATAGTTCCAAACATCTGGAGGGCCAGAGTTTGCCCATGTAAATCTATAGCTGTGTAAATGCCTGGCTGCCCCACTGTTGACTTACAAAAAGTAAGGATGCTACAGTGATGAGTGTCAGCCCTGGTGGGCCCTAGCATGGCATAGCTGTCAAGCATTCCTTATTTGGCGGGACAGTCCCTTATCCCAGCGCCATGTCCCGCTGCTGTCCCTTATTGATTATGTCCCTTAAATAAGCTACTGAAGGTAATGGGGCCCTTTCTATGTCCAGCTGTCCTTTGTCAACAACAAATTGTTGCTGGGGTTTTTTGTGTTGAATATATGCTATATGGTAATTTATGGACCTAATAGGTATCTAAAGCCATTTGCACGCAACAAAATATGTATTTTATCGAAGTAATTGTTGATCCCTTATTTTGGCTGCTGATCCCTTATTTTCGAGGCTGCTGGTCCCTTATTTTCAAATCCGCAAGTTGACAGCTATGTAGCATGGCTGTGCCCAGGTGTGAATGCCTTGGACTGTTTGCTACTGCATTTGTCACCTGGCACTCTCTGGGTGGTCATTGGGGTGGAATCCTGCACTGCAATGGCCTGGGTTTAGCCCTGTGATCCAGCCCTAGCTGCACCATTGTCAACAATGTCTTGGGGCTGACAGTTTTCCTGTTCCTGAACTATGGATTGCTAGCGACGCTCTCTCACACAGTCTCTTTTTTCTATCTGTCTTTGCAGTTTATGTGAAATAAGCCAAAAAGAACAAGAAAAGGCTCTTGCAGCAGCCTTGGCTGATATTCTGTGGGTAGCAGGAGAAGCTCAGAAAGCTACTGTCTGCCTTGTCACCAGTGATACTTATTTTACTCCCAGTATAGACTACAAAGCGGATCACTTTACTGAAAGAGTAAGTAAGAGAAGCTATGCTTTAAAAGACACAATATTTGCAAGGGGGAATTGTTGGGTTTGATTCTAAAAACTAAGAAACAGAAAAACCCCAGAAACACGAGGACTGTTGTATGTTGTGGTACAAACAACAAGCACATAAAGACCCACTTCGCAGCCAGAGACTGGCTGAGATGTGCTGGCCAAGAAAAACCAAAAGCATTGTGTGAATCGAGGTGCTATAATTCTTTCTTTTATTAGACGCCATAAAGAGAACCAAGGAACTCCGAACACAGAGAAAATAAGTTAAATTTAGCATACTTTATTGAGCTATCCTATGTGTGCAGTTAAATATCTTGAGGCCTGACCAGATGTTTCAGTGAAAGTAGATCAATAGAGTAGTATTTGGGATGGGTGCCACATGTAATGTGATCAAACTGGTCTGTAACACATTTGTCTGTGTGTGGAATCTCTGGGACAAAGATTTTCATATTCAAATCTCCCAAGCAGGCACAAGGTAAAACAGGTTTTGATGTATAGCTCAATGAAAATGTTGGCTCTGGGCTCATCCAGAGGACCTATTTATTGAGCATTCATCCAGATTTGCTTACACAAAGCTTATGCAGCTGAAATTCTACTCAGTCTTTACTGAGCATTTGTTAGTATTTGTTTGCAGGGAGATTATACAACAATGAGAATTCCTCCGGCATTCACCCTGACTTGGCTTCAGGGTATTCATATGTCTTCCTGTTTATCATTTATTCATTCCAAACTTCTCAGTGCATTTCCCTGTTACTTTCCTAACCACGAAAAGATTTTTTTTTTCATTGTGCTTGGGCAACAGAGCACTTCTATTGTGAAAATCTAAATTTCCCAGAATGCACCCGAATCCCTCCTATAATATGGCACCCCTAGAATGTGGCAACTGTAGAAAAGGCAAATTAGGAAAGGATTTTTTTTAATGCAACTACCAGCATTGTCATGCCTTTCTAGAAATCTATGGACCTACCACAATCGAAATCCTGTGTACGGTTCTGGTTGCCACATCCTAAAGAGAATATTGTGGGTCTGCAAGAGTGGAGGAAGGGGAAACCAGCTGGTACCCATTGGGACTGGTAGGTCAGAGGGCAGGGCAACAGGTAAAAGCAGAGCAAACAGCTGATTATTGGTTTTGTCCCCATCCTCCTCCCTGTTGATTAAGGAGGAAGAAGCTTGAAATATACTCGGAGTCGAGAGTGGATTTCATGCTCTTTATTCACCTCATAGTGGTGAGGAGGAATGGAAGTTCCCCCAGAATGTCTGCTTTATATACATTATTTACACAATGGGCCTCACGTGATTGGCTAATTCCAGAATTCTCCTGTAGGCCAATCAGGTTGCGGATTTACTTCCACCTGGAGCTGGATTGGGTGGCTCCTGTGGACCAATCAGACTGCTGCATTCTGAATCCTATTGTTCTAGGACCAATCAGACTGCTGCATTCTGAATCCTATTGTTCTAGGACCAATCAAACTGCTGCATTTTGGATCCTATTCAACTCAGTACATAACAATAGGAAGTGTCTGGATTGGCTACTGGTATGGAGGCAGAGAGGTGCAGGCTGGCTAAGAGCAAGCTGAAGATGGAGGGGCAGTGTGCCATTTGCCCTGCTAGACCAACCTGCACTAGGGAAAGCCGACATTATTAGGGGACTGAAGCAACTCTTTGAGGAAGTATGATGGCTAGGGCATGAGTAAGAATGGAGAAAGTAAAAAGGGGGAAAGCTCCCTCTCTCAAGATACCAGACTCTGGAGTTATCCAATGAAGCTGAACAATGGGAGATTCAGCAGACACAAAAGGAAGTACTGGCACCAAATTCGCTACCAGATGTAATGAACATCCATTTGGAACACCAGGGCTCTCCTTCTGTCATCCACCCCTCCTTCCCAACTTGCTGTAATTATTTGGAGCTCCAAGGCAGTCAGGGGAGGAGAAGAGAGGACAGGACCTGGGAGGGGACAGGCAGCAGAAGTAAGGACTGCCTTGTCTCCTGCCACATTGGTATGTTTAATATTTCCCAGCTTTGAATATGGCTGCCTTGACCCTTATTCCTCCATCCAGCCATCCCTGCACCCCGCTCTATCTCTGGATGGCACTAGAAGGTCCAAGAGAACTCAGGTGCAGATACACGCAGGTACTGCCTGGTTCTAATGCTTCATTATCTCTGTTCAGTAGGGACGCAGGTGGCGCTGTAGGTAAAAGCCTCAGCGCCTAGGGCTTGCCGATCGAAAGGTCGGCGGTTCGAATCCCCGCGGTGGGGTGCGCTCCCGTTGTTCGGTCCCAGCGCCTGCCAACCTAGCAGTTCGAAAGCACTCCCGGGTGCAAGTAGATAAATAGGGACCGCTTACTAGCGGGAAGGTAAACGGCATTTCCATGTGCGGCTCTGGCTCGCCAGAGCAGCGATGTCACGCTGGCCACGTGACCCGGAAGTGTCTCCGGACTGCGCTGGCCCCCGCCCTCTTGAGTGAGATGGGCGCACAACCCTAGAGTCTGTCAAGACTGGCCCGTACGGGCAGGGGTACCTTTACCTTTACCTATCTCTGTGCAGTAAGGGAGCTGGAGAGCACAGAGCCTTGGCTGAAAGCGAAGCAGTCAGAGTCGTCTTCACAGAGCTCATGTATATGGAAAAATCTGTTCAGGACAAAATTAAATTTAGGCTAAACTGTGCTCTTGGGTAATAGAGATGAATGATGTGATTACTGCACCACCTGACCAGTTTTCCAAAATTTTATTCCTGTGTTGATGGAATTCTTAATGATCATTTTGCAGGTTCAGCTGTTTGACTTTTTTGAGAAGGAAACAGCTCAGCAGTTCCTCTGCGATCACATACACTGTGTAAGTTCGGGGGGGGGCGGTATGCAGCATCTTTACAAATGTGTACTGGTGGCCAAGTTTTATGTGGCTTTTAACAGTACCTACAGGTGGAACTGCACACATGCCAGTTTGCTCATACCTTAGTGCAGCACTGTGTTCAATGGGGATTATTTCATTTCATTTTTTCATTTCACTTTTAATTTGTATACCATCTTTCTATTTCACAACACCCAAGCCGTTTTTCAAGCTGAAGAAACAAGGAATGTACACCTTATAACAATCTAATGCAATACAAAAATGTGATAATAAAACATAACTTTAAAAGCATAACTTTAAAATCAGCTCAGTCACCACAGATAGGTACAGCAGGTGGGACCTGCAACAAACTGTTACAGCGTGGAGTGCTGCTGTTTAGGAAGCCAGTCGATGTCAGTACGCCTTTCAACCGATGTGCAGCGACTGGGCTCAATAACTGGTTCTGCTCCGACTGGGCTAGGTGACTGGGGCACTTTCAGAGACCTTCCAATCCTGGAAAGGAGGTCCCAGTGCCCTGGACCCACAAATGTGCATTGTGAGCACCAGACTCATGCAGAGTATAAATAACGTGGAAGCTAGCTGTGAAGCATAACTCCTTTTATTTCTAATAGCTGCTACAAACTAATGAACTACTGGCTTGCATGAGTGTTACATCTAGTCACTCAGCCAATGCGGTCTTGACTATGCTACCACTCAGTGGATTTGTAACTGGCTGACTGACCGGACCCAAAGGGTGCTCATCAATGGTTCCTCTTCATCCTGGAGAAGAGTGACTAGTGGGGTGCCACAGGGTTCTGTCTTGGGCCCGGTCTTATTCAACATCTTTATCAACGACTTGGATGATGGACTCAAGGGCATCCTGATCAAATTTGCAGATGACACCAAACTGGGAGGGGTAGCTAACACCCCAGAAGACAGGATCACACTTCAAAACGACCTTGACAGATTAGAGAACTGGGCCAAAACAAACAAGATGAATTTTAACAGGGAGAAATGTAAAGTATTGCACTTGGGCAAAAAAAATGAGAGGCACAAATACAAGATGGGTGACACCTGGCTTGAGAGCAGTACATGTGAAAAGGATCTAGGAGTCTTGGTTGACCACAAACTTAACATGAGCCAACAGTGTGACGCGGCAGCTAAAAAAGCCAATGCAATTCTGGGCTGCATCAATAGGAGTATAGCATCTAGATCAAGGGAAGTTATAGTGCCACTGTATTCTGCTCTGGTCAGACCTCACCTGGAGTACTGTGTCCAGTTCTGGGCACCACAGTTCAAGAAGGACACTGACAAACTAGAACGTGTACAGAGGAGGGCAACCAAAATGGTCAAAGGCCTGGAAACAATGCCTTATGAGGATCGGCTAAGGGAGCTGGGCATGTTTAGCCTGGAGAAGAGGAGGTTAAGGGGTGATATGATAGCCATGTTCAAATATATAAAAGGATGTCACATAGAGGAGGGAGAAAGGTTGTTTTCTGCTGCTCCAGAGAAGCGGACACGGAGCAATGGATACAAACTACAAGAAAGAAGATTCCACCTAAACATTAGGAAGAACTTCCTGACAGTAAGAGCTGTTCGACAGTGGAATTTGCTGCCAAGGAGTGTGGTGGAGTCTCCTTCTTTGGAGGTCTTTAAGCAGAGGCTTGACAACCATATGTCAGGAGTGCTCTGATGGTGTTTCCTGCTTGGCAGGGGGTTGGACTCGATGACCCTTGTGGTCTCTTCCAACTCTATGATTCTATGATTCTATGATTCTATGATCTAGTCACTACATAGATAAGACTCTCTCCACACACAGAGTTAGGCAATCAGTCAGGAGTAGAAGAGCAGTTTACACCCCCTCCTTTCTCAAAACATCAGATTAGGAGATTCTGTCAATGGGAGGGGTAAAAATATCAACAGTCCCTCCCTTCTATTCCCCCTGTTTTCTGTTCTCTTTCCTGCAATTTCAGCCAGCATTCCGTGGCCATTGAGCATGCTCAGTCCTTATTGGGGTGGGGCTTTTTTTCTTTTGCCTGTACATATTATCTGGACTGGGGTTCTGCACTTGGGTCCCCCCCCCCCCTTTGCCTGTACATATTTTCTGCACTGAAAATCCTTGGGGGTTCCTCAAACACAGAAACCTAGAAAGCTGCCTTATCCTGTGTCAGACCATTGCTCCATCTAGTTCAGTATTGTCTACACTGATTGGCAGCAGCCCTCCAGGGTTCCAAGCAGGAGTCTTTTTCCCAGCCCTGCCTGGAGATCCTGGGGTTTGAACCCGGGAGCTTCTGCATGCAACACAGGTGCTCGCCCACTAAGCTATGGCCCCTTCCCAGCTGATGTCTTTCTTTTGTGTGTGGGTGGTGCTATTCTGGCTAAATAAGCAACAGCACTCACAGCCTGAACACCAGAAATCAAGGGGAGGCTCTGAAGATGTGTGTCAACATGAACCTGAGCAGTGGTGGACTTTGGTAACATGGGGCTTGAGCAAAGACAAAATCCCCACCCCACCCCAGTTCTTATTTCCATAATAATTCATTTTGGTACAGTTGTTTTTTATGGATCTTCTCAGTAGCTACCTGTATAAATAGGGTGTTGTTGTTGTTGTTGTTATGCACACCCTCGGCTTGGTACCCTGTGTGAAGAAACTACCTGCACTGCCCTGAATCTGATGCTGACCTAAGTAACATTCATCCTTCTCTTCTAACCAGCTGAACTGTGAAGGAAGTCATGGAGTGATTCTATTTCTGTACAGCTTGCTTTTCTCAAGGACATTTGAAAGGTAACAAAAATGTTCCCCTGCTTTATCAATACCTAGATTTAAATTAAGCAATAAGTCACTGCGTCATCCTTTCTTTCTTCTTATCTTTTTTAATTTAAGAATAGTTTATTTGCCACAGCATATATTTCAAACATTCTCATAACCTTAAAAACCATAAAATAACAAGTCATATGCTCCAACCTCATTAAAAGGAAGGGATACATTATATCTGCAACAATTTGAAAGGTTCAAATGTATACTTCAAGTATTCCAAACTATGTTACCCACCCCAAAAACTACTCCCCCATGTGCCTCACTAACTGTGTGTTCAATAAAATTGGTCTCTTGCTACCTGCAATTTCCATGTTAGCTCTTCCAACAAAGCTGTCTGCCAGACCGCTTCATACCACTTATCCATGATCAACAGTTGCAATGTTTTTCATGTTCTGACTATGGTCGTTCTCGCCGCAGTCAATAACTAGGTTATAAGATCTTTATTTCTAATTCTTGGCGAGTCCTGACTGTACAAATTAAGCAGTCAGTCCTGGGGACATAGGAACTGTCTGCCTTGTAATCAAAGACATCTCTGCAAAGATATTTTCCCAGAATTTTTCTATTTTTGAACACTCCCACCACGTATGTCTGTTTGTTCCAAGAGTGGGACACCCTCTCCAACACATAGGGGAGCTGTTGGGTTTTATATGTTAGACTTCTAGGTGTTAAATACCAGCAATATGCAATCTTGAGGACTCTTTCTCTTGTCATTGCCGAAATAATTTATACAGGGCTTTGATCAACAGCCCATTCCATGCCTCTACCTCAATTTCTAAATCCCAATTTGATTCCCACCATTCTCTCATATTATTCTGGGGAGGGAAATATGCCTCTATAGTTGATATATACAGGGATGATATTAATTCTTTCATTGCTATATTTTCTTCTACTATTATTTTTTTGTATGTGGTTATTAATAATCTCCCCATTAAGTTGTTCTTTAAGTTATTATCATTATGGCAGATACCAGCAGGCAACTGCCCTCGCTGTGCAGGCGATGTCAGCAAAGCAGCTTCTTGGACACTAGTTTCTAAGATTTCCTGTGCTAAGGATCTACAGTTCCCAAGTCCCTGATCCCAGGGATGGAGGAAGGGGGCGGGGGCAAACAGTCCGCCCACCACATCCCCCTCAGCTGTAGGGTGTCTGAGTGGGAGGAGGCAGGCAGACTCCTCGGAGGCCTTGTGGGGCGTCCTGCCCTGGCTCGCCCCACCCCACGGGCAACTGGCTCTGCCCCCATGGGCAGTTGGACCTACCCTTGGGTGCAGGGTGCGTGCACCACTCCTGGTGCCCAATCGGCTTGCTCCGCCACTGGCTGATCCATGCCGCTATTAAGTGTCCCGCTATTAAGTGGAACCTTGGTTTTCAAACGTAATCCATTCCAGAAGACCGTTCGACTTCTGAAATGTTCGGAAACTGAAGCATGTATTTCCTGAAGCATTTACTTACAGAAAACTCAATACGGAAGCCGTGTGGCACGTTTGGGTTCCAAAAAGCATTTGAAAACCGAAGCAGTTATTTCTGGGTTTTGGGCGTTCGAAAACTGAAACATTCAACTTCCAAGACTTTCGAAAACTGAGGTTCCACTATACTATACGCGGTTGCTGCATCTCCTCTGCAGGCAGATGTGCTGTTACATTCACTTCTAAGTCCTTCAGCTCCTGCCGTGACTTGGCATAGGAGTTTGTGGGTGAATCAGTGCAGCATATTCTGCAAAATAAGGGTCTCAAGCAAGCAGTGATTCTATTGCCCTATGTGGTGAACCCAGTTCCCAATCCTCAGGCTTCCTCATTGAAAGCCAGGCTGATGTTGTGACCATACCTGCTTCGTTGTAACGTGCCCCCCCACTGAATCAGAGGTGTTGCTTGCCAGAGCGGACTGGAGTGTGCATGGGTTGTTTCATATTTTGATGGATAGTTCCTTATGTGGGGTGGTATTGTGGATAATGGGTTCTCATGAAGACTCCTTAGATTGAAAATCAGTTGGGTATGTTGTAGGAATTTTGAACTCTGCAGAAATCTTTAAAAGACTAAATTCCAAATGTTCGAGCCTTTCTGTGATCCCTTGTTGCTCTTCCATTGGGTGGTCTTTAAAAGAGCCTTTCAGATTCTCCTCCTGGCCGCAGTTGTCTTTGGTTAAACCTTCTGATTCCGGCCAGCTGATCAAATCTCTGAGGAGGGTTTGCTTGAGCTATTTCAAATTCTCATTATTGGTGTCCTGTTGTTGTTGTTGTGATGGCCGGTTGCTTTAGGGCTAGCTAATAATGGCGATATAGTCACATTTTTAAAAACTCATGTTGGACAAACTCCCTTAGCAGTCAAGATGGGCTTGGCACGTTGTAACATTGTCGGGATTCTGGGACTCCTGAAAGATAGTAAAACTTTCTGTGTTTGTTGGGGAAGATCAGGGACTCCACATTAACCAGGTCTATATAACCGGCTTGCTCTCCTAATAAAGACCTCGTGTGTCTTTTAGCTGATCAAAATGTAGACCAAGGCAGGAATGTGTCTTTATAGGTGCATGTCATAAGGCTGACTTTGTTTGCTTGCAGTACTAAATGTTGCTGCTCTTTCATTTCACTGCCAGACTTCTGGCTTGAGTTCTCTCGAGGTTTGGGACTCATTTTTTGGTTTATCTCTTTAGCTCATGGGTAGTTAGAGAGAATAGGTACATACCTTTGAAATCCTGTGACTTCTTGAGTCGGATCTCCCCGCTGAGTGTCCTCATGACCTTACCAATCAAAATGTCCATTTTGGAATGTAGTAAATTCAGCGTTTGACAAATAAAATCAATTGTTTTAGCTGTCATTAAAATCAGCTCAGCCAGGTTCTCTGGGCTCGTCTCACCCTTTTGGGGTTCTGAATTTGCCTCATTACAATTGCTGTTGGGCTCCCCAATAATGCTAATTGGATCTTCATGTACTTCAGCTTGTACCACAAAGCGGTTATGAAGGGGGGACTTGTGCAGACTGTTTAGCTGCTGGGGGTGAATAGTCCTCAGTTTCTCTAAAACGTTTGCTGGGCCCCATGAGGATCCTTCCCACCAGTTAGTGCACCAGACTGGTATAACAGAGGGTGAGATTGATTGCTTGTGAAATGGGGACCACTTATAAATGCCATCTCCAACTCCTCAAAATATTTCATCAACAGTGTCTCCAAAAAAAATTACACATCATTTGGGAAGACAGGCAAAGCTAATGCCAGTGTACTGGAAGAAGCAAAGATCACCAGTGTTGAAACAATGATTCTTCAACATTAACTTCGTTGGACTGGTCACGTTGTTTGGATGCCTGATTATCGTCTTCCAGAGCAATTACTCTTCTGAACTTAAAAATGGAAAGCATAATGCTGGTGGTCAACAAAAGAGGTTTAAAGACTCTCTCAAGGCAAATCTTTAAAAATGTAGTATAAACTCCAACAACTGGGAATTACTGGCCTGCGAGCGCTCCAGTTGGAGAACAGCCTTTACCAAAGTTGTCATGGACTTTGAAGACACGCAAAGTCAGGACAAAAAGGGAGAAGCATGCTAAGAGGAAGGAACGCTTGGCAAACCCTCACCATGATCAACTCCCGCCCGAAAACCTATGTCTCCACTGTGGAAGGATGTGTAGACCCAGAATTGCCTCCACAGTCACAGACTCACTGTTAAAACCGTGTTGATGGGAGACAATCTTACTCGGCTACGAGGGATCGCAGAAGAAGAAGAAGAAGAAGAAGAAGAAGAAGAAGAAGAAGAAGAAGAAGAAGAAGAACAGAGGGTGACTGGAAATTACAGAGCAGCCAGCTTAATAAAGCATAGCGTTACTCTTGCAACATTATTGTTGTGTTTGAGTGGGCTGAACCTCCTGCAATGTCTTATCAGCATTAGTAGTTGAAGCTAAAGCTGCTTGGTTGGCTGGGGTGTGTTTTGACTACTGACGGCTTTATCGTCAAAGAATGCTGAATAAATTCCTTTTGACAGCCAAGGCTAGGGAGGCCTAAACTTTGGACAACTGTAAGTCTGAGTATAGACTGAGTGTAAGCTCCCCCCTCTGGATTATTCTGCAGTTACCATCTTCAGTTCAACTAATTATTACCTTATTTAGCTTATGTAGGTAGCAACTTAAAATTTTAAAGAGGTTTTCTCACCGCTGCTGTATTGCAGTTGCCATCTTTGTAGTGTTACTTTTTAAAAAATATTTTGTCACCAGCGGCAGGGCAGCTGGACCCTTACAAGGCTGGACTGGATGAATCCCAAGCAGGAATTAAGATTGCTGGAAAAAATATCAAAAACCTCAGATATGCTGATGACACAACCTTGATGGCAGAAAGTGAGGAGGAATTAAAGAACCTTTTATTGAGGGTGAAAGAGGAGAGCGCAAAATATGGGCTGAAGCTCAACATCAAAAAAACGAAGATCATGGCCACTGGGCCCATCACCTCCTGGCAAATAGAAGGGGAAGAAATGGAGGCAGTGAGAGATTTTACTTTCTTGGGTTCCATGATCACTGCAGATGGTGACAGCAGTCACAAAATTAAAAGACGCCTGCTTCTTGGGAGAAAAGCAATGACAAACCTAGACAGCATCTTAAAAAGCAGAGACATCACCTTGGCGACAAAGGTCTGTATAGTTAAAGCTATGGTTTTCCCAGTAGTGATGTATGGAAGTGAGAGCTGGACCATAAAGAAGGCTGATTGCCAAAGAATTGATGCTTTTGAATTATGGTGCTGGAGGGGACTCTTGAGAGTCCCATGGACTGTAAGAAGATCACACCTATCCATTCTTAAGGAAATAAGCCCTGAGTGCTCACTAGAAAGACAGATCCTGAAGCTGAGGCTCCAATACTTTGGGCACCTCATGAGAAGAGAAGACTCCCCGGAAAAGACCCTGATATTGGGAAAGACTGAGGGCACAAGGAGAAGGGGACGACAGAGGACGAGTTGGTTGGACAGTGTTCTCGAAGCTACGAACATGAGTTTGACCAAACTGCAGGAGGCAGTGGAAGACAGGAGTGCCTGGCGTGCTCTGGTCCATGGGGTCACAAAGAGTTGGACACAACTAAACGGTTCAACAACAACAACAACAACCAGAGCATAAAGTTTTAGAACGAAATTGGTGTAAGGCTCAAAACTTAAGGAGAAAGCATGGGGTGGTTCAAAGCTACAAAGTGAACATTTTTTACAAAGCCTTATTTCTGGAGGAGATATTAGAAGTTAATAGGATTGGGACGCAATGGAGGGAAGACTGATGGAACTGAGAGATATAAGCTTGTTCATTTTGTGACCAGGCATGTTCAATCTACTGCAGGGAGTTGGATTCGATGACTCTTTGGGTCCCTTCCAACTCTACAACTCTACAATTGATATTTCTGTGCAACTCGCAAGCATTTGATCTGTCATTCTTACTGTGCAGCATACCCATGCAAGCTTTCATTTGGCAGTGGTTTTGGGGGGACTGCGTACAAAATCATGCATACTCAAGAGGATCTGCTTTAATAGTACTGGATATGATGTTGACCTCAACTCTTGGAAAAGCAAAGTGTCCCTGCGTGCCTTCTTTCTTGTTTTCTTCTGTCAGGCAGGGTGGAGACTAGCAAACAGACGGGCTGGTGCTGCCCACACCATTTAATTGAAAGTCCAAATTGGCCTATGGGCCCTGAAAAAGATTTGTGGCCTCTGCTCTAACCACTACACCACACTGCCCTCCCTGCCCTCCCACAACAGCTGGGTATAGCATATTCAAATGCATCCCTGTAGTCATCCTGGGATAGTTCAGTTGGTAGAGCATGAGGCTCTTAATCGCTGGATCATGGGTTCGTGCTCCATGTTGGGTGAAAGATTCCTGCATTGCAGGGGGTTGGACTAGATGACCCCTTGTAGCCCCTTCCAACTCTACAATTCTATCATTCTATGATCCCTGCTCTTCCATCCCTGAGACTGTAAGGCTGTATCCAAAGTTGTCCAAGCGGGTGGAAAACTCATGTAGGGTATCTCCCCCACCCCCACCTCAAAAAGCCTCTCCAGATTTTCAGGGGAACGTACAAAACGTTTGGGCTGGTGTCTTACGGGGCTGCGGCGGGAGAGGGGGATCCACCTGAAATCGGAGTCTGGCGTTCTGTTAGCAAAATTCTGGCAAGCAGGTTGACAGTGAAGAGTGACTCACGGCACCGAGCAACAATAGGGAACGCTAATTTTGTCTTTGTGCTTTGGTTGGGTAGGCTGCAAAAAGACCTTGACTGTACCACAACTCATCTGTTGCAATGCAGGCTTGGAAGCTTCATCTGCAGACAAGTAGGTGTATCGGGGAGGGGGCAGCTGTGGCTCGTGGGGGTATGTGGGTGTAAGCTGCCGTGTTCTCCCAGCAGTGGCATCGTGCTCGTTGAGCCCCACAGAGGGAGGCTGTGGTGGGGCGGTCAGGGTGGCAGCGGTCCTGTGAGGCTGCCACTGCTGCTAACCCAGGGCTCTGCTTTTTTTTTTTTTTTTTTTTTTAGAAAATCTTTATTAATTTTCACATAGACAAATATACACAAGTTACATAACATATAAAACAGAAAATGATACAAATGAATAGAAACGATGAAATAAGAAAAGATAAAGAAACAAACATAAACAAAAACGATATACTACACTTACATGACAGATTAAAATGTATAACTTCCAATAATTCTCATTATACTACTTATATTATCTGTATTCCTTGCACAGATTCATATTATTTTTTTGTGTATATATATATATAATCCACTATTATATTTCATGTAATTCTTGGTTAACAGTATCACATTTCTGCAAGTATCTTATTGTTCGTACAATACGTTTTTAAAAATTCTTTGAATATTTTCCATTCCCTATAAACCTTCTGGTTTGACACTCCTCTAATTTTCCCAGTCAACTTTGCTAGTTGCAGGTATTCTATCATAAGAATTTGCCACTCTGTAATTGTTGGTAAGATTTCGTTCTTCCAATTTCTTGCCACTATTATTCTGGCTCTGCTAACCTTGCCACTGTCACTGTGGGAATGCCACGGGCTGCATCTCCCTGCACGAGGCATCACTACTGGACTTTATTTTCCTTAAGTAATGTTGTGGAGGCTGCGTGCCACCCCCAGTCTCTGCCTAGCAGCAGAGGTGGAGCTAGCTGCTCTGGCACCCAGAGCAGCGTGACCTGGGGGCGGGGCTAGTGTCCCAGGGGGTGGGGCAAGAATCCCAGGGGTGTGCCGCCCACGGCGAGCGCCCCAGGGGGCGGCTGCAATGTCACCCCCCCCCAAGGATGACACCCGGGGCAGACTGCATCCACCGCACCCACCTTGCTCTGCCTCTGTCTATCAGTAGCAATATTCCAGGGGGTTCCAGGCACTTACCCAGGGTTCTGTTTCTGTTGGGGAAATCAAAGCACAATGGAAGCTAGTGTCCTTAAGACAGGCATCCCCAACCTGCGTCCCTCCAGATGTTTTGGCCTACAACTCCCATGATCCCTAGCTAACAGGACCAGTGGTCAGGGATGATGGGAACTGTAGTCTAAAACATCTGGAGGGCTGGGGGTGCCTGCTTTAAGATACCGTATTTTTCGCTCTTTAAGACGCACCAGACCACAAGACGCACCTAATTTTTGGAGGAGGAAAACAAGAAAAAATATATTCTGAATCTCAGAAGCCAGAACAACAAGAGGGATCGCTGCACAGCGAAAGCAGAAATCCCTCTTGCTTTTCTGGCTTCTGGGATAGCTGCGAGCCTTCATTCACTCCATAAGACGCACAAACATTTCCCCTAACATTTTAAGGAGGGGAAAAGTGAGTCTTATAGAGCAAAAAATACGGTATATGGTTTATTGTATACCTGCTTACACCTTCAATGGAGGGAGTGCAGAACATTCCGACTAAACATCGGGAAGAACTTTCCAAAAGTAAGAGCTGTTCCACAGTGGAACCATCTCCTTTGGGAGTTTGTGGGCTCTCCTTCATTGGAGGTTTTTAAGCAGAGGTTGGATGGCCACCTGTCATGGATGCTTTAGCTGAGATTTCTGAAATGCAGGGAGTTCTGCTAGAAGACCATTGGGGGGGTCCCTTCCAGCTCTACCATTCTATGTTTCTATTATTATATCCCAAGAGTGTCTCCCTTTGCCTCTCCTTCCCAGAATGGCTCAGTTGGTAGAGCATGAGATTATTAACCTTAGGGTCACGGGTTCGAATCCCACGTTAGGCAAAAAGTTTCCTGCATGGCAGGAGGTTGGAGCAGATGACCCTCATGGTCCCTTCCAACTCTGCAATTCTATGATTGCTGAACACTGAGGAACAAGCCGCTCTTGAGGTCAGCTTCTGATTCCCCACCTGAAAGCATGATCTGGGTCGTTTTCTCCTTTAGGCCGTTCTGAACATCATCTTAACAGGCAGAGCTTGTCCACACGTGTTTAATGGGTTCCAGAAACTTGAGGCGGAAGGCAGTGTGCAAAAGCAGCTGCATGGCGTCTTGTCCCGCAGTGAGGTGGGCTATTTACACTGGAGCAAGGAAGAAGTGGAACATTACAGATTCCCACAGGTAAGGTAAACATGCAAATCGGTGCATAGGTCTTTTCGGTGCAGGTAAGCATTTGAGCTACAGGACCAAACTACACGTAACATTAGCAATGTGTTTGAAGGAGCATGCTTTACCTGGGCTCCTTTGGGAGGAAGGGAGGGATATAACACATAAGGATATGTTTGGGTCCCAGTGTGGTGTAGTGGTTAGAGAGTCGAGCTAGGACCTGGCATGTAAGGTTTTTGTGTGTTGCAAATTCCTAGCAGCCAGTCGTTTTCTGTTATCAGCTGGACCATGCTCTTATTTTTATTTGATGCCTAAATGGGAGGAAGTTTTTTGAAACAGATGAAGATGTTGGTTTTGTTTGGGGGCTCTGTGTTTTCTTTTTAATGCCTTGCCGCACCATGAGACTGTGAATGAACTATGCCCTCCCCTCCCTAGGTTGGCAGCATGCTGAAAACTCCTAAATTGCCTGTTTGGTTGTGCAACATCAGTGGAACATACAGCGTCCTTTTCAGCACTAACAGGCTGCTCTTGTCCGACTGGAAAATGGAACACCTCTTTGATTTGTATTTTTATAATGGACAGCCCTCGCAGAAGACAACGGTGCATCTAACAGTAGGTAGGCACTTACCTTTACTGAAAGAGAACTTTTCAAATGAACACTCCTGACATCTCTTCAATTTTATATGTCCATCAATGCCTTTCCCCCCCACAAGTGATACTCAAATCCATTTTGGTGTGTTTTCCATGGATCAAATATATATCTATATTTAACAAAAAAAAAGTTCTGTGGCCTTGCCTGCACCTTCTGAGTTTTAAACTGGCATACATTTGCATCCTGTGCTCCATTAACAATACATTCTAAACTAACATGTGCTTTAGATAAGCAAACCTTATGAAAACACCCATACAAGCAACAGTAAACAGCACAATAAGAGAGAGGGGCAACTCTGAGAGCAGATCTGAAAGGAGACTCCAGCAATTAGGAAAGAGGAGAAGTACGTCCCTGGGGGAAATTCTGAAAGCATTCTCAGTAGGGGAGAAAATACCCCCAATCGTTTTTTAAGCTGTATAATCCATTAAGAGCCCAGTTCTTCTTCTTCTTCTTCTTTTTACTAAGCACTCAGTGACCATTGAATGTCAAGAAAGCCTCTATGTTTTTAAGATGTTTTATCACTTGTGGTTTGCCACCCTGGGCTCCTTTGGGAGGAAGGGAGGGCTATAACACATAAAGATATGTTTTGAGTCCCAGTATGGTGTAGTGGTTAGAGAGTCAAGCGAGGACCTGGTATGTAGGGTTTTTGTGTGTTTTTTTAAGCTGCAGGCCCTGATCCAGATTGGGTCTGTGGAACAGGGAAAGTGGAGTATAACCCTTTCCTCCTGCATCATTCCCCCCAAAAAGCCAACTTTGGGCAAGTTGCCCTTATTTTGAGGCTGTGTTTTTAACACCATTGTGTCCTAGAAAGAAAGATACAGGAGCATATGGGGCCTGATCCACAGGACGCTGCCATATATCAGTAATGTCTACACTGGAACGCAGGTGGCGCTGTGGTCTAAACCACAGAGCCTAGGGCTTGCCGATCGGAAGGTCGGCGGTTCAAATCCCCGCCACGGGGTGAGCTCCCGTTGCTCGGTCCCAGCTCCTGCCCACCTAGCAGTTCAAAAGCACGTCAAAGTGCAAGTAAATAAATAGGTACCATTCCAGCTGGAAGGTAAACGGCGTTTCCGTACACTGCTCTGGTTCACCAGAAGTGGCTTAGTCATGCTGGCCACATGACCTGGAAAAACTGTCTGCGGACAAACGTCGGCTCCCTCGGCCAGTAAAGCGAGATGAACACTGCAATCCCAGAGTCGTTTGCGACTGGACTCAACTGTCAGGGGTCCTTTACCTTTTTTAATGTCTACACTGACTGGCAGTGGGTCTCAGGGTTTCAGGCAGGAGTCTTTTCCAGTCCTGTGTGGAAACTCCAGGACTTGCATTTGGGGGCTTTTGAATGCAGTGCATGTCCTCTGCTAACTGACCTAAAGGCAGACAGCTGAAGCACAGGAGAGGCTGAGAGGCGTGAGAAACACCAATGCCAGAAGCTTCCATTTTGCACGAAACAGCACACACACAAGCTTCTTTTCTTTTTTCCTTTCAGACACCCATTCTCATCACTGGGAGGAAAATCACCGTGAGGAGGACGGCGATGCAGAAAAGCGATTCCCTTCTGTGGAGATGGCCATCCGAACAAAGTGGGAGGGTGCTGCTATCAATTGGAACGGCGTGGTCCCCTTCTTCTGAAGATTACGGGTGCGGGCACAGAGCTGGTCCCCAGGCTCTCTTGCACGGATCCTGCTGCCCAGGCCTGGAGGAGAAAGAAAGGAAACTGCTACCAATGGACAGCTCAATGGGCCTGCCAGTTTGGACTTCCAATCTGCATTCGGTAAATAAATTAGCTGTGCTTATGGGATAAGCAAAAGACAAACTGTGCAACAGAGAGAGAACACTGCAAGCTAAACACAGAACTGAGATAAAATCGGAGTATAGCAAGACAGTTTTACACACACACACACACACACACACACACACACTGCTGTGAACTTTTACTTCTCCCACCAGCCGGGCCTCATGGAAGGGTGCTGCCTGTCATGGAAATATAATTGGTGTGAAATGACTGAGGACCTAAAGTCAATTAGGAACGTTGGAAGCGACAGAATGAAGTCATGACCCCACCGTTTCATATCTTCATGATGATTTCTCCCTGTTGTTGAAAATTATTACTGTTTCTGTTGTTGAATTTTTCTGCTGCCAGGATGCACAGTCTGTAGCGTACAGAAGTCCCAGCCCAGAGTTCTTTGAGTCAGAATGTCTGCAGTCCGTTCCTAAGAAGCATATACATTTGGAATTCAATTTAATTAAGTGGCAATTACTGTGGCTGAGCATGGGTGAAAGGGCACTTTAAACATGACACATATGTGAATCAACATAGAGAGAGTGATGAGGTTTAACAGATCATGTGAGTCTAGCAGTTCAACATGTGCTTTGAAAGGGGGGAAATTACTTTTTTTAAACTTTTGGAGGAAAGGGAGGTGATTCAGTGGATTTGACACAGGAGGAAAAATGGATAGGATAATTTAGGCAAAAAAAGATAGAGGTGTCCTTTTTCCTACATCAAATAAAATCTAAGTAGCTAAAAGCTTGGATACAAATGTTTTTTAAAAAAAGAAAAAGGTTTGTGAGAAACTTGCAAGAGAAACATAATACAAATTAAGGGTGTGTCTAAGCAGTATTTAAAACAATTTGCACACATGGAGGAAACTGAATAGCAAACCTTTTAAAGAAGTAAAAAGAACTTAAATTGTTTTGTAAACTAGGGCAGAAAATCAGTAGTGGCTTTGAAAATCGCTAGATATGTTTTTCCCCTTCTGACCTCAATATATAACAAGGGCACTGTAAAAATAAATGTTGAAATATATATTTTTTAAAAAATTAAAAATGTCCAGTAGCACCTTAGAGACCAACTAAGTTTGTTCTTGGTATAAGCTTTTGTGTGTGCATGTACACGAAAGCTTATACCAAGAACAAACTTAGTTGGTCTCTAAGGTGCTACTGGACAATTCTTTTTATTTTTTAATATATTTTGACAGTGTCAGACCAACACGGCTATCTAACTGAATGTAAAAATAAAGTATTGGTAATCTACTATCAGGAAATAATAATGGAAAATTTGGCATTACTGGGTGCCTAAGAAAATTAACTGAAAAGACCGAGATGGCATTTGTACTTTGCTTGATCACGGCAGCTGAAATAAATGTAACCTAACTCTAGACAAAGTTGTGTGCAACTAAAGCATGATTAATTAATAAGTATGTAAAACTTGATGACTTACGGATGTGTAAGAAACGGTAGATAACCTAATTTGTTGAAAATTGGTCATTCTTTATAGCACATAATTATATCATTGCCAAGCTTTTGGCTTCCTGCTGCTTCTTTTTCCAACTTAGTTGTATTGATAGAATAATGTTGAATATGGCTCTGCTTGAAACAGAGGGAAAGATGCAATATAGAATCCTGCCACCCAGTTGTATTCCTCTCCTCCCTGCATCGGTCTATGAAATCTATACCGCCACAACCGGAGAGCAGGTGCGCCCCATTGAGTTGCTTGCAAGGCAAATACGATTCAAGCAAGCTACGTAATGTATGGTGTTACACAGTGGCAAGTCACCCACAAGGTGGCGCTCAGAACTGCAAACTTTTATCATTCAAGTCAACAACAGCAAACAAACCAAGGGCGCTCAGGTGTTGTTGATTCGGCTTAATCCATACAGCGAGATATCCACTCCCAACTGTTTTTGGTGTGGCATTGTTTCTGGGAGCACGGCATGGTTTAATAATAATAATAATAATAATTTATATTTATACCCTGCCCTCCCCGGCCAGAGCTGGGCTCAGGGTGGCTAACACCAATAAAAGTTCAGTAAAAACATAATAAGAAAAAAGAAAAAGAAAAAAAACACAATTTAAAATACAGGTAAAATGCAATTTAAAATGCAGCCTCATTTTAAAAGTCAAAACCATAAGAAAAGGGAAACATAATGGACAGACTGAGTCCAAACCAAAGGCCAGACGGAACAGCTCTGTCTTGCAGGCCCGCCCTGCGGAAAGATGTCAAGTCCCACAGGGCCCTAGTCTCTTGTAACAGAGCGTTCCACCAAGTCGTGGCCAGTACTGAAAAGGCCCTGGCCCTAGTTGAGACCAACCTAAACCACCTTGCGACTTGGGAACGCCAAAATGTTGTTATTTGTGGACCTTAAGGTCCTCAGCAGGGCATATCAGGAGAGGCGGTCCTGTAGGTACATGGGTCCTAGGCCGCATAGAGCTTTAAAGGTCAAAACCAGCACCTTAAACCTGACCCTGTACTCCACTGGGAGCCAGTGCAGTTGGTAAAGCACTGGATGAATGTGATCCCATGGCAAGGACCCCATAAGGAGCCTCACCACAGCATTCTGCACCCTCTGGAGTTTCTGGGTCAGCTTCAAGGGCAGCCCCACGTAGTTACAATAATCAAGCCTGGAGGTGACTATCGCATGGATCACTGTGGCCAGATCAGGGTGAGAAAGGTAAGGAGCCAACTGCTTAATACGGCAGAGATGGGAAAATGCCATATGCTGTGTTCAAGCAAATCAGGAGGAAAGTTCAGTCTGGATGGTGAATATTAGAAGCATAGAACTGTAGAGTTGGAAGAGACCCTGAGGATTGAGTCCAACCTCCTGCAATGCTGGATTATACAGCTGTCCCTTATGGGTTTTGAACCTGCAACCTTGGCATTATTATCAGCACCATGTTGTAACCCACTTATACCCCGGGAGGCACATTCCCTCGAGACAGATGTCAACAACAATTTATCCATCTAAACCAATATTGTCCATTCTGACCAGCAGAGGTTCTCCAGGGTCTCAGATAATGGGCTTTCTTGTCAGCGCCTACCCAATAATTGTAGCTGGAGATGTCAGGCTCTGAATGTGGGATGTTCTGTGTAGGAAGCATCTATGACACATACACCCTCCTCCCAAAAATCATAAGGATTGCGGACTATGGGATTGTTATGGTAATTTAGATGTAGTAAAGATAACTGAGGGACCCGGGTGGTGCTGTGGGATAAACCACAGAGCCTAGGGCTTGATGATCAGAAGGTCGGTAGTTCAAATCCCCGCGACGGGGTGAGCTCCCATTGCTCGGTCCCTGCTCCTGCCAACCTAGCAGTTTGAAAGCACATCAAAGTGCAAGTACATAAATAGGTAAACGGGAAGGTAAACAGCGTTTCCATGCGCTGCTCTGGTTCGCCAGAAGCGGCTTAGTCATGCTGGCCACATGACCCGGAAGCTATACGCCAGCGTCCTCGGCCAATAAAGCGAGATGAGCGCCGCAACCCCAGAGTCGTCCACGACTGGACCTAATGGTCAGGGCATTATCTTTACCTTTAAAGATAACAGAGCAAACTTTAATAGACAAAAGCAAGAATATTACAAAGCTGCAGCATCCTCCAAACTTATTTATTGTGAAGTGTTTGGTGGGGGTGTCACATTAACTATGTGGCCAAACGGAACACTTTCCAGCAACATCTTCCCTTTCTTTTTCGTGCAAACTTGGAAAATGTTTTGCGGATCATTCAGGTCCCAGTTTGACAGCTGTGCGTTTTTGCCCACATGTGAATTCCCAGGTGGCATTTCGAAAGGCACTCTGTATTCCCTGAAGACCACGGTGTGGCAAGAAGAGATAAACAGAAGCAGGTGCAGATTTTGCAAGTTGCCACTTTTCCATCACTGGATCCTGTGTATGCGATAATACAATTAGCTACACAGGGTCCTCCTACCTTATACTGAACCAGACCTTTGGTCAATGTAGCTCAGTCTCCTCTTCACTAACATAGCAGCTGCCCAAAGTTTCAGGCAGGAGTCCATCCCAGCTCTGCCTGGAAACGCCATGGATTGTATCTCAGGCCTTCTGCATGCAAAGCAAGTGATCTGCCAGTGAATCATAAAAACAACCACAGTAACATAGACTTGGAAGGGACGCGGGTGGCGCTGTGGGTTAAACCACAGAGCCTAAGACTTGCCGATCAGAAGGTCGGCGGTTCAAATCCCCATGACAGGGGTGAGCTCCCGTTGCTCGGTCCCAGCTCCTGCCAACCTAGCAGTTCGAAAGCATGTCAAAGTGCAAGTAGATAAATAGGTACCGCTCCGGCGGGAAGGTAAACGGCGTTTCCGTGCGTTGCTCTGGTTCGCCAGAAGCAGCTTAGTCATGCTGCCCACATGACCCGGAAGCTGTACACCGGCTCCCTCAGCCAATAAAGCGAGATGAGTGCCACAACCCCAGAGTCGGTCACGACTGGAACTAATGGTCAGGGGTCCCTTTACCTTTACCTTTAACATAGACTTGGAAGGGACGATGAGGATGATTTAGTCCAACCCCCTGCAATGCAGGAATATTTCACCCAACGTGGGACTCGAACCCATGGCCCTGAGATTAAGAATTGCATGCTCTACCCACTGAGCTATCTCTGAGGTACAGTCCTTCCCTGATTCATCTTCTACAGCAAGGGTAGGAAACCTTTTTGGCTTAGCAGGACAGATTTGTGTCTCCCTCCATGCCATAGGCCAATTTCGACAGGTAAAGAGGACCACCCGCCTGATGGCATTATGATGTCAGATGATGGACAGGTGAGTGGTCCCACCCACCTGTCCAATGTAGCCTGTAGGGGTGGGATGATAGTGACCAAGCAGGAATAAACTCCCTGGGCATAGGCTGATACACAGGGAGTTGAATCCTGCTTTCTGCAGGGTTCAGGTGTGCTAGCGGGTCTCCCATGAGGAACCAGCTCGTACGTCCAGTCGAAGCAGTTGTCCTGCAGGGAACGCACTCAGGCACCTGAACCAAGCCGGAGTGAACTCCCCACCCACTAACTGACATGTGGGGAGCTCAGTCCTGCTTTCCAGCCCAATAATTCAGCTGTGTCTCTACTTAATCTCATGATTGTGGGTTCACTCCCCACACTGGGCAAGAGATTCCTGCATTGCAGGGGGTTGGACTATTCAATCCTTGTGGTCCCTTCCAGTTCTACAATTCTATGTTATCATTTTGTGGAAAGGGCTTCACAGGACAAATGCAGAGGCCTGATTTGGCCCACGAACTGCAAGTTCCCCACCCTGGTTATGTAGAATCCGTTTTCTTTTCTGTTTGTTATGCAAATGCTCCATGAGAATTACAGGCCGTTGTAATCGCCGTGAGACCTCTGCGCTCCCGACAGATCACCTCCACTGTGCAACTGGTCATCTCTGTTCAGAATGTACAATTCTTCAATAATTTTTAGGAAAAGGAAAGGGCATTCCTCCCCACGCTCTAAGCTTCCAGAATTCTCCTATCTGCAGAGGGGGCAGGTGATGGTATCAACACATTCCTAAATCCTGCCACTTATGACATCATCTATATTTACATTGGCTCAAAGGGGCAGGAGAAGCTGCAGCAGAAAATGAGTTGGCATCACACTACACCCTCCAGCTGAGAGGACAGAATAATGTGCTGGGGAGAGGGAGAGCAGGGATTTAATGCAATAATAGGCAGTGAATCCCTGCTTTCTCTCTAAAGCCTCTTCTACATACTTCTCTACACTGCAAAACTCTGAATAAATATATGCAATATTAATAGTTTCACTATGTGCCAAGGTAGCTGATACATACCAAATGTACACATTAGGTTAATTTAAATCTGCATGATGTACTTGCATGGACAAAAGGCTGTCTGCACAACCGGATAACACAGCTTTGCTAGTGAGTATAATGAATGCTAAAGTTCTGAAAGCGTTCACATTACGTAACCATACAAGGCTGCAATCCTATACCAGGCCTGCCTTATTGATTTCATTGCAGTACAATGTTTCACAGATTATCTGGTCAGATGACGTCTGCTTTGGACATTTCTGAAGCTAATAAAAAGGCTGCCTTTTCTCATGATCCTGCTATAGGCAGAGGCTACTGAATTTACCCAAGAAACTCTATCAACCCTGGCAGACATAGAAATGGCAAAACTTTAAGAAGTGGTTCCCCAAATGCATGCAGGGGCTAAAAGTGCATCTCTGGGTCTGAAAAGGTGAAGACTGCTGCTTTAGATTTGGGGTGGGCACACCTATGCTTTGAATGCTAGGGCCCACCCACCAGAGCAAAAATCCTGGCACAGAACATATGTGGCTTGGGCACAGAATTAAGGAAAAACTTATTTTCAGCACCAGAACTGAGCTCACTGTCCTCCCACACAAAAACCCCCACTCATGGTTTCACTCTCTAGCCTTCTTCAGCAGAACAACCTCTCTTCCATAAAACTGTCCACATTTCTTTTAAAGCCATCCAAGTTGGGATCGAATTCTGCCCTTTATATTCTGTGTGGGAAAGCAGTGGCGTAGCGTGGGGGGTGCAGGGGGGGCCGGCCGCACCGGGCGCAACATCTGGGGGGGGGGCGCTCACACTCGCAGCTCTCTGCCCCTACCTGACTCGCTCACTCTCTCTCTCACTGCAGTGCTGGCTGTGCGAATCCGATCCGAGCTGATGGGTTGCCGCCCACTGTGGAGGGGAGGGTGCCAGGCGTGTGGTGCGGTGCGGAGAGAGAGCGAGGGACTATCTGGGGGAGGGACAGTGCAGCGGGGGGGGCACAAATTACTTGCCTTGCCCCGGGTGCTGACAACCCACGCTACGCCACTGTGGGAAAGTATTTTATTTTACCTGCCCTCAGTTATTTTTAATGCTGTGCAGTGTTTATGAAAAGCTGCCTTGCACATCTCATATGGAAAAAAATTATTATTTTTTTTTTAAAAAACATTTTTTAAAAAAATAAATAAACAAGTTGTTTTACATCGTTATTCTACTGACTAGAAGGCGCCTTGGGCACAACATGTCAGAGATGGCAGCATGAAACCTTTTAAGTAAAGAGGGGGGAAATAATGCTTTTGAATGCAACATGATATTCTAGAGAACCTTCCTCGAAGAGAATCTTTCTGGTTCCAGACTAAGAATCTGCCACAAGGGAGTCGGATTAAAAATGCCTTTTCCTCCCTACATGTCCCAAGGGGCTATGATAGAGCTCAAGGAAAGGAACAGCCCATTTGTTCTTAAGTGTGTACTGCACAATGTAAAATGGCAAAACAACGGGGTGGTGCTCTAGGAAATGCCCCACGTAGCCTTAGCAGCTGCACATGAAGGCATGCTTCTTTCGCAAGTGCAATGCTGAAGCCATAAAGGAAGATGCCATAAAATCTGCTTTCATGTCAGAAACAATTATGCTGCCTTTCTCGCCCCGCCCCCCGCCTTTCTAAACCACACTGGCACTGATTTCCCGGTCCCAGTTACATCCGCAGTGTGGATTAGATCTAATTTAAGATGCAAACACCATCTCTAAATTGCTCTTCTTTAATAAGGGTCCCCGGGGAATTGCACACCGATAAATGTAAGCCGACTTTTAAAACTATTGACTCTTAACACCATTTCCTTCTCAAGCTGCTCTCGGTTTTGCAATGTGCAGATCTTGTCTGACGACTGATACATTAGCCCATTAATCTTGATCAATTAGAGACAGCACACCTGAGCAACAAAACCTCTTAAAACCCCTTATGATTTAACGCCTGGGCATGATTGAAAGCTGACATGCTAACTACACAAGGCGCCCTTTTATTTTACGGAATGGTTCCTATTCTCAGCCAGTCTGTTGAGCTGTTAAGGTGCTAAGGCTCCCCTCTAGCTCCTGTTTTCAGCTAGAGACCTATGTTCACTCATCGGAGGAAATTCAGATGCAGGAGATGACTCCATGCTTAAGCCTCAGACTTCATTTTCACAGCACCGGAGCTTATTTCCTATGCATGGCAACTTTCCTTTAGCAACTCAGACAGAAGGCACATTGCCTGGGTGCAGAAGGAAAGGCAACATGAATGACAGGCAGCGCAATTCTAGACACAACTGCTGCCTCTGAGTTCACTGGGGCTCATTACTTTTGATCCTAGGGTTAGCAGGTATATGGGTTGCAAGCCAGACTGCCTAAACACTGGAGGTGTAACATTTGAAAAGGGGACATGCAGAAACCCTGAATATAAGAACTTGAACATCCTCCCCTTCTTTTTCTAATATTGCATTGGCAATCACACAGGGTCCCCGGACGTTTCACCGTCTATTGATCCCTGTGCCACTACTTGATTTCTCGCTGCCACCACCCAGGCCCTACGTGGTACAATACTGAGTCCAGTCAGGGTTAAATTGGAACATAAACTTCTGTTTATTTATTGCAGTTTAACAAGCGCGTGGTTTCATAAACGGTATTGGTCAATTACAATCATGGGGTGCCTATCCAGACCTATAACTTCCGCTATCTGCTCTCACTCACTAAACCACCTCTCAGTTATTTGCTTGTCTTCCTAGCTCCTAACTGTTCCTGACTCAGTTTATTTCGCTACACTAACTCAACCTACCCACAAACTCTATCCCGATTCACTCCCACTCCAACCAATGAACTCCTCCCAGAGCTGGTTTTATAGTCCCTCTGACTCCACCCCCCTTGGTTCTGATTGGGTAACTTGTTTAACTATTTCACCTCCAGCACTATCATATGTTAACGTCACACCAACCAAACCCCCCCCCCCCCAAGATATGCAAGTCAGGCATTGTCAGGGACTGGGTTGAGGAGGAATGGTGGGGACCGTCCTCCCTCCTGCACCTTCCCGAGAAGAGGAGGACAGTGTAGATTTAGAACAGTGGTTTGCAGAAGGTCATAGCTCAGAGGCTGCAGAGGGGAGAAGCTGAGAAATATTGGGAGAGGAGCAAGAGGAAGAGGAAGCACCAGGAGAGAGAGACGATTGACAGACTCAGTGTCCTTGGAAAGCATTCCTGACCGCCGCCCCCTCTCCCAGGACCAGGCATGCATTGAGAATAGGAGAACAGAAAGCTCAGAGGCAGAAAGCACAGATCAGCTGACGGAGGGATGACATATAATAGGAGAGACGGAAAAGGTGGAACTTTACTCAGAGCAACGTCATTATCTAAGAGAGACAGCATTTTGACGTCTATCTCTGTGAATATTGAATAAAAGACTTGGCAATAACTCTTCTTGGTTATCTACTTCTCGGCTGCCACCGTGGGCAGGATCGGATTCCTTGGAGCCTGACAGGCATACTTTCCCATATCTTTCCTCCAGATCATGTAGAAGCCCCAGACCCTCTAAGAGTCCCTGTTTTCCAGGGACAGTCCGGGATTTAAAGGATCCATCTCAGTTGACGGCGTGTGGCCCCAGGCCCCCTCAATCGCAAGGGAAGGCTTAGAAACTTGTGGAGTGCCCTGAGATCAATGGATGCAGGGCAGTATACAAATTTAATTTAAATTTTTTTAAAAAATGAATAATAAAGTTGAGGTCATTCAAATCTGTTTCAGTTTTTTTTTAACTTTCATATGTAGGGCTGTAAGTAATTTTCTTGATTTTACTGCCTGTTTGTTCTTACAGTCAAGTTATGTATGAATTTTATGGCATAAAATAATAAATAAATAAATCAGTCCCTATGGGACCCAAGTGAACAAACCTTAACTTAGGCTACCATGTTTGCATAATTCAACCCTCAGATCCGTATCGCGTCAGGTTGTTCTTGCATGGAAAAGCCAATCCACTCACTTACCTTACCTCAGCTTTCGCCAACCTAGTGCCCTCCAGATGTTTCCAAACGGCCAGCGCTGAAGGGAGTTGTAGCCCAAAACATCTGGATGGCAACAGGCAGGCAAAGGCTGGCTTATTTGTGATCAGCACTGAATTTCAAGGTTGAGTAAGGTCGTGACTGTTCTCACCTAAGACTGCTCCCGGCAAATTCCATGCAGGGGGTGCAAAACACAATCAAATACAGTGGTGCCTCGCAAGATGAAAAGAATCCGTTCCGCGAGTCTCTTCGTCTAGCGGTTTTTTCGTCTTGCGAAGCAAGCCCATTAGCGGATTAGCGCTATTAGCGGCTATTAGCGGCTATTAAAGGCTTAAGGGATTAGCGGATTAGATGCTAAAAGGCTATTAGCAGCTTAGTGCCTTAGAAAAAGGGGGTGGGGAGCAAAAAAAAATCGCAGGAACTCGCAAGACATTTTCGTCTTGCGAAGCAAGCCCATAGGAAATTCGTTTTGCGAAGCACCTCCAAAACGGAAAACCCTTTCGTCTAGCGGGTTTTCCGTCTTGCGAGGAATTCGTCTTGCGGGGCACCACTGTACCCGATAAATAATAATATAAAAAAC
Organism: Podarcis tiliguerta; assembly: GCF_965153285.1. Lineage (NCBI taxonomy): Eukaryota > Metazoa > Chordata > Lepidosauria > Squamata > Lacertidae > Podarcis > Podarcis tiliguerta. The sequence goes on from NC_139538.1 coordinate 23,595,601, forward strand.
TGGCTCTTGGATAGAATCACAGGTGAGTCATACAGTCACATGTGACAAGGAAGCATTGCTAAATTGGCCAGTGTGTTGCAGGTGGAGTAGCAGTACCTGAAGAAGGGTGAAGCAGGTTTCTTGCTATAGCTTCATTTATTTTGACATACATAAATTTAATGACTATCTCTTTTCAATTTACTCCCCCTGGCTGGATGAAGAGCTGAGTACAGTTTCCCTGTCTCTAAAACCAATTAATTGTGATGACCTTGGAAGGCAGTTTCTGGTTATAGTACTTCTTGATGACTAACTGGCATTTCTGCTGTTATGCTGATTGTAGTGATTTCGACATCAGTCAGAGGAAATAGTTCAGTGTTTCCAGCCTCTGAAATTTAATATTGAAATATTAGATTTGCACAAGACACAGCATTAGTCATAACTGAATGACACTTCCCCCCAAATCTGTACATGTCTGCTCAGAAATAAGTCCTATTCAGTTCAATGGGACTTACTCCCAGGCAATCCTTACAGGTGCTTTTGCTACATGGTGATTCATGAATAAAAGAATAGCCAAAACAGACAGCCAACTGAAAACAGGTGCATGAACAAATAACACATTTTCCTTATACTGTTGAAGTTTTCCTCTTCCGGGGGGGGGGGGGATGGCAATGGAATATATGCGCTTTTCGCATCAATACATTCACTGTTTTAACTTTTGCCATTTGTCACAATCTTCCTGCAAATTGTCATTTTACAGTTTGATGTTCAAATCCACATTCATTCATTCATTCATTCAAGAAATTCGTATCTGCTGTTCTGCTTCACAAGGGAGTTGCTTAAAGTACAGTAGAAGAGAAGAAGAGAAGAGTTTGGGTTTGATATCCCGCTTTATCACTACCCTAAGGAGTCTCAAAGCGGCTAACATTCTCTTTCCCTTCCTCCCCCACAACAAACACTCTGTGAGGTGAGTGGGGCTGAGAGACTTCAGAGAAGTGTGAATAGCCCAAGGTCACCCAGCAGCTGCATGTGGAGGAGCAGGGACATGAACCCGGTTCACCAGAGTACAAGTCCACCGCTCTTAACCACTACACCACACTGGCTCTCCAGTAGCTTACATATCACAATCACAAAAGCAACAAATTAAATGTTGTAGCACAAATTATCAAACAAAAACAGCAGCACAAAGCACGTGATAACAGCTCCCTACCTCAGAAATGGGGTATCTGTGTGTCCCGTGCCCCTTGCCCCCCCCCGGTACTAGTTGGATTCCAACTCCAAACAGCCTAGATCCGAATTGCAGGGCTAGGCATGCTCTCTAGCCAAGATTGTTATTACACCTAGATGAGGTTTTGTTATATGGAGGAAGCAGAGGTTGCCTGGGAGCAAAAATATCAGTTAGCTAAGCTCTCATTAGAGGAATATGTAGCAAAACCTCTTCCTTAGAATAAGGCTTCTCCGGCCCCATTACTTGCATTTGTTGTTGTTTAGTCGTTTAGTCGTGTCCGGCTCTTCGTGACCCCATGGACCAGAGCACCGCCAGGCACTCCTGTCTTCCACTGCCTCTCGCAGTTTGGTCAAACTCATGCTGGTAGCTTTGAGAACACTGTCCAACCATCTCATCCTCTGTCATCCCCTTCTCCTTGTGCCCTCAATCTTGCCCAGCATCAGGGTCTTTTCCAGGGAGTCTTCTCTTCTCATGAGGTGGCCAAAGTATTGGAGCCTCAGCTTCAGGATCTGTCCTTCCAGTGAGCACTCAGGGCTAGTTCCTTCAGAATGGATAGGTTTGATCTTCTTGCAGTCCATGGGACTCTCAAGAGTCTCCTCCAGCACCATAATTCAAAAGCATCAATTCTTCGGCGATCAGCCTTCTTTACTTGCAAACTCACAATGTAAAAGACCCAGGCTATCCATGTAAGATACCTTAATGTAAGATACAGTGGTACTTCGGGTTACATACGCTTCAGGTTACAGACACTTCAGCTTACAGACTCCACTAACCCAGAAATAGTACTTCAGGTTAAGAACTTTGATACAGGATGAGAACAGAAATCGTGCGCTGGCTCCGCGGCAGCAGCAGGAGGCCCCATTACGTAAAGTGGTACCTCAGGTTAAGAACAGTTTCATGTTAAGAACGGATCTCCAGAACGAATTAAGTTCTTAACCTGAGGTACCACTGTATCTTTGAAGCACCTCTTCCTCCCTTTGCTGAGACACAGGAGTACTGCATAGATTTCTGGACTAAATACGACAATAAAGTTTTGGATGTCGTAACGGAAGCACTGCAGGTCTGTGCTCATGTAATAACCATATTAAAACTGCCGAGTGTCCTTTGATCGAGATGTTCTTCTAAGCGTTTCTTATCAGTTTCATATCAGTTAAAAACGCCCAGCCAAAACAGCTGCTCTTTCCGCTCCTGTCCTCCAATTAAAATATATGGTTTTTAAGCCCATATAGAAATAAAACAAACAAAACAGGTATGCTCCTTGCCTGTATGGAGTAATTAAAGTTAACTGCTGAGCCAACTGCCTTTGCAATTTAAAAACTATTCAAGTTGTGGGGTTGTGTGTGTGTGTGTGTGTTTTTTTTTAATGAAAACTAGAACATACTATGGCCACGGGTGGCGCTGTGGGTTAAACCACAGAGCCTAGGACTTGCCGATCAGAAGGTCGGCGGTTCAAATCCCCGCGACAGGGTGAGCTCCCGTTGCACGTCAAAGGGCACATAGATAAATAGGTCTGGCGGGAAGGTAAACGGTGTTTCTGTGCGCTGCTCTGGTTCGCCAGAAGCAGCTTAGTCATGCTGGCCACATGACCCAGAAGCTGTACGCCGGCTCCCTTGGCCAGTAAAGTGAGATGAGCGCCACAACCCCAGAGTTGTCCACGACTGGACCTAATGGTCAGGGGTCCCTTTACCTTTATAGAACAGACCACGGAACTCAAGGACAAAAAGCCATACTTGTCGCCATTGTCACCCAGAAGTCCAATGTGGTCCCTTGCAGCCAGTGTGGTGTAGTGGTTAAGAGCGGTAGTCTCGTAATCTGGGGAACCGGGTTCGTGTCTCCGCTCCTCCACATGCAGCTGCTGGGTGACCTTGGGCTAGTCACACTTCTCTGAAGTCTCTCAGCCCCACTCACCTCACAGAGTGTTTGTTGTAGGGGAGGAAGGGAAAGGAGAATGTTAGCTGCTTTGAGACTCCTTAAAGGGAGTGAAAGGCGGGATATCAAATCCAAACTCTTCTCTTCTTCTGCTAAAATGAAGGCTTTCCCCTCCATTTTAGTTGGGGGCTGAATGTAAACTGAATCCCGCCCCACTGAGCAGTTTGCAAACCTGCCGCCTTGGCTGTGTTTACCAGTTCTGCCAATGCAGAACTGATTCCTTCCTCTTGCTCCAAACTGGGACGCAGGAGTGTCTGCGTGTGATATCCTGTACTTTGCATAGGAAAATCTGGTATATATTTATTAGTTAACATGCATGTTTCATTGGCACAATATTGTGCCAGCAAGAATGAATCTGGCCCACTGACAGGATCTCTCCCAACGATATAGTTGCTTATAGATTTGTTGGACTTGATTCTTGAAACATTAGAAAGGCTTTTTTTTTTTTTAAGTCCCTGTTTTTCCCCTGCCACTGGAAATTCAGCTGGAGTGGGTGGGGGAAAATGTTTGCATTTCCCCCAGGACTGGAAATTCTTATATCTTAAAACAGCTTGAACAGGTAGATTAAAATGTCCAGAATGAACTGGACATTCTGAGTTGTGCTTCAGTATTTATGGGTGGTGGCTCCCTGCTTGTGGTATAATTCCTTTAATTAAGCTGTTGGCTAATTAAACAATCAATGGCCTTTTAAATGTGCTTGTACGGTGGGTTATTGGGGTTTGTTTATGTATTTTGTGTTCCCATTTTGCATTTTTATGCTGTAAACCACCCTTTGATCTTGGGATGACAGGTAGAATATAAATTTAATAAATAAATAAATAAATAAATAGGTAAATATTTACTTTATAGACTGCTACTAATGTCTGTGCTGTGGAAGAGACAGCCAAGTCCCCAACTGCTGGGTAAGATCAATAGAAACAGCAGGTCCAGTGCAGCCATCCTATGTGCATATTATCTTGAAAGTAAATGCCATTGTGTCCAGTGGGGATCCTGAACGGATCCGTGCGCTCCTTATCACAACATTTTCTTTGGAAAGCCTCCTTCAGAACACAAGAATAATTGCCCTGCTGGTCAGGCCGGCGGCCCACCTAATCCAGCGAGCATTGCTTCCTCCAGCTTCTTGGAGGTACAACACAGCGATGGGTTCTCCCCAAAGAGAAGCAGCGCGCTCTGTTGTGGACCTGTTATTGGCTCGGGCGAAGAAGTGAGTTCCATGCCCAGCAGATGGCGGGCCGGAGCGCCTATCCTGGCTCTGGTACGCCATTGAACAATAGAGTGAAGAAGCTTCCATGTGCGCGCGTGCCCATCTCCACTCCCCCTTTTTTCTCTCGCCTTCAGCGGCCGCTGGTTGTTTTTTTTAATTTTAATTTTAGAGGGGGGGTGCCTCCGCGAGAATCTCCTGGAGCAGATTGTGGCGGGGAAAAGGAGAGAGAGGGCACCGATTTCCTCCTTCTTTCTTCGCTCCCGCCCATTCTCTCTTTCTATCTATCTCTCCCCCCCCCCTCCGAAGTCTCCGCCTTGCCATCAGCAAAGACCAAGGGCAGGCTCAGTAGGAGCCAGCATCGGCTTCGGGAGCAGGCTGCGACTCTACACCACCCCCTGCCTCTCTTTCTTGCGTCAGATTAATGTTCCGGGGAGGGACGGCGTGCGTGGGGGGGGGGCGGTTTGAGAAGGAACCACGCGCGCTTTGCCCGGGGGAGGAGCGGAAGGGCCGCCGGGGGCGGAGGAGCGGCTTAGAACGCTGAGCTGGCCCGGTGGAACGTCGGGGCTTCTCTTTTGGAACGCTCGCACACACTTTGGAACGCTCGCGCTCTCCCGCGGCGCGGAGGCGAGGCCCGGCCGGGCTCTCCGAGGAGCAGCAGCAGCAGCAGCTCCAGGGAAACGGGCGCTGTTGTTTTGAGTCTCGCTGGCGGGGGCCTGCGGGGTTTCGGTGAGCGAATCAGCTCGGTGCCCGCCGTTCGATGGTTTGTCCCGACCGAGATGAGCCGCCCGTCCTCCGCCGGACCCAGCGCTAGCAAACCCTGCGGCAAGCAGCAGCAGCAGCACACCCCGTCGCCGGCTGCTGCCCCTGCCGCCGCCGCCGCCAACGCCGCCGTCGCCGCCATCTCCGCCGCCGGGGCCGGTTCCTCCGCGGTCTCCGCCGCGGCCGCTGTGATCTCGAGCCCTGGAGGAGGCGAAGGCAGCGGCGGGCCGGTCTCGCCTCAGCACCACGAGCTGACCTCGCTTTTCGAGTGCCCGGTTTGCTTCGACTATGTGCTGCCACCGATCCTGCAGTGCCAGGCCGGGCACCTGGTATGCAACCAATGCCGGCAGAAGCTGAGCTGCTGCCCCACGTGCCGGGGATCCTTGACCCCCAGCATCAGGAACCTGGCCATGGAAAAAGTGGCCTCGGCCGTCCTCTTCCCTTGCAAGGTAAGGAAGGGCAGGTTGCAGGCAGCAAGCGGCACAGCCGCCGGAAAGGTGGGCGGGGAGAGGGGGCTGGGTCGAGGGAAGCAGCGGGGCTTGAGGTTGTGGTGATCCAGGTGTTATTTTAAAAGCTAGCTCTCTGACATTTTCCATACCCTACTGGAAAGTATTGGGGCGAACCCCGTGAGCACCCCCCCCCCCGCTTCCCACTAACTCACTCCTCATGAGAAACAAATACGAAGTGCCATTTTTTCTGTGGAGCTGATTCTCAGAGACCGTTTTCATTTTAATGTAAGATACACCTGCGTCTGTAATTCTGCCTCCGCCACCTTTAAGTCCAAACCACTATTCCAAGCAGCCTTTAGACATACTGTAACCCCATTACTCTTCAAGCTACAGAAGAAGTGTGGGGTCTTGTGTGCATCCACAACAGTAAACAGTGTCCATGGTCCTGTCAAGAATGCAGATGCTCTGTTGTTATTTGTTCTGGTGCATTGTTGTCAAGGGACTGGGCCAGAGAACTCCTGGCTTTTACACCTGACCTGTGCCAGGGCTGTACCCAAGCCAGTATTTCTCAGTTTTGCTCCCTAATATCTTGCAATATGGAGTATTCTCCTACTTTAGTTGTAAGGATCCCTGGTATAAATGTATGCGAAGAGCTTGGAGCACTTGAAAGAACACACAGATTTTAAAATCTCTCATTATTATTATTATTAGCTCATGTCATAGTTATACCTCATCCCTGCTTACACTTGAGAGCGTATGCTATGTTACACCAGATGTATAATTCAAAAATAGTGGCCACTGAGGAGCATAGCTGTCAACTTTTCCCTTTTCATGTGAGGAATCCTATTCGGAATAAGGGAGTTTCCCTTTAAAAAAGGGGAAAGTTGACAGCTATGCTGAGGAGTGGAGATCTAAGGGAGCATAAAAGTTTGGAAATGATTTGTAAACTCTTTAGCAGTACCTGGATTAGTAAAACAGGAGGGGTTTTTTAACGGAGAGGCCAGAGATGGATAGCTCAGTCAGTCAATAGATTCTTGACTCCCATGTAGGGAGCCTTGCCAAGTGTCTCGGTTAATTGAAACACATTGGTGCTAATGCACTCCCTGTTAGTCTGCGCTGTGCGCCAGGGGAATTGGGGCATTGGTCTAAACAAGGCAGAGATGTGTGCAAAGGCCCATGAAATGTGGTACCTTTCCCTCCTCCTCCTTTCACACTTCTGACTCAACCTGAAAGGCAGAACTTGACAGAGTGAGAGACAAGTTTGGTTCTGGTGTGTTAGTTGGCAGGGATACGTGCAGGGGAGAAGGGGCAGACCAGGGGGATGTGGGGAGGGGTGATTCCCCCCATCAACAAGTTTTTCCACCTTATTTTATCCTGCATGATTCGGGTGCAGGCAGCTGGGGAATGGAAGTGTGTGCAAAGGAGAATTGGTTGGGTGCAGAAAGGTGTACACACCTGATTCTCCTTTACAATCCAACTTCGCACGTTACCTCTGCAGAGACATTCCCCCGCCCCCCAGATATACTTTTGCTGATGAAACATGTTTGCATCCCCTAAAATGTCGAGCCAGGAGCTCAGGAACTTCCCATATTGCTATGTCTGAAGCCACAGAGCTCCTCTGCATCCAGTCAGAGGCTGGGGGTTCTGTTGATGACGTCTTTTGCTGTTGTGGAAGGGGGCAAGACTGGAGCTTAAGGGCACCTGCAACCTATACTGGGACGGTGCTGATCCTTGTGCTTTGTGATTATTATTAGCAAAAATGGTTGCAGCATATCCCTACCCTCCAAGAGGAATGATCCTGTTCAGGGCTTATTATGGGATGACCCCGTTTCACTCCTAAGCCGTCGGCTCTTGACCACCCAATTTCACGAATGGAATGAGTATAGCTAATTGCTAGTCCATATGGACTTAGACAAATGAGCGTGGGTTGCACAAAGAAGGAACAGCATCGACATCCCATATCTGGTGGTGGTACCATTTCCAGCCTTTTTCTTTTAAATGTTCCCACCCCTTTTTCTCAATCAGTGTGAGTTTTTAGGGGGGAGAGGCTGTTTGGAAGCACGCTAACAAAGATAAACCCGAGGTGGCAGCTGGCAGAGAGAAGAGCTGTTTCCACCCAAGCTTTCTATCAGTGCCAATCTTTAGGCCCTTGTCTCCCTTAAACTAGATATACCGGTGTCGGTTTCGCTCCCAAGGCGCAGGTTTAGGCTGATCAATATGCACTCTAAACCATTCTAAAATGACATTGACACAGATCTTAAGGTCGTGTTGATGAAAAGCAAGGCTGGAAGCGACCATGTCGCCCGCGTTAACAGTCTCCATCGGAAGGGCTCCAGTTGCAAAAGCAAAAATTAAACTTGTGGAAATAGAGAGTTGCTGCATTGAACCGCTGATACTGTCATAGAGAGCTGGAAGGGACCCCAAGGGTCATCCAGTCCAACCCCTTGCAATGCAGAAATCTGAACTAAGGCATCCATGACAGATGGCCAGCCAACCGCTGCTTAAAAGCCTGCGAGGAACTAGAGTCCAGCACCACTATAATTCAACCAGGGTTGTTTTTTTGAGAGGAAGGGGGCGTTTAGGGAAGACTGCTCCTTTCTTACGCTGCTTTGGGAATAGTACTGCAAAAGAGCACCTAGTTCTTATATTTAAGGGACACTGTCATAGAGTGTGCTTACAGAAGGCACCAGGTCCAGTCCTGGGATTTCAGGTAGCAGGGCCGGGATAAAACCCACCCTGGAGACTTGCCGCCAGTCAAGAGGAGTCCGCCCTGGACAAAGAGGGGCCAAATGGTCTGACGGAGTAGCTGGCAGCATCTTCATTCCAGGCCTGAACATTGCAGGATGCCAACCAAGTCAGACTGTTGGTTCATTTAGTTCGATGCATCGGCCTTCCTCTTCCTTGGGCGCTCCAGGTGTTGTACTACGACTTTCATCATCCCTGAATGTTTGTCATCCTGACTGGGGCTGATGGGAGTTGTAATTGGATACAGCTTGTGGGAGGCTGGTGACAGTGTTGAGCCAGGTGTAACAAGGATGGGAGATGGGATAAAGCAATGCAGAGCTTGGTACATATAAAGTTGTGTCCTCTTGAATTAGGCTGGTCTGCACTGTGTGGCTGTGGCATTCCAGTTTCCGACAGGGGACTCCCACTCGCCCTATCCAGAAATGGCAGATATCTTGAACCTCAGATTTCCCCCACATTAAGCATGTCCTCTGCCACTGAATTTGGGGGCTTCCTCATTAGCGTGTGACCTACCAAGCCAAACGTATCCCATTGGGTATCTGGTGTGATCTGCCAAGTGTCCCAACTACTCTGCTGCTTTGCAGTAACAGGCCAGCGGCAAAATCCGGAGGTTTATTGTGTTCCTGTTGGACCACCGTACATGTTTGGTTTAGCAGTTCACAAGTTGCTCAGAACAAGTGCTCACAGTTCAGAGTTTTGAATTTAGATTCTACACAGAGAAACAAATGGTAATCACGAAACTGTAGTTGAAGACCAGTATTAGATTAAAACATGACATGCTTCCCTGTGGAAGTCACTAAAACCTGCATGTTTGAAATGTGCATTTTTCAGAATCAACATATTGCATGGAGAATCTCCACATCATCATAAGCCACCTATGCTATGTGTCTGCATTGAAGCCATGCCATATACATAATGATTCCAAAATATTACATAGATAGGATGTAAAATTCCCAGAAAGTTTGAAAGGGAAAAACTTCTTTTTCTGAGGGCAGGGGAATGGAAATGAAAACCTATGCAGTACTTATTTTCTTTTCTAACCCAAACCTCTTACAGCTTTGGCAGCATTAAATGCATAGTTTATAATATGGTTAGCATGTAAAATTGGTGTGTTCTTGGAATTTGCAGAGCAATCCTATGTGTTTGCATGGAAGTGAGACCTGCTCTATTTAGAGAAGTTTGCTGCCTGGTAAGCACACATATAATTGCTGCCTCAAAACTAGAATTGCCTTAGTTTGGGTAGGAGAGTGTGTATGTCACAGTTGTTTCAAGGGGCAAGCGGAAAGGTTGGCCACAAAAGTGGGGTCAGCTCATAAGGGCAGCAGCTGCATGAATCCTTTTTTTCATTTTTCATTTCCAAAACTTAGATCAAAGGTCACCAGAAGAGGATCCATTGTAGCATTAGAAATGTATGCAGTACATAGTGGAACCTGGACATCTGGGAGTTAGAGCCTGGAGATATAGTCCTAGGCCCACTTACCTAGGGGTAAGCCCCATAGGACAAAACAGGACTTACTTCTGAGTAAAAGTGCATAGGGCTACGCTGAAAGTTAGGTGCCATACAGAGTCGATTGGCATAACCTGGGGACACTTCATACATTGTGTAGTTGATTTGCGCACCCTACAAACGCAGCATTGTGAGACATCCTAGAGTACATATTTTGTTTTATCTATATAGCCAGTGTGGTGTAGTGGTTAAGAGCGGTAGTCACGTAATCTGGGGAACCGGGTTCGCGTCTCCGCTCCTCCACATGCAGCTGCTGGGTGACCTTGGGCCAGTCACACTTCTTTGAAGTCTCTCAGCCCCACTCACCTCACAGAGTGTTTGTTGTAGGGGAGGAAGGGAAAGGAGAATGCTAGCCGCTTTGAGACTCCTTAAAGGGAGTGAAAGGCGGGATATCAAATCCAAACTCTTCTTCTTCTTCTATATTTTGTTGAAGGGAGCAATCCAAGCCCATGGTCCACCAGGGATGAGGAGAGTTGGGAATAGCAGGTCTCAGGCTGAGCCTGGGTTCAGTTGGAACTGAGTCTCGCATCCTGGCTAGGCTGAAGATATGCCATCAAAAAGGAGGGGGAAATAGAATAAAAATCAAAGCAGTACCATCCTACCTTATCTTGGGGCTCAGTCATAGCCGTCTGAGCTAAGGCTGGGTTAAGTCCTGAAAAGGGGCCATTTTAGAGGTTTGGGGGGTAGTCATGACGGGACAGGGGAGACTTCTGTTCCAAACATGACCTAGCAACCCATCAGAAGTTAACACTGGCCAAAAGGGTGGCACAGGTCAAACTGTTTTAAAGGCTTGTTTTCCCTCTGCCAGGCTCTGGCCAGCTCAACTGGCAGCAGAGGCAGCTTTAGGGTAGCATGACCAGTGCCCCACTGCAGGAAGCACCACAACAGTTATGCAGAACGGAGCGTGAGAGCCAGGCAGGGTGTTTGTGTCAGATTTTAGCATCGCACAGGGTGCTGCTGAAATTTTGGAGCCCAAAGTCTGCTGCTGGTGGTGATCAAAGATTGGAATAGGGGTATGTTACACCAGCATAGTTTACCCCAGCATCCATTATTCTGGCTTCCTTTTGTTCGGATCACTCTGCCTTTCCATCAGTGGTTTCAGGATGGTTTTTAAACGCTAAATAAGTAAAACAATGGCACAGGCATACAAAGCAACCAGCGGACAAGAGCGTGCTTGAAGTCAAGAGAGTAAGACAATAAAAATGTTCTAAAATGCCTGACTTAATGAAGAAGTGTTTGTGTGATGCCTTTAGCGACAGTGAAGTTGGCAAGGTATTTCATAGGTGCCAAAAAGGGTTTGTCCTTCGCTTCGCACCAGAACAGCCTTGGTTGCCCCGAGTGATGACCTCTATCCGGGAAGAGGTGAGAGAAAGTACAGCCTTGTTGGTTATGCTTTCATTGGCTTTTGAGAACGTTGACCGTGGAGTTCTTCTGCAGTGACCCAGGGAGGTGGTAGTTGAAGGTATTATGTTTCAGTGGTTGCACTGCTATTGGCAAGGTTGCTTCCAGAAAGCAGTGCAAGGAGATTGTTGCTCAGCAACGTGGCTGTGGGGTCCCAGAAAAGGTCTGTTCTGTCTCCTGTGGTGTTCGGCATCTATCTGAAATTCATGGGATCTTGGAATTTGGAGCATGGTGCCATCTGAGTCAGGAGAAACTCTGAAGGTGTTGGACCGGTGTCTGGAGGCAGTGAAGGGCTGGGTGGGAGCTAATAAACTCAGGATGAATTCTGTTAAGATGTAAGTACTGGGGGGGGGGGGGGAGAGGTGGTTCCCATGTCTGGGAATTATGTGTAGAACCTGTTTTGGGAGGGGTTCCACTCCCTCTGAAGGAACAAGTTCATAGTCTGGGCGTACTCCTGGATTCCAGCTTCAAATGGCTTCTGTGGCTGGAAGTGCTTATGTCCAACTTCAGCGAATTCACTAGCTATGGCCATTCCTAGATTGGGATAGCTTGGTCTCAGTTGTCCATGCCCCCATCACCTTCTGCCTTGATTACTGTCATGCGCTGTATGTGGGGCTGTGTGGAAATTGTCAGACTGTACAGCAGGTTAAATGGAAGTGATAAGAAAGAAAGAAATAGAATAAAAATCAAGGCACTAAAGTCATGTCAACATCGTCCAGGTCTAGCAAGTCAACAACCTTCAAACAGAAAAAGAGTATCTTAGCACATGACTAGTCAGTGGCCTGACCTTTCTAGCCGGTTGCTGTTAAAGGTCAACAGAAGTACATTTAATGCAGGCTTTTCCTGTTCTAGGAGAATTACCATGGAAACGATAGGTGACCGGGAAGTATTGTAATGTGGGTTGTCATCTGATGACGAAATTGTGTTTAATCATCTAGTCTGGAGATGGGCAGTTTCAGGACTTTGGGCCAATGCGGCCCTCCAGGCTTTTATGGGTTCTCTATCTGGCCCTTGGGGCCCTTCACAGGCCACACACACACCCCGAGCCGCACCAGCCCTGCTCCGCATCCTCCTTTGCCTGCCTGGAATGTGCCCTTGAACTCTGAGAATGCCTTTTGCCTGAATGGAGGACTGAGATGCTAGGTATTCCTATGAGGGCAAAGGCACAGCACTTTGCAAGATCCAGTGGCCTGTGGGCCAGATTGCCCATGACTGGTCTGCACTGCAGGATTTTAGACACAGATAGACAGCACGGGTGGCGCTGTGGGTTAAACCACAGAGCCTAGGGCTTGCCGATCGGAAGGTTGGCGGTTCGAATCCCCGCGATAGAGTGAGCTCCCATTGCTCAGTCCCTGCTCCTGCCAACTTAGCAGTTCGAAAGCACGTCAAAGTGCAAGTAGATAAATAGGTACCGCTCTGGCGGGAAGGTAAACAGCGTTTCCGTGCACTGCTCTGGTTCGCCAGAAGCGGCTTAGTCATGCTGGCCACATGACCCAGAAGCTGTATGCTGGCTTCCTTGGCCAGTAAAGCGAGATGAGCTCCGCAACCCCATAGTCAGCCATGACTGGACCTAATGGTCAGGGGTCCCTTTACCTTTACCTAGACAATGCTACATAGAGATGCTGTCTGGAAAGGACACGTTCTCTCACTGAGTTGTGCTCCATATGCACCAGAAACATTAGGAAATGGAGCAACTAGCTATACAGTTTCAGATCCATAGGAAGCTGGTTATACCAGGTCTAGCTGTTTGTCCTTGTGGGCTGGCTAGCATTGTCTACTCATGACTGGCAGTAGCTGTCCAAGGTAGCAGTTGGGGATCGTTCCTGATCCTTTTGACAGACAGTGATAGGTACCGAACCTGGGACAGTTATCATGTATATCATGTGCAATGTCACTCAGCTGTGGTTCCCCCCCACTTTTTCAGCACGGCAGTGGCTTTTTGAGAGAGTCGAACCTGGCATGGGATAGAAGCATCCTTCCTTGCATCTTCCACTCTTACCGAGATCCCTGCCATCTGCTGGAAGGTTTGCAAAGAATAATAACAGACAAATGCTTTGGTTTTTTGCATCTTTCGCAAAACCTGTTTGGCCAGAGATGGCAGTGGGAGGAAATAAACAAGAACATTCATAGCGGTGTCTTCATTGTTGCCACCTTCAGCTGTCTGAGTGTATTGTCTGCCTTCAGCCTACCTGAGCACAAGGACAGGGTATGGGCCCATCTCTGTTTAGCATAGTAATTAGGATTTAGCATGCTATGGGAGGCATTCATGTTCAAGATAAGCATGCTCTCTTACCCCACCTCCTGCCTGGGCCAGCTCTATAGAAGTGCCGTCCCAGGAATCAACAGCACCACAAAGGGTGCAGGAAGAAACTTTAAAACAATTGAAGATACCAATCGATTGATTTTCAGGATGCTGCCTTAATTGTGTTTGAACTCTACTGTAAGGCTTGCCTTTGCAATTTAATTGTCATTGCTCATATGATAGGGCAATATTGTCATCTGCGATTATGGGGAGGCTTTGCTAATCCAAAACAAGCAGCCGCAGGTTTGTTTGGCAGCTGGAAGGGGAAATTGCTTAATGGATTTCTCTTTCCCCCACCCCTCCAACATGTAAACAAATAGGCACAGTCCATTTCCCACTGAAATCGATGGCAAAGCTGCTATTGATTTTAATGGGCTGTACAGTAGTGTCTTGGTTTTGTTTCAAGAATGGGTGGCATGAGTGGTAGCTAGGGTGAGAGGGAGGAATAGAGGGCATGAAAAAGAAAAGTTTTCCAATAACAGTTCAAGTGTTACTCAGAAGTAAGCCCTGGTGACTTCAGTGGGGCTTACTCCCAGGTAGAGTGGGTTAGGGTGGCAGCCTAAGTAACTTCGTGGAAGTGTAAAACTAACCTGCTTGACCAGGGGTAGGCAACCTAAGGCCCGGGGGCCGGATCCAGCCAAATCGCCTTCTCAGTCAGCGTGTTTTTACATGAGTAGAATATGTCCTTTTATTTAAAATGCATCTGTGGGTTATTTGTGGGACCTGCCTAGTGTTTTTACATGAGTAGAATGTGTGCTTTTATTTAAAATGCATCTCTAGGTTATTTGTGGGGCATAGGAATTCGTTCTTTTTTCTTTCTTTTTTTCTTCAAAATATAGTCCGGTCCCTCACATGGTCTGAGGGACGGTGGACCGGCCCACGGCTGAAAAAGGTTGCTGACCCCTGTGGTTGACTAATCCTCTTTTCACACAAACAGTGCATTTGCTGGATTATTATTTTTTTCCAGTGTCTAAGGGTTTCTGCAGAGTTGCTTGCGCAGTGCTGAGAAGAGGGCAGTTATTAGATTATTCATTCATCGAATATCTGAGTTAGCGACTGGATTGGCCAGAAGTGTTACCCGCCCTGTTGCTCTGACCCAGAGGAATGTGCAGAATTGGTATAGCCAGTGTTATTTGACTTCTGGCTAAGTTAGAGATGGAATTGGCCACTTTGCTTTCTCTCCCATGCTTTTCAATTTGTCCCACTCCGCACCTTTTCCGCTCCTGCTACAGTGGTACCTCTAATTACGGACGTGTTCTGTTCCGGGGTGCCGTTCGCACCATGAAAAGTCCATAAGTAGTGCGCCGCTACTGCGCATGTGCGTGACGCAATAGAGCACTCCTGCGCAAAGCGCATAGAACGCTTCTGTGCACGCAGCAAAACCCGGAAGTATACACTTCCGGGTTTGCCGCATTTGCAACCCAAAAATCTGCAACATGAACCTAACACAACTAGAGATATGACTGTACTTGGGCAATAGTGGGCTCCTTTCTCCCTTCCTAGAGTGACAGCTTTCATGTTGCCAGAGAGTATGGAACAGAAGGCTTTGATTATCCTCTCTGCAATGCCTTCATATTGTGGCAAACCACTGAAGTCTGATACTTAGTGGTATTGCCTGTAAAATGGGTATATTATTGCTCTTCACGAGCTTGATGGTGTCTCATGCTAAGCTTCCTGACAGTTAGTTGGTCCTTCTTAACATTGCTGTGTAATCTCCAAATTCTGCTTTTGGAGAATAGGAAGGGAAGGGGAGAGATGTCAACTTCTCCTAAGAACTGGTTCAAAGGTGACTGGCCTGGGGACAACTACTCAATGTATTAGGCAGCTTCAGATATTTAGAGAAGACATTTGCATGGTTTATGGCAAGTGGACATTTACTAGCATGCGGCTGTTGTCTTGTTAGGAGTTGAGGTCATGAGAGACCTGATGGTGGCCAATTCTTTAAATAGCAGAAATGTACATGCTGTGTGTGCTTTTAATCCCAATCACTAGTAGGCTCGCTTCATTAATTTTT
Organism: Podarcis tiliguerta; assembly: GCF_965153285.1. Lineage (NCBI taxonomy): Eukaryota > Metazoa > Chordata > Lepidosauria > Squamata > Lacertidae > Podarcis > Podarcis tiliguerta. The sequence goes on from NC_139538.1 coordinate 23,611,115, forward strand.
TTCCCTTTCTCCGAGCATACTATTTTACTTTGTTGGTCTCAGTGATGCAAAGCTAGTTCACCTTTTGTTCTTCTCAAAATAATATCAAAATGAATCAATAGCTTGCTGCTTCCCTGCCTCTGACTAGCCATTGTCTGACTGCATTAATAGATGCACCTGTTTTATAATGATCAAATAAGACTTAAAAGGTATGATAAGAGGCAGGATCAAGGTTTGTTTTCTAGAATCGCTGATGACAAATATGATGGGGAGGGACGGGAAGCAGTTCTATTTTTAGTTCTTTGATTGATTTTAATGAATGAGTTGGGAACAAGCCTGGGGCTGTTAATTACAAGGCTGGGGTTTGGGTTCTTTAGAATGGAGTTTGCTAGGTAGGGTTTGGAGCGAGACCCCGGATTGCAGCAGACCATGTTGGTAAGGAATTGCACTGCTTTTGCATGAATCAGGTGGTGTTGCTTAAGAGCAGCAGAGAATACAAATGAAATAGTAATTTAAAAGTAAAGGGACCCCTGACCATTAGGTCCAGTTGTGGCCGTCTCTGGGGTTGCGGCGCTCATCTTGCTTTACTGGCTGAGGGAGCCGGCGTACAGCTTCCGGGTCATGTGGCCAGCATGACTAAGCCGCTTCTGGAGAACCAGAGCAGTGCACGGAAACGCCATTTACCTTCCCGCCGGAGTGATACCTATTTATCTACTTGCACTTTGACATTCTTTCGAACTGCTAGGTTGGCAGGAGCAGGGACCGAGCAACGGGAGCTCACCCCATTGCGGGGATTCAAACCGCCAACCTTCTGATCGGCAAGTTCTAGGCTCTGTGGTTTAACCCACAGTGCCAGTAGTCGGCACTGATTGTCCCAGCTAGGGCTGGGCGATATCAGCTTTTCAACATTGCGGTGTGCTGCCAGCCAAACATCACAGTTTGGTGATGTTCCATGACGTTGAAAAAGCAAGCTGCGTTAGCCTCTGCCCGCGAGGTGCCTGGTGAAACTTCCCCAGCTCTCATCTCAGGAACTGAGGCCACGCAGGCTGGGACAAGGCAGCTGGTTTGGCTCCCCCTCCCCAGCTGAGACAGCCCCAGCACTCCCCCTGCTCACAGGCAAGCAGGCAGAGCATCGCTGCTGGCTGTGGGAGCGCTAACCACGCTCCCCTCAGCTGAGCAGTTTCACGGAGCCCCCAGCCCACTGCTGGCTTGCAGAAGCCAGTGCCGGGCTGGGGACTCCTTTAACTGCTCAACTGAGGTAAGGGCAGCTGCATACAGTGGTACCTTGGGTTACATATGCTTTAGGTTACAGACTCCACTAACCCAGGAATAGTACCTTGGGTTAAGAACTTTGCTTCACGATGAGAACAGAAATCGCGCGGTGGCCGCGTGGCAGCAGTTGTTGGCCCCATAAGCTAAAGTGGTACCTCAAGTTAAGAACGGACCTCCAGAATGAATTAAGTACATAACCAGAGGTACCACTGTACTCAGTCGAGCAGTTTAAAGATCAGAAGGAGGAACAAGCTGTACAGTGGTACCTCGGGTTACATACGCTTCAGGTTACAGACGCTTCAGGTTACAGACTCCGCTAACCCAGGAATAGTACCTCGGGTTAAGAACTTTGCTTCAGGATGAGAACAGAAATCGTGCAGCGGCAGCAGGAGGCCCCATTAGCTAAAGTGGTACCTCAGGTTAAGAACAATCTCAGGTTAAGAACGGACCTCCAGAACGAATTAAGTTCTTAACCTGAGGTACCACTGTATTGGCGCCCAGGTTGTTCTCCCTCTGCATCAATGAGGGCAGAGTGTGATGGTGGTTTCACTCAGGGATATGTCGCTGGTGAGACTGCCAGCGCTCCCGAGTCCCTCTGCTATCAGCGCCACTGGAGGAAGAAACTAGCGGATGCTGCTAGCAGAGGGACCCGGGAGCGGTGGCGGGTTCACCAGCGATATACCGCTGAGTGAAGCTGACACTACGGTCTGCTCCTCATACTGGTGCTGGGCGATACATTGATATAACCCCTAGGCCTAGTCCCCGCATGTCTGACTGCAGCGGCTCCTGGAAAGCCAAAATGACTCATTCTTCGTCTTCATCTGGGGTTGGGGGCTTTGTTGTTAGTCCTTTTGTGTACTTGGCTTGGAGGGGGGATGCCGCCACCTTGCAGTGTCTGGTGTCAGGCTAGGACTGAGGAGACCCGTGGTCGAAGCCCACTGCATGACCTTGAGCCAGTCACCATTTCTCTGCCTAACCTACCTTACAGGGAGGGTTGTTGTGACGACAAAATGTGGGAGAATTTACGCTAGCAAAAAACACCTCGGAGGAAAGATGGGATTGCAATCACACCAACTTTTTTCTTTTTCTCCACAATCCATATAAATTATATTTGCCTATATACCTAGACTTCTGCTTTAGTTCAGATTTGCTTTCCTGATCTTGGGTGATGATCTTCATAGTTCAGTGGACAGAGTCTTTATAAAGCTACAGTTGTTGTTGTTAAAATTTGCATACCATCCTATACCCATAGATCTAAGGGCGGTTCACTACATAAAATCACAGTATAAAAAACAGAACATACATAATAAAAACAACCCAATAATCCCCTTTCACAACACATTTTTAAAGGGCATTGATGTCAGTTAGCCAAAGAGGTATTTATTATTTACAGTTCTACACTAATAAATATTATTTATTAGTATTTACAGTTGTGTCCCTGCACAACTCTGAAGCCACTGGCTCTTTTATCCTAATCTGCCATGCAATGTGGGTGCCTCTTAGGAACAAGACTGGAATACAGTATAGCAGATCACAGTGGAAATACCTGAATTTCCACTGTTCAAGCAAACGCAGCTGTCATTTATCTACACCTGGCCTTCATGCGAGAGAATTGCATGGAGCACCCATGTCATAGATGACGTTATCAGCAGGGTGGAGGGAGGAGCAGAGAGTGCTCTGCAAAACCCAAGACTCTTGTTGATGGTAAATGAGTGTTCAGATTGGACTACAGAAACTCCCATTGTCCAGGTGCAACCTGAATACTTACTCCCCTTATACATATGGAAGCTGCAGTTAGGTATGGAGGCATCAGCTCATGTCATCTTTACGTGTTCGTTTCGTTTCCATATTAATGGGCATATTTCTTTTTTAAAAAATTGGAAAAAAGTACTTAGGAGGTGGTTTGGGGGCTGCCTATTAATATATACTGTATTTTTTCGTGTATAAGACTAGGGGGTTTTTTACCCAAAAATTAGGTTTACAATTGGGGCTCATCTTATACACAGTTAGTGCTGAGGGATGTTTTCTTAATTTGGAGTCTCCCAAAATAGGGGGCGTCTTATAGATGGTAAAATATGGTATTTTTATATTGTTTTACAGGTAATAACTACTCCGAACAGCTGGAAACTCTGCTGCTGGCGTTCAAAATGTGGCTGGATAAGCCTGAGAGTGTTGGGATGGGATGAAACAACATTCCTCCTAGGAATATTGTATATAGGAAAACAAGATTGCTGCCCCCCCCCCCATAGCATCCTCACAGAGATATTGTGAAGGATGTGTTGCAACCACCTTTTTCTGTATAGTCTTCATAGCGCATTTCTGGCCCTGTTTTGAATGCGCATAGCACCCACTGCAGCCGCCACCAGGCTTTTTAGCTGCTTGAAAAAGATACAGTGGTCATAGCCTTCCTGTGCCTATGCTATTCCATTTCGGCATTGGCTGCAATTGATTTTGGTCTTCCTTTTTATTGTTGGCCGCTGCTTATTCCTGATGCTGCCTTTGATCTGACATTTGCCCATCTACATCTTATCACTTCCTCTGCGGCTGGAGTTTACCATGTGGCTTGAATACTGTATCTTAGGTTTAGTGCTCTCCCATAATTCCTGGCCATTGGCCAAGCTGGGTAAGGCTGATGGGAGTTGGGAGTCCAAGAATATATGGAGGGTACCCATTGCACTTGCGGCCCCAGTCTATGACTCCTCCATTGGATCTTTGCTTAGATTGTTGATGGCTGTGCAGGACCTTCTCCTTAGTTAACTTGCCACTGACTCTTGAGTCCTGATACTCTTCCCCCTCCTCTTCAGTCTTTTCTGTTCTTCATCCACTCAGTCTCTGAGCAGCGCCTTGGGCTTGCCCAGATCTGCTGATTATCGGTATTGTTCGCCAGGTGCAGATTGTTCCAATCTATTGTTAGCTTTAACTGAAAATTCTCTTCAGTGAGAGGGGGAACTAACTAGAAGATTATGAATGGCTGGGACTTATTTCTTTGGTGTGTGTGTTTTTTCCTCCTTTCCTTTTTTTAAATAACTTATTTTTAAACTGCAATTCAAAATACAAAATCACAGTATTGTAACACGGTGTAAGGTGGCAAAAGCAGAAACTTAGAAAAGCCTAGCAGCGTTCGTGCTAAATTTCCCACCAACCAAAATGAAGCATCTTAAAAATTAAAATCAGATTGCATTGCTCAGAGAAACCCTTTTAATAATTTAAATCTAAACATTTATGTGATGTTAGTTGTATCTGCTCCGAAAATAGTGTTTCTTTTTTTCTTTTTAAGGAAATGGTGCCGTTGCTTGATTGCAAATTCCAGTGCTACAAGCACAATATGGAGGATCAGGCATATACTGGGGGCTTACGCACGTCCCCATTATTTCTCACAAATGCAGATTCCCTCATCCATTTCCAGACGTGTTCTCAATCAGCTTTCCTGAACCTGGTTCCTTCCAGATGTTTTGAACTCCAGCTCCTTTCAGCCCCACCAAAGACAGCTCTGTGAAGGGCACCAGCTTGGGGGAGGCTGTTCTAAACATACCTTGCCTTCAGTTCCAAATTCATGCAAACTTTGGTTAGTGCTGACCAGGAGTTAACTACAAACTATAGTTTGCAGTCCTTCTTCAAAGCAGCTCCCTGTTAACCTTACTAGGTAAAGGTAAAGGACCCCTGATAGTTAAGTCCAGTCACTAACGACTCTGGGGTTGCGGCGCTCATCTTGCTTTACTGGCTGAGGGAGCCGGCGTTTGTCCACAGACAGTTTTTCTGGGTCATATGGACAGCATGACTAAGCCACTTCTGGCGAAACCAGAGCAGTGCATAGAAACTCCGTTGGCAGGACCTGGGACCGAGCAACGGGAGCTCACCCTGTTGTGGGGATTCAAACCGCCGACCTTCCAATCAGCAAGCCCTAGGCTCAGTGGTTTAGACCACAGCGCCACCCGCGTCCCTTAACCTTACTAGACTTGCTCAAAAAGCGTACATACATGTGCTCACTTTGCACAGTTCTGCTTCCAGCAGTTCCGTTTTCCTCTGGCTTCCGATATTTCACCAGCCATCTTTGCTGACACTTAGTAAGCGTCTGGCCCTTTGTAGCTGTGATGAGAACCTTGAAATTCTCTTTTGTCGAAATGCTCACGGTAACCGGATTCTGCAAATGGAAAAACTTTGCTTGCAGGGTACAGTCCTGCCGTGTGCTCAGACCTAAGTGAGTTAACTGCCAAAGACAACTTCTGCATTTTAGAACCGATAGCAAAACCGTAGTGTAAAGGAACAGTATTTCACAAATGCAAAACTAATAATATAAGCAAGCAATTAGCTATGTGCCCAGCTCAGCATGCGCTGACCTATACAGCTGCTGAGACTGCAGTTAACGGTGATTGCCGGGGGTGGCGCGGTGGTGGCTTACGATGCATCTCGGAGGGAAACTTGGAATAATTGAAAAGTTGGTGAAATAGATCATAGATGTTAACAGGATCTAAAGCTTTCCACCTTCAGCTTTGTGGGGCTTCGGAGCTAGTTTCGGTAACAAGGTTTTTGTATCTAGCGGCCAGAAGACCAGGGATTCATGTGAGATGCAAGGTCCTGTCTTGTACTTATTACCCCCCTTGGCATTTTCCAGTGAGATCTGGGCTAGGTCACGCCATTTGCCCACCTCTAAACGATTTTGCCTTGTAATCCGAGAGCTGCACCCCAGAATAGTTAGCGGTATCTGGGGGTGGGGTGTGTTTATGCCCCAGCGTCCTCAATGACACTGATTGTGATTAAGGGGCCTCACGTATGCCCCTAAATCACTGTATAGCTAAATGTGGGCTCCTGCGTTGCTTGTGCAAATAGGCCAGTTGTGGGTGATATAATCACAATCTTCCCACTCTTCTCTTCTCTGCCCAGAAAAAAAACACTGGTAATGTTTACATGTTATGTTATAGTAAAGGTAAAGGGACCCCTGATCATTAGGCCCAGTCGTGACCGACTCTGGGGTTGCGGTGCTCATCTCGCTTTACTGGCCGAGGGAGCTGGCGGACCGCTTCCAGGTCATGTGGCCAGCATGACTAAGCCGCTTCTGGCGAACCAGAACAGTGCACAGAAACGCCGTTTACCTTCCCACCAGAGCAGTACCTATTTATCTACTTGCACTTTGACATGCTTTCGAACTGCTAGGTTGGCAGGAGCAGGGACCAAGCAACTGGAGCTCACCCCGTCGCGGGGATTCGAACCGGTGACCACCTGATCGGCAAGTCCTAGGCTCTGTGGTTTAACCCACAGCGCCACCCGCGTCCCTATATGTTATGTTATAAGGTAGCTCAAAGTAAAGTTTCCAGTGCACAGCTTTTTAGAGATGTGTTGTGGACATACCCAAAAGAAACGAGAGACTTCCACAATAAAACATTGGCTGTTATGCATATTTTAGAGGCAGCCAGGCATAAATGGGGCAAGAATGAACATGTCCCTGGTTACCGTAGAACTAATGTGCTGGGTTCTCGGTTTCTGCTGCTTGAATGCTCCCCACCTCTGTGTAAGAGGCTTGGCACCATTTCAAATGCTGCTTGCTTTGCTGTCTGGCTGTGGCAGATGCAAGAATGCACAGAAATTTTGCCCGCCCCCAGAAATGTAAATGTGCCCTCAGAGGCAACTCTTGTCCATGTCCCAAAGCCTTCAAGCACATGGACCTGTTTGCTTCTGCTTCATATTTCTCCCGCCCTCCTCCCCCAAGTTATACGGAGATCCTGCAATTCTCTCATCACCCGGATGCCAGTGTCTCCCAAGAAAACCACAACCCACAAACTCTTAATGGGCCCCTTGGTTTGTTTGGTCTCTCACCTAAAAGGTCTTTTCTCCTTGGCTGAGCTGTCTAGACATCTTTATCTAGATCAAGCCTTCCATGCAGATGAGTCACGTCACAATCACTGCCACAATTACCCGCTGCAATAATGAATTGATAAAGGGTGTGACATCAAAGCAGGTCGTTTCAGTTGTGTATTATTAGCAATAGCACGTTGCTGCAATACAGAAGGTTCCTGTCTGTGATACCATCTGGCGGGCCAGGCAGGCTGCTGCAGTTTGCTGTGCTTTCATTTTTGCCCATATATCGTATGTGATGCCCGCCAGGTTCTCTGTAGCACCATGTGCCTCCCTCTCTCTGCAGGGGGACTTTACAGTTTGTGCTTCCAAAGCTCACTGACCAGGCTGTAAAAGAATCTCTTAAAACTGTTGATAAATGGGGTAGGATAAGATTTGTAACCTAGGCTGTGTGTGTGTGTGTGTCTTGGGCCAAAAGAACTGTATTCCACGGAAATTGAAACGTTATGCCCCCAATACATTATTCACAAGTGGACATTCTTAAAACAGTTAATTTGCACCGTTTGGATTTCCCCCTGTCGCTTTACCATTTAGAAATAATGAAACGAGGGCGGAGGGGAAATCTATAAAAGAGCTGGGTGAGAGAGAGAATGGGTTGAAACTGTCTGGAGGTGGGAAAGCCTGTTTCTCATCTGTCATCTAAATGCTAAATAATGTTTTCCATTGCAACCACGTGGTCTAGAAACTTGAAAAGTTTTGTCTTGGCAATGATAATTTGGCCCCATAGGAGTTCCCCCGATAGAATTCCCCAAGTCTCATGGTTCACACAAGTCTTCTGTTTCTGTGCTTTTAACCTTTTGTACCTTGTGTAATGGGACGCGGGTGGCGCTGTGGGTTAAACCACAGAGCCTAGGACTTGCCGATCAGAAGGTCGGCGGTTCGAATCCCCACAACGGGGTGAGCTCCCATTGCTCGGTCCCTGCTCCTGCCAACCTAACAGTTCAAAAGCACATCAAAGTGCAAGTAGATAAATAGGTACCACTCCGGCGGGAAGGTAAACGGCGTTTCCGTGCGCTGCTCTGGTTCGCCAGAAGCGGCTTAGTCATGCTGGCCACATGACCCGGAAGCTGTACGCCAGCTTCCTTGGCCAATAAAGCGAGATGAGCGCCACAACCCCAGAGTCAGCCATGACTGGACCTAATGGTCAGGGGTCCCTTTACCGTTTACCTTGTGTAATATTTTTATACATTAACAAGCTCGCCACAACTTCTTATGGGTCTGTGTGTGCCTTTGAAGCTGTTGGGTTTGGGGGATTTTCTGTGCAGCAAGCAAACACTACACAAGAGCTGAGTGACATGTTCTCACCTACTGGCCGGTCCTTTCCGTGCTTTGCCATGGAGTTTGGAGGATCAAGAAATCCCATCTGCTCACCTTGTTCCAAACTGAGATGTAGCATGTTTTACACACAGGAGTGGACATCTCAGGAAATTGTCAAGAAGCAAATTAATAATAATAATAATGCCTCTCACCTTTTTGTTAACATAGGTTAGTGTTGAGCTTTGTAATATTATCCTTAGCAGCATCAGCAAAGCTAATGTGATTTTCATATATGGCACAATTACTAATGCTGTTTAGCTGACAAAGCTTAGTGGGAAATGCTGGGGTGCAATTATGGTCCATCTGAATGTGGGATGGAATGAGAACTACTAGGTTAGAAAGAACTGGACATAATATAACATGGTACAGAAACGATAACAACAACAATAATTAGTTTATCTCAGGTGCTCAAACCACTGCACAGAAACACACACAGAGTCATCTTTACAACAACCCTGTAAGATAGGTCAGCATTATTATCCCCATATTGCAGGTGGATGCCTAGGTAAGAAAACTGACTTCCTTCAAATTCAGAATTAAAAACAGTTAACACAGATTACAGTCACAAGAATAGGCTGGGCCCTGAAAACACACATCTCAAGTGTCAGAGACCAGAGTATAGAAGTGCATCTTCAGCGCTTACCAAAAGCCAGGCTTACATCTGAGGAGAGGGAATTTGGGGGCTACCACAAAGAATGCCCTCTTCTGGGCCACCCCCAACACACTGAACTTCTGAGGAAGGTGGAACTACCCAGAGAGCCACCCTCAGAGGGCCAACACTCAGGATGATCTGCCGGGAAGGATGCAATCTTCCACATATTTGGGGCCTAAGTTGTTTAGGGTTTTAAATGGTAGCATGAGCATCAAAATGTTGGTGTTGACCTTTAAAGCCGTAAACAGCCTCAGCCCAGTATACCTGAAGGAGCATCTCCACCTCCATCATTCTGCCCGGACACTGAGGTCCAGTGCCGGCGGCCTTCTGGCAGTTCCCTCACTGCGAGAAGCAAAGCTACAGGGAACCAGGCAGAGGGCCTTCTCGGTAGTGGCCCCCTCCCATCAGATGTCAAAGAGATAAACAACTACATGACATTTAGAAGACATCTGAAGGCAGCCCTGTTCAGGGAAGTTTTTAATGTGTGACATTTTAATGTATTTTAATCTTCGTTAGAAGCCGCCCAGAGTGGCTGGGGAAGCCCAGCCAGATGGGCGGGGTACAAATAATAAATTGTTGTTGTTGTTGTTGTTGTTGTCTTAAATTGGGCCTGAAAGCGGGTTGGTGACCAATCCTGGGAACTGTAGTTTGTTAAGGGTGCAGAGAGTTATTAGGAGGCCTCTAACCCCTTCGCAGGAGCTACAATTCCCAGAGTTTTATGGGAAGAGGGATTGATGGTTAAACCACTCTGGGCATTATAGCTCTAGGAGGGGAATGGGGGTCTCCTAACAACTCTCAGACCAACAAGTTCAGTAACAGACACCATCACTGACCTTTCCTTAATATATCTATATCTGAGAGTGATTTATGTATTATGCCATTCAGCAAGTGAGGCTTTTAAATCTGAATTTAGGCCAAATGTGGTTTTTATTTTTGAAAAGTTGACTATTGGGTGCTGTGTGCTGGACCTTGTGAAACATTTCAGAGTAGTTGTTAAAAATTAATTGCGCTCTGCGGCGCTTGTGTGAAGTTGATGGCTGCGACGGGAGTCGCCGGAGGAGCTAAATTTTTGGCAGTTGCTTTCGCCTGAGAAATCGGTCGAGCCTGTTGCTCTGTTAAACGTTTGCCATAAAAACAAATGGAGTCTTTAAACTGCCACTTACTTTGAATTAAAAACGGTTGTAATTTCATGTAACCGCACACCCACCGATATTGCAACCTTCGTTAGCAAGCGGTCTCCGCTCGTGAATTAAATCCTAAAGGCATTCATGGCACGAGGCTCCTGTCCCCAAACCAGCAAGCCTTGTGTGGCGTTCCTTTCCTCTGTCGCACGCTTTTAGATTTGTGGAGGGTGCCACAGATTGGGGGGCAGAGCGCATACATTGGAGACAGAAGACCACAAGTCAAACCTCTAGCACATCCAGTGAAAAAGGATCAGAGGGCAGGTGGTGGGGAAACTCAAAAGGTCAGAGGAAAGCAATGTGGTTGAAATAATAGTTCACAGCCTCACCTTTGTTACAGGTCTTCAACATGGCATCCAGAAATAATAATAATAATAATAATAATAATAATAATAATAATAATAATAATAATGATGATGATGTACCCCGCCCATCTGGCTGAGTTTCCCCAGCCACTCTGGGCGGCTCCCAATCGAGCGTTAAAAACAATACAGCATTAAATATTAAAAACTTCCCTAAACAGGGCTGCCTTCAGATGTCTTTTAAAGATAAGATAGCTGCTTATTTCTTTCACATCTGAATGGAGGGGCGTTCCACAGGGCAGGCGCCACTACCGAGAAGGCCCTCTGTCTGGTTCCCTGTAGTCTTGGCATTTGGTGGAGGATAGCCATGGTTTAGGCCAGCCATTACGTTAAAAAAACGTAAATGTTTGGTTTGTGCCTTATAAGGCAAGCTCTAGTTTCAGGGTATTCCAGTCCATTCGATTTCATCCCTGAAAACCAAAATCAAGCAGCAAGCCGCCGATTCTGCTTTATAGCCGTGCTTCCCACCCGCCCACCCTTGATTTTATTTTTTGTCTCCTTCCAGTACGCCACGACAGGCTGCTCCCTGACACTCCACCATACAGAAAAACCGGAGCATGAAGACATTTGTGAATACCGCCCTTACTCCTGCCCGTGCCCCGGCGCCTCGTGCAAGTGGCAGGGCTCGCTGGAAGCCGTCATGTCGCACCTCATGCACGCCCACAAGAGCATCACCACCCTACAAGGGGAGGACATCGTCTTCCTCGCCACGGACATTAACTTGCCGGGGGCCGTGGACTGGGTGATGATGCAGTCCTGCTTTGGCCACCACTTCATGCTGGTTCTGGAGAAGCAGGAGAAGTACGAGGGCCACCAGCAGTTCTTCGCCATCGTCCTGCTCATCGGCACCCGCAAACAGGCGGAGAACTTTGCCTACAGACTCGAACTGAACGGCAACCGGCGGAGGCTGACTTGGGAGGCGACCCCTCGCTCCATCCACGACGGGGTGGCGGCGGCCATTATGAACTGCGACTGCCTTGTTTTCGACACTGCCATAGCACACCTTTTTGCAGACAATGGGAACCTCGGGATCAATGTGACTATTTCTACGTGTTGTCCGTGATATTTCTATGTAATTATTGAGACCATGTTGTTGTCTTTCGTTTCACTGACTGTTTTTATTTTTATGGTGTTCCACTGTAGCCCTCTTCAGGTGTTCCCTCACACCCTATTAACAATCGCATGAGGGGAGAACAGGGCCCCAGCCTCCTGGCACACACGTACCCCGGTCATCGCGGCACCACCACCCACATGTTATGGAGAAGGACATTCGTGCCAGGGAGGCAACTCCACGTGCGCAGGCTCCCCGATGATGTGGGACCTGTGTAATTGTTAATCGTGTGAGCGGGGGATGCCCGAAGGGGACTTTGGGGTTCTTTCTTAACCGGCTGTTTTCTACCCTCATTCTCTCCTTCACTGCCGCCGCCACCTGCCTGTACCACAGAGTTTTTTAAAGCACAGTTAACAGGACAGTTAAGATGATTTTATCCTGTTAATCTGAAAGGAAGGGAGGAGATTTGTTTTTTTTAAAGAAATAGCATTATTTAAGGTTTTAAAAGGTGAAGGTGAATCCCTTTTCTTGACAAGCAAAACCTTTTTTAAACATAATGGAATCGGAAGAGGAGCAGCGAAATAAAGAGGCAGTTTGCACATGCAGAATGTGGGGGGTGGACTCCTTAGGTGTTCGAGTGCATTGTGCTCCTTCAGACGGCAAGAGGGGCACTTAAAAACAACAACAACAACAACCCTTATAACTTCCTGTTCTAGCACAGCATCTCCCTGTTATAGTAGTGTTCTCATTTGCCAGGACTTTTTAATGTCTGAGTGTGGGACCTTTTAGAAATGTGGTTTATCACCTGCAACCTGAAATTTTACCAGCTTATTCTGCTGAATTTGTGTGTGTAGCTGCACAAATCTGCTTTTCTTAATGATCTCAGTGATTGGCCTTGTAACAGAACAAAAAAGAGAGAAATTGGAGTACGGTAGTATCACTTTTTAGCAATGCAGGAAGTTGCTGAAGCCTTGGTGGTTACACAACATGTCTCAGGCATGTTCTTTTGCACACAGCAGTTTCACACACTTAACAGGCGGTACCACTGTCATCTGGCTGGTCTTGCTGTTGCTGTTTTGTCCTTTTTCTTCCCAACAGTTTGTCCCCCCCCCCCCCGCCCTCCAAAAAAGAAAAAAGAGTTTCCATACACCTGCAAAATGTTTGACCCTCTTCATCCATCCAGTTCAGCAAGAGCTGAAGAGGCTCAACATTTTGTGGAAGCTGCTAACTTAATGTGGTGGCAAAAAACAAGATGTGTTTTGAGCAGTTTTAAAAATAGGTCCCACCTATAAATATACCCAGGATGTTTGGCGTACTTGACATTAACATTGTAAAAGCTATTTTCAAATAACACAAGGAAAAGCGATGTGCCGATTCGTCTTGTTTATGTTCTTTGCTATCTAAGTTTCCTGTTGTTGCCATATTTACTCTAGTTTTTTAAATAAATATTTTGCAAAAATAATGTCCATGGGCTGTCTGGAAAAGCATTTGCGCATCCGTCGTATCTTCTTCAGCGATCCCTCTTAGCCAAGTAAGATTGTCTTCCATAAACACGGTTTTAACACTGAGTGTGTAAGTGACTGTGGAGGCCGATTCTGGATCCATGCGTCCTTCCACAGTGGGGTCATAGGTCTCCGGGTGGGAGTTGATCAAGGTGAGGGTTTGCCAAGTGTGCCTTCCTCTTAGCACGTTTCTCCCTTTCGTCCTGAGTTCGAGCATCTTCAAAGCCTTTGGTAAAGGCTGTTCTCCAATTAGAATGCTCGCAGGCCAGTGTTTCCCAGTTGTCAGTGTTTATACTACATTTTTTTTATTTGCCTGGATAGAGTCTTTAAACCTCTTTTGTTGACCACCAGCATTACACTTTCCATTTTTAAGTTTGGAATAGAGTAGTTGCTTTGGAAGACGATAATCAAGTATGCACACAATATGACCAGTCCAACGAAGTTGATGTTGAAGAATCATTGCTTCAACACTGGTGATCTTTGCTTCTTCCAGTACACTGGCGTTAGTTTGCCTATCTTCCCAAGTGATTTGAAAAATTTTCCGGAGACACCGTAGCTTAGTGGCAGAGCAACACTCCACATTCATATAAGCCTGGATTCATCCCTGGTATCTCCAGTTTTCAAAGACGTATGAGTAGCAGAGTTGAGGGAAATCCTCCTTTCAGCCTTGCAGAGCTGCTATCTGGGAAAGTACACAATACTGATTTAAATTAGCCAGTACAGTGGTGCCCCGCAAGACGAATGCCTCGCAAGACAGAAAACCCGCTAGACGAAAGGGTTTTCCATTTTGGAGGTGCTTCGCAAAACGAATTTGCTATGGGCTTGCTTCGCAAGATGAAAATGTCTTGCAAGTTCCTGCAATTTTTTTTTGCTCCCCACCCCCTTTTTCTAAGGCACTAAGCTGCTAATAGCCTTTTAGCAGCTAATCCGCTAATCCCTTAAGCCTCTAATAGCGCTAATCCGCAAATAGGGTTGCTTCGCAAGACGAAAAAACCGCTAGACGAAGAGACTCTTCGTCTTGCAAGGCACCACTGTATTCTGACTCTAAGGCAGCACCATATTTTCAGTATGTTTCATACTACGGGGGATGCATATTAACTAACTTGCACTAGACCCAGTACTGAACTTGTGCCTCTGTTGTACACTTAAAAGAGTTGTATGGTCGCTCAGAACAGCGCATGGGTGTTGTGCAGCGCACTGTTCCACCTCCCATGGGTGCCTGCGAGTTTTCATCCCCTCCCCCAACACTAATTGAGTTTCCTCTAATAACCTAGAATAGGGCCCTGTACCTTTTGTGCTTTCCACAATAACTGTTGTCACTAGATGCACTGAGTGCAGTAGTACCTGGAAATGTTTGTAAGCACTGCTTGCTCAGAGATGCAGGCTGACAAGCAGAGGAAGCAAGGAATTTCAGATGTTTTGGCCCGAGCCTTGAATGAATTGCTCAGCAGTTGCTTGAGATTTCCAGCTTTATAGGAACAAATTTTCTTCTAACTTTCCTTGATGGGCAAGGGGTGGATAACAATTCCTCTGTAGCCCAGATCATCAGTGTGTGTCTACTGAAAATACAGTGCTGCCTTAGAATCAGAATACTGGCTAATTTAAATCAGTGTTGTGTACTTTCCAGGATAGCAGCTCTCCAAGGCCGAAAGAAGAATTTCCCCCATCTCTGCGACTCAGTCTTTTAAAACTGGAGATAACAGGGATGAACCCAGGCTCATGAATGTGGAGTGTGTGCTCTGCCCCGAGCTACGGTGTCTCCGAAAAATGCTTCAGATCACTAGTATGCAACCGTTTTGGTACATCATTGGTGGAGTAGAAAGCTTTGGGAGAAGGTACTCTGTTATGAAAGGAACGCGGGTGGCGCTGTGGGTTAAACCACAGAGCCTAGGACTTGCCGATCAGAAGGTTGGCGGTTCGAATCCCTGCGACGGGGTGAGATCCCATTGCTCGGTCCCTGCTTCTGCCAACCTTGCAGTTCGAAAGCACGTCAAAGTGCAAGTAGATAAATAGGTACCACTCTGGCGGGAAGGTAAACGGCGTTTCCATGCACTGCTCTGGTTCTCCAGAAGCGGCTTAGTCATGCTGGCCACATGACCCAGAAGCTGTACACCGGTTCCCTCGGCCAATAAAGCGAGATGAGCGCCGCAACCCCAGAGTCGGTCACGACTGGACCTAATGGTCAGGAGTCCCTTTACCTTTACCTTTACCTTTGCTCTGTTATGAAAAGGGCTTTAAGGACATGGTGTGACAATGCCTTTCCTCTGCTTCTTGGGATCTACACGTTTGTCCATCTCTGCTCTGACCATCAGCCTCGATGCAATTTCTAAATCTGTCCTCATCGTGTTAGCATTCACCAACCAAGTTCAGACCGTGAGCTGAGACTCCAACAACCAAAGCCTAATTTTGCACTAAAATGTAAGTCTGGGTCGTCTGCAGAGCATTTGGTAAGTGGCCGTATTGATCATCTGCTCTGCCGGGCAGCGGAATGTCTATACTTAACAAACTTAGAGAGGTGGTTTGCACTTGTGAACTGTTGAGAATGTTCACGCCATTCAAAGAGCCAAGATTAAATGGCAGCGTTGATGCCCATGCTGGGTGTGAGGGTGGGGGAAAGAGACCTTTTAGGGCCTGCATTTTAATATACCAGTCCCTGTGCCCGAGAGGAAGAGATTTCCCACTGGATTGCTGGCATTACAAGACCTTGATTCCTAGAACTCTGTTGGCACGGGAACCTTTAAATTATGACACAAGGGTCCCTAGAATAGCTACTGTACATTCCGAAAGTGATCTCACCAGGATATTGAAAGCAGACTCTTGCTAGCACAGCAATGGTTCCAGCTGTCATTTCCTAGGATGGTGTTTTTGTATTCCTCTCTGCTCAGGGGTCCAGAGGGACGAACATGGAGGTGTCTGTGGATTATATCGCCTTCTGGACATACCCATGTAGAGTTCCTCACTTACATATCTGAGCACATCCTACGGCATGAGAAAAGAACGCCAATAACTTCCCGGGCAGTGTCCACAGACCAGGACAGTCTGAGCAAACAGGGAAGTTGGCAGATCGTACTGAGAACAGGAAATGGTATTATGAACAAAGCTGACTGACTGGCTGAGGAGGGGGGTCGCCCCATCATTAACAAACACATTGCCAAAAAAATTTTTACATACAAACTGAATTTGAACATATGTTACTGCTGACTTCTTAACGCTGAATTCTGGAAATGACTAATGCTGTATCACGCTAAAGATTTGCATGCAATATCTCAATCCCAGCACCGTTCAGAGGCAACAAAGCAAGAATCGTGTTAAGTGAATGTATTGATGTGATTACATAAATATTGAGAATGCAAAACGTTTTTTTTAAAAGGCAGGAAAAGCTCTCTTCCTTGAGAATCACTATACTTTATAAAATATTCATATTTTTTAAGAAGTGCATAAACGCAATTGCAAAGAGTCCCCCAACTTAGCCCCCCTACCCCAGGCAGTCTATTAAGTTTTGCCAACTTTGGGAATATAAGATATTCATATGGATAATTTTTATGCTGACACATAATAAAATGTTGGGAGAGATGTTGCAGCAAATTGTTGGCCAGACGAAGGCTGGGGCTACAGATGATGTTGGACTCCAATTCCCATCAGCCCCAGTCAAAATGGCCAAGTCAGGAGGAAAAACAAGTTCCAGCCCCCTTCCCCCCCCCAAAAAAATGATGGGCATTCATTGCCATTCAAATGGTGTGCATGCTCCGTTTCTTGCGATCAATTATGTGGGGTGGGGCTTACCTGCACCCCCCATATTTTATTCAAGTTAGTATCACTGCTCTGCTCATGGTCAGCATTTTCTAGAAGAATATAAACACCTTTGCAAAGGCCTCTCATTTTCTAGGTCACGCTAGCCTTTTCCACATGATCTCCAAAGAAACCTGAGCACGTGCATCTTATCCATTCAACCAAGCCTTCTCAATGGAAGTTGCTAACCTGAATTTATTTATTTTTAATTGCAACCACCTATTTTATTCCGTTGTGACTGAATCCAGTGGTTCTTTGGACCTAGGAGAAGTAGACTGACACCATTCATTCTGTAATAATAATAATAATAATAATAATAATAATAATAATAATAACAACATATATATATATGTTTGGCCTTGAATCTTCCTAGCTTTATTCACATGCTTAATCTTGTTACTATGAATACACTCTCTTCTTTGTATAGCAAAAACAAAAAACTTTGCAGCTTAGTAAAGAACAGCTTGGAAACTTTAGAAATGTTTCCAAGTCGAACAGCCTCTAATTAGCAGGAAAATGTCGGTCCACTGAATAGAACAGAAACTGATTTTTCCATTCAGATAGTGAAGTTTCTGCAGCTTTGGTAGCTAACATGCATGCACATTTTGAAAACAACTTGTTAAAGCGTCTGGCAGGTTCTGTGACATGGTCTCCCTCCCCCTCCCCCGCTTTGATGAATTACCGGTATATAGTTGTGGCTTTTGGACCATAAAGAAGGCTGATCGCCGAAGAATTGATGCTTTTGAATTATGGTGCTGGAGGAGACTCTTGAGAGTCCCATGGACTGCAAGAAGATCAAACGTATCCATTCTTAAGGAAATCAGCCCTGAGTGCTCACTGGAAGGGCAGATCCTGAAGCTGAGGCTCCAATACTTTGGCCACCTCATGAGAAGAGAAGACTCCCTGGAAAAGACCCTGATGTTGGGAAAGATGGAGGGCACAAGGAGAAGGGGACGACAGAGGACGAGATGGTTGGATAGTGTTCTTGAAGCTACCAGCATGAGTCTGACCAAACTGCGGGAGGCAGTGGAGGACAGAAGTGCCTGGCGTGCTCTGGTCCATGGGGTCACGAAGAGTCGGACACGACTGAACGACTAAACAACAACAACAACAACAACAAGTTGTGGCTTTATCTAGGAGTTGGGCAGGGGGACAGTGCGCCCCTGTTGGTTCTGCAGGACCTCTCAGTGGCTTTCAACACAATCGACCATGGTATCCTTCTGAATCACCTTGCTGGGATGGGACTTAAGAGATCCAGTTTGACAGTGGCTCTGTTCCTTCCTGGAGGGGAGCAATGACTTGGCCATTGGCCTGCCGGGTACCTTAGGGTTCTGTTCTGTCCCCCAAGGCCCATGCTATTTAACATTTACATGAAACAGGTGGGAGTGGTTGTCGAGAGTTCTGGGGTGTTGCCAGTGTCATGCAGATAACACCCAGCTCTATTTCTCCTTTCCACACAAATCCAAGGAAAATATCTCTGTTCTAAAATGGTGTTTGTCATCACTAATGGACTGGACGAGGGTGAACAAACTGAAGCTTAATCAGGACAATAAACTATTTTTTCCCCTAAAATTGTGCCAGTTGCGGGGGGGGGGGGCTTTTCAAAAGCCTAGGCTTGTGAGGGGGGTGGTTTCCCTATGTCACTGTATTTGACAATGATGCTGGCAGTGGCACTGAAGGAGAAAAAAATGTTTTTTAAGAAACGAGTGATGGGCATGCTTTGATTTGCAGAACAAAAAGTTAAGTAATCTATTGAGAGCTCCAGATATTTTCAAGTGCTCTGTGGGGAAAGAAAAGTTTGAGAACTGCTAAAGATAGATCCTTCGCGGAATTCTTTCTGCTCTAACTTGGTGTGTGGGAAGAGACAAGGAAGAAACGGAGTTATATATGTCCTTGCATCCCCTGAGGCTGCCATGGTGCAATGAAAGATGTAGTCTGCTGGCAGCGATTACTCTATCCTTATGGGGGGGAAAAGAGAGGAGCCAACAGAATTGAAGTAGATGGAAAAACACCCACTACCATTCCGTGATGTGTCTACCACAATCATCTTCTTCTTTCTTCCTCTTTGGTGATCACTTCTAGCTGAGTAAGATTGTCTTCCATAAACACGGTTTTAACAATGAGTCCATAAGTGACCGTGGAGGCCAATTCTGGATCCACACGTCCTTCCACAGTGGGGACATTGGTTTCCGGGCGGGAGTTGGTCACAATACCATAACCCCTGCCCTCAGTGTGTGTGGGAGGTGGGGGGCCGGGGTGTTGGCCTAGGAGCTGGAAGACCTGAGGTCAGATTCTCACTCTTACCTAGATTAGTTCACAGGGCTAATCTAGGTAAGGTAAAGGTAAGGTAAAGGACCCCTGGACGGTTAAGTCCAATCCAAGGTGACTGTGGTGTTGCGGCACTCATCTCACTTTCAGGCAGAAGGAGCCAGCGTTTGTCCACAGACAGTTTTCTGGGTCATGTAGCCAGCATGACTAAACCGCTACTAATGCACGGAGGACCATGACGAGTGCCAGAGCACGCAGAAATGCCGTTTACCTTCCTGCTGCAGCGGTACCTATTTATCTAGTTGCACTGGCGTGCTTGCGAACTGTTAGGTAGGCAGAAGCTGGGACAGAGCAACAAGAGCTCACCCCGTTGCACAGATTTGAACCACCGACCTTCCGATCAGCAAGTCTAAGAGGCTCAGTGGTTTAGTCTTAATCTACCTCTTAGGGTTGTTGTGATGATCAAATGGGGAAGGGGAGAACCATGCGCGCTCCTTAGAGGAAAAGTGAGATGCAAATGTAATACAGTGGTATCTCGGGTTAAGTACTTAATTCGTTCTGGAGATCCGTTCTTAACCTGAAACTGTTCTTAACCTGAAGCACTGTTGTTGTTTAGTTGTTTAGTCGTGTCCGACTCTTCGTGACCCCATGGACCAGAGCACGCCAGGCACTCCTGTCTTCCACTGCCTCCCGCAGTTTGGTCAGACTCATGTTTGTAGCTTCGAAGACACTATCCAACCATCTCGTCCTCTGTCGTCCCCTTCTCCTTGTGCCCTCAATCTTTCCCTGAAGCACTACTTTAGCTAATGGGGCCTCCTGCTGCCGCCGGAGCACGATTTCTGTTCTCATCCTGAAGCAAACTATTTCTGGTTTAGCGGAGTCTGTAACCTGAAGCGTATGTAACCCAAGGTACCAGTGTAATAATAAAAGCCAAATAGTGGTTTTTTTGTGTCTGAAAAGTGTTTGTCCCAAGACTTGGAAATGAAATAGATGCGGGTGTAGAGAACGGCGAGCTAAACACAAACACAACTTGAATGTTGGCTGCAAAGAGCGGGGGGATATTCTGCACAGACGTGAGAATGAGACGCAGATCCCGCCCCTTTGATGTTCCGCCGGAGTTCCCCTGGCAACTGGAACGCAAAACACTGCGCGTCATAGAGGGCGAAGAACGCCGCTTCTCCCTGGAGCCTTAAAGGGGCCGCGGCCCCGGCGCCGTTGCGGTTGCAAAGGAAGCGATTGGGTTGCACTTTGCATGATGGACGGGGCTTCTGGGAAGTCGGAGAAGGATGGCGAGGAAGCCCGAGAAGATCCAGGTGCTTGCTCGAGAGAGGCAGTGCTCTGGAGCGTAGATGCCATGGGAGGGGGCTAAAAAATAAAAAAAAGGATGGGGCGGGGGAGCGAGAAAGACCGATGCTCCCACCCCGCAGAGGCTTGGGCTAAAGAGGGAAGGGTGTGCGGGAGCCGAATTCCCTGTGGAGCAGAGGAGACGTCCGTGGAGTCCGGGGTGCATGACCTGGACCACACTGAAGTAGCAGCTCTCAAACGGACCTCTTTTCAAAAGATGCAAATTTGGGCACCCTCTCTTGGGCCGGTAGGCAGCGGAACTACTTGCCACTAGTCCTGCCACGTTTTAAAGCGACGGTTGTGTCTCCCATCAAGGCTGCGCCCCAATCTCATGCTGCCTTCTTGTGCCTCAATCCTAACAGGTGAAAAAGGCTGGCACAGTGCCCCTTCTTTCATCTGGGTCAATGGCAGGAGTGCCAACTTTAGCACTGTATTGGGGGCGGGCAGCACAGGCACAATTGGAATGGCGATGCGCATCCATTGCGGGGGGGTGTGTGGCCCCAAATATTTTTGGGGGCAAAGACCCCTTGGCCCCTAGGAGTTGGCTGCTATGATCAAAGGAGCTTCTGCAAAGATGGAGCTGAGACTTAATTTCATGAGTGAAGCACAGACACAAACAAACAAACACCACAAGTTTGTACATTGGCTATATTTATAAACGTCTCCCATCAAATAGACTCAAGGCAGTTTGCACCAGTGTCCTTTAAGTCCCTTGTGTTACTTTTCTTGTGCAATATCCAGTAGCCACAGAGGCATAGGGTTGTAGTCAGTTAACTTTTTCTCAGAGCAGGACCATTGAAATGAATGGCCATAGTTGACTTTGGCCCATTCATTTGAGTGGGTGTGCTCTGAGCAAACGTTTTGAATGCAATCCATAATATGGCTTAGGGAACCGGGTGGCATCAAGTGTAAAAGTACATACGGAAGGAGAGAATGTGAAAGGAAACTCACTGAGTCAGTTCCTCACCACGTCAGAAGCCTTCCTCAAGATGCCACAGTTTTTGGCATCCTATGCAATTCTGCTACATGGAAAATGGAGGATCTTTTCCAGCAGGAAGAAAAGGTCTCTGCCTCGTAGCTTTTAAAACAATACAGTTGTTTCTTGTACTGTTTTTAAAACTGCTCTTAGCTGTTTTCATGGTGTGTTTGTAAATCAAATAAATAATAATTATATAATAGGATGGGAAGAAGAGTTAGTAGCATAGTATCCTTGTATTTTTTAAAAAATATCGAAATGTTGTTTAAGTCATTTTAAAATAGGGAGTGGGGAGGGCAGTAAGAACACTGGAAACTGCCTTATACAGTCATACCTCGGGTTAAATATGCTTCAGGTTGAGCGTTTTCAGGTTACACTCCACGTTACTTCCAGGTTTTGCCACTTGCACATGCGCAGACGCTCAAAATGATGTTACGCGCATGTGCGGAAGCGGCGAATTGCGACCCACGCACGCGCAGCAGCGGGTTGCGTTTGCTTCAGGATGCAAACGGGGTTCCGGAATGGATCCCGTTCGCAACCAGAGGTACCACTGTACTGAGTCTGACCATTGGTCCATTTTGCTCTGGGTTGCCTTACTTGCTGCCAGTCATTATGTTGATGGACAGCAATCCTGCAGGATTTCAGACAGGTGTTTTTCCCAGTTGCTCCTGGAGATGCCAGAGGTTGAACATGGAACCTTCTGCAGGCAAAGCAGACGCTGTATCACTATGCTACAGCCGTTCCCATATGTGCCGGCAGGTTGTTATAATTTTTTAAAAGAAACAACCACTACTACTAAACCTTATTGAAAAATTGGCAGAGTGGTTAAGATAGTGCCTCCACGTTCCCAAAGAACATACAGCAACTGTTGTGGAGGCCTGCAGAAATGAGATAGATCTAATATTTATAGCTTCTATGCATTATTAAAATATTGTTCCCACTAATGTCATTTTCATTTACTATGGAAATGTTCAATAAAAGGAAATACTTCCAGATTCAACCAGACTGTCATGATTAAAGCTGAAGTCCTTAAACCTAAACACCCTTGCATGGGAGTAAGTGGCACTTATTTCTGAGTAGATTATGTATTTGATTGCACTCTAAGTCCAATCAAAAATGATAACTGATCCTTTGCAGATATATTTGTAATTAATTACTACTGAATTCAATTGGAGCGGTAAGCCATGACCTGGAATGGGGTCCATTTTCTGCAAAGCTGTTGACCTTAAACATTCACGTACTGGAAACTGTCATTAGGATTATATTGCATACCAATAATTTACCTATATATGTTTGTGTTAAACAGACAGCAAAGACATTGGAAGAGAACAGTTGCCCCCAGAAGCTGTTCAATCAGGGAGGTAAGTAAGTTAAAAGATTGATACAAATGCATGGGAAAAGGGTCTGTCAATAGAAAATTTGCTGAAGCAGCTAAAAACGAAGTGTGGCAACACGCTGGTCATCACAAAATTCTAGAGTGAAACGAAAAAGAATAGTTATCTATGCTAGAACTGAGTGACTGTGGCGCTCAGCCTAATTTTAGTGCCCCTCTGCAAGCAATCAGTTTAGACTACCTCTTGTGAGAGTGAACTGTCCCTCTCCCAACACCCCATAGGGTGAGGGTGGGGAGAAAGATGGTGTGGCTCCACCCGCTGTCAATAGGCAGCCTCTGACAAATTGTCCCCCAGAGCAACACAGTCCTCAGCTGAAAAAAAAGGTGGCTGATTCCAGACCTATAGCATGCTTCCATTGTCAAAAATTCCAGAGCTGTAGTCTCTTGGAGCAAAAATACTGAAGAGCCTTGTGGAACCTGAAAGACCTAGCAAACTTATCATGGCTCCCTCCCATACCCACGTGTGGAAGGGAACATAACGCTTCATGCATCGGATGCTTATGCTTATGGGGGTCTTCCCGGAGTTGTCTAGCTATATGAACGTAAACAGTGGCATAGCGTGGGTTGTCAGCACCCGGGGCAAGGCAAGTAATTTGCACCCCCTAACCCCCAAATGTTGCGGCCGGTGCGGCCGGCCCCCCCTGCACCCCCCACACTACGCCACTGAACGTAAAGATCTCCAACAAGGCAGTTATGTATTGGGGAGCTAAACATTTCAGGCAGTGATGCAAGAGTCTCGCTTATTTTTGAGCCATTTTCTCTTCTCTCCCGAATTCTGGAACATGGAAAGTGGCACTTTGCTAAATTACAAATTGCATAGTGGTATTGCCTTTTGTCAGGCAAATTGTTTGGTAATAGCTAAGGGCGTGTCCTTTGTGGGAGATGTACAGAGAGCCCTGATGGAATGCTTAGAATGTGATGGCCATGTATTTGAAAAGGTGACACACAGGCACACACAATTTGGGGTGGAGCTGATAGAAGGGTGTGTGTGTGTGTGTGTGTGTGTGTTAACAATAGAGTTGGTTTGAGTAAGTCAGAGGACCTGATGTTGGTTAGACAGGGGTCAGCAAACTTTTTCAGCAGGGGGCTGGTCCACTGTGCCTCAGACCTTGTGGGGAGCCGGACTATAGTTTTTTTTGGGGGGGGGTGAACAAATTCCTATGCCCCACGAATAAACCAGAGAAGCATTTTAAATAAAAGCACACATTCTACTCATGTGTGCTGATTCCCAGACCATCTGTGGGCTGGATTTAGAAGGCGATTGTGCCGGATCCGGAACCCGGGCGTTAGTTTGCCTACCCATGGTTTAGCATGTGTGCTGGTCCTTCTAGGTCTAGCTGCAGATTGCTTCAGCCTGCTTTCTGCTGCAGAGAAGCCCATTATTTCAAAAAGGTTGTAAGTCTTCAGCAATCTTTCCTCCATAAGGAAGGCAACCCTTGTTAAGTGCTGCCTGTGGAATTTCACACTGACAAAATGTAATGGCAGGATGGAGTCACGTAGCTGTGATGCATTGTGGGATTAGATTATCCTCAGGCTGCCTGCCTGAAACTTTCATAACTTGTCTGTTGTCACAGACAGAGGTTGAGGCTTTCCATCACATGCTTCCCTGTATTTCTTGACAGAGTTTTATAAATAAATAATAGTGATGCATTTCAAGTAACGCCCTGGAAGGGAAACCTGTGGACAGGAAGCAACAGGCACCATGCAAAGTTGATTTGTTGTACAAATTCACAGGGCATTCAGCCTTAATAATATTGCTGTAGGTGTTTTCCCTTCCAGAAATGCTTTTGATGGTATCAAAGGTTGAGCAAACAATATCGGATCCTGAATGGAGGATAATTATGTATTGCTAATTTAAATAATGGCTTTATTGTATTTGATACAAACTATTTAACTGCCAGGGGTCCTTCACCTTTACCTTTATTGCATCCGCAGTTGGGCTCTATGTTTTTTGAAACATTTATAAATAAAAAACTTAATACAGTGGTACCTTGGTTCTCAAACGTAATCTGTTCCGGAAGTCCATTTGACTTCCAAAACGTTTGAAAACCAAGGCACGGCTTCGAATTGGTTTAGGCGCCCCAGAAACAACAGCTGACAGCTGCATCGGATGTTCGGCTTCTGAAAAAGGTTCGAAAACACTTCTGGAACACTTCTGGGTTTTTGATGTTTGGAAGCCGATTTGTTCGTCAACTAAGCCATTCAAGAACCAAGGTTCTACTGTAGCACATGAAGAGGTCAACCTTGATTGCCTAAAAGGTTTGCTGCCATTTAACTTTTAAGTCCATTATTACTCAGAAGTCTGGACTACAGCTCCCATTATCCTTAAATGGCTCTCAATTTCAAATAAAATTACTTTGCTGTGTGCATCGGTCCTTAGCGTTGCAGAGGCAATCTTCATGAGCTAAATGTGTCATTTATTTTTAACATAGGGCATCTGAAATTCTTGCGACAGTTTCAGAGTTTTGCAACAGTGAGATGGAGCCAGAGGAGACCGTAGAGAGGAGAGAGATAGGCACAGGTATTGTATTGTTGCTGCTGTGGAGTGCTTTAAGAAAGCATAACATCTGGAGTAGGCAGAGGGAAGGAAGTCACTACATTGTGGCTCACAAACTTGCTGCAGGGTTGCCATCAAATGCCAAAACATACACAGCAGCCAGTTACTGTTCGCTTGCTTTCCTAGTGCTATTGCTCATCCAACTAGAGCTGTCTCCAGGTGTTTTCCAAAGCATGCAGGGGTTAAAAGAGGGCAAGGGGTGCACACCCAAGACCCACCTTTGTTGTTCTCACATGCCTGGCATTCCCTTGCATGTTGAGCAAGAAGGTCTAACCGCATTCACCTGGAAGGGGCTAGACACCACCTGAAGATTGGGAATCCAAGACTGGGACTCTTCCCAATGTGAACCACCTGGACCCTTAAATCTTCTTCTGAGGCCCTTCTCCAGGTCCTTCCTCTGAGGAAGGCTCAGAGGGTGGTGGCAAGGGCAAGGGCCTTTTCAGTTATGGCTTTCCATTGGTGGAATGCTCTCCTCAGTGAGGCCCGCCTAACGCCGTTTTTGACATCTTTCAAGTGCCAGATAAAGACTTAGCTTCGCTCCCTGCCCAGCTTTTGATGGACCAAGATGATGTTGTTTTGTTACTAGTGTGCTGCCAAAGCTTCCCGTGGTTGTTATGGGACTTGTTTTGTTTTTAATTTGTTTTCTTTTTTTTCATGTTTGCAGTTGTATCATGAGTCTCTATGGGACATTAATGTGACCAGTGGCTTAATCATCATCATCAACATCATCCCTGATTATGCAGTTCCAAATCACATGGTGGCTTCTAACTACATTCAGCTGAATGCAGTTAGATGTCTCCTTAACGCCTGTGTCAAACAAGTAACGGTTGAGTGGATAAGGGATATGCCTAGCGTACAACGGCCACTGAGGCCACTGGGTTTTAGGGTATCACTACCAGTGCAGGCGACAGAGCCTAGGACTTGCCAATCAGAAGGTTGGCATTTTGAATCCCCACAGCGGGGTGAGCTCCCGTTGCTCAGTCCCAGTTCCTGCCAACCTAGCAGTTCGAAAGCACGTCAAAGTGCAAGTAGATAAATAGGTACCACTCCGGCAGGAAGGTAAACGGCGTTTCTGTGCGCTGCTGTGGTTCGCCAGAAGCAGCTTAGCCATGCAGGCCACATGACCCGGAAGCTGTACGTTGGCTCCCTCGGCCAATAAAGCTAGATGAGCGCCGCAACCCCAGAGTCGGTCACGACTGGACCTAATGGTCAGGGGTCCCTTTACCTTTACCTTACCAGTGCAGGCACCTGTGGGCGCCATGCTGCAGAAGATACCACACCAATGCTTTAGAATGGAGCATGAGACACAGAGTGGGGGTGCCAAATTTTAGCGTCAGGCGCCACTGAAATTTGATACCCCAAAGGTTCCCATCACTGGTGGAGGAAGAGGAGTGCAGGGGAAGCGCACCACCCCCAGCAGCACAATCCCGGTGGGGTGCCATGGTGGCTGCCCTCCTGCCCGCAGTGGGCACCACGCCCCCGCAGGTGTCATGGCCCACCCCCAGGATGTGTGCCATGCCCCTGGGACACGTGCTAGCCCTGCTCCCACCTGCTCTCCGCCCCTATGGTGCCAGGGCATGAAGCTCTGCCACTGGTTCCCATCAACCCCAACCAGCATGGCTGGTGATCAGGACGATGGAATTTGTAGTCCAACAACACCTATAGTCCAGCATCACCTGAAGGGCCACAGCATCCCTGCTATGCTGGTTGAGCAGGTATGAGACAGATGCAGAAGGAAGCGCTCAGACAGTTCCAGGCTGGCAGCAATTCCGGATCAGCCTCTTCAAATCCAGATCAACTCTTTGCATACCAGAAGCAGCCTCTCAGATCAGGCAAAACTGGTTTTAGCCTTGGAGGTGGATATGAGCCCAGATGCTTGGAACAAGGGATTTCTTGCCTCAGCTGGTTGCCCAATAGGGACTGTTCTGCACACATCATTGCCTTGACTGTACAAAGGCCTACAGAGCTTACACCTCCCCCTTTCTGTCATAGAACAATACACACACAGGGAACGCTAGAAAAAGTCTCGTTCATTTGGTATTGCAGCAAAAGCCCTGCCCTCTATAAATTCTACCTTACACCCTGTGCTGTGCTGTGCTATTAGTGCATAGGAATGGTGGCTGGGCAAAATTTTTAGATCAGTGTGTAATTTTTCACACGCTAGAAAACAGTTGACTTAAATTCTCATTACAGAATAGATGTGCCCCCCTCCCCGGTAAATCCCTTGATATTATGGTACTATTTTCAGCATAAGGCAAACTGATGTATTTTTAGTGTGGATTCATTTAAAAGATGCCTATATTAAAAATACCATTTGGTTTCCCAGAAAAGCTCAGGATAGATGTTTTGTGTTTCTCTAAGCATGTAAGTGCCATCATAATGCTGTTTATATGAACAGGTCCTGAAGATCATCCAGGAAGAGATAAAAGTGGACCATCCACTTCTCCAGCTAGGTAACAACAACAACAGCAAGTCCTTGCATTAGTCAAAATGGTTATTAATGGGGTGTACCTTATTACAAGCGGGTGGTGGAATGAAATTTCTGCTCACTCTTCCGACATTATTTATGAGCTTTCCCTCATTGCATCTTGTTCAAACTGGTCCGCGATGTGTCATGGAAGGTGGACTACAGATTTCCAGACTGTAGAAGATACCACAGCTAGATTTCTGGGTCTCATGGGAAAGCCTGCTTCACCTTTTAGAAATAAAAATATAGCATTTTTTTATTTTTTAATATAATTTTTTATTAGTTTTTTTAAAACATAGCATTTTCAACAGTAATTAAACATACTTTTACATTTTATTCAAATTTTTGACTTCCATCAATCCTGTCTGAAAATTTTCCAATCTAATCTCTCAGTATGCATTTCTTATCTTCCCTATTACATTCCCTATTACTTTTTAAACTCATAACCAATATCTCTATCTTTTTCTACTTTGTAACACTTCGTATATTTCTCCTTACAAAACTACTTATAGTCCTTCTAGCGTAATTTGTTGATTACAGTTGCTCTTCAAATAATTCATATACTTCTTCCAATCTTCTGTAAATCTCTGGTCCCGCAGGTTTCGAATCCTTCCTGTCATTTTGTCCAATTCTGCATAGTCTATTAATTTTGTCTGCCATTCTTCTTTCGGCGGAATTTCTTCTTGTTTCCATTTCTGGGCTAACAATATTCTTGCCGCAGTTGTTGCATATAAAAACAATTTAACATCTTGTCTATTAATGTCCTGACCTATAATACCAAGTAAAAATGCTTTTGGTTTTTTTAAAAATGTAGCATTTTTAAATTTTAATTTTTTTAATTTTTTTTAGTGCTCCTTAGGTGTTTGTTTGAAAGATGTAGATATTTTGCACTTCCACCACCTTTGGGGCTCCCCCATGAATGCTGACCTCTCCTCTTTCCCCCCGACCCCGGCTCCGTGGCCCAAGTTTCGCTCCAGTCCTGTTGACACTTGTTGTCACCGCTCGAGTTTGCTCTTAGAAGGAGCTGCATGCATCGCAACTGCATGGAAAACATGTTTATTTCTGGCAGGCTATGCTGTGGTCAGAATCAGAATTCCTCAGGAACTGGCAGTAGTAATTACTGACGTACTATTTGTGCCGTGGATAGAAAGCTCCGGGGCTTGCCTGTGTTGTTATGAGGCTCAACGATGTAAGTGTCTGTGTTTGCGCAGATGCTGACATAAAAAGTGTGGGGCTTCCTCTAATTCAATTGCTTGCCCTTTCCCTCAAGCACTAATACATTGTTTTTCATCTGCCAAGGTCAGAGAGCCCAGAGGGAATGGCTGACAGCAGTCAAAAGCCAGGATTAGATATTGCCCCCTTTGAAAAATCAGCAGAGTTCTCCTCCCCAGAAACCACTGACTCCTTATCCTCAAGCAAAGGTACTGTGTTCTAACTTCTGCATGCGCCAAGAGAGAAGGACTGTAACTTGGGGGGGAGGGGGCTATTTCCCAGCTCCACTTGGAGATGTTGAAATTGAACCCTGTTTGTGGAATGCTCTCCCCAGGGAGACTCGCCTGGTGCCTTCATTACATATCTTTTAAGGCCCCAGGCGAAAACAATCCTCTTCAACAAGGCCTTTGGCTGATTAAGCAATCTATGGCCTTTTAAATGTGTCTGTTGAGGTGCGTATTTTTGTCTGGTTTCCTGCTATTATGCTACGTGTTTTGTGTTTTTATGTTGTAAACCGCCCTGTGATCTTTGGCTGAAGGGTGGTATATAAATTTAATAAATAATAGTAGTAACCTAGGACCTTCTCTCACACTCAGCTATGGCCCTTTCCAAATCGGTGCTCCAACCTTCCTTTGCACGTTAAAGTGGAACATAGGAAGCTGCCTTATACCAAGACAGGCCATTGGTCCACCTAGTTCAGAATTGTCTGCACTGATTGGCTCTCCAGTATTTCAAGCAGCAGACCTTCTGAACCTGGATTGAACCTGGGAACTTCTTACTGCAAGGCTGCAGCAATGTTTTCCTGGGGGGGGGAGCTTTTTATGAGGGGACAGCTTAAGCGCGAGAGAGGAAATGTGGAGCCAGACACTCTTACAGTTTAAGTGCTTGAACAAGAAGAGGGAAATTTAAAAACAAATTATAACAATACAGTAACATTTGTACAGCGCTTTCAAGCACTTCATATGCATCATCTAGTCGTAATCATTGCAACAGCCCTGCAAGGTAAGATGATTCTTATCTCCCGTTATTGCAATTTGAGGAACTGAGGCTGAGAAACAGTGGGTTGCCTAAGGTCACCTCATGAATTCATGCACTCCTGCCAATGTGTTTGCACCACCTCGCATCACGAGGCAGAGGGCCTTCTCGGTAGTGGCACCCACCCTGTGGAACACCCTCCCACCAGATGTCAAAGAGAAAAACAACTACCAGATTTTTAGAAGACATCTGAAGGCAGCCCTGTTTAGGGAAGCTTTTAATGTTTAATAGGTTATTGTATTTTAATATTCCATTGGAAGCTGCCCAGAGCGGCTGGAGAAACCCAGCCAGATGGGTGGGGTATAAATAATAAATTATTACTATTATTATTCCAGTAGGCAATAGTGACCCACCTGCTAGGAAGCTACCTTGGTGGCTCTGCCTCACCTGACAAGCGACTTCTGCTTGTCTCTGCATTCCTTGCCAAATCAATGTCACCCTCAAGTATCTGCTCCACTCCCTGTCCTGCAAAGGAACTAGAGATCTGGCTCTGAGGGAGATATCTGGGGGTGTAGGCGTTCTGGGGTCATCAGAGTGGCCCTAAGACTGAGATGTCCCATTCATGAAGGACAGATAATCTTGATGGTCTGTAGCTCGTACGCAATGGAGATTTGGTCAACCGTACGCATACCTAGTTCGGCTTGTGCTCAGCAGGATCCAAGGGCCACCCTGCAATACTGGGAGGAATCAGAAGAGAGAGCTCTACTGGGTACCACTTAAGGAGGTGAGCAATTGAAGTGTGTTGCTTTTCCATGTTTCTGTTGAGTTTGATCGTGTCGCTGTTGAGTAACAACAGCCAAAACCCTGAGCGGTGTGCTTTTCTTCCAGATGAATGTGAAGACGATGAGAAGAAATCACACTTCCTCCTTTTATTCTTCAGCATTAAATTAAAGTTTGGTTTAAAATTTAGGTATAAGAGGGTGTGAATTGCAGAGGTGCCATGAAACAAGGACTGAAGGGCAGGGCAGTCTTCTGTATTTTAAGCCGAATCGTCTTCACAATATTAGGCTCAAGGCTGAAATTCCTTTTGTTGTGGTTTTGCTTTGGGGGTAGAGCTGTTTCCCCTTTTTTTCGTGACTGTTTCCTTAAGGTTGCTTATATGCATTTGCTCTCTTTTCCAGGGCTAGCATAACAACAAATGGATGGATTTTGTAGTCAGTTCAAAGATTAGGGTAATAATATGTTTGAACAGGTGGCATCATGAGTGGGATTCTTATAATGGGTCTAAACCACAGTTCCCTGTATTGGCCGCTGGTCCATTCCTTCTGCCATTTTGCTTTTCCGCTACTTAGAAGCTGCGAGTGACAAAGATAACTCTTGTGCCTCAAAGACAACAAAGGAGCTTGGAGTTTGCTTTGAGACATAAATTAATTATTCAGCTTGCTTACACGTCTTATGTTGTGTCTACTGAAAAGGGAGGCGTTGGATGCAGTTGCTGCTGATCAAGCCGGAAAACTTTTGGGAAGATCAGTCTCAATGCAGACAGATAAGAGTTGGCTTTATGACCGCTACAAGAAAAGGCGTAAGTAACAGGCTGCTTGTGCTGTCTGTCTATCTATCTATCTATCTATCTATCTATCTATCTATCTATCTCTCACACACGTACACAGACACACACAGAATAGCAGCGAAAAAATCTCCGCTGTAATCTCCATGCATAGAATTAACAATTTAGCTACATAAGAAACCACCCCAAGCCTGATCTGATTATTTGCCCTTGTAAACGTAGGTTGTCCACTCTGACCGGCAGTGCCTCTCCAGGGTCTCAGAAGGGGTCTTCCCCTCATCTCCTTTAAATCAGAGATGTTAGGGATTGAAAGCAGAGCCTTTTGCTTGCAAAACATGTGATTATTCTGCTGCAATGTGTTATAGGTTGGGTTGCATTTGGCAAAGGCTGTTCTATAGTTAGGCTAGATGTTATGTTCTTTTTTGTTTACTTTGCAGATCCAAAGGAAGACAAGCTTCGTCCTGAGAATGGTAAATTGGTCCTCAGCACATCAATTTCTCCTTCATTTTGAGCCCTGCCTTGTTTTGTTTTTTTAGTCTTGTGTGACTCCATGGAGGCGATTGGGTGTGAAATCTAGGCGGTATAACCCCAGCTCAGCCATAAACTCGAGAGAATGTGGGAACCTTGCTATTCCTCAGTCTTAAATCATGGTCTGTAAAATGGGAATGTTAACAACCTGCTTTACATTGCAAGGCGATGAACAATGAAATGTGTATTGTGACACACTGAAGGTGGAGGCAGACTTGTGTGCAATCCTACGGTTGCCTATGGCGAACAGGTTTTGCAGGCTTTTTATTGCTTCGAAAGCTTGCAAAACTTATCCGAAGAGTGGTGGCGGGTCAAAAAAGGAAAGAAAGAAAAATTTACATCACAGGAAATGATGCTACTCTCACTGTCTGTCTCCAGCCTCAGGCTGGATTTATGTCAGCGCTTCTTGTCCTGTTTCTTCAGCATCTTGTTGTTCCAAGATATTCTTCAGTTGCTTTTTTTTTTTTTTGTAAATTTGTGCTTTTCCCTTGTGAATATCAGCACACAAATACTTACAGCAGCTACTCTGGCCTGCGCTCTGAGGCATCCGTTTCCAAGTTTCCCATTTTAAATGGCAAGCTGTAGCCTTGAAAGGTAGACAACCTCAACCAATGGTTTAAACCATCAAGCTCTTCTTCTTTTAACCTCTAGCAGTGCTCCATTGCTGCTCATTTTCTGGGTAGAATCCAGATGCGGCTCCTCAAGGAGCACATTCCCCACCCTGCCCAGTTTTTCAGTTTACTATTCCACTCTTCCTTCAGCAATGGAACCACATGGGCAGGCGCGGGCTGTTCCTTTGAGCCTCCCTCCCACCCTCTCGCCACGTTGTGGCTTTTATTCTATTCTGACCACTATATTTTTAACACTGTGAGGCTGAGTGCTCCCCCACTGCACTCCTAAGGCACAGGGGCATTCTGCCTAAAAACAAAATCAGGCTTGTCTTTGGGCAGCCCACCGTAAGCAGACAAAGCAATAACGGCATGGCAGCAGGCAGGTCTAGATAACGCATGCAAATCCATGGAAGTAACTAAGGCAAGGCTTTTTGGGGGGGAACTCAGAAAACACCTGAATGGCCATGCAAAGAGGCCTACAGCAGGCTTGATAGCACAGTACGTCTCCTTGAAAGTAAGAGTCACTGAGCTCATGGGAATATCTGTTGATAACCAGTCTTAAGACAGTTCTTTGCCAGCTTGAGGCAAAACAGGACGTGCTATTTTGGCCTGACTCTGTTGCCATTCCCACCACCACCACTTACCTGCTCCTGGTCACACCATGAGCCTTGCCGCATCCACTGCTGGGGGAGAATTGACACAACCATTGGCACCAATTTGGGGCAAAATCATGCCAATTTTATTTATTTTTTCCCCAATTTTTTAATTGATTTTCCAAATTTAAAACAAACACACAAAAAGAAAAGACATTACAATATTAGAAATAGAAACAAACAAACATATAAACACCTAACTGTTAAAGGCCCAGTTTAATTTACATTAAGTGATTTCCTCAAATCTCTCCTAACTGAATTTCAATAAATCTCATTGTAACAGTTTTCCAATATCTACTTTTCAATGAAATTTACTTATTCAAATTTCTACCTTCCTTCCTTTTCATAATATTTTCAGTCCGTAATGTTATAGAATTCAACATACTTTAATCCTAGGCCAATTTGGTACTTACAAGTGATCTACTTATATGACATTTGAATATCTAGCTAAATAGTCCTTAAATTTCTTCCACTCTTCTTGATGTTCCTCTTCTTTTTGATTGCGGATTCTTCCAGTCAGGTTGGCCAGCTCCAAAAAGTCCAACGTCTTCATCTGCCATTCTTCCACTGTTGGTATTTCTAAAATCATGCCAATTTTAAGTGACGCCTTGCAGGCTCTGGCATGATTTTGGGCAAGAATTCACCCAAAATGGAGATACTCTTGCCCAAATTCGGTGCTGCTGGCAGAGGCAGTGGTGCAAACGGGACACCCATGGGCCTGAAGCAGCATCCTCACCTTGCCTAATGACTGGTCTGGCTTTGCTTGCCAGTGTACATTCACCGACATGTGGAACTGGAGGACCAGTCTTCTAAGAGCACTTCTAAGAGAGATGGTTTGGGTGTTGATGGTCTAGTGACATCATGCACAAACACAATGGAACATGTGCAGTGTCTCTGGGAAAGGGGTATTCCCCCCCCCTCCAGAACATCTTGAGCTGCACAGCTGGCCCTGCCATCAGTCCATGTCCACTGGGCATATGGATGGGCACAAGCTGCGGCACCCTGCTCTTTGTGTACTGGGAAGGATTTGCACATGGCAGAGGTAACCAACATGGTGTCCTCCAGAGGCTTTGAACTGCAATTCCCATCATCCCTCACAATTGGCCACACTGGCTGGGTATGATGGGAGCTGTAGTCTGAAACATGTTCAAGGTATCACAATTGGGTGCCACAATTGGCTGTCGCTGCCCTATTGCTACTTCCGCATCCCCAGTCTGATGTGGATGTGTCCTTTGATTCAGACCTTAAAAGCAAGAACGGACCAATTTCCTAACCCATTCTCCTTGTGTATGTTTAGATATCTACGCCGTCTGGTACGAGGACCTCAGCTGCTTAGACATATTGTGCGACACGGAGGTATTTGTCACTCGTGGTCTCTGCACATTTTGGCCAAAGCATCCTCCCAACTCAACGTCCCCACCGCCATCCCTTTCCCTTTTGCTTTCAGCCAAACCAAGGCTGATGCCATTCATCTTTGGGAACATTCTGGGCAACGGGGTTCTAGATTTGAAATTGAATTAATCTCTTGTATTGTATTGTTCATTGTATTGTGTTTTTTTTCTTTTTTTTTCTTTTAAGTTTCAAGAAGACTTCTTAAAGCTGTTTCAGGAATCTCTACGCACCCTGTCCAGCGTTGGTCCACCAACTATACTAGCCTATAGGCCAGAATCATCGAGAGAAGACATTCATTTCGAGGTGGTGTCTCTATCCATTCTGTGGTTTGTGCATGTAGGAGAACCAGGGAGATGCGTGTGTAAAATAACACACAGGGAAATGTGTGGTGCGTTGCACACTTTTGTGCAAACCTACAATGTAGTGCTTTTGAAGTGTCACCACTTATGAATGCATATCTTTGTGTGACTGAATGTCCCATTTCCTCTAAACACACACGCACACACACTTTTCTCTTTGATGTACTAATTTTCTGTATGCATATTTCAATACGTGACCCCAACCCCCTGCCACCAGACCTGCATCTCAGAAGGGGCTATACCACATACTTATAAAAACATACTGATTTGCTTAGCTAAGTAGCCTAAGAAGAACGCTGCATAAAGACAAAATAAAATGGTAAGGAGCATTCAGAAGTGGAAGAGTCGAAACTATTTGGTTTCTAGAGGCAGGTGTACTCCAGAAACATATGCGGGGAAGCCTCATCCTGTGTCTAGATTGCCGTTTGTCACGCTTTCCAGGAAACAGATGGCTCTAAGATCCTTAAAGAAATTGGATCATTTACAGTTGCCTGTAATCCCTTGAGAAAGGGAAAGGGAAACAAGACTCTCCAAGCCATCCTTGAGGTTAATCAAGATTAACAAGTCTGGATTTGGGAGAGGAGACCAGGAAAGGAACAAGAAGTGATATAGTTCAGTGGTGTGTTACTGTTTGACACCACCTGTTCCAGTAAAAAATGAGAGCTGCAGGCAAGTTGAAGAGGTGTATGGGTCTTTTTTTAGAAATGTGCAAAGACTTGAGGAAGCAAGCTCCGTTGAACTGATAGCGGAAATTAGATTATTGGATTGGGAAAAAGCGCCAGTTCTTTAAACCCTATGTTACTTTCCCTCTCTCCATTCAGCATTTTGCTAGCCAAATTTTACATTAGTCATTTTTAAATTTATTTTTTAACGAGCATCCACATGAATTGCCTGAACACTGTAGTAAATTCTGATGGAAATCTATTGCAGAAACATCACCGTTTCCAATTTACAGGGTGTGGGATGGATAGGGAGAATAATAGTATTATTGCAAAAGCCAAAAACTAGCAGGGTTGAATGACCTCCTTGCATCACCTCTTCTAAGGGGATCGATTGAGAATTCATTTAAGAAAAGCAATATTCTGAAATCCAAGGGTTTGAGATTTTCCCCAGGAGCGGGGAAATTATAATCACTTAGTGTTTTCATTACTTACTTTGTTGGCGAGATGAATAGTCATAATTATCATCTATAAGAAAGAAGCAGCTATCTGATTTCTGTATGTGAAATTGACTGGTTCTGGCACTTTGTTTGCATAAAGTTTGTTCCACGGGTTCTTATTAAAAGGGCACAGTGCCTTATTGTCCAATGGTGTATACAAGTTGCTGGTATGTTACCGAATTTTGAAGGAATACTGATGGAACCTGCCAAGTTCCAGCTCTGCTTAATTTAGGCACACAAAGTTCTGCCTGACTTCAGTCAGGAGATGAATCTCACAACCTTGATATTGTGTACAGGAATCTCAACTCTCTTTTTGCATTTTGCCGAGTGAGATGTTGCATATTATGGACATTTAGGAGGCAGTCCTGTGAAAGCTAAAGACTTATAAATCTCACTGATTTCCATGAGAGTGAGCTAAGCACAGATTTCAGCTCTCCCTTCAAAGTAATGGGACTTTTAGGAGTTATTAATGGTCATGCCGAGCTGCTCGCTAAAATAATACCTGACAGCTAAATGCAAACCTCTGGGTTGTCGCCAAAATATGTATTTGCAATATTTTATTTAAATGCCTTAAAAGGAAGCGTCGTGGGAATAACAGGAAGGGGCATTCTTTTAAAGCCATTAGAGTGTGTCAGCTGTAGCCTGAGAATTTGCATGTTCAGCATGCATCCTGTTTCTGCATTTGAACTTGAGGGTGGCTGTGGTCAAAATGACTTGCTCTCCATTGTCAAAACAAAAATGAATATACTTCAGGGCCAAGGGGAGATATTCCCACCTGCTCTGCAGTCTTTTCACAGCACCTGAATGAGACTTGCAGACAGCAGTCTGAGAACCTCTGCATTATGGGGATAGAGATCTGAGAAAAAGCTGGGAAGTAGGGATTATTTGCTTAGCATGATAACTAGGTCATATCCTTCTTTGACAAACTGGCACCCTCCAGATTTTCTGGACTACAACGCCCATCAACCCTATCATTTTAAATAAACTTTTTCATAATGCTTTTTTCCGCTTCATAAACTTTTCATGATTCTGGGGACAAGCAACCAAAACAGGAGAGGACTGCACCTCACTTCCCACCCTTGCCTAGCCCTGCAAGCTTTTCCTTCATTTAGTTTCCTTTCCCTGCTCCTTTGTTCAGTAGATGCAGCCCTCAGTGCTTGTCACTGCGTGTTATGAGCAAATGCAATGCAGTAATTCTAATTTTCGATTTGGATTCATGGCCTCTATTTTATTAGGGATGGCATTCCCAACAACTTTAACATTGCCCCCTGCTGGTCGTTCGCTGTAGCGCTGCATTGAATTATTTCTGCTGCTGTTTATTCTTTCCTTGGAGCTTTGGGAAGCCAAGGAGCTGCTTGTTTTCTTATGCCGTTTACAGAAGGAGGCTTAAAATAAGCCTGTACAGATTGCTTGCTGTGACTTTTTAGCGTGCCTTTGGGGACAATTCATGCCCAGGTAATACAAAAAAAACCCTCTGCAGTCCTTAACACAGGACCCTCCCCTCCGTTTTCCTCATCTACTTAGTTTTGGACGGAAATGAATGCTGTCAGGTGACTTGGAGGGCTTCAGTTTCACTTATTTACACTCTGAGAGGTTTAAAAAATACTTAATTCTGACCAAGAGCAGAGTCTTGCACATTGTTGTTGCTGTTATTCCATTTTCAGTAGATGCTTGCGCCCTTAAAAACACATTTGAAGCACATCCTTTCCCTCAAAAAATTCTAGGCACTGTAGTTACCGGGAATTGGAACTCTGGGAGGGAATAAGCTACACGTATTTATTTTGCTTTACCTTTTGTGTTAAGAAGATACAGGGGCAGGATTTGTGTTTTACCAGATGCACTGCGATCTGTGTGCATCTGAGGCTTGACTATGACAAAATCATAGGTTTGTAATGACCAGCACCAGCATACCTCACTCGCCTCAAAGTTGGCAAAATGGCTAAAAAAAGTTGCAAAAGAATCTGTTGCAAATGTAAACATAACATGTCATGAGCTGGATCCAGAGCAGGCGCACCAACTCCTAGGAGTGGGGTGAATTCAGCCCTCTCAAAATCCGCTGGCACAGGGCTGGGCTCTGCGCTTGGCCTCTTCCCAATGATGCGATGTTGCATGTGCATTGCGTGTATGATGTCACACGTGTGCAACACATGCTGGGCCCATGACATCACATGTGAACACTGTGCACCAGGAACCGGCTCCCCCCCCCCCAATATTGGGTGCAAGATGGCACCTCTGATCCAGAGTTACTCTCAGCAGAGTTCTGCTTGCTCTGGAGGAAGGAGATAGGATTGTTGATTGTTCCTTCCCTGCCCCCCGCCCCCGCTTGCCCCTCATGCTGCTTGGGGGGTGGGGGTGGGACGTGACCCTTAACCCTTTGGAGCAGTTTGCCAGGTAGCACGGGGGGGGGGAGGGGGCTGCACAGGGAAAAAGAAATTGGCTAAAACAGTTCCCCCATCCCTTCTCCAGTGGGGAAGTTTTAATGTTTGATGTTTTATAGTGTTTTTAATATTCTGTTGGGAGCCTCCCAGAGTGACTGGGGAAACTGGGGAAAGTAAATTATTATTATTATTATTATTATTATTATTATTATTATTATTATTATTACCTCCACAGGATCTCAGTGCCTTACATGAATGGAAAGAGCCCTTTTGTTCATGGAATGACCATGGATCAGATGCAATAAAACAGACAACAGGAATGAAATAGCTTCAAAATAAGATTACAAGAATGGGAGCATTTCTCCATTAAGCAAATCTAAAATAGTGACATTTGGGGTGACATCCCCCTCCAATAAAAAACCATTGGAAAGGGCTTGGAGACATTTCAGCCGCCTTTACCATAGGCTAGAGCACTTTTCAGCTTTCTTTATTAACATAGGCTAGATCCCTTTTCAGCCTAGCTACTTTTTAGTCCTAAAAAAGATTTAAAAATTACAAGCCTAATATTGAACTTTCCCGCAAGGTGATTGTCATCACTAACATCTTCAAAATGTTCCGTTTCCTCTCTGCAGTTGGAAAAACACTATGGAGAAATCTGTGAGTTCTGTGGCAGCCCACTGAGAAATTATCCGTCATTTGAAAGTCTAGAACAAATAGCAGAATATGGAAACGTAAGTAATGGGGAAATCATCCTAATGGCATCGCTACAAAGTCAAGGGCGACGTGGCCGCGAGATAACTGT
Source organism: Podarcis tiliguerta (assembly GCF_965153285.1). Classification (NCBI taxonomy): domain Eukaryota; kingdom Metazoa; phylum Chordata; class Lepidosauria; order Squamata; family Lacertidae; genus Podarcis; species Podarcis tiliguerta. The sequence continues at coordinate 23,650,711 of NC_139538.1, forward strand.
AGGATCTTGCCTTCCAGCTTTTCTGTTGCCAGCAATGCAGAGATCTTCACGAGTTCATTGTCAATGAGAAAAAGCGCTATGCGAAGGAAGGAGTTCAGCTGATTGATATCACCACTAAGCAGGTCGAAGGAACTGCGGAAGAGAGGAAAAAAGCCAGAGAAAGAGCTCGCCAAAGGTATTGCCAGTCAGTTGGTGTACATGCTATTTTCAGGAACAATTTTGGTATCATTTGGGGCAAGCATTTCTGAAGTGTTTTGCAAGGAAGAACAGGGTAATGATTGCAGTGGTACCTTGGTTCTCGAACAGCTTGGCTCCCAAACAAATCGGCTCCCGAGCACTGCAAACCCGGAAGTAAGTGTTCTGGTTTGCGAATGTTTTTCAGAAGCCGAATGTCTGACATGGCTTCCGCGGCTTCCGATTGAGTGCAGGAAGCAGCCAATCGGAAGCCGCACCTTGGTTTTTGAACGGTTTCGGGAGTCGAATGGAACAGATTAAGTTCGAGAAACAAGGTACCACTGTATATTGAGTTTTGAGCTTTCCTACTACTTCAGGAGGTCTGGCCCTGATTCATAGGCTTTAGCTAATTGTTACACACAAACATGTGCAGTCAAACTTTCTGTTACAGAAAAATACATCGCTGAGCAAGACCAGGGTGATCTGTAGCAGAGGAGCATCTCTTCGGTTTCAGTGGCTAAAAGATCAGCTAGTCACCTTGCCAGCCCTCCAAGAGCATCTGGAATTCAACGTTTAAGAAATTTGGGGTTCATGCCATGTACGTTTTGATTTTGCAGGTTGAAGGAGAAACAAATGGCCCAACTGGCTGTCCACCTCCCAAGAGAGAAAGCAGAGAGAGAAAAGGACGTCTCTCCAACTCATGTCTTTGACTGTGAGTTCTAATTTTTCTGCAAATTATTATGGACAGTACTCATTAGTGGGTGAAACCGTGAGAATGGCTCTTATATAGCAGAGATTGAAAACTGGCACATATTCACTCTTACACTAGAATCTTGCCCTGTCCCCAGCCAGATGATGGCACTTGTAGTTCAACAACATCTGGAGGGTCAGAGTTACCCATCCCTGGATTAAATGGTCTCTTGGGTCAGATCTAGCATGTTCCTACCAATAATAATAATAATAATAATTTATTTATACCACGCCCATCTGGCTGGGTTTTCCCAGCCACTCTGGGAAGCTTCCAACAAAACACTAAAATACAATAACTATTAAACATTAAAAGCTTCCCTAAACAGGGCTGCCTTCAGATGTCTTCTAAAAGTTTGGTAGTTATTTTTCTCTTTGACACCTGGTGAGAGAGCGTTCCACAGGGTGGGTGCCACTACAGAGAAGGCCCTCTGCCTTGTTCCCTGTAACTTGGCTTCTTGCAGCGAGGGAACCGCCAGAAGGCCCTTGGCGCTGGACCTCAGTTTCCAGGCAGAACGACGAAGGTGGAGACGCTCCTTCAGGTATACTGGGCTGGTGCTGTTTAGGGCTTTAAAGGTCAGCACCAACACTTTGAATTGTGCTCGGAAATGTACTGGGAGCCAGTGTAGGTCTTTCAAGACCAATGTTATATGGTCTCGGTGGCCGCTCCCAGTCACCAGTCTAGCTGCCGCATTCTGGATTAGTTGTAGTTTCCGGGTCACCAATACACCTAGACAAGAGATGTGCATTGTATTTTTTTTTTAACTCTCTGTTTTATTGTTTCAGGTTAGTAAACAGGTTCATTTAAGACTCTTAATATAAACATACGTTGTAATTTTTGCCTTGGCTGCTAATCCAATTTGTGTTGCTGCTGTGGTTTGCTATAATTTCTTTATTCGTTTTTAACTCCATTATAGTGGTTTTTAATTTCATATTGGGAGCCACACTAATAATTTGTATTGAAGAGCAAGCTATTAAAAACCCAAATGAAACAAAATAAATCTGAACTAAATTGAAATTGGTTTTTGTTCTACTTAGTTCAAGTTTATTGAATAACCTTTATTGAACAACATTCTGTGCTGCTTCATGTTCCCTAGATACTCGGCAGCTCAGCACCATTTCCTACTGCCTGTCCCAATATAGACCTTCTATAACAGGCTGGACAAAGATGCCTCTCCAGGGAATTAAATTCCGAAGTCCCACGAGCCAAGACGCTAGCTACAGCATCTCTAGCTGTGATTTCACTATTGCAGGTGGAAAGGTAAGCACCTGGATTTTCCTGCGCTGGAACCCCATTAATGGACCTGCTTCTTCTTCCAGGATAAAAACATTCATAGGACAGAGCATTCTGTATTTGACTATGGCAATAGCTGCACCACACATTTAAAGCACCATAATACCACTTTTTTTAGGGACGTGGGTGGCGCTAGGGATGCGGGTGGCACTGTGGGTTAAACCACTGAGCCTAGGACTTGCAGATCAGAAGGTCAGCGGTTCGAATCCCTGCGACGGGGTGAGCTCCCGTTGCTCGGTCCCTGCTCCTGCCAACCTAGCAGTTTGAAAGGATGTCAAAGTGCAAGTAGATAAATAGCTACCGCTCCAGTGGGAAGGTAAGCGGCGTTTCCGTGCACTGCTCTGGTTCGCCAGAAGCGGCTTAGTCATGCTGGCCACATGACCCGGAAGCTGTACGCCGGCTCCCTCGGCCAATAAAGCGAGATGAGCGCCGCAACCCCAGAGTCGACCATGACTGGACCTAATGGTCAGGGGTCCCTTTATCTTTACCTTTAATACCACTTTAAAAGTCATGGCTCCCCACCCCCACATCCTGGAGACTGTCGTTTGTTAAGGATGATGAGAGTTCTTAGGAGACCTCTGTTTCCCTCCCAGACCGACAATTCCCAGAGTGATTTACCCACCAGTCCCTCTTCCTATGGAACTCTGGGATTTGTAGTTCTATCAGGGATGCTGGAGCAGCAGACTTCCTGTATTTGCAGAGGGTTGGGTTTGAAGCCACTTTCCAACTGTAGGGTTCCAGCTTTTGTATGGGCAGTGGTTTTGGAATGGACTTTAGCTGCTGGCAGAATGCAGGCTTGAATGTTTGCCTATGTAACATCCAACCTGGTTGCTGCGGAGGACAGGCCTGCGACCGCTTGACTGAGATCTTGCACTCTGGTGCCTCCATTCCCAGAACTGTCAACTATTAACCGTCACTTGGCTACAGGATCGCAGAGCTGGGAGGCAGCGGGTCTGACTAGAAACTCATCAACTCGGAGAAGGAGAAAACTGGGAAGGGACAATTCAGTCGGGCAGCGTAGCTTTTTGTTACCTAATCCCTCCACCCTTTTTGCATAGTGACCTTTTTCTTTTTCTTCTTGCCTTTTGTATACCAATTCTCCTGAAAACAAAATATCGTTTTAAAGTACGTGTCTTGTTTTCCTTTTGTGTGCAGTTGCTGAAAAACCAGTTCTTCCAGCAATACTACAAAAATGGTGTGAAGTTTCTTACCATGTTTCCAGATGGCAGTGCACAAATATTGTATCCTTTTTGTGGTGTTGTTTTTTTTTTTACTCGTGGCAATATCTGAGGCACATCTTTAGTGTATTAAGGGTATAACTCAGCCAAAGCTAAGCACATTTTAAGTCCCATCAATTTCATTGGGAAAAGATTAAGAACTCAACTCAAATTCAACTATTCGCATAACTTTACCTCACCTTTTAACCACCCTGTCATGGTCACAGTCAATATTGTGGTAAAGAGGATGGTTTTTTCCTATTTCTATCTATGCTTATACGAGAGGAGCAGATTCCCGTCCTCCTTAGTAATATTGTGAATGTTGGACCAAGGAATTAGTGCTTTACAGTGGTGTAGTGTGGGGGGTGCAGGGGGGGCCGGGCGCACCGGGCGCAACATCTGGGGGTTAGGGTTAGGGGGCGCAAATCCACGGGTTAGGGGGCGCAAATTACTTGCCTTGCCCCGGGTGCTGACAACCCACGCTACGCCACTGGTGCTTTACAAAGCTATAAGGAAGTGATCTTTGTGCCTGCAAATGTCAGGGCTGCTATACTGCTTTATTTCCAATCAGCGCATGTCCCATAACTTCCCCCTGAAATCCTGTAACTTTTTATACCACAAATGTTACAGGGTGTTTTTGTCCCGCTTTGCTTGGGCTGTAGTGCGAGAGTAACGCCCCCGCTGATGGCAGTAATGCAATACCGTTGGAGAAATATTACAAAACTAATAAAACAGAATATGTGGATGTTCCAGTATAAATCCACCGCTATTACTGTATCAGTGACGCATTGCAGAATGCACCTGCGGAAAATCACCGGTCTGGAGGGGTCCCAATTGTCCACATCCTGGGACTTGGAAAAGAGCAGCTAGTACAGGTTATTAGTCAGCTATTAACTATGCAATCCTAAAGCCATCAAGGACAGTGGTTCTCAAAGGGTGAGGTGCGCCCCTGGCACTGGTGTGGCAGGAAGATTCAAGGACAATCAAAGAAACATTTAAATATTTCAGTGCAGTGCAGTATAGTATAGTATCAAAATAATGTTTTTATTTCCAGAATATGGATAGATATTCAGGAGCACTGGCTATTCTTCTACAGTTCTCCAGAATCTATTGTCAGCAAGGATTTTCAATTAATATGAAAGATCAGAAAAGAGAAAGACTTCTTTGTGTTGATGAGATGAGAGTTTGTTTGTCTGTCTCAGATTAGGCCTAAGAAGCAAGCTCACACTTCTCATTGAGTTTGTATACCTACTTAATGTAAAAGGCTTGTTTATAATTATATTTGGGGAATGACCCATGTTCTTATGTAGTTGCATCCTTTTATACTTTCTGGACGTCCCCTGATCATATTATAAAGTTGTGTTCTGCGTTATAAATCAGGTACTACAAAGAGTCGTTTCTGTTTGTTATGCAATGTATTTCTTATCAGTTAGAAAAGGAGCGAGCAAATTTTTATTCTGAAAGTGTAGCCCAGAGAAAAAAGTTGGAGAAACCTCTGCACTAGGAGTAAGCCACACCGAATTCAGTGGAATATAACTTCTCAGTACGTGTGTATAGTGTTGCACTGCAAAGGCTTTAAAGGCTATTAATGGCTCATAACTGAGTCTGGGGGGGAAATGGGTTACCATGCTACTAGATAAAGGTGAAGATGGAACTAGATAAAAAGTAGCATGTTCCAAACTCCAAGCCGGGCAGCCACAATTTGGACCAGTTGAAGGATTTTCCTAGGAGCTACTATTTCACTTTATCTATTGAAGGTGGTGGGTTTTTGCTGCAATCTTAGCCACTCTGTTTTGCTATTAAACAACCCTGGAAGGGGTAGCAACAGTGTTTGTTTGGGTTTGTTTGCTTGTTTTTATTGAAGATTTTATTGGGTTACAGAAGTACACATAGTGTTTCCGGTGTTTGTTGTGATATGGGTGCAAAAGCATAGCAGAAAGTAGGACTGAATCGTTCAGAAGTGGTATCCGAAAACACACACGCACACAAAGAACTAATCAGTTGAAGCCATGCACACACCTTGATAACGCGACAACGTTCCTAAGCATGTGAATGGGCCCATTGGAACCTTATCTACATACAGCTATCCCTCTGGAAATCTGGCGATTATCATCGTACGAAGGAATGAGGGCACAGGCTACGTTGCCATAGTGCAAGACGACAAGCCTGAGAATGCAGAAATCCAAGCAGTGTTCGATTCCTGTGGCAATGGGACTTGCTATCATTCAAATGGAAATGTGTGGTACGTTCAGTTCATTCAGTTTGGTCTTGTTGTTTTACGTTTAGGTTGTAAAATGTATACCAGTGTTTTGTGCTTGTATATTGAAGGGTGTTCAGGACCCCATTTTCTAATTCAAAAAAATGCAGTGCCATTTGTTAACCAAATGGCAAATAAAGAATACTGGAGGTTACTGGCGAACGTAACAATTCCAACTGAACTTTAAAAATGGATTTCCCGCCGAGAAAACCACAAGACTTGGAAATTTGAGAGCCATTTCGAAAGGTTCACGTTTCGTCCCAGAATAGTCACGTGTTTGAGCCCTGCTGTGAGAAAGGAAAGTTATAAGACAGAATGGCATTTTAGCTGCTGGGCGGTGGCTTCCTTTCAGCAGAGGCAGGCTGGCAGAATTAGCAGCAAGAGGAAGAGGTTAGCGTCTGCGCAAGGGACCATGGCTGAATGCCAGTCAGGGACGAAGAAGTAAGCTGGGCGCAAGAGCAGCCTGACAGGAAGATGTTCAGCACATGAGGTTTGTCCCATCGCAACAACACTGTGCTAGGAGAAACGGCATCCTCTGAACTTGCTGAGCTCCGGGGTATTAAAAACCCCAGAAGCCAAATTTGTAGTTCTGCCTCTTGAGGAAAGAAATGCTAGGTGAGAAATTGTGTGGGTTTTAATCAGTCGGTCAGCTCATTAAATACGTTTACATTTTCCTGTAAGTAAAATCAACCAGTGCCAGTGTGGTGTAGTGGTACAGAGCGGTGGACTCGTAATCTGGTGAACCAGGTTCGTGTCTCTGCTCCTCCACATGCAGCTGCTGGGTGACACTTCTCTGAAGTCTCTCAGCCTCACTCACCTCACAGAGTGTTTGTTGTGGGGGAGGAAGGGAAAGGAGAATGTTAGCCGCTTTGAGACTCCTTTGGGTAGTGATAAAGCGGGATATCAAATCCAAACTCCTCTTCTTCTTCTTCTTCTTCTTCTTCTTCAACCTTTTTTTTAAAAAGAAGACACGTTCCTTGTTTTCACATTGACGAATGCCTATGCCACAGCAGCTATATTAGAAAAGGTACCCCCCTCCTATGTCAAAAGAGAAGGAACAACTCTTCTGGGATGGTGTCTGTGTCAAATTAATTGGGGGTAGCTTGTTAGCCAGTGAAAGGTTTTTAATGGAATAATTAGTTAAACACTATCCTTTTTATCTAGCAATGGAGACGATGATCCTAAGAGTTGGGTGGGGTAACTCTGTTAGCAGGCAGGCTGATCTTTGATGAGGCAAGTGACCCTGGTGTGGAGGCAAGCCAGTATTCGGTTTTTGTTGATCCGAACTTGGAGCTTGCCCTTGTACCTTCGCCATTTCCCCCCTATTTGATTTGGCAGTACAGTGGTACCTCAGGTTACAGATGCTTCAGGTTACAGACTTCGCTAACCCAGAAATGGTACCTCAGGTTAAGAACTTTGCTTCAGGATGAGAACAGAAATCACGCGGCAGCAGTGGGAGGCCCCATTAGCTAAAGTGGTGCTTCAGGTTAAGAGCAGTTTCAGGTTAAGAACAGACCTTCAGAACGAATTAAGTTCTTAACCCAAGGTACCACTGTATCTGGATGTGAAGATATTTTCAGACAAGGGCTTGGGCTGTACAGCCAGGTTTCCCCTCCTTCCCGTTTGGAGGTCCTCTCAAGTTGTTATTTTCCACATTTAGGATAAATGTTACGATTCGAGGAGGACATTATTCGGACGAAGCTGGCAACAAAGTGAAAACGTGGATCTGGCCGAACAATTTGCAGAAGTGCGTCTCGAGGGCACCGTTTAAGCCAGTCTTTCTATCCTTGAACCAGAACGTTGGTGTCAGGATAGTTGAGCAAGACAGAGTAGCCATTTCTTTCCTTGCAAGGGGCAAGCAGGCAAAAATCAACATAGGAGCAAAAGTAAAGGTACTTTATTTCAGAGTTAGTATGGAAGAGGGTGGATGAGTTTACATGTTCTTAAGTCACAGCTGAACAAGAGAGGGTGGGATTGTTTTGGGGGTAAATATAGAAAACGTTTTCGGGGGGGGGGGGGGGGACAGAGCTACTTGAAAAACGAAGTTGAATCGGCCGAAGCCTGACACATAGTTTATCTGGTTTGTACAAGACAATGCCTCCAGTTCAGCATCACTTGATCAAATAAACCAAAATGTCAGTCAGATGGAAGTTGGGGTTCCCCCTCCTAGTGAACAAAAAGAGGGAAACAAATTATAATTTCAAAAAGATTTATGAAAGCATTTACAGAGATGAATTTGTATAACCAAGAATTCAGATGAGACTCAAATGATGTGGCTTATAGGGTAAGTTAAGAAAAAAGCAGACTGAGAACAGGCCAAGGAAGAATATTATATAAAACTTTAAAATTAAAAATCTAGTAGGTAGAACACTCTTCAGCCATGAAGTTTAAAAATTGCTTATGTAATCTGATCCATGCAGATTATCAGTGTGCCCATAACTGTTCTTGAACTGCTCTCAAGCGCACATTGCTTAGCAATATAGTTCCATACATTAAATTTCAGCAAATTTGAAAAGGAGAGCAGGAACGGCATGCTTTTTTTTTTTTTTTTTTTTTAACAGGGAGTGCAGGAAAATAGCAGTTTTAAGAGAATAAAAGGACATTGGGATGGACCCATCTAAGTTCTATTCAGAATAGATCCATTGAAATTAATGGACCTAAGTTAGCCATTCCCATTAATTTCAATGGGTCCTCTATGAGTAGGAATAATATTGGACATATTAGCAAATGTCAGAGAATCCTGCCCTTCTTGAGGTTTCCGCAAATGTGGTGCCCGTGTCCATGCAAAGAGGGAGGCTTCTGAAATACTCATCTGACCTGCGTTGGTTTTATGCCTTTTGCTATTTCTGCAGTTTTAATGAGGTTGAATAAAAATAGGGTTGGTGTTTTGTTTTTTGAAAGCAACTTTTTAAAGAAAGGCTTTGGGAAGGGAAAACTGAAGGTGGCTCATCCACTTAATTCCATGTTCTCATGTGGGTAGAAATTAGTGCTCTTTGAACTCCTCATTCCTTTTCCAATTTGTTTTTGGCTTGTTTTTTTGTTTTGTTTTTTACATTATTTCCCCTCCCACTGGGAAGCATGAGAGGGAAATTAAAGTGAACCAACAATGCCAACTTCAGGGCTGGCGTAGTTAACCCCTGGTCTGAGGGCATGTCAGGGAATGGGGAAGTTCTCCAAACCACCCTCTTTTTAGCCTTGCCAACATCAACAAGGTCTGGCCATCAGTAAATTCCAGGTAAGAAGAGGGAATCTGGTCCTTGCCTCTCTTCACACTCAGAGAGAAATAAGACTGCCACGTTGGTCAGTCTCACAGTAACACTGATTTAATTTCCCTTGATTTAAAACAATACTCACTGTTAGGTTTCCTTCCCTGTGCGACCTTTCTGACTTTCTGCAAGCGAGAACTGTCATGTGACTTGGGAACTACATTAACTCCTTGATTTTTTGCTTCCTTAAAAGACGCTCGCTGAGCATCACCCGTGGCCGAAGTTTGTGTCTGAAGATGACCTCTTCCTGTTTGCCTGCCGGATAAAGATTCTCCGCATCTTTGCTAAACTGCAAGGGTGTTTAGATTTTCCTAACAACGACTGGTGGGCTAAGCTCCAGCTCCCTTCGTTTCTTTTCACTAAGGCTTTGAAGTTAATGAACCTTTGTAAGGAATGTGAAATAAGTTCTGCTCTGGACACCTTAATCATGGAAACATTAAATTCACCAGCCTGATCATGATTATGTTATATAAAGATACTTGTTTCGCTGTTCAAAGGAATATTTACCATTATGTTGAATTCTAGAGGTATCGGAAATCAGATCTCAGGATTCATTTAATAACAGTTCCATTTATGCTGGTCACATAACACGCAGTACCTTCTTATGTTATACAGCAGAAAAAGGGGACACTGAGCCTACTTTAGGCAGGAAGTTAAATTAGATTGGCATTTTAGTACACACCCAGCTCTATGATTTAGGTACTGTTGTGGTTCTGGGTCCAGATTCTAATTGAGGAATTGAGCTTAGACAGGTGGACTCATCCATTGTCTCCCGAGACAGACAGATGCACCTGTAATGGTCCTGGCAGCATGGCTTGGATCTTTGTGAGATTTACAACTCACAAAGGAGCCAAAACTTCCTCACATCTGATCTGCAGCATGAGTCAATTCCTATCATATATGACTTTTTACTGTGGCCTTTCACAAGCAACTGAAGAGTATAACAATAGTAGAAACCAATTGCTTATGTGCCATGCCTGTCAGGTTTCCCTGAATAGCCTGCATGGCCACTAATTTCTGTTCTCCGTCTTATTAGAAAACAGGCAGCAAGTCAATGGAAGCAACAGCTATATGGAACGTCCTCCCAAGAACAGGGGGGGGGCAGGGTTAAGTTTAACAATTTAATAAATTTAATAAATAACAATGTAATACAGAAATAAGGATGGGGAAAGAACGTAAAGGCTGGAGATAGATTTGGGTTTTTATTTAAGTTTGTTTATTGATGCTTGGATTAAATTAACTGCATAGAAATTGGTACTTAAACTAGACCCAACACATTTCCCCTTCTAGCTCGTTTATCTAGCCACATGTGGAACCAGATAACCAGGCAAAAAGGAACATACATCTTACAAAGGGAAGGTAGACTGGATAACACCACGTACAAAATTCTGTGTTAGGTTAAAATTATTTGCACACTTATTCCCAAAAGGTACTTATTAAAAAGAACACTAAGAGGGGAAATATATGCAGCACTGTTTTCTTAGCTCACTGTTGATCTCTGCGTCACCAAATTATGGTTAACTGCCCAGTAGTGGAATAGATAGAATAGGAAGAAAACTTGGTTGCACATTTGGACTTTTTCTGCATTACCTTTTTTTTACTGATGATCAGTGCACAATAAGCTTTCCATCTGCTTTATGGTGGGTTTCCTCTCTTCTGCCTTGAATCAAGAAATGGTGAGTACCCCTCTGAAACTGTTGAAGGGAGGAGATTTAGGCAGTTGATCCCCAGATGAATTTCCTCCGCAGGGTAAGTCACTTTGGTTTATGATGTTGAAATGGTTCACTGCCAACCTGTTAGACCTGTGGGGTTTTATTTGTCCCTTTCCCTTACACTTCAACATTTTGACCAACTGGGTTCTTATATCCTTGCTGTATAGCGAATAGATAAAAGGATTTATCAGAGAATTGGCTTCTCCTAAAATGTATAACAAATCCTTCAGCTGTGAGCTCAGGCTACAGGAGGTACAAGTAGCTTTCACAATGGCAGCTACATAATAAGGGCTCCAGAAGAGGACAAAACAGATAATCACAATGAGGACTGTCCTCAGAGCTTTGAAATGGCGGAGAGGAGCAGTAGGGGTATCTGGGTGCAAGCAGACACGCTGGATCTGCTTCTGATGAAGATAAGCAATCCTCCCCACCGAGATATGTAAACAGACCAAGGTCAGCAAGGCAGGGATATAGATGCCAAAGCAGATTATGTACAGGTAGTCACTCTTGGCTGCTGCCAGGACCCCACAGCTACCTGAGAGTTCACTCTGTTGAAGTTGTGAGAAAATAAGTGGCATGTGTCCCACCAAGAAGGAAACCGTCCACAGGACAACAAGAGAGAAGACTATAGGTTTCTTGCTCATAAGTGTAGGGTAATGAAGAGGCAGCTTCACTGCCAAGTACCTGTCCAGAGAAACCAAAAGCAAGGTGAGAATGGACCCAATGCAAGGAGTGATGCTCATGCAGATCCGCAAGAGACAAATATACAGATTTCGGTCAAATAGTGCATCTGTTGCGTCATCCAAAGCTTCCCCAATGCACATCACACCAACCAGCAGATCAGCAGCTGCCAAGTTAAGGATGAAGACATAGTTTCTGCTTGGTTTCTTCTTTCTCAGCTGGCAGATGACTATGATCACCAAGAGGTTGGATGATGGGATGAAGACGCTTAAGAAGGCATGTATCACTGTACACAAGGTATCCGGCATCTTCTTTGGGAAGCAGCAGTGGAAACTACTGGGTTTAACATATGCGTTGCATACGCAACTTACAATCAATCCATAAGAGGCGACATCAGGCTAGGAGGAAACATGCTACCATTGAGAAACTGGTAGAAGTAACAGCAGCAAGAAGTGATGATCCAATGTCTAGAATCCATTGGCTCTGCTCTGCTCTGCTGGTCAGATGGTTCCTTTCAAACTTCTGGGCAATGTTTGCCATTGAGAGCGATTGCCAGCATCACTGTAGCTTCCGAGTTCTTTTCCCTGTGTGAATATAGGTTTTTCTTTTTCACCTGGCAGAGGTGTGTCTGAAGATGCATGAAGGCTTCGGGCACAGTGAACTCGTTGGCTTGAGGAGGAGAGGGAAAACACCTGGGGCGGGCAGTGCAGCCTTGTTCAATCAGTTCCTGAAACTGCCTTTGACGCAGAAAGATAAGGAAGGCGTTTGACAAACAGAGTGGGGAAACATTGTGAGCTCCCCCCCCCCCCACCATTAGGCAGCTAAAAGGAGCTCGTGCAGTTTAAAAAGCATGCTCCATATGCATGCAGGAAAATATTCCTGCGTGTTTATGCTATTAATGTCAATGGAGTCAAATTATTTGATCTCGGGTAGAAAACATACTTCAGTTACTACGGCCAGAAAAAGGTCATTGTTTCCAGTTTAGTGGATATTGGATGTGAATACAAGGCTAGGATGTGAACTGGTAAAAGCTCACCAGAATCCACGCTTTCCAATACTGGTTGACTTTGTTAATCCAAAAGTAAAATGGGGGATTAGTACTTCCTACATTTTATTTAGGAATGCAGTCTTGGAGTATTTCCTTACTTAGATTATTAAGTCCCATTGAACTCAAATCTCTAATAAGACAAGAATAGGACACACTGTTAACTTGACTAAACACTTTTTAAAAATCAATTGTTCCGCATCCTCTAGCTGTCTTTCAGAGCAGGGAAGGCTTGGGGGTATATCACCTGCACTGTCTGCAACAAGTTCTAAATTCAATCCCTGGCAACTCCATGTATGGCTAAGAGAGCCCTCTCCTTGAAAACTGTTGCCAGTCAGTGTAGAAAAAATACTGAACTAGCTGGATTAATATTCTGATTTTGTGTAAGGGAGCTTCCTAACACTTGCATGTTTTAGGTTGCCAAGAAATCTTGCATTTTCCTTCTAAGTTCAAAGGTATGCGTTTGAGAGTTGTGATTTAGGACAGGGGTAAAAAACAAGGTGGTGTCTTCGAGGCATTTTGCTCTGTAACTCCTGTCAGCCCCAGACAGCAAGGTCAAGGTTGACTGACAGTTCAACAGCATCTGTTATACACAGGACACTCGCAGGTTTCCATCCTCCAGAAATCAATGTTTTGCAGCGACATTGCAATATAAAAGTGACAGTAGAGGACGAAGAGTAAGAGGAGGGGTGGTACAAGAAGGGGCTGAACAAATTAGTAAATCTCCTCCATCATCCCCCAATGCCAAACCCAGCTTCCTGGCAGTTATAGAAACTAAGTCTGTTGCTTATATTTCTGAGAGTAACCAGAGCAGGGCCCCAAATAGAGAGGGACAAGAACAGATAAAGTATGGAAAATTGGGTGCTGGAAAGAATACGCAGTCCATAAATAGTTGCAACAAATAGAACTGTGCTCTGTTAAGGTTTGAGAGGAAAGAGAATTTTATAGTGTACGGACAAAGGTATACCCAACTGTGCTCTATTTAGACAACTGCAAGGAACTGGTTCAACTCAGGACTCTAATATGTTGTCAATTTATCCTCTGTCCAAACAGTATTTTCATTAAGTTCACATTTACTGCAGTTTCCAGTTTTATTGTCAACCATTCCAAGATAGGCATCACTAGCGACTACTTGTTAATGGCCACCAGAAGAGTTTCAGTAATAGCTCCGCAAACACTGCTTTGGAGAGATTGTACCTTGTGGCTGTTCCTAAGCAATTCACACAGAACATCTGCCAAGCTTTTAGGGCCTGCAAGCTTCTAATCCATCTTTAAAACAGTGGCTAGTTACAGCTATGAGAAATAGGGACCCAACAGGGTAAAGCTCATAGGACCATCCTGCAGAATTGATGATGTTCTGCCTATTGATAGTGTCCTTCAAGAGGTTTTGACTGGAAAAAAGAAAACACGGGTGGGGAGAGAGACAGAAATAATCTCTTTTCAAAGGCATTACCTGAAGTATTTTTGTATGGTTTCAAAACTGCAGCACCTTGAAAACAGGAAAGGCAAGGCAACAGAATTTAAGGTCCTATGAAGTGGGAAACAATCTATTTTCTAATTTGATCACTGAAGTATTTTTTAATCACTTTGATTGGAAGCCCAAAAGAATATTGAGGAAAAAGAAGTATATGGCTTTGGGTGCTCAATAAAATTGTGTGTGAATTCACAATTGTGTGTGATTTCAGTGGGACTTTACTTTTTCCAGGACCAAACCCTATGGTGTTCTCAGTCAAAAGATTTGTGAGAGTCGCGTACTTTTGGCTTACTGAAGACCAGTTATGAAGGATTAAACAAGTGACGTTTCCCATATTGCAAGGGTAGGAAGTCTTCAGCCTTCCAGATTTATTTTTAGTTCAACTTTATCAGCGCCAGCTAGCACAACTAATTGTCAGGGACATGTAGTCCAGCAATAACTGGAGGGCCACAGGGCGTCACACACCCACACATACACGTAGACTGACAGTATACAGAACATTATTTCTTGTTTAAACTCTCATTTTGTTGTTTTAAAAATACTGTGAGTCAGGGTGACTAACCTGTGGCCTTTCAAGTATTGAACTACAATTCCAATTAGTCCCAGCCAGCTTGGCCAGTGGTTAGAGACGATGGACAATATTTGGAAGGTCTCTCGTTAGCCACCCATGTTGCAGATCAGAAGCAGAGAACCTAATCTGGCCAGCAGGCTATTCTTTTAACTCCTACCCCTTGTGAGCTGAATTTGGTGGGCAAGGTTACCCACCAGAAAACTGCCTGATGTCACAGTGATGTCACCAGGCTTGCAGAGACCTGTGTGTGGTGTTTTGAACCAATGCTGATCAGCAGATTTGAAGTCATGCCCTATGAGCTGATGGGCAGTGACTTCAACCATACCTTTTGCAAGGATTGGCCACACAAGTGCATTCAACAAGGGCAACCAGATTTTTATGGAGTCATGACTCTTTGCCCCATGCCTGACATCAGGTGTGGGAGAGGTGGGCATTGTTTCAGGTAAACAGTCTCGCAGGCCCAATTTGGTCCTGTGGAACAGGTCCCCCAGCCCCCGCTGTAAATAACTGAAATTAAAAGTAACTCTGTTATTAAATAATTTTAATAATTTTTGAATTATGGTGCTGGAGGAGGCTCTTGAGAGTCCCATGGACTGCAAGAAGATCAAACGTATCCATTCTTAAGGAAATCAGCCCTGAGTGCTCACTGGAAGGACAGATCCTGAAGCTGAGACTCCACTACTTTGGCCACCTCATGAGAAGAGAAGACTCCCTGGAAAAGACCCTGATGTTGGGAAAGATGGAGAGCACAAGGAGAAGGGGACGACAGAGGACAAGATGTTTGGACAGTGTTCTTGAAGCTACCAGCATGAGTTTGACCAAACTGTGGGAGGCAGTGGAAGACAGGAGTGCCTGGTGTGCTCTGGTCCATGGGGTCACGAAGAGTCGGACACGACTAAACAAGAACAACTGTTATTAAAATAAACGAATGCTACAAGTAAAAGGGCTTTGGAATGATCTAGTATAAATTACAGGAACAATTATGCTAGTGCTAGAATGTGAAGAACGGAGGCAATCACAAGATTTGTATCCATAACAAACAAAGGTTTCCCTTTTGTTTACTTGATGAATACAAACACTGCTTCCAAGACATCATACCAATCCTGTTAAGAAGGGTAGGAACAAGCAGCTATTAACCTTGTAGCAGGTTAATGGCTGGGAGTGGAAGACTTGACATGAAAGTGCACAGAATGCAGCCTGGGAGGAACCTAGCTGCATGTAGCAAAATAAAATTATGAAGGAGAGGCTAAAGGACCACAACCACCAGTCAGTCTGTCTCAAATGCAACTCATCCGTGGTTTTAGGATTCTTCTCTTGAACACCCCCTACTCAGTGCCGGATTTACATATAAGCTAAACAAGTTATAGCTTAGGACACGGGGGCCAGATCCGGCCCTATCGCCTTCTCAATCCGGTCCGCGGACGGTCCAGGAATCAGTGTGTTTTTACATGAGTAGAATGTGTCCTTTTATTTAAAATGTATCTCTGGATTATTTGTGGGGCCTGCCTGGTGTTTTTACAGAAGTAGAATGTGTGCTTTTATTTAAAGTGCATCTCCGGGTTATTTGTGGAGCATAGGAATTCGTTCATCCCCCCCCCAAAAAAATATAGTCCGGCCCCCCACAAGGTCTGAGGGACAGTGGATATCAGCCCCCTGCTGAAAAAGTTTGCTGACCCCTGGCTTAGGACTCTCTTGGGGGCCCCAAAAAAAATTAAAGGGAAAAAACCCTGGATGTACATTTCCAAAATACAAGTTCAACAATTACTTTGATAAAATACATACTTTGTTATGTGCAAATGGCTTTAGATACCCATTAGGTCCATAAATTACCACATAGCATATATTCAACACAAAAAAACAGCGACAATTTGCTGTTGACAAAGGACAGTTGGACATAGAAAGGGCCCCATTACCTTCAGTAGCTTAGGGCCTTATCAAACCTAGATCTGGCCCTGCCCCTACATGAGTGTTAAATTCCAAGTTGATTAAAATTCTGGTTCATTCTCAGAGTAACTACCTCAGTGACTAGTACATCAATAAGTCCTCATCTTTGTTCTACCCCAGATTTCCAAGTGGGGCAGCAGTGGGCTCACTGCATGGCCAGAAGCTACAAGACACAAAGTTCCTACCGTATTTTTCGCCCTATAGGACGCACTTTTTCCCCTCCAAAAATGAAGGGGAAATCTGGGTGCGTCCTATGGGGCGAATGCAGGCTTCGCGGACCTCTCCGCAAACAGCAGGAACGCTCCCGCTGCTGGCGGAGAGGTGCCTGCATGCCGAAGCCTGCGCGCGCTGAGCTCAGCGCGCCCAGGCTTCGCGGACCTCTCCGCTAGCAGCGGGAACGCTCCCGCTGCTGGCGGAGAGGTGCCTGCATGCCGAAGCCTGCGCGCGCTGAGCTCAGCGCGCCCAGGCTTCGCGGACCTCTCCGCTAGCAGCGGGAACGCTCCCGCTGCTGGCGGAGACGTGCCTGCATGCCGAAGCCTGCGCGCGCTGAGCTCAGCGCGCCCAGGCTTCGCGGACCTCTCCGCTAGCAGCGGGAACGCTCCCGCTGCTGGCGGAGACGTGCCTGCATGCCGAAGCCTGCGCGCGCTGAGCTCAGCGCGCCCAGGCTTCGCGGACCTCTCCGCTAGCAGCGGGAACGCTCCCGCTGCTGGCGGAGAGGTGCCTGCATGCGGAAGCCTGCGCGCGCTGAGCTCAGCGCGCCCAGGCTTCGCGGACCTCTCCGCTAGCAGCGGGAACGCTCCCGCTGCTGGCGGAGACGTGCCTGCATGCGGAAGCCTGCGCGCGCTGAGCTCAGCGCGCCCAGGCTTCGCGGACCTCTCCGCTAGCAGCGGGAACGCTCCCGCTGCTGGCGGAGAGGTGCCTGCATGCCGAAGCCTGCGCGCGCTGAGCTCAGCGCGCCCAGGCTTCGCGGACCTCTCCGCTAGCAGCGGGAACGCTCCCGCTGCTGGCGGAGAGGTGCCTGCATGCCGAAGCCTGCGCGCGCTGAGCTCAGCGCGCCCAGGCTTCGCGGACCTCTCCGCTAGCAGCGGGAACGCTCCCGCTGCTGGCGGAGACGTGCCTGCATGCCGAAGCCTGCGCGCGCTGAGCTCAGCGCGCCCAGGCTTCGCGGACCTCTCCGCTAGCAGCGGGAACGCTCCCGCTGCTGGCGGAGAGGTGCCTGCATGCGGAAGCCTGCGCGCGCTGAGCTCAGCGCGCCCAGGCTTCGCGGACCTCTCCGCTAGCAGCGGGAACGCTCCCGCTGCTGGCGGAGAGGTGCCTGCATGCGGAAGCCTGCGCGCGCTGAGCTCAGCGCGCCCAGGCTTCGCGGACCTCTCCGCTAGCAGCGGGAACGCTCCCGCTGCTGGCGGAGAGGTGCCTGCATGCGGAAGCCTGCGCGCGCTGAGCTCAGCGCGCCCAGGCTTCGCGGACCTCTCCGCTAGCAGCGGGAACGCTCCCGCTGCTGGTGGAGAGGTGCCTGCATGCCGAAGCCTGCGCGCGCTGAGCTCAGCGCGCCCAGGCTTCGTGGACCTCTCCGCTAGCAGCGGGAACGCTCCCGCTGCTGGCGGAGACGTGCCTGCATGCGGAAGCCTGCGCGCGCTGAGCTCAGCGCGCCCAGGCTTCGCGGACCTCTCCGCTAGCAGCGGGAACGCTCCCGCTGCTGGCGGAGAGGTGCCTGCATGCGGAAGCCTGCGCGCGCTGAGCTCAGCGCGCCCAGGCTTCGCGGACCTCTCCGCTAGCAGCGGGAACGCTCCCGCTGCTGGCGGAGAGGTGCCTGCATGCGGAAGCCTGCGCGCCCAGGCTTCGCGGACCTCTCCGCTAGCAGCGGGAACGCTCCCGCTGCTGGCGGAGAGGTGCCTGCATGCGGAAGCCTGCGCGCGCTGAGCTCAGCGCGCCCAGGCTTCGCGGACCTCTCCGCTAGCAGCGGGAACGCTCCCGCTGCTGGCGGAGACGTGCCTGCATGCGGAAGCCTGCGCGCGCTGAGCTCAGCGCGCCCAGGCTTCGCGGACCTCTCCGCTAGCAGCGGGAACGCTCCCGCTGCTGGCGGAGAGGTGCCTGCATGCCGAAGCCTGCGCGCGCTGAGCTCAGCGCGCCCAGGCTTCGCGGACCTCTCCGCTAGCAGCGGGAACGCTCCCGCTGCTGGCGGAGACGTGCCTGCATGCCGAAGCCTGCGCGCGCTGAGCTCAGCGCGCCCAGGCTTCGCGGACCTCTCCGCTAGCAGCGGGAACGCTCCCGCTGCTGGCGGAGACGTGCCTGCATGCCGAAGCCTGCGCGCGCTGAGCTCAGCGCGCCCAGGCTTCGCGGACCTCTCCGCTAGCAGCGGGAACGCTCCCGCTGCTGGCGGAGACGTGCCTGCATGCCGAAGCCTGCGCGCGCTGAGCTCAGCGCGCCCAGGCTTCGCGGACCTCTCCGCTAGCAGCGGGAGCCAGCACTGGGCTCCCACGGCTTGCAGAGAGCTGCCTGTTTGGGGGCTGGGGTCGGGGGAAGCTCGGGCTTCCCCAACCCCGCGCCTGGGGGGGAAATAATTTTTTTCCTTTATTTCCCCCCCAAAAAACTAGGTGCGCCTTATGGGACGGTGCGTCCTATAGGGCGAAAAATACGGTAAGTGGCAAGAGATGCTGCACATTGTGCTTCTTACACAGCCCTGTTGCAATGCCACGAAGCTAGTTTTAAAACCATGCACTCTCAAAGCAGGAAGGTTCAAAAACAGTGTTGATGTTCTGTACGGCTAGAGTTTATGGAAATTAACAACCTAGCAACACACCTGAGCAACCACAAACACAGGTGCACTCTGCTTGCTTGATACTAAAACTGTTTGTTCACATGGAGGTACATTATTCATGGGAAAAGAAAATCCTTCCTTCACAAGATACATTCAGGGTGAGGGGAGGAATATACTGAATGCTGAGAGTTGGGGTGCATTTCACTGGTGATTCAAAAGGCTCGGGAGCGGATCAGAAGATTTGTCAGTAACATTTGATGGTCTGTAATTTACAACTCTAGCTGTATTAAAGCCAACATGCACATGTAACTCATATCCATCAAGTATGATACATACTGAAAACTTCAAAGACAAATCACATCACAAAATACTCAAATTAGAAACAAAACAGGTGAACGAGCATTAAACGTTCGTATTAAATTAGCTACATATGGATGAAAATTGCAGGCATTTTAGTTACTGCCTACTGACTAAATAGCTTTTCCTTCCCTAACTCACTAGACCAACAGTGATAAAATATAATATAATAATAATTTACTTGTACCCCGCCCATCTGGCTGGATTTCCCCAGCCACTCTGGGAGGCTTCCAACAAAGATACATTAAAATCTCAGACATTAAAAGCTTCCCTAAACATAACCCTAAACTTCCCTAAAAATATACAGCTTTCCCAACAACATAGTGGCATAAAATGTTTTCTCGTGAGCACCAACATTTTACGGACTTCAGACTTGCATATAGTGCTAGCAATCTACTTGCAGAAAACATTTTAGGTATTTGTTTCTTTTTAAAATTAAACCTATGACTTTTCTACAACAGACACAAGAAACCATTTTTTTAAAAATACATTAGAAAAACTGAGCTCCCCTCTGCATTTACCTGGGGTTTCTAGTCTGGCTATGGAAGGGGGAAAGCCACTGTTCATTTGCGTATACATATGTATGCCTGTATGTAATTCAAGGCTTCAAAATGTTACCTTGTTTCAGTTTAATTCTTCACAGATATATCATTAAACATGTGCTATGGAAACACAGTGTTTGTGTCCCAAATTACATTCTATTTTTGTTTTGCTCATTCTAATTTTTTTACCCAGCATTCAAGTCTAAACAAAAGGATGAGTTATGTTTCCGCCACCTCCAGCTGCTTCCAAGTAAGTTACTGTGTTAGAACTGAGAGTGCAGTTTTGGTCACAGAAGACTCTCACAAATGGAGGCAAAAGGTAGGTGCCCCCCCCCCCAAAAAAATTCTCCTTGCAATCACAGAAAAGCGCCATGGGTTGCTGTATAAGGAATTTGCAAAATACGCTTGAGCTTGTGGAATCCTTTGGTGGTTTACAATCCCTTCTGTAAATAGAACAGTTGCACTGGATCCAACCAAACAGTTTCTTCTTCGTGGCTTAAATATAAATAGTGGTGGTTTCTCATAGACTTCCAACACATTCTTCCAGCTCAGTAATTAGAATGTTTAATTTCCTTTCTATCTAAGAAGCCAGAGGAGAGGAAACGGCTGTTACTAGGCTAAAAGTATTCTATCACAGGCAATGTGTTTGGTACTTTCCAAACATAAGTCTGTAACTGTAACTTGATGTGTTGTGAATTGCAGAAGTTGAAGTTTCAAACAGGAAAGCTACCATAAACATTAAACATTGTCTTGTGCTTTTCTTCTTCTTCAAGCACAGTCACCAGACAGACAAATTCATAAAATGATTCAAGGTCTTTCACACAGTAGATGAAATTTCTTTATTTAAATTAGTTTGCTTAGCTCATATTTAGGACAGAATAAAGGCCAAGCTATTTGATCATTTAGAGTGGCCCAGAAACAGACTTCAAAATTGCTGAGGGAATTCAAACAGCACTTGGTCTTCTTTGAAGTCATGACACTTAGGTACTTACTCTGCATATAGTTTTGTTTCTATAATTTATTATACAATGCACCATTCACTCAGCAATATACTCTGAAAATATACAAAACTTACATAATCAAATCTGCAGTGTTTGACAGCCACCAATTTTTATCCAGACCAGTTTAAAGGATAACCAGTACTCCTAAGAGATCAATTTTAACTACAAATGGAACATAAATTTCACGCACAGTAGATCAGACAACTTTTCCAATGAAAAAAATAAGGTTATTAAAGCATTTTGTCATCTTCTTAGAAATGAAAATAAAAGTGTTGGACCTAGGCTATGGGTTGTATCCAACATTGGTCATACTTGGAGCAGACCCAGGAAATAACTGTTCTGTTAATTTCAGTGGGTCTAGTTCAAGTAGAACTTAGCTGGTCTAGCCCTAAGTTAGATGCACTTAAACTACATTGATTTCAATTGGAACTAAGTGCAATTAACTATGGATCCAACCCAAAACATTGTTATCGGTTAATGTCTGCATTGTCTAGCTCTAGAGTGGTTGAATTAACTTTTAAAAAAACAAACTATATTGTATTATTGCACTCCTTGAATGTGCAGTACTTTGAAATATACCAGCACTGAAAGGGGTCTTGCATTAAGATATTCAGGAGCAACATGAAAACGAGGAGAGCATCCAGTCTGTACCAACAAGTATTCTGTCTTCAGTACAGGCCGTCATTTATTTCGTTCATGTTGTCTTTTGAAAGTGTTGCTTAATGTCTGAAAAACAGAGCAAAAACATAGCAGGTTGTGCTACAAAAATAGATCAAATAAATATACCCAAAGCCATTCTATATCCAATGTCGCCATGGAAAACCTACTATATTCAGTTAGAACAACAACACACTAGAAGCTCGGCAAACAGAAATAATGAATTGATATTTAATATGCATGCCACCAGGCTAGTACTACATGAGACAACATGTGTAGAAGTTATCTAGCAAAGGAAAGAGCTAACACTGACAGTCACCAAGTTCCAGAAGTTCCATGTTAAGCCTAGGTGGAACATGTGTATGAAACATTAATTGCATGAAAGTTAGTTGTGATATTTTTTTGCTAGCCTTCAAAGAGTCCAATAGTCTTTTTTTCCAAAGGAAGAGAAGCTCTTTCCTCCACAGCCAGCACAGAAAAACAACAGTCTGGAAAGTAGGGATGGAATTATCTGTCCCTGATCCACCAGCCCACTTACTTGCCTGCATAAAATCCCTTGTCAGCCAAAAGCTATCAGGCGAGTGATTAAATACAAGGATTATTTATTACCATTTTATCCTGCAAATCAAATACCTAGCTGAGTAATCTTCAAAACAAACTTACAAGAAATTTTCAGTACTGATGGATGGGGCTATGATCTATGGTGTGGCATTTGCTCCATGTGCACGTTGAGTTTCATTTCATTATCGAGGATTTGAACAAGTTGCTGCATGGAAGGAAGGTGCCCAGACTGTAGCTTAGACCACACTGGAACATCTAAATAAGAAGTGTAGGAGGTAAAGAACATGATTAGCATATTAAACTACTTTTTGTACAGTGTAGGAACTGCCAGTTGCTGCTCTTATTTTATGCTTGCCAGGATATCCAGAGAAAAACAACTGATACAAGCTTTTGAATACAGTATAGGTTCACTCTCACTCCCGTCTCCATCCCACAAATACCATTTGTACATGCAATTAAGTATTACCAAGCTTCTGAAGAAACTAGATTAATACACACACACACGCACGCACACACACACTTCTGTTTACAAGGTTTGCATGAAGAATCTGTGTGCAAAGTTCTTTCTTGACAAACAGATTACTCTGTCAATGTTCAATCAACTTACACTGGAGAGGTCTTTTAAATGGCACATTACTTAAGAACTGTTAATACTATAGCTTTAGTTATTTGTGAAAGTTTAGGGATCACTCACACTAGTCACAACTTTGACATAGGGTCATCTTAAATAGAACCTTTATTTCGGTCTTCTGAACCAAATGCAGCTGGCAGCTTCATAAATACTTAACAATGGGTACAATTAACACAAAATCCCTCTTAAGCTAACAAGAATACACAAAAGCTGTTCAGAACTCACCATTTAAAGTTATTTCAAATGCACCTGTTGACATACAAATGTTCTCAGTCATGCTGCTCAGGAAGAAAACCATCATACAAGCATAGACCTAAAAATTAAACACATTAATCTAAATGCTAGTCTTTAAATGATGCAGCATATTTATCAGTTCAGCTCTATATTCAGCTGATACTAATATTTGGTGAAAGTAATCTCCTTTCTTTGTGACTCTAAATTAAAATTTGTTCATTTTCCTTCCCTGTCTTGAATTCAGAGGGTTCATTTATAACACTTAAGTAAGATAAATACCAAGTGATAACCAGTATGACACACTGATTGCTGGAATAAAATCAGGATGGTTATTATTTCTAAAATAAAACCCCTTTTTATAAAGCAAGTAAGCAAATACACATATGCTCTACATAAGTTGTCTTACTACTATTCTGTTTCAAACCCTAGAGGAATCGTTCCCTTTACTCCAGAATGTTAAATGTGCTTTTGGCGCTATACCCAAAGGATAAAATGATGCAATCTTCAGCAACAGGGCATAAAAAGATCTCATAGTGAAAGATTTATGTTTCATCTCATATTAAGATTGCAGCTTCTTGTACATGGATTAATTATCCAAGATCATGTGGTTATACATTTAACCCATTACTTCATAAGTTTAGTTATTTTTCAGAATTTCTAATACTAAAGATACTACTTAGACCAGAATCCTTGCCTCATCTGAAAAGTAGTACTGCTGTTTTCTGCTCTTCTAGGTCTTCTGCACCAGCCACCAAAGAATAAACCATAACTAATGGTGACATTCTTATTTGCAGCTCAAAAAGCTGATTATAACCAGTAGAGAGTTATTTTTTCCAGCCCTCTTAAAGACATACGGTCGTACCTTGGAAGTCAAATGGAATCCATTCCAGAAGTCTGTTCAACTTCCAAAACTGAATTGAGGCTTCTGATTGGCTGCAGGAAGCTCATGCAGCCAATCAGGAGCTGCGGAAGCCCTGTCAGATGTTTGGTTCCAAAAGTACGTTCGCAAACCAGAACAATCACTTCCAAGTTTGCAGCGTTTGGGAGCCAAAACATACGAGTTCCAGGGCATTCAATAACCAAGGTACGAACGGGGGGGTGGGGTGGGGGGTTGTGTGTGTTCTGAAGCAATTTCCCCTTCAAGCGCATGTGCGTGTTTGTGGGAGCATTTAGTTGTGTGAACACCAGGAAACCAATCTCCACTCCATGAAAAAAGTGAAGTTGTAAAAGAAAAAGTAGTCTCTTTACCTTATTTTCTTGGCCCCACTGCCAGACGCTTGGAGCTTGCATGCCAAAGAAAGCAAAAGGATCCTTGCCAACAATAATGAAGCCTATTAACACTAGTTTGAAGACTGACAGGAAAGATGCTATATGTCTGGGAGAAGAAAGAGATATGTTAGTCGCCAAAGGCTATTCCTAAACTTATTTTATCAAAAACGACGAAGATTATGCCATACCCAGCTGCATGTCACTATTCCAGTAACTAGTGATATTTCATCTTATCAATATTACGTATTTGAAAACGCTGCATTTAAAATGCAAGACTACATGTAACTCCCCACATGTGTGTTCAACTTGTGCATGGTGCTGGGAAAGAAATAATTCAATTTAAAATGCAAAAAAGTGTGGAAAGAGCAGGGAAACAGAAGTCCCATGAGCCTTTGCACTGCCCTTTGAGGCCTGCGGACAGTTGGAATTTGGATAGCAGCAAAAGAATCTGACCCACAGCCAAGCACCTTGGGGTACCAGTCTACCCAACTTGTCATTGTTTCCACATCATCCTGCAGTGATGAGGAAGACTGATGAGAGCCACTACTGCCACCATTCATGCCAGTCTGGTAAGTGGTGCTGGTTTTTCAAGGGTTTCCAGAGGTTTAAAAGGGTGTTTACAGGCTTTTTAGATGCATGTTCCCCACTATATATGATTTCAAGTACACATGCAGTACCCAGGAGCATAAGCTCCATGTAACTGGGGAGTCGCCTGTATTCCAATTAATGAATGCAATTCTGGGCTGAGATCTTAGTTCTTCAGGTTGTCATAATGCACAAAACTCACCACTTCTTTATGCTCTCTCTTCTGCATCATCATTAGTGTAAACATTCTAACCACAGCAAAAGCAATCTATCATTACTAGTTTGCAAGTGTGGGTTGATTAGTTTAGCTAGCCTCATGAAACTGAACTCGTGCCATAGGTACCAAATTAGATAAACAAGAGCAATAATAGGTCTAAACTCATGTTTCTGTCATATTTTAATTCATAATAAACTTACCTATAAAGAGGCTGAGGGAGATAATTTTCCCCTTCAATGCGGATGTCTGGGTACCGCTGGCTAATAACCTGCATGTACTCCTCAAACACCCGTCTGTATCCTCAGGAAACACTGAACAGAAATATTTTATTATAATTAGTTGGTGTGTAGTTAAGCATGAACATTTTGCTAAGATTATTTATTTGTAGGTAATCAATTGGAATTAGCAGGCTTCCGGATTTCCCTAAAAACAATTTAACTCTACTCCAACTTCACCATCCTCATTTGCCCAAATGTTTCTTGGTCTCCATCACAACTCCCACCGACTTTTCCTCCTCTGAATAGTGGTGACAGCTCTCTCCCCTTCCCTGAAGTCTTTCCTCAAAATCTACATTTTAATGCACTGCAAATTACTCTGAACACAATTCTGTAAATGTAAAAGCATCATGTAAATTAATATTTAGTCTTTATGTGGCATTTTGGATCACCCCTCAAATAACCAACTTTGAAATGCAGGCAACTGCATTTTTACATATTAAGCTCTAAACATGGTCTATTTTAAACCGTAATTTCCCTAAGGAATAGGGCCTGTTTAGTTTTTACCTATAGTTTGGTATGGTGCTACGTACACTGATGTATAAACACTTTCACAGGTAGCTTTTGGGACATTTTATCCCAAGGATAAAAGCCTGCTTTAAGTCCATCTCTATCAGTGCTTAAAATTATCCAGGCGCATTTTGCGACTAGCATGGGTCCAATTGCAACCAGGTGGAGATCTCTGGATGCCAGATTGTAGACTAGGGAAGGCAAAATGTCACTTAAAGAAGGATCTGAAATATTTTCCTTGAAGCTTGGATTTGTTTTATTCTGGATTGTTTTATTTGATATTTTAATGTGTTATAAACTGCTTTGAGATTTGTTCTTTAAAATATAAAGTGGTACAGAAATGAAATGAAATAACAACAACAACAACAACAACCATAAAAGGTGCCTAGATATTCCACTGTGGCAAGTGCAACCTAGGTTTAAGGTGCCATTTGTAGATTAGATTATATATCTGAGTTTCTAACACTGATCTCAGTGTGTGTGTCCCATTTCCCCTACCTCTGGTTCTGGGGAATCAACTAAATATTTTATCTAAAGTCATGCAATAGCTTGGATGGCAGCAAGAGCCTTCAGTATGAGATGAAAATATTAACCAAGCCAGCGAGAAGGCGAAATCCAAACTGTATGAGAGCTTCCAAAACACGTCTGTAGGTAATAATTAATTCCAATGCTGAAACTTAATGAGTCAACGGTTTGTTTTCCTTGAAAGTATCCGCAAAAAACAATAAGAAAATGGAATACAGCTGAGAACTCTCCAAGAAGAAAATGACAGAAAATTAAAACACACTTTCTCCTCATGTCACAATACCACCTGGAAACTTGATTGTTGTATCAAAACTCTTTACGTTTTTGGTGTTCCCACTACAGCTCTGGATATTATCTCTTCTGCTCCACATCATACATTTCTAAAGAGCCTAAGGACTTTAGTAATTGACTTCTCTTGTGTAGCTCACTGTACAGCTATGCCTTACCTTAGTAAAAACTATTACATTAAGCAATCACTACAAAAATCACTAGTGATGGCCCTCTAAAGAAAACTGGTTTTTTAAATTAAAGATTTCTTAGTTTACAAAAAGACGTGCATTGTCTCTTTTTTCAAGTTGTGCTTTCTACAGATCAGTTTCATTTGTTGTGAGACATTAGTGTTGCATGCAATATTAGGTTGAGAAGAAAAGAGGCGTGGAGATGGAGAGGGGTTGTGAGGTGATGCTTCTATTCTTCTATTGAGTGTATATGTGGGGTTTTGTGTCAGCATCACTTGTACAGGCTCTTACTATTCGCTTGTTATATTTCCTTGATGATGAGAGGGGTTGAGGGTGGCCTAGAGTGTGGTTGGTTGTTTTTGGTTGGCTGTAGTGAGATTTATGTGCGTGAGTGTGTGAGGGGGTGGAATTTTGGAACAGGTTAGCCATATTAATTCGTAGGCTGTCGGTGGACTCTTGTTGTCTTGTTGGGCTATGTATGTGATAAAGGAGAACCATACTGAGGTGAAGGCATCTTCTTCTATTTGTCCCTGTGTCAGTTTCAGCTGATTGGTTAGTTTTTCTAGTAAGGCTGTTTCCCATATTATTTGATAGCACTGGTCCATGTTTACTCCTGAACGGTCTCTCGAGTGTCTGGCTGAGGTTCTGGCTGCTGAGAGTAGGTGGGTTATGAGCTCTTTATAATGTTAGTGGGCATTCTTATCTTGGAAGATGTTCGGTAGGGCCAATTCTGGGGTGACTTCTAATACTTGATAAGTTATTTTGAGCATTTCTTGTATGACTGATGTCCAGAAGAGTTGGATTTTGGGGCATTCCCATCACATGTGAAGGTATGTGCCCATGGAGGTGCAGCTTCTCCAGCATTTTGGTGGTGTTAGGTGCAATCTGTGAGTTTCAGGGTGAGTTTTTTTTCCCTTTTAACCAACATTGATTCAAAGAGAAGTTTAGACCACATTCACATTGGTTCCTCTTCATCCTGGAGAAGAGTGACTAGTGGGGTGCCACAGGGTTCTGTCTTGGGCCCGGTCTTATTCAACATCTTTATCAACGACTTGGAGGATGGACTCAAGGGCATCCTGATCAAATTTGCAGATGACACCAAACTGGGAGGGGTGGCTAACACCCCAGAGGACAGGATCACACTTCAAAACGACCTTGACAGATTAGAGAACTGGGCCAAAACAAACAAGATGAATTTTAACAGGGAGAAATGTAAAGTATTGCACTTGGGCAAAAAAAATGAGAGGCACAAATACAGGATGGGTGACACCTGGCTTGAGAGCAGTACATGTGAAAAGGATCTAGGAGTCTTGGATGACCACAAACTTGACATAAGCCAACAGTGTGACGCGGCAGCTAAAAAAGCCAATGCAATTCTGGGCTGCATCAATAGGAGTATAGCATCTAGATCAAGGGAAGTAATAGTGCCACTGTATTCTGCTCTGGTCAGACCTCACCTGGAGTACTGTGTCCAGTTCTGGGCACCACAGTTCAAGAAGGACACTGACAAACTGGAACGTGTCCAGAGGAGGGCAACCAAAATGGTCAAAGGCCTGGAAACGATGCCTTATGAGGAAAGGCTAAGGGAGCTGGGCATGTTTAGCCTGGAGAAGAGGAGGTTAAGGGGTGATATGATAGCCATGTTCAAATATATAAAAGGATGTCACATAGAGGAGGGAGAAAGGTTGTTTTCTGCTGCTCCAGAGAAGCGGACACGGAGCAATGGATCCAAACTACAAGAAAGAAGATTCCACCTAAACATTAGGAAGAACTTCCTGACAGTAAGAGCTGTTTGACAGTGGAATTTGCTGCCAAGGAGTGTGGTGGAGTCTCCTTCTTTGGAGGTCTTTAAGCAGAGGCTTGACAACCGTATGTCAGGAGTGCTCTGATGGTGTTTCCTGCTTGGCAGCGGGTTGGACTCGCTGGCCCTTGTGGTCTCTTCCAACTCTATGATTCTATGATTCTAGTCCATTGTGTGGGGTTAACCTCATAGCCTATGTCATCCTCTCATTGTTTATTGCCTACGTTGAGGGGGTTTGTGGGATTTTGGAGCAGTGTTTTGTATACTGTGGATTCCATCCCCTTGCCGTGTCCATTTGTTGTTAGGAGGAGGTTTTTAAGAAAACTGTTTTGAAGCAAACTAGTCTCTAAAATGTTTCGAATACTAGCACAAATAATCCACAATTTCCTTCCAGGAAATTTATACATAATGGTGATCAGGTCATAGGGATACTGTACACCAGAAGAACAAAATTTTCAGATGATGTTTATGATTCAAGCCTTGAGTTTCCTTTACTTGCCTCCCAGTTTGATTCTCTTCTGAGTTTTATTTTGAGAGCCTCATGGTTGTCCTCTTCAAAGACAAGGGAGATTTATTTTAGGTTTGTTTGTTTTTTTCAAAGAAGAAAAAAACTTGGATTTTCACATTTATAACAGGGATTCTTGTTTTTTTTAAAAAAGCTAAATAGCTACTGAGGAATATACACAATTCACAAATATTACTCAAAACATTCAGTAATAGAACTGGGAACCTAGAAGACTAATGTGAAATGCTTTTTAAATGACTCTGCTTTTCTTTCCCTTTGGTCCCAACTGTGGTGCGTTGCTATGCTGATGTAACACTGCTAACACAAGGAGTAACAATGCCTGAAAAAAATTGCAATAAATAGATGGTGAAACTTTAAAAATGAAGAATGTTTCCAACACAAGAATGAACAATGCTGAAGCTGATAAAGAAAGCCTGAGGAAAGAACATGTTACAGAAAGAAAACTGGATTGCTAGATATGGGCAAATGCTGAAAAACTGCTTGAAATTCAGAATTCTAACCATTACTCCATTAAATAGTTATTTTTAGAGGAAAGTACTAACATTTTAGGCCCACACTTTAATTTACTTTTCTATTTTTGCTCATTCCAAATCCATTATTCATACTCAGACTGATGTCTCATATCCAAATAGCAGTTTGCATATAAATATATTATTAGCAACTTTGTTAATATTGTAAAATGTTGTTTGTGACTTGTTGTTTTCCAACTTTAGTAACAAAATGCCTTACTGAAACCCATCACTAACTACAACTTGCTGTTTAGAAATTCCTTTATATAAAACGTTGTGCAATTCTAAGCATGTTTGCTCAGATACGAGCCTCAGCAACTTCATTAGGACAGTCTTTTATCCAGTATACACTTACTCTGGATTGGAACCCAAAGCATCAATCCAATGTACACAGATCTAGGACTTCTGTTCAATGAACATGGTGGGACTGACTTTTGGGTAAACATTTGTGTTGCATGTATTTGGCTTTCATCAATATAAATACAAAAGTACAGACTATTCCCCTTAATGGATCACAAACCTTATGACAGACATGAGTATCCAAAGGAAAAGAGGACTATTTAGAGAAGCACTATTTGGCAGCTCCACTTTTGACAGATCAACACATTATGTATACCTTTAGAGGTCCTAAACAAGAACTAAGGTTCCTTTCATGTTATAAACTGCTTCCCTCAGTATAGAATCCTCACACATACTGGAGTGTGGACAAACCATGTCCTCCCAGCAATAGAAACTCAGATATATAAGCAAGGCACCAAATGGCTCCTTAAACCAGGTTTACAGTCGCCAAAACAATGTCTAGTTGCCATTGTGAGGCAAGACGGCTCTAAAGTCTTATTTTTCAATGATGGACTGACTGTGATTGATTCTCAGTTAAACATCTGGCTAGTTCAGATGACAACCTTGAGTTGGGTTAAGAGCTTTGAGAACTTAAAGAAAAGCCACTTGATCCAGGGACAGTCCATACATATATTGTCCTATTCCAACCTCTTTTTCTTAATGGTGACTGCTCCTGCTCAGGCTGCACAGAAAAAGCATTTTGGTTCCAGAAATTCATTCCTATCACACAGATAAAATATAACTGATAGAATTCTACAGGATGGGGTATTAATATATGAAAACAGACCAGATCCAATGATCCCAAGGCATGCACATCCCAAGGCATGCACTTCTAGATTGGTAGAGGTGTCAGGTGCCATCCTGGTGCCTAGGCCTCTTCCCTTGGTTGCAAGTGGTAGAAGCTGCCAAGGAGTGTGGTGGAGTCTCCTTCTTTGGAGGTCTTTAAGCAGAGGCTTGACAACCATATGTCAGGAGTGCTCTGATGGTGTTTCCTGCTTGGCAGGGGGTTGGACTCGATGGCCCTTGTGGTCTCTTCCAACTCTATGATTCTATTCTATGAAAAGCCACCTGGCTAATTTCAAACTCTGCTTACCTGCAGCGTCCAAGTGCCTATACTGCCCCCTCGACTTCTTGCACCACTGCACCATTTCTGAAAGCCCTTACATAAACACCTTTTTTATCACCAGGCACCCCCAACTCCCCCCCCCAGTCAACATAGTCCCACCAATCCGCCCTGCTACTCACACCACTTCTCATCCTCAAACCCCAACCTAATTGCCAACACCAACGTGGCCTCAATCTATTAATTGCTCAGGGCCTCCTTGTCCTTCCCCATCCTATTGAACACCTATCCACCTCAAGCCCTATATTTCACAATATATATATTCAAGGTGAACTAAGCACAGCACCGAAAGGACAGCATTGCCCAACCCTCCCTCCTTCATTTCAGCTTCATGCCTCCTGCCTATCAGAAAGCCAACATTATTGTAGCAACCCTAATGTCTTCCAACAAGGGCCACAGCATCCTAAGCCAGTCGTCTTCAACTGGTGGGCCATGGCCTGATCCGAGGTGGGCCAAAACAGCCGCACTACCGCCATACAGATATTTGGGGTGGATGTGCGTGTGGGGGGGGGGGGGGAGAGATATGATAATAAGAAATGGGATCCCCAGACGCATGTTTATTTGAGGTCAAAGGTGGGTCTAAAAAGGCTAAAGCGATTGAAATCGGGGGGGGGGGGGAGAGAAGAGAGATTGATAAGAACTGAGACCTCCGGGTATAGGGCGGTATATAAATTCAATAAATAAATTCAATAAGTAAGAGACAGAGACGTTTCCTGCCCTGGGAAAACAACTCTTATCTGAATTCCGACGTAGCCTGTCCTCTACTTTCCCCGAGGCCTGAAGGGGCTTCTCCGCACCTTCATGTGCGGACCTGCCGCCCTTCGCCCCCCAACACCTCCCCAGACGC
This sequence comes from Podarcis tiliguerta, assembly GCF_965153285.1. Lineage (NCBI taxonomy): Eukaryota > Metazoa > Chordata > Lepidosauria > Squamata > Lacertidae > Podarcis > Podarcis tiliguerta. The sequence continues at coordinate 23,682,818 of NC_139538.1, forward strand.
CCCCCTAATTCTCTCCCCCCCCCGCACCCCAGACGCCCCGCGTTGTCAGTCCTTCCCTTCGCCCCCTCCTCGCTCGCCCTTCGCCTCCCTTCCCTTTCCGGCCTCCGCAGGGCGAGGCTTCGGCGGGGAAGGGAGGCCAGAGGGACGGCGCGCGGTGGGCTGTGGGCTTCGCCCTCCCAACCCGGACGGAGGAAGGTCTGAGGAGGAGAAGGAAGGAGCAGAAGGCCTCTCACCAGATCTGGAACTTGAGCAGCGGCCCCGTCGCGTAGGCCATGCGCAGCTTCTTCCCGGGCGGCAACCCGTCCGGCTGAGCGCCAGAGCCGCCCAGCCCCGCAGCCAGCAGGAACAGCAACGCCAGCGCCGGCCTCATCTCGTCTTCTTCTCCTCCTCCGCGCGACCACGGCCGGCTTTATAAACGCTCCTCGCTCCGTTTCCCTCTACCCCCCTCCCACCTCCGCACGCACACCGCCTCGCGCTCTGCCGCTAGCGGGCGAGGGTCACGTGAGAGAGGGCGTCCGCAGCGCGCCTGCGCCAGGTTCCACCTATCCCCGGCCGCGGAAAGAATGGCGCCCCCCGCCCCCCACCAGTCGACGAGTTTGCCTCACGAGTGTTGTACATACGGGCTACTCGCGCCCGGCTGAGTTGCAGGGGGGGCTTCCGTTGCTCTGCCAAAATGGGAGACCCTAACCCTCCCCAGAGTGGCTTAAGTGCGGCATTAAAAGCAGTTGAAACAAAGCTGTCTCTCCCTACAGGCTTACATTCTAATAAAATCATCATCAGTGGGTTTTTTTAAAAAAATGTTTAGGGGTACTCTTTATTTTCCTACTCATATTGAAATACTTTCTCTCAATGAGGCCAAACTTAGGTTCACAAAATGTTTAGGGGTATGCGTCCCCTCAGAAAAAAGCACTGATAATAATAATGCAATATTTATTCAGGGTGCTCAGGGTCATAAAGTTTTGGAGTTGTTGGCAAGGGACCTTGCGGGTCATCTAGACCAACCCGCTGCAATGAGGGAATCTCCACTAGCATACATGACAGATGGCCATCCAACCTCTACTTAAAAACCGAGTCCACAATCTCCCGAGGGAGACCATTCCACTGTCAAATAGCTCTTACCACCATAATGTTTTTCCTGGTGTTTAGTCGGAAGCTCCTTTCTTGTAACTTGAAGTCATTGCTTCGAGTCCTAGCCTCCAGAGCAGGAGTAAACAAGCTTGCTCCCTCTTCCATGTGACAACCCTTTAGATATTGGAACATGGCTATCCTATCTCCTCTCAATCTCCTTTTTTTGCAAGCTAAACATACTCAGCTTCTTCAACCAGTCCTCATAATACGTTGTTTCCAGTCTCTTGAACATTTTGTTCACCCACCTCTGCACACGTTCCAGCTTGTCAATATCCTTTCTAAATTGTGCTGCCCAGAACTGGACACAGTGTTCCAGGTTTGGTCTGACCAAGGCAGAACAGAGCAGGAATATTACTTCTCCTGATTGGGACACTATACTTCTGGAACAGCACTGGCCTTTTTTTTCGATCCTGTCATGAGAAGAGAAGACTCCCTGGAAAAGACCCTGATGTTGGGAAAGATGGAGGGCGCAAGGAGAAGGGGATGACAGAGGACGAGATGGTTGGATAGTGTTCTCGAAGCTACCAGCCTGAGTTTGACCAAACTGCTGGAGGCAGTGGAAGACAGGAGGTGCCTGGTGTGCTCTGGTCCATGGGGTCACGAAGAGTCGGACTCGACTAAACAACTAAACAACAACAACAACACACTGCTGACTCATGTTAAAGCTTGTGGTCTACTAAGGCCCCAAGATCCTTTTCACGTGGACTATTGGTAAGCCAGATGTCCCCCATCTTATATTGTGTAGCTGGTTCTTCCTTCTTAAGTGCGGAACCTAACATTTGTGCGTATTGAAATTCATTTTGTTGGTTTGATCTGAAGTCAGTGCAGAATGCTGCAGCGTGATTCCTGACAGGTCTGAGCTCTTGCCAGAGATCAGCACTGGTTGCTATTAATATACAAAGGCCTTAATAACCTGGGAGCAGTTTACCTATGAGATCACCTTACCCCCCACATGTGCATACCCAACCACTTCAATTGGCGGAATTTGACACTACCTGGAGGCGGTTGGAGGGTGGATGGCGGCTAATGGAGTGAGGTTGAATCCTGACAAGACAGAAGTACTGTTCTTGGGGGACAGGGGGTGGGCTGGTGTGGAGGATTCCCTGATCCTGAATGGGGTAACTGTGCCACTGAAGGAGCAGGTGTGCAGCCTGGGAGTCATTTTGGACTCACAGCTGTCCATGGAGGCGCAGGTTAATTCTGTGTCCAGGGCAGCTGTTTACCAGCTCCATCTGGTACGTTGGCTGAGACCCTATGTGCCTGCAGACTGTCTTGCCAGAGTGGTGCATGTTCTGGTTATCTTCTTGGACTACTGCAATGCACTCTACGTGGGGCTACCTTTGAAGGTGACTCAAAAACTGCAATTAATCCAGAATGCGGCAGCTAGACTGGTGACTGGGAGTGGCCGCCGAGACCATATAACAGTGGTCCTGAAATATCTTCATTGGCTCCCAGTACGTTTCGGAGCACAATTCAAAGTGTTGGTGCTGACTTTTAAAGCCCTAAATGGCCTCAGTCCTGTATACCTGAAGGAGCGTCTCCACCCCCATCATCCAGCCCGGACACTGAGATCCAGCACTGAGGGCCTTCTGGTGGTTCCCTCGCTGCAAGAAGTGAGGTTACAGGGAACCAGGCAGAGGGCCTTCTCGGTAGTGGCGCCTGCCCTGTGGAACGCCCTCCCAGCAGATGTCAAGGCAATAAACAACTATTTTACTTTTAAAAGACACCTAAAGACACCCTGCTTAGGGAAGTTTTTAATGTCTGACACTGTATTGTTTTTGATATTTGGTTGGAAGCCACCCAGAGTGGCTGGGGAGACCCAGTAAGATGGGCGGGGTATAAATAATAAATTATTATTATTACTACTCCAGGTTCCACATAAAACCTGTTCTGCTTTTGCATGAACCCAACAGTTAGTGTGGCAGCACCTGCATTTTGGAACTCTCTGTCAGTTGATATCAAGCCTTCAGATTCAGCCACTATTGTAAACCACTTAGATACATTTTTGTGGTACAGCAGTTTGAGACCCATTGGCAACTCTCACTTGGTTTAGCTTCTTCACCATGCTCTTTTGTAATAATGAAAGATTAAATTTTCCAGTAATTTGCAGATGTGGCCACATTCTACATATGCATGTTTTCTCCAGAAATGGCATTCATGCATGGTGGTGATGGTGGTGGTTTTAAAGATCCTGAGCACTATGAAGATAAAAGACAATGTCTGCAAATGTGTTAGAATCATAGGACTGTAGAGCTGGAAGGGATCCACAGGGTCTCAGAGTCCAACCTGTTGCATTGCAGGAATCTCAGCTAAGGAATCCCTGACAGATGGCCATCCAACCTGCGTTTGAAAACTTCCCTCTCACAGAAGTAAATGACATTTAATCAGCCTAATCACATACAGAATTGCTGCTAAAGTCCAAAAGGACAGCTCACAAACAATATTGATGCGCCATGATAGCACAGCTTGTAGGGGAAGGGTTGCCCTTGGCTATAGATCAGCAAAACAATGCAGTAATGATTATGTACCTCAGAGCAACAATGAGCTATTATTCACTTTAGTATCACAAAACTCAATTAAAGCCAATGGAAGTCACCCAACCAACAGCTGAAAATGTTATGTCCTCACGGTTGAGGAAAAACTACTTTCAGAAAGGTTTTCATTGTTTGAGGGGGGGTTGGTGGTGAAACATTTAGTGGAGGGGTTGAGACAGGAAAAAAACGCCGCCTGAATACTTCCTGTCAAGCTCCCCTTCCCCCCACCCCCAGTGTGGATGGCCCAAAAGAAATAGCAATGAAAATGGTCCCTGAAAAGTTAGGAGTGGGTGGCACCTGTGGCTGTTTTGTGTGAAATTCGACACACTGCAAAAGGCCATAGAGATGAGTCCTCGCACACAGATGTCCCCCATCAGAGCAGGCCATGTTAGAATAGGGGAGACCCCCTAAGCTCTTGGGAGTAAATAGCAACTAACCAGAATAGAAACTGAATGGGGGGGGGGGACTCTTCTGCTGGGAAGGACATTGACCCATCAGAAACGGCATGATTATTCACCTTTTCATGCTGATGATAGCACAACCAATTCAGGACTGAAGCTACTGAGAATGTTTTGTGGGATGAATGTCACCTTCTGCAATCAGCTGGTGTGGACAAGGTGCTGGCAGCAATGCATCTGATGGGGACTGACTGGTTGGGTCCAGATTGTGGTTAATGCTTCACTGTGTGAGGGGGTGGTCCTTGCTGCATTGAAAGAAACAGTGGTGTGACCTCTCTTAAAGAAATCTGCTCTGGATCACTTGAACAGCAACTGGCCAGTTACAAGAAAAAACACCAACCCTTTTTATGGAAGGTGGCGGAAAGGACTTTGGTGGGGCCCCTGCAGGCATTCTTGGAGGACACAATTCATTTAGATCCATTCTGATCTGGATTTAGGCCTGGCCATGGGATGGAGTCAGCCTCAGTTGATCCTTGTAGAGAGCAGGACGGGGGAGTATGACCTTGTGCCTGCTTCTTGATCTCTCATTGGCAATTGAAACCATTGACCATGGTGTCTTCCTGGACCAGCTCTGAGGAATGGGGATTAGGGGCACTTTATTACAGTGGTTCCAATCCGACCTTCAGGACCATGTCTAGAGAGGAGTGCCTTCTGGCCACTTGGCAACTATGCTATGGCAGCTACCTTATCTCCAGCACGATTTAATATCTACATGAAACTGCTGGGAGCGGTCATTAGGCGTTTCCGGGCAAGGTGCCATCAATAGGTTGATGATACTCAACTCTATTTCTCCATCATCTCTGAATCAGGAGAGGCTGTCCAGTCCCCTGGGGCATTGCCTGGGTACAGTTGTAAAACGGATGAGGAAAAACAAACTGAGCTTGAATCCTGGCAAGAGAGAGGCACCGTGGGTGAGTAGCTCCTTGTTTCTGAGAAATTGCTCAGTTGCCTAGTCTGGATGGGGTTGTGCTGCCCCATCAGGTTCACAGCTTTGGGGTGCTTCTAGATCCAGCTCTGTCCCTGGAGGCTCAGGTAACCTCAGCGGCTAGAAGCAGTGTTTGCCAATTGCAGCTGGTTTGACTGCTACAACCGTTCCTAGACCCAGAAAGCCTTTCCACAGTAGTTAATACGCTGGTTACTTCATGACTGAATTATTGCAATGCACAAGGGTGGGGCTTCCCTTGTGTTTGATCCAGAAACAGCAGTTAGTGCAGAATGCTGTGGCACAATTGCCAAGTATATACACAAATGTGGTGACAGTAATAATAATGCAACAAAACAACACCACCACAAACTGGCTTATAAATTTACTAGAATAATAACTAGAATAGAGATAGACTTATAACCATTCAAGCAACAAACATACTAAGGTGCCATGTGCAAAACAAAGCCTGGAGATACTGTAAACATGGAGTGGAAAAATGTACGACTGTATCTTAACAAGTTACATGTGCAATAAACACTTTGTTTTGCGCATGGCACCTTAGTATGTTTGTTGCTTGAATGGTTACAAGTCTATCTCTATTCTAGTTATTATTCTAGTAAATTTGGTTTTATACTTATAAACCAGTTTGTGGTGGTGGTGTTTTGTGGCACAATTGCCGACAGGTAATATCTGTTCTGGACTTGTAAGAATGCGATCGTTTAGTGTGGCAGCACCTGTACTTTAGAACTCCTTGCCTGTGAAATCAAGCAAGCCCCTTCGCTGCACAAAGCGCCTACTAAAAACATTCCTGTTTAGACAAGCCACCTCAGGTGCTTAGAAAGTTGAGGTAATTTTAGTGCTGATATTCCAAGGGAGCAGAAGACTTATGTACGCGACGGCAGCCACACAGATGCTACTAGCCCAGAGATGGAAAGAAGATAAAGTCCCTACCAGAGAAGAATGGCAAATTAAACTGTTGGACTATGGCATAATGGCAAAAATGGCCGGAAAGCTCAGGAACCAAGAAGACCAAAACTTTAACAAAGAATGGGGAAAAAATATAATTTATCTTGGAGACCACTGTGAGCAGATGAAATTAGCATGATTGCAATAACACTTGTAATGTAGCAAATATTATGGAGAAAATGGAGTGATATAAAATATGGTCTGTTGAAAAATATGCCGTAGAAAAGGTTAACAATAGGACCCATGGAAGAGAAGGTGGGAAGTCCAGAGATTCAAAGGAATCTTTAAATGTGTATGTGTATGGTTGTATACAGCATCTTAAAAAGCAGAGACATCACCTTGCCAACAAAAGTCTGTATAGTTAAAGCCATGGTTTTCCCAGTAGTGATGTATGGAAGTGAGAGCTGGACCATAAAGAAGGCTGATCGCCGAAGAATTGATGCTTTTGAATTATGGCGCTGGAGGAGACTCTTTAGAGTCCCATGCAAGAAGGTCAAACTGATCCATTCTTAAGGAAATCAGCCCTGAGTGCTCACTGGAAGGACAGATCGTGAAGCTGAGGCTCTAATACTTTGGCCACCTCATGAGAAGAGAAGACTCCCTGGAAAAGACCCTGACGACAAAGGGGACGACAGAGGATGAGATGGTTGGACGGTGTTCTCGAAGCTACCAGCATGAGTTTGACCAAACTGCGGGAGGCAGTGGAAGATAGGAGTGCCTGGCGTGCTCTGGTCCATGGGGTCACGAAAAGTCGGACATGACTAAAGAACAACAACAACATGGTTGTATTGTTATATCTTTATACTTGTTAAATCAAATAAAAATTGTTTCAAAAAAATGAAAGAAAGTTGAGGTAATTTTAATCTGTTTTAGCATTTTAACTTTTGTATGCAGGGATGTGATTTTTTCTAGATTTTACTGTCTTACCTTTTTGTAAACAGCTTTGATGTGGCTTTTAAAAAAAAACAAACAAAAAACAATCAGTGTATAAATTATATGAAATAACTAAATACATAATGGTGGGTATAGGTCCCCCCCCCCGCCATCCTAGAAACTAATATACTGTTATATTTTTTGTGTGAGATATCTCGACTCCTGTTCTAATTATGGGTTGCCAGACATTGAAATTAGCATGTTGAAATATAATCCATGTTAAAAACAAAATTTAAAAACTGAGATGGGCTGGCTTCCTGATGAAGCAATTGCCTTGAGAGATGGACCATTAAAAGACCACAAAGAAATTGGTGATGACCCATTAGAAAGGCCATTAACAGAGACACTGTGGGCCAACAGCAAATGAGGAAAGCCCCTCCTGAGGTGCGGGATAGTTAGCAAACACAAAAAACCCAGAGTTTCAGGAGTGAGCAACAGAATTGCAGTGGGCAGTGGTAGAGTAAGAAACATTTTTCCTCACCGTGAAAAAATGAAACTGCCCACCTGACCAGAGGCAGGGCGGGGTGGCTCTTTTCCCCGGAAAAGGAGGCAAAAGACTTGGAAGACCCTGCCTGCCCAGTCCAGTGCAAGGAGTAATCTTATTCACTGAATGTCTTCCACTCCACTCTGGCAAATGGAAAGTGCAATTCCAGTTTGGACACTTTAAAACACGGAGGGCTAACCTGTGGCCCCTCCAGATGTTGATGATTACAGGTCACACAATCGTTGCCCATATTCCATGCTGGCTAAGGCTGATGGGGGATCTCAACAACATTTGGAAGGTCACGGGCCAACCATTTCTGCTTTGTGCACTTTGACATCAATTTCTTTTGAAACGATGCAGACATTGCATGGCTATTCCACTAGAGGGCATCTCAGGCATTCATTTGGACACTCTTGTGTCCTGACCTAGGAAGAAAATACCATGTGACATAACTACACAAGGGTTTTTTCAAGCTCTAGGTCGACTTGGTTACTTCGAACGTTTCTTTCAGCTGCATTTAAAATTATTGCATCATGGTCCATGCAGAAAGGGAGCTGAGGCAGAAGGAGCCAGCCACTTTTTATCAGTTCACTGTGATACGGAAGGGGGGGGGATGTCTTCTTCACCTCCTTCTTCGCTACAATATATCCATTTATTTCCAATTGTCAATGTCAAAAGGGACTAAAATCTATAAAATTCATAGAAAATCAACGTGCCAATTTGCTCAATTTCTCTAGGACTCCATGACACCTCCCCTGTCCTCCATAATCCCTCAAGCAAGGTGTCAAGACCCTAATCCTGTCAAATCACTCTGCCAAGCCTTTCCTCTGGGCAATGCCAGGTGGCAGACTATGCATACATGGACCATTGTCTTCTCATCACGGGTACTCAGGATGTGCTTATCTGCGCATATCTCCAGCTCTGCATATTCCCCCCTCCCTCCTCCATATGTTAATTCTGTGTAACCCAACCTCTTCTTAATGTATTCATGATGTAACTGGGATGTATTTTGCACTGTATTCTGGGACATGGAGGGAAGTTTCAAAAGTTCATGTCACCCCTTTCTTGCTGTTCAATCTCGCCTTGAACCTGTTGCGCAATAAACTGGGATCTTCTGCAGCTTGCTCCTGTCTCTGGCTGAACTCATTTTCCTCCGCAGGGACCCGCGGACTTAGTCCGACGAGCTGGGTGGCAGAGCAGCCTCGCACCCAGATTTTACCGTTACAACTGTGATTTTATTGGTGTTTCTGATGTTGCCTGCCATCTTTAGTTTCCATTGTGGAAGAATGGGAGAATTTGTTGATTTAATAACAACACAGAATCATAGACTTGTACTGTTGGAAGCCACTTCCAAGGGTCATCTAGTCCAACCCCCTGGAATGCATAGTCATATGGGCAGGGAAGGAGCTATTCTGAAAAGGCTATTTTCCATATCATTCCCAGCCACACCCCATTTAATCTACACTATGACACTTCCTAATTTAGACACCAGGTAAGTGTGTAACGGATAGGTCCCCTTGTGAATATTGACCAGTTACCTAATATTCCTCCTTTCACTTCTAGCACACCATGAAAACACGAATAAGTTCAGACATTGACTTCTAATTGATTTGGAACTGGGGTTTCTAGGAAGGCAAAACTTACTCCCTTTTCATCAAGGAGTTTATGAATCCCTCCTGTCTCCATTTCAGAGGAGGGACATGTCCTTTCTCCTTTATACTCAATCCCTTTTCTCAGTTGTGACTTTCTTGTACACACACAGAGAGAAATTGAAACCCCAGTATCTAGGAAAATGTGTCTCAATCCACAAAAAGTCACACTGAAACAGAAATACAGCAGATTAGAAACATGCAAGACCTATAAAGAAAACACCAAAATCTTTATTAAATGGAAAATGCTTTTTATTATATTCTACAGTCTTCTTATTGCATAAGGGTCACTTCTATTGTACCTGGCCAAAGAGTAAATAGAGGGACCCACTGTACTTTATTTAGTTCAGTAATACCATTTTGGAATCACAGCAAGTTATTTGCCTCATTTTGATTTACAATACTTCTGCTCAAATTTTTTACATGTATCCATATATTAGGGACAAGGAAATAAAAATGTAGCTGTGTATAGTGTTTTTAAATGAGCATTTCCAGTCTTTTATTATTAAATGATTCTACAAAACAAACCCGTGAGTTTCATCTGTCTTCTTTCTAAACACCCAGCTCCAACTCTTCCAGCTCCTTTAGGAGGGCAGCCTCTTTCTGAATTTTCTCCAGCTAGGACATATACACAGAAGACACCATCAGATACTACTTAGCACAGGCAAAGGAAAAATTAAACTTGAGTACACAGAACAGTCATATCCGACAAAAGCTATCTACTTCTGAAAACCATTTCTTAACTTAAATCCAAATGGGAGATTCTTGGTGGGTATCAGTGGCTCTCAGTCGCAGCAGCCAAAATTAACGTCCATGTTTAGATGCTTTAGGACTCCATAGGAACTGGGTCAGAAAACTTACTTTCATGGCCTGCCAATGGGCTTCCTGGAAGCATCTCTCTGGCCACTAATTAAAAACAGGCTGTTGGGCTAGAACAGGTGTGAGGACTCTTGGGCCCTCTAACTACAACTGACATCATCCCTGGCCCCTGACCATGCTTGCTGGCGCTGATGGGAATTGTTGTTGCTGCTATTTATTAAATTTGTATACCGCCCTATACCCGTAGGTTTCAGGGCAGATCACACTATAAAGGTACAACACAAAAAGCACAAAATACGTAATGAAAATAATTTAAACAATTAACTATACTAATATACAAAAGCTAAGAAAAAATGCACTCCCCAACAAAGGCCCCTAACCATTACCCCAGCCCACAAATGCAAAATACAAATTAACATATGTTTAAAAACAATTTTAAACCACCCCACCCAACCAAATAAACAGCACCCACTCAAGTTAAAAACCCCATCCCCGTTAGAACAGTAATTATAGCACAAGGGGGTGGCCCACCCCTTCGTTCCACCCCCAAAGGGATGGCCCCCTTTGGTTTCTCCCCTTTGGTGGTGGCCCCAAATTGTAGTTCAGCAACATCCGGAGGGCCTGAGGGTTCCCATACATGGGCTAGATGGCGCTTTGGTCCAATCCAGCAGGGCTCATCTGATGTGCTCACAAACACTATTCATTTCAAGATGTTTGCCTGCCATGTGTGGGAAGGAGAGTCCCGTGCATTCAAGAGGTTCTAGGTCATGACTTCTGTCTCTAGTCCCACATTGCAACTTTAATAGGAGCACATTCAAATAAGTTCAGAGCATTTGTTTTGATTGCGAGAAAAAACAGAACTTATTGAATCTCGGTTCTGGCAATTTTTTATTGTTTTCAGAAGAAAACAGAATAGTGCTTTTTTACATTTATAATGTACTAATAGTACATTTTAGTACTTTTAACATGCTGTACAAGCCATCCCTAATAACAGAATAATATATGAATAGGCATACCTGGTTTTTCTCTAGCTGTTTGCCTGTAGCAGCCTGATCCTTCAGCTGTTCAATTGCTTTTAGTTTCTGCGGTGGTGGGAAAAAACACACGTTTTAAGAGAACATTTGAATATTTATGCTGTAGGATTTGGGGGGGGGGGGAGGAGAGAGAGGAAGTGCCCTTTACTGTTCCCTAAGCATTATCCTCAAGGTCATGGATGCCTCCATGCTCCTTTGAAATATATTTTTCCCTGCGGAAAAGTGTAAACAGCACAGAGAGAGCCTGAGTTATGCAGCCCAAACCACAGATCAGCAAGCGGGCAGCTGAGTGATTAAAATGCACACTGATTTCTTGCTTTCCTAAAGGAGATATGGTAGGTTCAAGCACTCTGTTGAGAGCAACAGCCGTCATATAGATTGCTGCTCTGCACCCTGGAGTGGTGGCTGCTGAACGGAAAGGATTTTGTGCCACATTAGTTTATAGCAGGCATAGGCAAACTTGGCTCTCCAGATGTTTTGGGACTACAACTCCCATCATCCCTAGCTAACAGGACCAGTGGTCAGGGATGATGGGAGCTGTAATCCCACAACATCTGGAGGGCTGAGTTTGCCTATGCCTGGTTTATTGCAAGATTAGAGAGCATATCTAGATAAGAACATTGTGCCTATCCCCACTTAAAATTGCTCTTCCAGATGCTTCCCATCCTGTAACTTTTCTGCTCCAGAAAGAAGAGAAGCTGGCAGACTATTTTGATTTTTTTGGGGGGGGGGACAGCAAGGGAGAGCTGATCACCCCTCTGCACCACTGCTCTCCTCAACCTTACAGGTTCCCATCCTTTTTAAAAAAATAATAATACTTGCATATGTGTCTGCTGCATTTTCCCTACTTTTGGCACTCACAGGATTTCTCATCTAGCCTGTCTAGCAGCTGCCACGCTGTTTCTAATACAATAGGGAAGAGACTGGAGGACTTTGGCTGCCTTGGGGAACATTGGCTCTGTACCTAATAGCCCTTATTGTGCACCTATGCATTATACTAACATAATAATAATAAAGAAGTTAGATGATGAGAGAAGTGACAGCTGTCAGGTACTGGGGGTTAGGGTTGGAGAGAAGACCTTTTGCCAGAACAGACAAGCTTCTTCATTAGAAAAGCTCCCCACCTTCTTCAGGTTCTTTATCTTCTTATCAACCTCAGGATCTCCTGATGTTATGGAGGGAGCAGCATTCTGCGATGCATTCTGTACTGGTGAGGCCGGAGTAACTTCCTGGCTCCCTTCAGCTCTAGCCTCCTGTAAAAAACCAACAAATTAAATCAACATCTGGAACAATGTCTTTCGTATACAAACCCGTGGGGCATTTACACGAATGGTATACATGTTAAGCTCCCCAGAATGTTGGAATTCAGCACGTTTTGGCTCTGTTCAGGGTATAGGTAAACAGGTTTAGAAAATGTGAATGCAACCGTTTGCTCAAGAGAACTGAAGCAGCAGCCATACCTGTTTGGCAACTTTCTTTGCCTCGTGCTTCCTTTGATTTTTGAGTGCTGTTTTAGATAAAGGTTTATCGCCATTTTTTGATCTCATGTTCTGCGGTGGTTCATCCTCATGCTAAGAGAAAGCAAAGGGGGGGACGACAAAATTACCATAAGAAAACTCACACATAATTATCTGCTGCCTGATAAGAGGGGCTTGTGTTGTTGTTTTTTATGTTCACTTACACCACATGTCTTATAGCAATGCCACAACTACACAACCCCTACACTAGGGATGGGAAACCTGTGGCCCTACCAGATGTGGTCAAACTCCAACTCCCATCAGCCATAGCCAACGTCACCAATTATGATGGGAGTTGTAGTCCAACATCTGGAGGGTCTCATGTTCTCCATCTCAGCCCTACCAAAGAGGACTTATTTCCATGTTAAGAAATTGTGTGAAACCCATGTAGATTGTCACTTATTAGTGTGTGCGCGTGTGCATTACTCAATTATGATTATGTGTTTCAGGGTTCACAAAGTATCCTGGGTACTCCCAGGATAATTCTATCCACTATAAAGCTGTTAAGGGGCTGGCGGTGAGCTTATGTCACAGAAAGCAACTTTTGTGGATGAGAATGACATGTTATAGAGAGAGACAACACTGAAATGTGAAATGTCTGTCATTCTATCTGTTTCCTCTCTCTCTCTCTCTCTCTCTCTCTCTCTCACACACACACACACATTTTGAAAGCAATTATTCCTTATATGTCCAGTTTTTTAAAATTCCATCTTGATTAAAAAGTTGGCCGACTTGCCAAGGGACAGATCAACCCTTTTATGGGCCACCCGTGGCCTATAGGCAACCAGCTGGTCATTCTCAATCTATATTATGCACAAGGATTCCACAGAATTTATTGTGCAAGTGTTGCTTCTGTGCATGGGAAGTGAAAACTTTTGAAGCATCCATTTCAATAAAGACAGCCGGCAGGGGAGGGGAGGAACAATTCTCTTCTTCTATTTTGCTTTTGTGTTTCAGGGGATGCTTGTTTCATTTCCACTGCTGCAGCCTTATTACTAACCATCCAAACATTTTTACCAGTCATCTTTGGCTTGCAAGAGACGACCCATCTTATGAGTAAAAAAAACTGGTATAAAAATCTGCAGTCAGTAAGTGGAGTAATCTCAGGAAGGAGGAAGAGGGAGCCAAGTCTCTTTTTCACCAGCCTGCTGTTTCCACGCTGCCCTTCGAGGAAAGGGCTTCGTTACTTTCACAACCAGTACAGAATCCAAGTGGCTGGCAAAAGCGAGAGGGCTCGGTTTCTCCTTCACAAGCCTGCTTGCTTACCTAGAGGGAATTCCAGACTTGCCTGTGGTAACCAAGTGAGGGATTAAAGACTGCACTACAGGCATTTCAGGTACACCTTTAAACCTTCATAAAATAATAAAGACAAGAGCTTTCCCCCTCTTCATTGTGCAGCTTAATTTTTTAATATATCACATAGGTTAAATCCCCTAATGTTACTTGATTCCTAGCCTGCAGTCCCCTAAGTAACACCCACTTAACTATGGGAAGACCCCCAATGAACTTAATTCTGAGTGGACATGTATTACCAGGGACGTCCAATTCCCAATGTACTGCAATCTACTCCCAGTATAAAAAAACTGGCAGTGATCTACCCATTGTCGTTGGGAAGGGGATCACTGAGGGGCCAGAGATCTACCGGGATCTACCAGGAAGACCCCACGATCTACCAGTAGATCACGATCTACCTGTTGGACATGCCTGTATTAGACTGTGCTATGAGCAACCTTAACCCACTACACACCTTAAAAAATTCAAAGAAGCTTAATATGTTTCTCAATGACCAGTTTTGTTCCTCTATCACATGCGATTAGGATTACATCAGCCTTCTTTCATAACAAACATCTTATTAACTGTGCTTATGGAGTTAGTAAGAAATAAGTCACTTGCAATGACCAGCAGTGTGGGAGAAACCAACACTCCTTTCAGTGCTGGTGGTCTCAGGTTACGCTCTTTCAAAAAGAAAATAAGAAAGAGGAAGTAAAGAGCTATGTTCTCAAACCTGTTTTTGAATACTGAAAAAGGAAAATAGGAGATTAATGACTCTCTACATAAAAGGCAAATGCAGAATAATATAGGTTTCCCATTCATTATAGCTAGGAGATGAAGAACTATGGGACTACCTTCCTGGAACAAATTCTCCTCTCCTATCCGAACTGCGGTTAAGGAATGCATTGGCACCTCACACGAAAAACAAGGAAAAAAATACCCAAGGGTCATTTTGTGCAAATAAATGTAGGAGGGAAAAACCTGTAATGCCTGGGCAGGAAAAGCAACAAGACCTTACATTTGAGATGAAGGCATAGTAGTGACTCTGTATGTGAACTGACACAGGAAGCGTTAAATTCGTAAATCACAGAATCATAGAACTGTAGAGCTGGATGAGGCCACAAGGGTAATCTACTCCAACCCTCTGAAACGCAGGAATCTTTTGCCCAACATTGAGCTTGAACCCACGACCCTCATGCTCCAACAGCTAAGCTTCAGCCCTATAACTGAGGATGCAGCTGGGCTAGAGAGATAAGAGCTATCAGCAGTAACCGAACAGATAATAAAAAGAAAAGCACAGCATATTATTTAGACGGCTACTGCGATTCAGTTACTGCAACTGAGATTCTGTTTGAAATGTATCATGCCTTCAAGTCTGTGTTCTTGCATGACACTCACAAGCATTATAGTTTTCCATTTATACTAGGAAATACCAGCTCCATGGTATCTTTGAAGTCATAACCTAGGGTATCAGTGCCTTAAACATCTTCCAGAGAGGCAAGAATCCAACAAATGAATGAAGGACTCTGGAGTCAAAGCCAGAACTCTGCATGCTGGCAGCTGTGGGAAAGCCCTGCAGGCTGTATACATGGTACCCATTTGCATGCATGTCCCAAACAAGTTTTGAGAGGTTATTATGTTAGGAAGAAAATGATATTTCAGTGAATAGTACTGCTCTTGTATAATATTTTTAGTGACTGCTAACAAGCAGGCTCACAGCTGTTCAGAAGTAAGCCCTGAGGAATTAATTCTTCGTACTACTATAAAAGGATAAAACCTAATTTGCCATCAAGCTTAGTTACTGCCACTTTTCTTTAACTTTCCTTCCGCTCTGTCATCTCAAGTCTTTAAAATGTTGTCGGGAGGTGCTTTCCCCTTCTCCACTATTGAGATGTGAGCAATCCACGGGATGCTTGCTTAATAAACCCCCATTAGTGTCAGAACCCATCAGGGATATGGTCATAACTGTTTAATCCTCATGGGAAAGAGAGGCCAATTACCAGAATCTCCTTGTGCAAATGGCATCTCCTGTGAGCCCCCTTTTCCCTGCGACACAACAGGGATACTGCTTGATCATGGAACAGGCTCCCATGATGCAGCAATAGGGAGGACGAATGATGGAGCAAGCTTGTTTTCTTCTGCTCCGGAGGGTAGGACACGAACCAATGGCTTCAAGTTACAAGAAAAGAAATTCTGACCAAAGATCGGGAAGAACTTTCTGATGGTAAGAGCTGATCAACAATGGAAGGGACTCCCTCGGGAGATTGTGGACTCTGCTTCATTGCAGGTTTTTAAGCACAGCATGGATGGCCACCTGTCAGGGATGCTTTAGCTGAGATTCCTATATTGCAGGGGATTCAACTAGATGACCTTTGAGGTCCCTTCCAACTCTTACAATTCTATGATTACAGGGATGAGGAACTGGTAAAGAAGAATTCAGAGGAAGTGCTGCAGATGATCTACCAACAAATTCAAAGCATCTGGTAATGAATTTGTGGGATTAAATCCCAACCATATTCATTCTTTTAAAAATGGTTTGAAACTTCTCTGCCATTGTTGAGCTATACCAAGTGTCTATCCTGGTGATGTGCCAGCAAGGCCTCCTACAATAGTAGCTGGTTTACTTTATGAAGGTTTACAGCCTGATTTGCCCAAAAGAGCCAAAATTTATTCAAAAACAGGAGCATTTTCACAGAAATATATTTATTTGTTTTGGAAATATGAACTATATGTTAAAATTATAACGTTTTAATGTGCCACTTTTTTAGGTGACTGAAGGCCTTTATATTAAAAATAAAGTTGGGGGAAGAAGTTACTGTACTTCTATTGCACAGCCTGTTTGAAAAGAAATGAGTATTTAAGATTACCCTGCCTTTACTCCCACAGACTGAAAAAAACAACCATGTACTGATCTGTCAGCAGAAAAACACTTGTGCGAACCAGTGCTTCCATATACCTTTCCTATATTATGTGTACCTCAGCGGCTTTTATAAACAATACATGATTATAGTTGGGTGGGGCAAGTGGGTAGGGGAATCCAATCTTGGCATTTGCAAAGTCCTAGTTAAATGGCCTTCAATAGTGCTAATTACCAGTTGAAGCGGAAGAACAAAGGACTGGATTTAATATCGTGCCCCCTATCCTTTCCCAGAGCTGGGAAGACATTTTTCAGCAAGACATTTTACGACAGAGGCAGCAGTTACTTACAAGTTTAGAGCTAGTCACAGGTTTGTTTCTCAGAGCTGGGGGCCTGTAAGCTTGGGCAGCCTTGGGCTCGTCGTTCGGCGCTTTGCTCGGAGCAGCATATGTTACCGCCTTCGCTGGAAAGACGCCATCCAAAAAGGGTTGCCAGGCAACTTGCCAAAGTTCTGCGTTCTGCTGGACTTCATACTTGTATAGGACAGGGCCTGTGTAATGCCAGATCTTGTACCCATTCCCAACCCGCAGCCTTGGAGAACATGTAGCTGTTACAATATGTTCCCCATCAGGGCACCAGGCAAAGTACGTGGAATCCGAGGCCTGTGGTTTGGAAATGAGTTTGTAGTTTTTAACGTCCCAAACGTCCAGTTGCCCATTGAGATTCCCAAATCCAGCTAAGACCAAGATGTGTCCTTGAGGGCTGTAGTAGGCAGCATTGTGTGGGCCGGTTCCAAAGTCAAACACGGGGTCGCATTTCAGATTGAAGATTGTAGCCTTGGCAGGCATAAAACCATAGACGACACAAAACTCTGTGGAATTGGGGCTCCAGGTTGCATCATAAATAGGACCATTTTTTGCTAGAGAAAAAGGAAACAGTTGAATTTTTAAAAAACTGTTATATACATGTGCCTAAAGAAGGAATTGATTTTGAAGAACAGTTACAAGTCATGTTAGTTTCTGTTAACAAGCATAGGTATAACGTTAGCCTCCTTAAAACTTCAAGATATTAGAACAGGCCACCACAACTTGTAACCTGTGAAGCTGAAAACAGCCTTATTGTTCCTTAGCAGAGTGATTCAATAATCTTTTTTTTGCTGCCTATTTCGGATTGCATGTGTGAGTGCACACACACACACTGAAGGTGTGTATTTGTGTGTGGATTGTCAAGCATCTAGACACCACACTGTATGCCTGCTGTGCTACAGTAGGCTTGGAAGTACATAAGTTACTCAGGCCTACATTAGACTGTCATTATTCTACCACAGCCGGATAACTGCATCTCTCCGGCCACTACTGAGGAGCAGCAGTCAGCGAGCAGCCTGGCCACGTGATGAGAGAAACACCTCCTTATTCAGTGGCCAGAACACTGCCCAAGTTTCTTTCAGCAGGATTAGCCCTGAAAGGCTATTCCACAAGGGCCGCACATTTTTCTTTGTTTAGTTAATTCATTGCAATTAAAAACCTTAATCGGTTAAAACGGTCTACACGTTTTACAGATTTAAAGAGTAGTCTCATTAGTAGTAAACACTCTGGATATCGGGGCATTTGAAAGTATTTGAAAGCCCAGACACTGTTAAGAGGGCTTTACTTTCTTAAAACGAACAGGTACCCTTTTCTTACTTAAGTTGTCACACCCCAACTATCATGTGCTCAAGATGGATGATCTGTTTAAGCTTTGTAATACAGTGGTGCCCCGCAAGACAAATGCCTCGCAAGACGGAAAACCCGCAAGACGAAAGGGTTTTCTGTTTTCAGAGGCGCTTCGCAAGACGAATTTCCCTATGGGCTTGCTTCGCAAGACGAAAATGACGAAAATTTTTGAGGCTTTTTTTCGCTCCCCAACCCCTTTTTCTGAAGCGCTAAGCTGCTAATAGCCTTTTAGCAGCTAAACCTCTAATCCCTTAAGCCTTTAATAGCCGTTAATAGCCCTTAAACTGCCAATAGCGCTAATAGCGCTAATCCGCTAATGGGCTTGCTTCGCAAGACGAAAAAACCCCTAGACGAAAAGACTCGCGGAATGGATTCTTTTCGTCTTGCGAGGCACCACTGTATATACATTTGTTGAATTATAATAAGTGCGACAGATTAAAAGCAATTCAACAATTGGGGGTTGGGGCTTTAAAACTGATTTGGAGTCCTAGTTTTAACCACTTTCTTTTCCCAATTCAAGAATCAGGGGCTCCTTAACGGAATTAGGTGCTCCATCCTGTCCCCATCTCCTCTCTATAGTCCGCACTTTCGAGCTCAACTCTTATACTACCTCACTTCTTCTGAATGAATAGAACTTCAGATAGCAAAAGTCAAAACGAAAACATTCCAAAGGAATTTAATCTCTACAAGGTTGGTCATTAGAGCAAACACAGGAGACTGAAGTTTATTCCCAAAGAACATTACAGATCTTTTAGCATATATGGAGGACGATTTTTCAGTTCATTATACAATTACTAGGAGAGTCACTTACGTAGTTGTACGACAGCACTTTCCCCATTCGTTGCGATGTAATGCAGATTTTGTTCCCCATAATACGAAGCTCCCGTTTTATCAACTTCTGTACTAGCGATTACAAGCACAGCAGTAGCTATTTGGATATAAAAACAACAGTAATTAAATGTTTTCAGAAAGCAAACTACCCAATGATATTAATTTAAGGTTCAATAAAATGAAACTGGAATGCATGGCAGGGGCAGCAGCTCTTAAAGTACCAGCTGCTGGCGGTGGAACAACAACAGAGAGAGCAACAGTTTCTTGCAGGCACTGTGGAAGACAGGATGCTGGATGAGACAGATCCAGCAGGGCTCTTAGGTTCTTACATGTTGAACCCCCTTCTTCTCACTGACCAATTTGTACAGACTGTGGGGAAACCAGCAGCCTGGTAACATTTTCTGCTTTACTTGCTGCAGCAAAGGACTGTTCCACCATAGCTGAAGAATCATCATTTAGCAAGATAAATCCAACTTACAAATCTGCCTAATTTGTTTTTGAAATAGAGCTCATGTGCCATGGTGCACAGATCAGCCATTAGAGTTGTATTCGCACCGAGTTTATATAAACGTCCCAAAGACCGTTTATGGTCACTGTGCTTGCTATAGTAATGCCACAACCCACCTCCACCCAACATGTTTGCTTCCTGACCAGTATACAGTGGTACCTTGGGTTAAGTACTTAATTCGTTCCGGAGGTCCGTTCTTAACCTGAAGCACCACTTTAGCTAATGGGGCCTCCTGCTGCGGCTGCGCCGCCACTGCACGATTTCTGTTCTCATCCTGAAGCAAAGTTCTTAACTCGAGGTACTATTTCTGGGTTAGCAGAGTCTGTAACCTGAAGCGTATGTAACCCGAGGTAAAATTGTACTATAGACAACTCACTGGAATACCAGCAACCTCAGCGTGCAAGGACTGGAGTTCACTCACAGAAACAAAGCAAAAGATTCCTTTGCATGTGTAAAAGGCCCTCTGCACATTAATGTGATACTGTGGGAGAACTATAAAATGTGCCATGAAGTTGTATTTTCTTGGCAAAGCTTTGAAGACTGCATTACTGGTCAAAGAATTACAAGCATCCATTTATTACAGTATCCCTTGTGACGTTTTTAAAGATAGGCAATACATTTGGAACCTGTATAGCAGAAGCTCTGTTTAGAATGAATGGAAGATTTGCACAATTCATGCTGTTTGTCAATTTAGTCTATCTCAATGGCTTTTGAGTAATGCCTGTTACTCAAAAGCAAGTCTGATTGTACTCCCAAGGAAGGGTGCCTATGACAGCTGCATGCTGGGAGTTACAGGGGATGGGACTGGTCTGGAAGAGTAGCTGCAAGTATAGTTTAAATGCCATAGAAGAAAATTTCAATTAGCACTTAGAATTACAAAACACTTGCACTAGTTACCTACACAGAAGAACACAGAGAATCAATGCATTCACTTCTTGACAGATAAAGACAGGGGAAATTTGAAATTTCTTATACCTTTACTATTCCACAGCATCGTCACCTTATCAGCTTTAAAGAAACTCTTGTTGGCCAATGCAGATTGCGGGCCTCCAAAGTTTGGGTACTGATAGAGCCTTACGAAAGATGGAGCTCCTTTGCTTCCAGGAACATAGACAGCAACCTGTGTCAATAACATTTAATCAGCTTGGTAATACAATTCTTAAGAGCAGCACAAAAGACAGAAACGGAATAATTCATAAACTTTTTCAGGATTCCTACAAAATTAAAATGGTCGAAGAAATAAAAATCAAAAGGAGGCACCTTAGTTGGCTGATCCCCTGGCGATATCACAAAATCGGTGACTTTTTGCAAATGAAGTTTATTTGCAATTGTACCTGCAAAATCATAATTTTACTCAGGTTAATAAAAGTTACCTAAATAATTGTTAAATTGTGCTGCTTATGAGCCTATGCTAGTGGCAAGTAAAAAGCAAACACACACATAATGGTAAAGGCCTTCTTGACATAGTAGTATAACCCCTTCAAAATTGGTTTACACTAAAGCTATATATTCTCACAGCATGATGCAAGTGTATCACATCTATCTATCTATCTATCTATCTATCTATCTATCTATCATCTATCTATATTGGAGCAACAAACCACATTTTCTACAACTCTTAAAGCTTTTTCAGCTAAACTGTCTATATTTTAAGGGGTGCATTCAAAAAGTAAGTTTATACATGCATTCAGGCACAGCTCAAAGCAGCTCCTCAGCTTAAGTGTGGTCCAACCTCTTCTCTTAGCTATGTTCTTGAGTAGAGGTGAGGAACCTTAGACCTAAGAGTTGCATATGGCCCTCCAGGCCTCTGCCAGGCTCTCAGAAATCCCCCAACACTATACCCCTCACCAGACCTACTCTGCACCATCCTTGTAGTGATGTAAAATACCATGAAATGTGTAATAATCTCCTGCTTGCCTGTATGGAGGATGCAGCAATGTGTGGGTGCGAGTAGAAACTTCTGACTTTTGCATGGCTGGAATGCAACCTATACAAAAGTATCACACGCTTTTTGCCTCTGGCCCTTGCCCATCTCTGGTACGCATCCCTGCAAAAGGTTCCCCTATGAGAGAGCTTGGTCCTTGGGCTTTTCTTGAGTAAGTTAGCTACTTTGCTTCAGGCTGTCTTCACACTGTTGAATCAAGTGCTCCTATCTCTTTTATGTATCTGAGAGTCTGCCTCCAAACACCATTACATTTCCCAAAGGGCAAGCAGCTTCCTCCCTTAATGCTTAAACTAGACATTGGTCATGAGTCCCTACTGCTGATGCCTTGGCAAATTCCAAGCGTAAGTCACTGCTCATGATTAGTTAGAGCATCTGCAACAGGTTCAGAAAAGTTACCTGTGCAAGACTGTCTACCTGGAGCCCAGGTTTGGCTGCGGCTTACCAGGACTCATTTGCCCTCAATGTGAATGGGTGTGTCTGCACTGCCAGTGTGATGTTGTTGCATCACATACAGTGGTACCTCGCAAGACGAATGCCTCACAAGACGAAAGAGTTTTTTGTTTTTTGAGTTGCTTCGCAAGACGAATTTCCCTATGGGCTTGCTTGGCAGGACGAAAACGTCTTGCGCCTTCCATCAATGCATTCCTATGGGAAACCGTCAATGCATTTCCTATGGGAAACCGTGCTTCGCAAGACGAAAAATTCACAAGACGAAAAAACTCGTGGAACAAATTAATTTTGTCTTGCGAGGCACCACTGTATTGCATATGGCTACTCAACCTCATATCTGCCTCCGTCACCACATTCAAGTAGCAACCATTTACACTTGCCTTGGAGAAAGTTCCACTGACCACAGTGGGGCTTACTTCCGAGTGAACTTACAAAAGGTTCCTCTCTTACGAGTTTGTCTCTCATTATCTTCATCTCTGGCTGAACCACAGGAGCAATTAATTCACAGACCTACCTGGCATTGCTGCCCCCTCTGTAAGGACCACTTTCTAAAAACATTTTTCAGAACTATTTCTGATTTTCATCCATTCAAGTATTCCTTAGGTATTAGGCCAATGTGGATTTTGTACTATAGAAGGGAGCTTCAAAACTGTATCAAGGCCCTCAATAAACGCTATGGTTCCCCAGAATCGGTCAACTGTGATAAATGCAGGCGCTCAAAACACAAGAGAAATAAAGGCAAACTAAGAGGGAAAGCTTATCTAGAGAACAAGAAAGGGCTTGCATACTGAAGTTGTTGTTTTCAAAGAAGTGCAGTTCATTGTTAACACTCCTGGCGCATATGCTTTCATCATCTGACCAGCAAGGGCACCTAATGGTTAGAGAGGGGGGCAAGGGATTTAGAAACGTGGTTTGAAAATGTTTAAGAATTATTCAATTAGGAAAAAAGTATTGAAATGGTTACTGGTGCTATTCTTCAATTATCCCACTGCTTTCGTCCTGGTCTGCTAAGACAGGCTGACATCCAATGACATCGCCTCACCAACAGAACAAATTTCCCTTGTGCAGTGAAACACATACTTCCTCTCTTTACTCTGCAACCCCCTACATGCCCCAAAAATCTGCTCTGGGAGTTTAGGGGACCTTTTGGAGCAGATTTGTGTTGGGGGAAGTCCTACTGCATGAGTAGAAGTCTTCTTCCGTGATGTCAAATATTGCTCACCATCTACAGGGTTGCTTGAAATGAAATATACCATGTTATGAACTGCAGAACAAAATCAGATACTGCAACTTCAAGTACAAAAGTTTTCAAGTCGCTTTCATGAATAATAAATTATCCTGAATGCTACTTACCAGTTCTGCATCTTTTTCTGGATGAACGATTTTAAGAACTTTCCAGTATTCACATCAAAAAGTTGAAGGTTCGGCACTCCTGCTCCTCCATCTTTAGAAGCTACAACAAACAACATATATTGCAGTGGTGACCTTCAAAATAAGCACTAGATCTCCTTCCCTAATCTACAACATCCTGACCATGGGTTTTGTTGATGCGTTTTGTTAATGCCTTGTAGGGAATGCTATACTAGAGGCTAGCACACAAGGACAAGAAAACAGGATGTTTTCTTTAGCATTTGCTTTCACGGATCCCATATCTGTAAGTGTGAAAAAATATTTTCCTTCTTAAACAAACCTAGACACAACAGGTTTTTCCCGAAATAAAAATTCTCAGTCCCTGACACTCTTTAGAGATGCAATACGCAAGTTTATTTAAAATCCTTTATAAACCTCTTAATAGTTCACAAATGGTTCAAACGTAGTGTGCAGTCTAAAAAAATACCTAGTTAAAACTTTAAAACAAAAAGACAACCTAAAACCAGTAAAACAGCAACATAGAAACACATAAAAGTATGTAAAAAGTGATTACAACAGATATTCAGAAGATTCAATCACATAAAACAGGGTCTAATCTTAGAGGGTCAGCAAAGGCCCGGGCTTATCCTATCAGATAAATTTACCCTCCGATGTCAAAATCCTTTGTAGATGCATTTTTTTGGCAAGAGTCACTCTATTCTTTGCTTGAGTTCATCTGGCACTAGTTGTGCCAAACAGTAATACATTTACTCTCCATTTGCGGGCCAAACGAGATGTGACATGGGAGATTCAACTGCAGATCTGCCAATGCCATTTCCTTTTACCTAAGAGCAGCCACAGGGGAAATGGAATCAGGGCTGCTGCAGTGCTGGATGATTTTTTTTTTAACCCATTCCCTGGTTTAAATGCTTGCTCTCTGCCTACCCGAACCCCTGTCACTAGAAACCACTGTCTGGGGTGGGTAGACAAGCAAGATCTCTCTTCCCCTGCCTCACAGCTAACAGCAGTTTTAGGGGGACAATTTAAGCGGGAAAAACTGCAGGGTGTGTTTTAATCCATTCCCTGTGCTATGGCTCTGATCTAAACCCCTAACTCCCTCCCCAAACACATACAGACACAGACACACACTCACTCCTGCCTTTAGAGAAAGAAAATAGCATCACATCTAATTGAGTATGCACTGGTTTTAGTTGGGGGCATGATGTCTGGAAGGCCTTGAACTGTGTTGGATGATGAATCAGACATAATGACTTGTTGGTGCTTTCCATCAGTATGATTCTTTCCATTATTATTATTATTAACTTACTGTAGCCTTCCCTAACCTGCTGCTCTAGGCTACAGCTCCCATCACCGTGCATAATGGTTTTATGTGTTTCAAAACTGAAGTGATTTTTATCTATTTTAAAATTGCATTTTTTATAGTAGTGATTCTTATCTATTTTATAACCGTACTTTCCACTTGTTGCAACCTGCCGCTGGTGAAAAGCAGGTAATAAATTTTACAAATATATAAGTCCTCATTGGCTATGCTGGCTACAACTAATGGGAGCTGGAGTCAAAAGCATCTGATGGGCACAAGATTGGCGAAGGCTGGCTGACACTAACAACAGAGAATAAGTGTGTGGGGGGGGATCCTAAGGAAGAAATGCAAGTCCCTCTCCTGAAGAGCTTGCAGTCTATATTGAAGGGCATAGCAATGGGAAATTGGAAAAAGGAAAGTCAAGGGTACCATACACAACTTATTACTATGACACTTCAGAAGGAAGCTTTTTTATTTTTCTTCTGTATTCTTACAATCCTAGCATACAAGAGGTTGCCGTATTTATGAACCTTCCAATGTTTACAACATGCACGACTGCAGCCATGTGTACACTGAAGGAAGCTGGAGCAGACAGCTGAAGTACTCACTTGTGTAGGGCTGCCATGTTACCAGGACATTGCTCTTTGGAGAGAATTCAAGGCAAACTGTCTTCGGCTGATCAAAAGAACGCAGCACCTCATGGCTGGTGACATTCACGATGTTTACTCTGGAAGCAAAAGAGGTAACTTCAACAAAGCTTGATTAGGGTGGTTAATTTATAGCAGGCTTTATTTGTTCGGTGCCAAATTTGCTTTCTTTTGAACCACTTAATAGAATACAGTGGTGCCCTGCAAGACGAATGCCTCGCAAGATGGAAAACCCGCTAGACGAAAGGGTTTTCCGTTTTCAGAGGTGCTTCGCAGGACGAATTTCTCTATGGGCTTGCTTTGCAAGACGAAAATGTCTTGCGATTCTTGAGGTTTTTCCCCGCTCCCCACCCCCTTTTTCTAAGGCGCTAAGCTGCTAATAGCCTTTTAGCAGCTAATCCGCTAATCCCTTAAGCCTTTAATAGCCGCTAATAGCCGCTAAACCGCTAATAGCGCTAATCCGCTAATAGGGTTGCTTCGCAAGACGAAAAAACCGCTAGACGAAGAGACTCGCGGAACGGATTAATTTCGTCTTGCGAGGCACCACTGTATAGAACTATATTTCCACTTACCATACTGTTCAATATTTCACTAATATAATATTTTTTTTCTATCAAGGTTGCATACCTTTGGGGGGTAACCTAGCAATACTATGACAGCAACAGGCAGATCCAAGGCCAAAGGTAGATAGGGAAACCCTTCTCTCTCTGCCATCTCTTTCCACCATTTTGTTCCCTCCCAGACAATCACATATTAGGCTGAGGGCTGCAGGTTGCCCGCTGCTTAAGTTTCCTCAGTGTGTAACCACCAAACTCCAAACCTTCAAAGACTCGTGTGCACACGTTTCACTACCATGCCCTTGAGACTGAAGTCATGCAAGAGTCACATTGCAAATGACTGTGATAAGAGAACCTTTCTATTTTTGGCCTATTCACACACTACTTCGTCCCAATTGGCACAAAGTAAGATTGGGGAGCTGGCCTCAGGTTAAGCAGTAACAGTCCCATCTGCTATATGTTAAGTGATATCTAAACTGCTGAGAATGGCACACATGTGCAATACAATACTCCAAGAACAACAAAACAGAACTAACATCTCTGGAAATGTAGTAATTCAAAATGGAAAGGGGAGGATATTCAGTTTCAGAAACTACAATCCTACACATGCTTAGGTCAATGCATTTCAGTAAGCTAAGCCCGCCCAACTGCATCCATGATTCAAGCATTTTAGGCTGTCAATCCTACCAATCTAATCCTACCATCTGGGAAGCAATGCGTAAATTGGACAGAATTGTATGTGTTGGTAAAGCTTTAATCCTGTCCACTCTTCCTGGAAGTTCAATTGAGAACTGACTGAGGTTGGTTTTGAATGAACATACCTACAAATACATGTATTTGTATTTCCTCAAGCAATTTTTTTAACACGCTTTGCACAATTGAATATAGGCCCCCAAACTTCTTAACAAATGTTTAAAAAGGAAGGAGTTATACTGACTGTTCTCCATTGCACCAAGCAAAAAGGGAACCATCCTTGCTGAAAGCAAAAACTTTGCTGTTTTTCCCAGACTCCCTGGAAAAACAAATACATTTCTATCACAATTAAAGTATATGACACAAAATGCATAGAAAAATATTAATAGACTGTGTTCGATAAATATCCCTAGCAGTATATAAGTATACCAATTCTTACTTGTTATTGATTAACATCTGAATGTAATCAATTAGATATAGTTTTGATCATTTATGTGAAGCATTATCCATCGGTTGCCACCACCTCGTAAAGAGCTCTCCTTGACCAGGCTGTCCTTGACTCATAACATTGGATCCTATTATTACTGATTTTTTGTTTTTATACTGTTTCACTGTTTTCTACGTTGTATCTTTGTTTTTATGACACTGTTTTATTGTCTTTGTGTTATGCTTTTGCTTACAATGTTTTAGAAATGCTTTCAATAAATAAATAAAATTCCAATTCAAAATAGCACTTAACAATAGAGAAAAGTGAAGTACCTTTGAAATGCTGTATTCTCTGTGAAAAGAGGAGGCCCATTCACCATATAGAGTCCTTCAGATCCTCGCACTAGCAAAAAAAAAAAAAGCATTTATTTCACACTAATAGAATTAGCACTTAATGTTTACATTTAAAAAGCCTATTTTAATGATCATAAGGTAAAGGTAAAGGTACCCCTGCCCGTACGGGCCAGTCTTGACAGACTCTAGGGTTGTGCGCCCATCTCACTCAAGAGGCCAGGGGCCAGCGCTGTCCGGAGACACTTCCGGGTCACGTGGCCAGCGTGACATCGCTGCTCTGGCGAGCCAGAGCCGCACACGGAAACGCCGTTTACCTTCCCGCTAGTAAGCGGTACCTATTTATCTACTTGCACTTTGATGTGCTTTCGAACTGCTAGGTTGGCAGGCGCTGGGACCGAACAACGGGAGCGCACCCCGCCGCGGGGATTCGAACCACCGACCTTTCGATCGGCAAGCCCTAGGTGCTGAGGCTTTTACCCACAGCGCCACCCGCGTCCCTTTTAATGATCATACCTCACATTAATAAGCTGAGATATTAATATTAGTAGGTGCCCCTTTGCTCCTCAAGCCTTCAAATAACAATTTCCCACTTCATCTGAATCAACTTTATAGTTTGGCAGCTTCAGAACAAGCAACAGTCATAAACTCAACTTCATACCGTGCTTTTTCTGAAGTTGGTAGCCAGTTTCCTTGTTTGGACAAAAGGGAAATGATGGTGAAATAAGAGGCTTCCTGATTTGATTATTCATGCTAGAAAGGAATAAGTGAAGTTGCTGTGAGCATAGGGAAGTGTTTCACACATATCTAGGCCTATTAAGCAGAAAAATGACTGTCTGAATACAGTCAAAGTTTGAGGCTTGAATACTTGTATCTTTGCAGGGGAATGGCCAAGTTTATACTGAGAATTAGAATTATTGATTAAATATAAATAAATGGCAGTCACACATTCACTGGGATGGGCACCTATCAATAACCTTACTGTTGCATTCTGGGCCAGATGAAGTTTCCAGAGATTTTTCAGAGGCAGTCTCACATAAGCCTGGTTGACACAATACCAAGCCATGTTTTATTTAACAAACCGCAGGTTAACCACAAGTTCTCACACAGATGATCATACAAATAAAAATTTCTCCAATAATTGTTTCATGCTGCTCTTGTCTCATTTGCTACTGGTTCTTTGGGTGAACAACCAGGTAGGTCATCAAATAAATACACATCTCCAAGACATAGTTAAAACAAACCAAGATTTGTAAGCCAACAGCGAAGCATGGCTTCAGATTATGATTTGTTGTCCACAATCAAGGCATAGTTAAGCTGCTGAGCAGGGGCCATATATAACACTAACCTATGGTTTAATGAACCATAGTTTAGTGTTATGTGCAAACTAGCCCATTGACTTTGCTATAGTTACTCATTATATACATAACTAAAGCAGGTCTGAGCTTCCTAGAAATGCGTGCACTTGCCACACCAATGTAAGCTTGGTAAAAAGCACACCCACCCCCCACAGCTGCCACCGCCTGTCTAGACATGAACAAAGCTGGGTCCAGGAGTACCCCAAGACTACATGCCTGATTTTTCAAAAGTTGTACTACCCTATATAATACAAGCTGAACCCTATCACCAGAGCACCTACGTTTTCCTTTAAAACTTATGAGTTCTGCTTGCTATAAAAAAGAAGGGGGAACTGCAAATAAAGAACTCAATAGAAAATTGGGGCAGAAAAAAATTGCAAAGATGGCACTATCTCCTTCAGCCTAACTTTCAAAACCTGTCTCAGTTGTAACCTGGCAACCACAGTATGACACATAGGGCTCCCACACCTTTAATTTTGTAGTTTAAGAAGGCACAAAGTTTCTCACCTCTTGCAGGCTTATGGCATGACATACATTACCCTCCAAAATCATTAAAATTATAAAAAGTATAGGAACTCTGTCCTATGTTGCTTTCAGATACTCTAGGCTTAAATGATTTTGAGATCAGGTCACATTAATGACTTAAAAGTAAGTTATCTACTGGGAGTTTTTACATCAAATACTGAATCCCAATAGTGCAATTACTGCATTGTTGAACCCACTTCTACATAGAAACATAAGAAGCTACCTTTTGCCGAGTCAGCTATTGGTCCATCTAACTCAGTACTGTACTTAACTGGCAGCTCTCTAGGGTTTCAGGAAGGAGTCTCTCCTAGTCCTTCATGCAAATGCCAGTGACTGAACATGGGACTTTCTGCATGCAATGCGGTTGCTCAATCACTGAGCTATGGCCCTTCTAACTTAGGAGAGGCAATAGAGTCTGAAACTGATATCCACAGATGAGATTCAAAAGGGAGATGCGGGGGGGGGGGGTGTATTTTGCGTGTGCATGCACATAAGCATGTGCAACTGTCCATATCATTGCTGTAAAGCCTGATCCTATGCATATTTCCTCGTTAGAAAAATCGCTTAGGATTTGCTCCACAGACTAAATGGATAGGACTGCAGCTTTACTCGTTGGTAGAGAAGCCCTATGAAACTCAGTGGCCCTCAGTCCCAGGTAAAACATCTAAGAGTGTGATCCTAGGAATACTGAGTAGGAGGAAGCCACACTGGGTGCTTTGCCCTTTACCTCCGAGTAAGGCGATAGAACTCATACACGCTTGCATTTGAAGAAGCCCCAATAAGCTTTTCAGGTCTTTGCATCTAAGTAAATTAATAAGAATCTGCTTTAGACCAAGCCATGCCATTAGTCCATCAAGCTCAGTTACTGTCTTCCGTGATGAAGTCAGGGACTCTCACGGCTCTGGACAACGATTTTAGGGGGGAGACACACAAATTCCTTTAGCTGACAACGTGTCATGCTTAACTTGCTTCAAAGTGCAGTAAGCTAGCGCTGTCGCCTTGGGAGTCTTGCGCGCTCTTTCTGCTTAGCTTAGGGGGGCCCTGGACTTCCGTCCCGAAGTCTTGCCCCGCCTGCCTATTCCTCAAGGAGCAGCAGCCGCCCGCTTGAGTATGAATGCGCTCCGCTACTGAGGAACGGCGCTTCCCCGGGAGACCTTTAGGATCGCCCTGCGCAACGCGCAGGACTTCCCTCGCGCAACTCCGGCACGAGGATGCAGCTGAAACGGACACGGGGACAACACGCAGCGCCCCAGAGCAGCCGCCATAATGCACGCGGCGCTACATCGAAAAATAAAAAAAGATTTGTTAAAAAAACAGGCAACTTATGGATTCGCCCGCCTCAACCCACCTGCCAGAAGCGGCGTGGGTGGCGCCATCTTGAGCCAGGCCCAACCTTTTCTCCTTCCGGGTCGCGGGGGTCACGGCTCAGGACAGTACACGTCTCTCCTCCGCCAGCTCAAGAGCGGACGCCTTTTTCCGGGGTGACGTGTAGCAACCTCTCGGGAGGGGCGGGGCGGAGAGTTTCCCACGTCACGCGGCCTCCGCCCATTTCTGCCGGCCACCTTTAGCGTTAGACGGCGAAACGAAGAAGAGCAAAACCTGAGGGGAGAGGCGGTCGCTTCCGGGTTGGCGGCGGCGGCGGCTCCGCCTCCCCGCTTCCGGAGGGCGGGGCATGCGCTAGGGGCAGTTTGCTGCTTACGCGGCGGCTCGGCCGGAGGGAGCGCGTCAGGCAGTTCGGTCTATTCCCCCCTCCCTTCCCTTCACGCTGCCCTCCCCTCACGCGCTTCATCCTCCTCCTCACACAAGCAGCGCGGCCACAGCTCAGTCGCGGCGTCTGTCTGTCAGGCAGCAGCAGCGGCGGCGGCCAAGATGGTGGCGAAGCAGCGGATCCGGATGGCCAACGAGAAGCACAGCAAGAACATCACGCAGCGCGGGAACGTGGCCAAGACCTCGGTAGGGTCTCCTTCGCGGAGGAGGCCTCGGAAACCTCTTCTCCCCTTTCCCCTCAGCGCCCTCCTGCGACCGGGGAGGGCGGGGGTCCGTCTCCCCCTGCCGGTTTGCCTCTCGCGCGGGAAGCAGCCTCTGAAGGGGGAAACGCGCGAGGAAGATGGGAGGCGGTGTGGGAGGGGGGGCTTGGCCTTTAACCGGTTCCTGAGGGGCTGAGGAGGAAGAGGAGGATGGGGGGGGGGAATGCGGGGATCGTGGCCTCCCCCCCCCCGGCCGCTGAGGGGCGGCTACCCCCGAAAGAACCCCCCCCTCCTTCTCTTCCTTTTCTTCTTCCTCCTCTTCTTCTTCCTCACCCGAGCCGTCCTGACACGCTGGCTCTTCCCACAGAGAAACGCCCCCGAGGAGAAGGCGTCGGTGGGGCCCTGGCTGCTGGCCTTGTTCATCTTCGTGGTGTGCGGATCGGGTAAGCGCTGGCAGCTGGGCGGGATTGGGTCCCTTGTCCAACATCTCCATCAAGGGAATTTGATTTTTTTGGGTGGGGGGTGGTTTTCAGGTGGGGTACCCCTTCCAGCCAGAAAGGTCTTGGGTTAGCAAAGGTAAACAAGCTGCGTTCATCTCAATAAGTTTTTTTGGTTGGCGGCGACACTTGTTTGCTTCCCACAGATGTTCCCCTGTGCTTCTCTGGTGTCCCGTAGTTTGTGGTCCTTAAATTGTTGGTTAGATTTGCCAAGACGTGATCAGGGAGAAGGAGGCGGTTCTCCTCTTAGAAGAGGCATTTTCTTTTTCTTTTTGAGTGGTGGAAGGTGTTTTCGCCTAAAAGGGGGGCAAGCGCTGCTTCTCGCAAGTGGTGGGATGGGGAGCAGATGTTCAGAAACATCTGGAGAGGTGTAGTGGATTTGCTGGGCAAGGTGGACCCCTAGGGCTGCTGCTGGCGTTGAGTGCCATATGGGCAACTCTGCCATATGGGCAACTCTACCATTGGACATTATTCAGTTATCGGGAGTTACCAGTTTAGCCCTTAGGTTCTCACATTGGTACTTTTTCATCATAGCTGTATTGGTTTGTTTGTTTGTTTTTAAAAAACCTTCTTAAAATTACTAGACAATATATTGGAATCCCTCTACACGTACACACACGTTTCCTGACTTGATTGGGCTAGTGATATTTGCCCACTTTTTATGAATAACCCCCCACCGCACACTGATCTTTATGTACATCTGTAGCAATGAGGACTTGCAAAAGATAAAGGCATCCTTAGAATTTTAGTTTCTCAATGCTGTCTTAAACTTGTTTTCCTAGACGTGACCCACAAATCCCAGTGGTATTGTCTGTCTAAAGTACCTGTGTTCAGGTTTGCACAGCAGACTAATATAGCTGGCCTTTTGGAAGTTGCTATTTGAGGCTTACCCGTTTAAATAGCAAATTGCAAGTAAGGTAATTTTTCCGGTACACCAGGTGGCTCAGGACAGAGCTTCACAAAAAGAAAGAAAGCATATGCAAAACAGATTTCCTGAACACCGTCAGGGAACACTGTTAACAATATGTGATGGTTCACCTAGTTCTATAAGCTTATCGGCTCCAATTATTATATCCTTAGGAGTTGTGTTGATGGTTACAAAGAAGATAAGGAGAGTAATAGTTATTATTACTTAAATGAGGGGCTTTATTCACATGAAGTTTGCCTACTTCACAAATGGAGGAGACTGGTATCTTATTGTGGGTTCATAGCTGTTTTTAAATGTCATGCTTATACCCCTTATTGTGGCTACTTAGTTGTAGACGTAGCAAGCAGTGATCTAAACCAATAGGTTACAAGTGTGCTGTCAATAGCAGTTTTATACACTATGCTGAAAACAGGAAGATTTACATTGGCAACCATTGCTTTCTTTTAAAACAGCCTTCCTATCCACACTTACCTGAGAGTATGTTCTACTGTACATGGATCAGTTCACTTCTGAGTTATTATGTGTAGGACTGAGTGGGAAGTCATATTGCTGAAATCAAAACTGCTAATTAAAATAGGTTGATTTCAGCTGAGAAAACAGGCAAAATTTTGTGCCATATGGTATAGTTTCACACTTCATTTGGTCTTTCTAATGTGGCTTTCTTGGAATATATTTATATAAAATTGGGAGTAGTAAAATGTTCTGTCTTACACATCTTAGTAAAATCAAGTGGCACTTGTTCAAAGGTTTTCTGAAATCAGGTTTACTCAGTGTATATAACAATGCCAATGTACATAACTCTTTAAAATGGTGCATCATTTGATATATTCTAACAGCAACATCTAAACCTGTTTCCTTTTGCAGCTATCTTCCAGATTATTCAGAGTATCAGAATGGGCATGTGAAGGAGCTGATCCTTAAACAAGATTGTTATATTATCTCCTGTGAACTATGAACTCTCATTCCTGATGTTTGATAACTTGGAATTTAAATTAGCTGTCGTCTTGCTTCTGAAGAACTTTCCATGTTGACCATATGTCATTCCAGGTTCCTTCACAAGTCATTCCAAGTTTTTTAGTCCATGCCACAGTGCCTTGAAAAAGCACCACATGTATAAAGCAATAAAGAGTTATTGTTAACTTACAATCGTGGACCTACTTATTCTGTGAATCAAACCCATGCTTTATGTTAGTATATTAAAGTGTAAGCAGTGTAGATACTTAGTGACTGCATTATATGTAAACACCGGTCTTTCTTATGTTTCTTCTGTATAAATGGAAGTTGTTTTATTTAAAATGGAGAAGTTAAGCTTATCAAACAGTGATTGTATGACTAGTTCAAAACACACTCAAGCAACTCGGTCAATGGATGTGTGCTGTGGTTTTTGCTTATCTAAAAAGAACATCTGTATGTGGTAGCTTAGTTTGACCTTAGCATGTGGCAACTTAATAAGTCTCAAATTGTTCTGATAGAAGACCTTACCCTATGCTTCTTGGAATATTGTTTTAATAAAACAATGTAGTTAAAACCAATGGTTTAATTGACCATATACATAAAAGAACAAACCCCTTCAGTCTTAAAAAGCACCAGAAGTTTTACAAAATGCTTAATTGTTGTTATGCTGTACTTGAGTGTCAATGTTTCTCATGTCATCATTCCTTTCTTTGGGGTGGTTAATCCTCTTGGGAGCAACTGAAACTTAAGTGTAAAACATCACATGGTAACTTGTTCCACGATACTATAATGTTCTTGATAGCCCACCCAAAGAGCACTAACATGCCTGCATCCTGAATAGTTCCCCCGTTCAGCTGATTATTTAACCAATCCAGAGTTTTATATTGCTGTGACTTAAATCTTTTTTTAAAAGAATCCTACAGCATTTTAATTTCATAGAAATCAAAACAATGTAAGAGTAAGTGGGTTGTATTTTCACAGGCTAGTAGACACAACTGAAGTATCCATCTTGCTGCAGAACATAGGTAAATATGAGGTTGGGCACTCTTCCAGGGAATGCCTTCACAAACAGGTAATTGGACCACAAATAAACTACTTAAAGGGCTACGTGAGGGGAAAGTTAACTAGGTAAATTGCTCTGTAATTTTGCAGGGTTGCATTGCTGATGGGCAGGTGACTGGAAGGCTACATTTCTTACCATTAGCTGTCAGCACATTCTGTAAATGAGAAATGCTTGTTTGTAATCTAAGAACTATTTCCAATAAATTACTTTAAAATCTGAGGTGCGTTAATTTCTTTAAGTCCTTAACTTAAGTCTTTATTCAGGTAATAATAACCCTGCGATTCTTACGGGGAAATGGTTATATTAAGGGCACAGCACCGTGCTCAATTTATAATAACTTTTGAGCCCTCTAGGATATTCTGCATAGCCCATGCTAGTGATATAATGTCAGCATCAAGGTTTTGCTGATGTTGACTCAACATTGTTGGCACAGCTGTCAAAGGTGAGTGTCACTGGGGGAAGAGCAGGCTTAGTGTGAATTGAACAGGTCCCTCAGATTCTACCCTTGAGTACTGACAAGTTAAGTTACACCCACAAAAGAGATCGTGTAAATCAAAACATTCCTATTAGTGGAGAGTCAGAAAAGTCTTCCTGCCATCTACTCACATCACTGCAGTGAAGCATAGGATTCAGACTGGCACACATAGAATAGTGTAGAAACCCTTAACACGGAGTCCATTTCTCAGATGCCAGCACATGCAGCTCTTATCTCTGGTCTTAAGCCCTGCACACCAAAGGGAATATTGATGTTGAGAACTGTGGAGAAACGCTTAAGAATAAAACTTGTGAAGACCCTCAGGACACCCAGCAAGAACCTTTGTACCACTCCGCAGGTAAGTAGATGGGGGGAGCTTGACTTAAGCTTTAAACTATGGCTGTACAGATGTCTCCCATGTCTCTCTCCCACTTTCCAGCCTCTGTCCTTTACAGTGTTCAGCGGTGTATTGGCTAATCCTTCCTCAGCAGCTGGTGACACCATCGCATGGTTAGAAGGCACTGTGTAGAGAAGGGGCATTGGGGCCTGTGAACCATCAAATTCAGGTAAGCTCACTAGTGATTGAAGGGCACTCCTATCAAACCATCCTTACTATTGACTAAGCTATCATAACATCCTTTGCTCTGCAGAATTGCAGCCCAGCCACATGGAGATCATTCAGTCACTACACATTGCAGTTTCCTAGCTGGGAGAAGAGTGTTCCTCTGAGGAGCAGTTAGGTGGCAGCACTCTCACAAACACATACTGGACATCTAGGTCCAAGACCTTCCTGTCAACTGCTGGCCATTGATCTTTGCTGCCTTTTGGCCTCTTCCTGGACAGCTTTCAGGCAGGTGCAACAAGCAACATAGCTCTTATTCCTCTTGCCGTGCAGTGAGCAAAAGAAGCGTACCAGCAGTAGTAACCAGTATGATTCCAGCTGTTCCTCTGTGGCGTTGCCAACTTGATATTCTAGCGGGCTCATGTATCTTTTCAAGTTGCTTGCTCGGCAGTTGTGAATGCAGTGTGGAGATTGCACAATGTGGCAAATGACATCTAAGCTGCCGTGGAACTTTCAAGATCGCAGGAATCCTAAGCTAAGAATGTTGACAACTCTTACACCATGTGTCTTTCAGAACCTGCTAAAATGATGCTGTCCAGTAACTGCTGTCCACTTTGTTAGTGAAGATAAGCAGAGAGAGATCACTTCTATCCACCAAAGTTCTTTCTTGCCTTCTCTTACTTTGAGATATGACTCTGGGAGAGATGGGGTCTTAACCTACCATAACTTAGGGTAACTCTATCCTATGGTAAGCTGGCAGGTTCTTCTGAGTAATTGCCGCAATGAACAAAGCATTTAGTAGTTGAGGGAGGGAGGGAGAACAGATGACAAAATTTGGGGCAATAATCAAAGGAGCATGTGTCCTGTGAGCTGGCAGTCTGACTGCGCTGCTACCTCTCTGACACCCCTCAGATGTGTCCCTATTTGAGATGTCTCCCTGTTGTGCCGTCAAAAGCTTGGTTACAGTCATACTTTGGAAGTCGAGCAGCTTAGTTCCTGAATGTTTTGGCTCCCCAACGTTCCAAACCCAGAAGTGACTGTTCCGGTTTGCAAACTATTTTTGGAAGCCGAATGTCTGACGGGGCTTCCGCGGCTTCTGATTGGCTGCAGGAGCTTCCTGCAGCCAATCGGAAGCTGCGCTTTGGTTTTCAAGTGTTTTGGAAGTTGAACGAACTTCCGGAACAGATTCCATTCAACTTCCAAGGTACGACTGTATTAGCAATGGTTGTGTGATACAGGTGAATTTGAACACCTGTTTGTAGAGGGATTTCCAGACGTTCCTTATTGCTGAATTGCTGCTAGCCCAGGGGCTCTTTCAGTAGTGATTGGTGGGTTGCCTGTTGTGTATGGCTCGGGGGTGAGGTCTTGTAGATGTTTCCCTATTGCTGTGTGTGGAATGGGTCAGTCTATGCATGGCTATCGGGGCATTGTTGGCATGCTACTCTATGATTGGTGTCAGTGGTGTTGCCTTGGATGCTGGGGGAATGGGTAGCATTGTAGCTATGGTTTTTATAGTTCTAACTCTTCCCCCTCCTCCAGACTGGTGCTGAAAGTACATATGGGATCCTGACTAAATTATACTGGTGCAGCTAGGGTCACAGGAGTGCTATGTTACCCTGCAGTTCTGTTCAGTTATTTGGAAATAAGTTCCACTGGATCTGGTGCAAATGCAAAATAAATCACATAGTTTTGCCAAGTACATGGAAATGTGCCATTGTATCAATGTGCTTATGGCATAGTAATAATAATAAAAATAAAAAATAATTACTAGTCTTCTCTAGTTATTAATTACTAGTCGTCGTCTTTGGAGATCACTCGTAGCTGAGTAAGATTGTCTTCCATGAACACGGTTTTGGCAGTGAGTCCGTAAGTGACTGTGGAGACCAATTCTGGATCCACACGTCCTTCCACAGTGGGGACATAGGTTTCTGGGAGGTAGTTTATCACGGTGCCAAGCATGCCTTCCTCCTAGCACATTTTCCTTTTCATTCTGAGTTCAAGTGTCTTCAAAGCCCATGACATCTTTGGTAAATACTGTTCTCCAATTGGAGCGCTCGCAGTCCAGTGTTTCCCAGTTGTCAGTGTTTATACTACATTTTTTTCAGATTTGCCTCAAAAGAGTCATTAAACCTCTTTTGTTAACCACCAGCATTACGCCTTCCATTTTTAAGTTCGGAATAGAGTAGTTGCTTTGGAAGATGATAATCAGACATCTGCACAACGTGACCAGTTCAACAAAGTTGATGTTATTAGTTGATGTTGAAGAATCATTGCTTTGACACTGGTGGTCTTTGCTTCTTCCAGTATGGGCAGCTATCCTTCCACAAGTGCCAACATTGATGCTGAAATCCAGCATCGCCTGAGCTCTGCGAGTACATGCTTATGAAACATGGACCATTTATATACGCCATCTCCAGCTCCTCGAAAGATTCCATCAACTGTGTCTCTAGAAATTTTTATTACTGGTACTCCACCCATCTGGCTAGGTTGCCCCAGCCACTCTGAGCAGCTCATAAAAAACAGTGAAACATCAGATATTAAAAACTTGCTGATATAGGGCTGTCTTCAGATGTCTACAGAAGGTCAGATAGTTGGGACGACATCTCACAGGACAGGCGCCACTACCGAGAAGGCCCTCTGCCTGGTTCCCTGTAACGTCACATCTTGCAACAAGGGAACCACCAGAAGGCCCTCAGAGCTGGACCTCGGTACCTGGGCTGAACGATAGGGCCATTTAGGGCTTTAAAGGTTAGCAGCAATACTTTCAATTGTGCTCAGAAACATGCTGGGGCGTAATAAGCACCTTATCCCAAAAGATTTATTGCATGCCTTCAGCATGTAACAAAAGTGAGCATTAAGGCTTGTGAAATGCTAAGAGTGAGTGCCTCATCTGTCTGCAGGAGTATTGGCATTGTGATCTTGGACCATATTCAAACACAGAAGGAGAAGAAATTACAACCAGAAACCGAAGGGTCTGTTGGTTTTATGTCTGATCTCAGTAAAGCGGGTTCACTTAAGATAAAGTCCTATTTTGGTTTTCTGCTATGTCTGTTGAATGATACGGAGAATTTTGTTATTGAGATTGCCCACAGTCAATGAATAGTCTTAACAGTATAGTCATACCTTGGTTTTTGAACGGAATCCATTCCGGAACTCTGTTTGACTTCCGAAAGCATTCGAAAACCAAGGTGCAGCTTCCGATTGGCTGCAGGAGCTTCCTGCACTCAATCGGAAGCCATGTCAGACATTCGGCTTCCAAAAAAGTTCGCAAACTGAAACACTCCAGGGTTTGCGGCATTCAGGAGCCAAAACGTGAGTTGCAAGGCGTTCAAAAACCAAGGTACAACTGTATATGATCAGATACAGGTTTTATGAGCCTTGGACAAGAGACTATTTAAGCTACTCTGAACTCCTTGAAGGAAGAGGGTTCAAGTGTAAATCATATTCTGTTGGTTTTTTTCTACATCCCAGTAATCAATTTTTTAAAAAATAACCTCAATCATATTCTCCCACACCCCAGCAAACAAAATATTATTTAGGAAAAAACATGCAGTTACGCTAGCCAGCACTGGCTCCAACCTGATAAGCAAACCAGTTGAGCTAGAATAGTTATTTTGATTGGACAATGTCACCCCCTCTAAACATTTAAAGTAATATTTGTTGAAACTTGCCCTCTCCAAGTGAGATGAAATATTTTAAGCAAACTTCTCCAGCATTCCTTCTCAACTGAGAAGGCACAGTTAAATTTTTGTTCCATACAAGGTCAAACACTGTGAGTATCAAATGCATGACATGCAAGTATTAAGGGATAGTAACTTAATGCATCAGTTAATACCAAGATATACCCTGATGGTTAATAAATGAGAACCATATTTTGATAAAACAGATAGAGCATTTTATATTGTCGTTCAATACTGAATTGGCAGAAATATGTCCCGCACTATATAAATCTTTGCCATTTACTTCTGTTGGAAATATAAACTCTTTTCACATCAATATAGAACTAGTATTTTTAAAATCCTAAATTTATTGAGGGTAGCCGTTAAATTTCATGCGCAATATTGATTTTTACGTTTATTAGGTAGCCTGGCAAGTACATGACCTTGCCTTCAGGTGGAAATTCCTAATACCATTTAAAAGCCTCAATCATAACTAACTAAATAAACCAATAAGCAGTGAAGCAAAGCACAATCTATCCCGAAAAGATGCAAACAGCTTTGCACGTATGCACCTGTTAAGTTTCAAAGTCAAATATGTCATTGAATGCTTTCTAATGAATTAGTGCGATTCTCATGTGGTTTCCAGTAACTGGTATTCAGAAGCATACTACCTTGACATGAGCCAGCAGGGTTAGGAACCATTGGGCGCCTTATTCTCAATGGAGCCGTTGAGTTTTCTTTTATAGTCATCAAGGTTGTTGGCCATCACTGCTTCTTGTGGGTGCAGATTCCGTAGTTTGGCTGTGTGAAGTAGGGCTGGGAAATACCTGGTTTCCAACACTGTGATATATCACTAGCTAAACCAGGGGTCCCCAAACTAAGGCCCGCGGGTCGGATAAGGCCCAAGGGACTCGTTTATCCAGCCCGCAGCGACTCCCCCCACCGCTGCCGCCGCCCGCTCTTACCTGCGCTGCGCTGCGCGGCTGCCCACTTCCAGGTCGGAGGAGCACTGGAAATAGCTTGTGCACATGCGCAAGCGTTTCCGGTGCACATCCGGGTCGGAGGAGGCCCTTGCACATGCGCACAAGCTATTTCCAGTGCTCCTCAGACCCAGAAGTGCGCTGGAAATAGCGTGTGCGCACGCATATGGGCACACGCTCTCCAGCCCACCGCGCGATCGGCTCTGGAGACACCCGCCCAAGGCGTGGTAAGTTTGCTGACCCCTGAGCTAAACACTGCGATATACTGATATGTCACAATGTCTAAAATAAGCATGGATCTATGTGGAGGTATTGGCTGGCTTCACAGTGTTTCCCACATTGTGATTTTTGCATAGCATGCGCACGCACACATCATGATTTGCAATATATTGCCGGGTCAAAAACTATGAAACTGATATCATGATATGGACTTCAAACTGGTTTTGGATGGTATATCGATATATTGCCCCGCCCTAATGTGAAGGAGTACTTTCTTTGCCCGAATCTTCATTGAATGCTCCTGATTTCCAGTATTATGAGACATTTGACAGAGTGCCTTAGACCCCTACTTGGCTCCTACTGGCATCTGGGATGAGGGAGACTACAAGCAGGTTGTGGGCACTTGAAGACAATGGAACAAGCCCTCCCCAACCCCAGTAGCTACTGCACTTTCCAGCTCTCATCTTTGGGCCTGCCCACCATCCAATTATTCAGCATGCAGTGTCCTCTCTGGGCATAGCATGTTAGGTAATTTGTGAGTGGAAATGGCCACAGCACATAACAGCCGTTCGCATTCGAACGGCTTCCCGTTCGCATTCGAAGCCCCAGCCTGCTCACTAGAATTTTCCTTGCTAGTGGCTCCTGCTTCTTGAAAAAAACCTCAGGCAGTGCTTGTCTTTAGCGGTGAGAGGAGGAAGCTGTGGGTGGTTTCTTCCCTCCAGCAGGATCAGGATAAGAAACGAGACCAGCAGGATGGCAGAGAAGAAATAGTAACTGAGAAGAAATGGGTGTATTCTACCCTTTGGGAGTGAGGACAGTGGCAAGTCAGTCAAAGAGAATCTGATGCCCTTAATTCTATCCCTCTCTCATTCCATTTTCCCCATGTGCATGTTTATTTAAATTATTTAAATTAAATTTTGCCACAAAGGGAGATGGTGTGTGTGTGTGTGTGTTCCTGGTTGTTTGCTTTTCTAACTTCTATAAATGCTTATCAGTGCAAGGAGAAATAATTCAAGCAGGTTATTCTCTCTCTCTCTCTCTCTCTCTCTCCCTCTCTCCCTCTCTCTCACACACACACAGACACACACTTGCTAAACAGCGAAGCAAGAACCAAGGCTTGGTTTGAATAAGATGTTTTTCCTGAAGCAAGTGCATTACCAATTAGGGAGTGGAAAAGTTTACAGGAGCTTTTTTAAGCATTTACCTGAGAGTAAGCCCAGTTGAACTTGGTGAGGTTTACTTATGTGTAGACATGTATATAATCAACTGGTTATGGTTCCACAGAATTCAAATGGCAATGCAATGGAATAAAATACAACATAAGAAATAAAAGAAGCAATGAAAATGCAATCAAAAATCAATGAGAAATCCACAGAAATGTGGTGGACCACCTGAATGAAGCTTGTGGACCAGCTTGGGCACTTCCATCATGGTGTATTCTGATTCACAACTTGAACCTAATTATGGACCTTGAGCTTGTTTGAAGGTTCTATCGGGAGTGCAGCTATCTTGACTGAAGAACGGTACACTCCTTCTATCTGGGATGATCGGCCTCTTCCACTGAGCATGCAGGTTTGGGAGGGATAGGTGGCACCCGCCTAGCCAGTCAGATCAGCTGAATCTACCCTGGTGATCAGTGGGGTGGCAGATGTTACAGTCAAATCACCCTCACATCCACTTGAACCTAATTATTAAGATTCAGATAAAGAATCGTGACTCAGTTGATAGGAGCCCCTAAAATCACACTGAAATCCTGATAGGGACTAGTGTTGAATCGTTTTTAACATCCACCAGGGTGCAGTCTGGGAGCTGTACAACAAAATCCCAAACTCTATTTGGGATCCACAGTAACACAGACTGAACAAAATTTATGTTGACCAACAATGCCCCCTGCTGGCTAGATCAGCTACTTAATGGGGACACAAATCATCATGCAGCATAATCGGGAGAATAAATATCCAAGGCTGAACAAATCTTGAACTGCTGCAACATTTTCAGCTCTTTGCACAACTGATGCTTACAGATTTGCCTCTGGTGCTTGGGGAGTTGAAACATAAATATTGTTACCGTCAAGCTCTGGCAAAGCATTAGCTAGAATAGCTAAAATTTCAGGCAATGAAAATAATGCTTGTGTTTAAGTTTGACGGCATAGAATTTCAGCTGCGTTGCTCCTGTGTAACGTAGAAATGTTTTATTTATTAAGTAATCAAGAAAGTGCCTTCATTCTCTCTATAATATTTATACTGGTCTGCTGGCAAACCGTCATGACAGTCTGAGCCACTAGGAGGTGCAAGAGGCACACAGACTGAGCCAGAAACATAACCCAGAACCTGAATGAGTCATCTCAGAAGTGGGAGGCACCACCATGACTTGCAGGAGAGAAACTCTCCTCCCTTTTTTTTTTCTTTCACCCTGACACCAAGGGAGTCTTTTTCTGTCAGGGGAGGGAGGGAGGAGATATTGTTACCCTTTTGGAAGCTGAGGAAGCTGGAACATGTGGTCTTGGGAAGGAAATCGAGGCTGGGAGAGGGGAGATGTCACAGAGAGGTAAATTCTAGGAGAGGGAATTTGAGACTGGGAGACGGGAGGCTGGGATGCAGCCCCTCCAGTTAAGTAGATATTTGCAGGCGCTCCTTCTGTGAGTACAGAACCATGACCCAATGGGCCTGCATTTCACCAGGTTTCTCTCAACCAGCAGCTCCGACCAAGTAACTGAAGATCTTGGCACTGAGAGAGGAAGAGGAGGAGGGCTGATTACACAAGAGGGAGCGTTCAAGAATCATCTTAACCCAACGAACCTGCGCATTACTAGATCCTGTTGCAGCTATATTTAAATTAAGAGTGTGGGGAAGTACAGAGGAAGTGCAAATACTATTTCTCAGAAAATTGATGCAAGAACCCGCAGGCGTGGAAGGCAGCGTCGGATGAAGATCATTCGAGGGTTTTTTTTTTGAATGGCATGGAAGTAAAGAACATTTGCTACTTTTTCCTAAGGAGGCGGATCCAGTTGAAACTCGTGCGGAGACATACCAGCTTTCTCCTTTTCACTTGTGTTCTGAACAGAGAGAATAGGGGGAACGAATGGAGGCCTGCCTGTCTTACACAGTAAAAGGTTGTTCTAGGCCTGAGGCAAGCATTTGGTTAATCCCATCAAGTAATACCCCACAAAGTTGTTCTGTTAGCATAAGAAATTTGGGCTGTGTCCCCATATCCCCTAAATCTGTTCAGGGGTTTCCCCCAACTCTCCAGAGCAAATTTGGAGAGGACATGGGAGGCAATGAGAGTACTGCTGTTCAACTGCAAATCCTTGCATTAAAGCACTTACTTTGTTGGGTACTGCCCTTGTAGTTTGCACTTCCTTGAAAGAACTTGGGGGCACTGCCCTATCTCATTTTTAACATGCAGCTCCTCTATGCATTAAGAAAGTAGTGGCTTTTTCAAACCCAGCCAGTAAGATCCGTGACGTAGTGGGGATTTGACTTTGCAACACTCTCATCCTAGCCCAACAGTTTTATCCTGCTCAGTATTCAAGGCGAAGGTAATAGATGCCATAATGACGTGTTAAAAAAACTGCTTGTTTTAAACCCTTCTGGCCAGCAGGTGGAGATACAGCACAAGGCAGCGTTCCCAAGTTAATCATTCTCAGAAAGGAAAAGTTTCACAAGAACCCATTACTGGGTATGCT
Source organism: Podarcis tiliguerta (assembly GCF_965153285.1). NCBI lineage: Eukaryota > Metazoa > Chordata > Lepidosauria > Squamata > Lacertidae > Podarcis > Podarcis tiliguerta. The sequence continues at coordinate 23,727,057 of NC_139538.1, forward strand.
GCAAGGCTCCGGAATTAGATTTGTGCATTTCGTACCATTAAAAAAAAAAAAAAAAAAAAAAGGTCTATAGGAAACGACAACAACATCTATATGACTCAGATCTCTAAGTTCTGGAAATCGCTGCTGTACTTAACAACTGGGGTGTTGCGGGGCTATTAATGGCTATTAGCCATGATGGCTATATGGAAATGCTGTGTCCAAAGGTATTTATGCCACTAAATCACAGTTGCTGGGAAGCAGGAGGAGGAAAGGACTATTGACTCTGTGCCCTGTTTGTAGGCGTCCCAGAAGCATCTGGTGGGTTGCTGAAAAACAGGATGAACTAAATTGGGAAAGGGGAGCTGTGTTCTTCCAGATTTTGTCAAGACTTCGAACATCTCTGATCACTGGTTTCCCCATCCCTGGACTACGTGGGCCTAAACACTATTCCAGCAGCATTCTCCACTCCTTGGGGCAATCATGGCATCTGTTGATTTATCAGTTTTATTATGCTAGGGCTTCCTCTGTTGACATTGGTGGAAAAACGGGTTTCGTTGTTGACAATTGCTAACGTTCATCAGTGTGTTTAATAAACTATTCTTCTATTTTCACATTGATTTTTTACAAGGCTGTTCTGGTGAGCTGGGTGAATTAGATGTATTATAGCAGTGGATGTGGGGGAAACTCAAGTTCAAATTCCTGCTTGACCCTGAAAAAGCAAGTCACTCTCCACCCACCTTTAAAGGTAAAGGGACCCCTGACCGTTAGGTCCAGTCGCGGACGACTCTGGGGTTGCAGCACTCATCTCGCTTTATTGGCCGAGGGAGCCGATGTTTGTCCACAGACAGCTTCCGGGTCATGTGGCCAGCATGACTAAACCGTTTTCTGGTGAAACCAGAGCAGCGCACGGAAACACTGTTTACCTTTCCATTAGAGTGGTACCTATTTATCTACTTGCACTTTGACGCCCTTTTGAACTGCTAGGTGGGCAGGAGCAGGGACTAAGCAACGGGATCTCACCCCATTGCGGGGATTCGAACCGCCGACCTTCCAATCGGCAAGCCCTAGGCTCTGTGGTTTAGACCACAGCGCCACCCGTGTCCCTACCTTACTCCTTACAGGAGACTAAATTGATGCTCTGAGCTCAAGGTAGGGCAACATACATGTGATGTGTAAGCAGTGAGATTCGTTCAGATTCTAACACAATACTGAAGGGGGCTTTTAAAGGCCTACATGGTACATTAACTTGAGAAGCAAGTTTAATTTATCCTTCGCCCATGTCTAAAAAGTTTCTGCAGTGCGGATGCTGTTGATTCAAAGCACTTTTGCCTTTATTAAATGCTTGGCCGTTCAATTCCAGTGGAGGATTCTAGGCTCCCCCACCTGTGAGCTTTCGAAGAATCATCAAAATTTGAATCGGGGCAAAAATTCAGGAAGAAGCAGGGAAATAGCAGTGAAACAGAACCCCCTAATATGTTTCTTCATGCATTTGCCTGGCATGGGGCCTATCTGCCTAATCCTAGTGCACTCTCTCTCTCTCCTCCCTTTTGGTTTGGTTTGGCTCCTTTCTGGCATGTGCAGGCACCTATGTGGTATTGCTGAATAGTGCTAAAAAAAGACCCAACTGGCAGGCAGACCCAATAAGCAGGGAGCAGCTGGCATGGCTCCTCTGCAAGCATTCATAGCGTTGAAAACCCTCCTCCACCCCCCCTGTTCAAAAGGTTTTGTTTTCTTTGTTAGCTGCTATCATGTGATGCAAACACGGACTGCAGCAGTTGATTGACTAAGCTGGTGCTGTCACACAGAAAACAAAGAGGAGGCTTTGCAGGATAGGATAGGGAGCTGCTGGCTGATATAGCCTGTAAAGACTAGCAACAGCACATATAAACAAACAATGGTGAGTTTGGCCCTGTCCCCTAACTCCACTCTCACCGACAGACCCAAGCAAAGAAACTTTGCAAACATTCCTGGCCTGCAATGTAAATCTTCAATTTTTTTAATTTCTCTTATTCCTGTCTCCCACCTCCCCTTTTGCTGGGTTGACGACAAGCAATTTCGGCCTGATCTTAAGGAGTTGCAGTAGCATGGAAGAAACAAACCCTTCAAACATTTTTTTTTTTATATAAAGTGAGGACAGGAAAAGAGCAAGGGGAGGGGGGGGGAGGGGACACAGGCAATTCCTACAAAGTCCTGGCAACTCAGTGACAACTTCATTGTTTGTATTTCCATCAGCCGTTCAGCCACAAAATGGACCCCTGCAGCATCTCACACACACACAAAAAAGAAGCTTTCAAAAACGCTTACAGAACGTGGACCATGCAGGCCTCTAGAAAGGAAGGCATTCCAGAATGAGTGCCAAAACGGAAAATGTGCTTCTCTTTGTTGCCACCAGCTGGATCTCAGATGGTTGCAGCCCTCTTGGACCACAGTCCCGTCCGATGATCCAAGAGCCCAGGGGAGGGTTTTAAGATACAATTCCGGATTCAGAAGCCCCAGTGTCTGTAGTCTGAGCCGCTGATGTCACCAGCTGCCTAAGTTCTTCAAACTTATTGGAAACACCTATCTTCTATCTGCTGCTGGATGAAAAGGCAGCAGCTGGCCTGAGAACAAGTGGGACTCAAATGCGCAACATCTGGAGGGATTAAGTTGGCCATCATAATCGGTTGGCCGTGAAATGTGAATGTTCCACAATCCAAACCCAGCTTGAACTCCTCGTTGTGATGGACCAAGCCCTATTCTTCAGTCACTTGCTATAATAAATGGCTTTACGAGCTGCCGAAGAAATAGAGCAAAACAATGGAAAGACTACGTTTGGGGGAAGACTGTAGCTCAGTTGTAGAGTACCTGCAATGTTTTCAAAAGATTCCGGGTTCAACCCTAGGAATCTTCAGGCTGGGAATATCCCATACGAAGCCCCTGAAGAGATGCTGTTGGTCAGTGTCAACAAAACTGGTCAAGACTGACCAATTCTGATTCGGTACAAGGCAACTTACTAGATTCCTAAACACCATGGAAACTCCAGGGAATAAATGTCTGTGGCAACCTGAAGAATTTGAGGAGGAAGTGCACAGTACAGACCAATCAAAATGTGTATTTTCAATTTTTATGATCAATTTTCCTAAACATCTTTGGAGTCTCACTGAATCAGTCAGATGTTGCCCACTTTGAGTTGTAGCCAAGGATAGTTCTACTCAGAGAAGACCCATTGAAATGAATGGATCTAAATTAGTCGTACTCCGAGTAGAACCTAGCTGGATGCAACCCTTGGGTTTTGGCAGGAGAAAACTGGCAATTCCAGCTAATTGTCATATTGCAGCATGACAAGCTAAACTACTTGCCAGATCTGTCAAAGAGTTTCACCCAACTGTGAAAACAAAACGACGGGAGTATTTTAAATGTTATCGTCTGCCATTTCATGCCATCATGTTTGTTTTCAATGTGTTCCTTTTCCTGGGTGATCTCAGCAATGCCTTTGACCCTACAGAAGCTGTTCTGCTATCCTCATTTCCTTTCTGAATCTTCCATTATACAGATGGGCTAAAAATGATTATCCCTAAAATGGGTTATGTCCACACACACACACACACACACACACACACATTCTTCCTGCTGTTAAAATCTGCTATATAACATACAAGACATGTTAGCAATTCTAATGTGCAGGAAGTTTTCTGTGAAACTTGGGAGGTCATCTTTAATCTAAAATGAACTTTTGAGGATCTGGTTTTTTAAAATCCACTAAATAATAATGAATTAAACACTATAAAGATGAGTTACCTTTCAAAAGTTCCACCAGGAAGAAATACTACTATGTATTGCTGTTTGATTTTCCAGGATTTCAGTTCTTTTTTGTTCAATGTGCTCTTAGGAATAGGCAGGAGAGGAGAGGAGCCTTGCCAATAACTCCTATTCCTCTACATGGCTTAACCTTCCCATATAGTAAAGGTAAAGGTACCCCTGCCCGTACGGGCCAGTCTTGACAGACTCTAGGGTTGTGCGCCCATCTCACTCAAGAGGCCAAGGGCCAGCGCTGTCCGAAGACACTTCCGGGTCACGTGGCCAGCGTGACGAAGCTGCTCTGGTGAGCCAGAGCCGCACACGGAAACGCCGTTTACCTTCCCGCTAGTAAGCGGTCCCTATTTATCTACTTGCACCCAAGAGTGCTTTCGAACTGCTAGGTTGGCAGGCGCTGGGACCGAACAACGGGAGCGCACCCCGCTGCGAGGATTCGAACCTCGACCTTTCGATCGGCAAGCCCTAGGCGCTGAGGCTTTTACCCACAGCGCCACCCGCGTCCCTAACCTTCCCATATACTTACCCCTAAAGTCCTTCCCCTCCACAGTATTCTCATCCAGGGATAGGTACACCAATTCTTCATACACTAAGCTGTCCAGCAGGTTTAACCCTATCAAACACTTGCCATAATTATTCATAGAGGTTAAGGTTGTCAATCGCTACTATGATGGCTTTGATATGAATGTCAGCTGGCAATACATAGCACACAGACCGAATATAGTTAAGCCATTGAGGCTTCCTGTAATTTGTCCCTGAATTCACAAGAATTGTAATTTCTGACACACACACACAAAATCCTTTGGCAAGCCAGACTTGGCCATGTGTCTTGTTGCCTAGCCAGAACTAAGTAACTCACAGAATCATAGAGTTGGAAGAGACCACAAGGGCCATCGAGTCCAACCCCCTGCCAAGCAGGAAACTCACACATAAAATTATAAAGTTGCTTCAGTGTGGTCATTTGATGCTGTCCAGAATGGCAGAAGTCATTATAGTTCAGATCCTAAGGCTCTATACATACCACTCTATATACTACCACAGCTATGGGCCCTTGTTAGGGGACTAGACCACTGAAGGATTAAGCAAAGTCATAGTGATATAATTTTCTAGGCCGTGGGCTTAGTTGGCTTGTTAAAACATTATAATCGCCACTGTTGCTTACAGGAACGAAGTGTGGGCTTTTCAAGAGACTTCCTCTTTCACCAATACATTTTAAGTATATCTGTTTACTGAAATGGTGCCCGAAATAACGTTTAAGAGGGGGAAAATAGTACATTCTCCAGGGCTTGGTCACATAGATCACTGGGTGGCAACACAGTGCAACATCATCACTTTGTGTTGTGGTCAACTGGGAATAACGCTTGCCAGTTCTGCAAGGCCAATTTAAGTAATACACTGCAAGAGACACATAATTGTCATATTCTTTTCCCTATGAAATGCACCAGACTACAGGGAGTTTATTGGTGCTATTTTATGAGACGTCTGTGTCCTACTAAAGCCAGAGTGTGCTTGGGTGGTCTTTGGTATTATAAACAAGGGCAATGTTGTACCCAGAAGTGCATCGGGGCGCTTGCTGGTGATGATCCACATCCAAACACTTTTAACGGGAGCATTTGCAACAGCATGGTGGTGTAAAATGCATAACAAAGATTCCATTTTATACCCCCAAGAGCTAGTAAAGTGAAAGACGACGTTAAGTTGCAAAGCAGTCTTGGTTTACTTTGCAGAAGGAAACCTTGTTCTTGCATGAAAACTAAAAAGAGTGTGAAGTTGGGTGGAATCCAGCGAGTATCATTCCACTGACAGAAGGCATCTGCAATGGGACAGGGAGGCAACTTTTGAAAATTCCTTCTGCCCCCTGCAGCTGCCCACCCCCCAAATAAAAATCTGCTCTGGGGAGAGGTTGCCAAAAATTGTCGCCCCTTCCATTCTGTTGACAGCTGCCTTCTGTCAGTGGAGACACTCATTGGATTCCACCCATTCTACACTAATTACCTTAAAAGCCCATGTGGCCGTATATGTGACTCTCTTCTATATCCCTTAAAATAAAAATTTAGCTTATGACTAGATTCACACTAAACTTCAAACCACCCGCTCTATAATGTTTCAGAATTGTGCAGTGGTAATTGGCTTTGGTTTAAGTGACGCTTTGTATGTTCCTAAACTCACTTTGATATCCTGCATTTTAGCAGGGGAAGAATTTAGCACCACATTGGGGAAAAGGTGTGGGTGATGGTTAGCCATTGCATACGTTCTCTCTAAAATGAGGTTTCAGCTTGTGTGAACCAGGCATAAAATCATAAACTATGAAGGATAAAGTTGAAACACCAATTCCAGTTACTTTGCTGAGAAAAAGTTGGTCCTCAGCCAAAGGGGCTAAGAAAACAGGCAGCACATTCCTGTGTGTGTTCATTCAGAAATAAATCCACTACATTCAAGGGATTTACTCCCATGTAAGCATGTCTAGGATCGCAGCCTTGGTGTTCTTAATTTGCTCTTTTCAAGCTAACTCTAATCACTGACCTAAACCCTCATCACATTCTGAACACATGCAGAGGCAAATCTTTCAACAAAACTGCAGTTTAATTTCAGAAAGTGTTAAAATATACTGTACATCAACTTCTGACATACTACGTTAGTATACACAAATGGTCTCTTGAAACTGTATTTATGAAATGTACATTTTAATTTAAATACTCAGTATACACTGCACTTAATCTGCATGTTGCATTTATTAAATACATTAAAATCTGCAATGTAACAAAACGTTTTCTGCATACGAAATTCAAAACACCATTTTAAATGAACAAAAGATGGCTCACTTCATTTTTTAAACTAGTGCGTAACACACCAGCTCAGCTCCACCAACACTAGCTGTTCTTTCTTTTTTTTTATTTGACATTGTTCACAGACTATTACATATCACAATAAGAGTGCTGGATAAAACATGAGGTACGAAAGTGGTTCAAAGATTATAGGTCATGCAGATCATGCTAGACAGCAAAGAAAAATGTGAATGAGAACACTAAATAAAAATACATAAAGAATGTGCATTATAAAATAAAAACTCAATTACACAGCTTTGCTTCTTTGGTTACAAAGTAGGTTGAACAATTTCACAGCTTTTTATTCCCACCCAAAAAATAATAATAATCATACGAAATGTCAAAAAGCAGAGGAATCATGGCAATTTCTCTATTAGAAAGTAGAAACAGAAATGAGCAAAGTTTTCTTCATCAAAATAGCCCATCAATTATCTCACAATGACTGGCGACTACCTGTACAGACACACTATGGTCTTCATACTTACAATATACAAAAATTTACATTCAAGCTGGGTCTTAACTACTGAAAATAAATACCAAAAGGTAAATTGCCATTAGTGTTAGAAATATGCCAGGATTCTTTTGTTCAATTATTGCCTAAACATTTTATCTATTAAACTCAATCCTGCCTATATCAATTTTTACTGATACTTACATTTATTTTTTTAAAAAAATTAAAAGTTCTGTGACATTGTTCATGTACATTATGAATAGCAGCCCTGTAATAAATAAAAACACAAATAAATGAAACTAATGTAGGCAAATGTTACTTATAATTGAAAGAACAGTGGCTCTAAAGATGAGTTTGTTGCTATGTGAAAAAGCAAGGCTCAAAGTAATCCATGAGTAATGGAAACCTTGAAGAGCCTCGCCAAAGCTCTTAAAGACCCCACTCATGTGCACCAAATAAATGCAGACTTTTGCATTATAACTCCTTCTATCATTTCCCTTTTGCACGGATGGCATAATTGAACACCAACTGTGCTGCATGACATCTCAGTGAGGGAAAGCTCTTGTAGAATGATTGTCTAATACTGAAAAGGCCAAAACACACAACTGAAGCATGGCTACTTGCTTTCATATAAAGTGGAAAGAACACCAGTGGCACACAAGGACAGATTGCTTTCAGTTTCTTAATGAGGCAAGAAAGCTTTATGCTGAGGAGACATTCGGCTGCTGCGGAGGTTGCGTTGGCTGTACTATCACTGTTTGCTGTTGAGAAGTGCTACTGGGGTTGGCCTGTTGGGTTGAGAGCTGGGATAACTGATCGTTGTTTGAGAGAGATTTTAACAGTGCATTTTCCCGTTCAAGTAAAGAGTTTCTTTCGACTAATTCTTTTATTTGTTCCTTCAGTACTTCCACTTCTTCTCTGACTGCGTACATCAAATGGCTTTTCACCAGATCCTGCAAACGGCAAATTAATCGTTAGATTTAATTTCTATAAACAGACTTTTACTTTGCACCAAATTCTTGGGCGTAACTTCATTAACAGTTGAATTTGGATCCTAGCAACACAAGTTAAATAGAAATATCTAGAAATCAAAATACACAGGATTAACTCCCCAGCATTCAATTCACTTGCTGTATTATGGCCAACTTCCAAAGCACTCAAAAAACACCAATGCTACATGTCTATATGTTGCTTTCAGGAAGGTAACCTAAATACAGGGATTTCTTACTCTCAAAAAGCTTCATAATATTTTTGTTGACAGAAATAGATAATAAGCAATGCTCTAGTTCAGAGAGCTCTCCAAAATGGTGGCTGAAAACCCATAAACATTAAAAAGGTAAAGGTACCCCTGACCATTAGGTCTAGTCACAGACGGCTCGGGGGTTGAGCGCTCATCTCGCTCTATAGGCATTTGTATGCAGACAGCTTCCGGGTCATGTGGGCAGCATGACTAAGCCGCTTCTGGCCAACCAGAGCAGCACACGGAAACACTGTTTACCTTCCCGCCAGAGTGGTACCTATTTATCTACTTGCACTTTGACGTGCTTTCGAACTGGAGCTGGGACTGAGCAACGGGAGCTCACCCCGTCGCAGGGATTCGAACCGCTGACCTTCTGATCAGCAAGCCCTAGGCTCTACATTAATATCTCACACCTCAAGGAGCTCAGATAATTATATTTAAGCTTCAACACCCCTATGAAGTAAATCATAGTTGCTATTGCCCATCAAGTCAGCATCCTGGCTAAACAAGGACAGAACTTGTCTGTGACAAGTAAACTGTTGTAAACTGGATGAAAATGGTCTCTTTTCTCATGGGCAAATGTAAGAAAACAAACGCTGTGACCCAAGCTTGCTATTTTGGCTAATTTTTAAGAAGTTCTGCTCTTTTAAATCTGAGGATCACAACCACAGGCAAGTTATTTTTACAGAACCTATATTGTATGTATGATTAGATTGATTTTGTGTGCTTCTGAAGTAACCCCCAATTTTGCCATATTGCTTAGCTTTGAATTCTGTACATTCTTTATGATGACGTACAAACAAAATCTTTGTCTACTCTTGTTTGCAGCAGTGACACTGAGGCTAACAGAGCTGGTACTCTGGAAACTAATCCACTTGCACCACAGGGATCCCCACCAGCTCTCCATCACATGACCATAAATACTGATTAAAAATATGGGGCTTGCTAGCCTTGCCCAACTTGAACTGACGCGTTTTGAGTGGCAACACTTTTCTTATCAGAAAACCCATGGAAAGACTGGAGGATCACATTCCCCTGGATGAACCTGACCATTCAGTTCTATCTTCAGAGAGCCTGTTCCTGCCTTTAGAGATTAAGTAGGTGGCGACTGATCACAGGGCATTTTTCACTGGCAGGGCTCAGGCTTTGCAACACTCTCCTGAGAGCAGACCACTTAGCATCTATTTTTCTGCCTTTCACATATTAGAGGAAGGCACTCCATTTCCTGGGCTTTTTGCAGCAGCTGCTTTTTTACTTTTTCATTATGACTAAGCTAGTAAAAACAAACCAGTTTTACCATTCCTATAGTGATCTGATGTACATTTATGAGGGAAGGCAGGTTATAAAACGTTTTCAATAAAGAATTTCAAGCAACTTGGAAATGGAGCTGTTTCCGGAGCCCAAAAGTATCTTCGCATAACTGGTGGGAGCCAACACAACAGGAAACAGCAAATTAGTTTGGAACACTAAAGTAGACTACTGACTTTGGCATTTCATGGAATAGAATAATGCATTCGGACCAATATTCGCTTAGACTTTTCTGTCCATGGTTTGCCCTACTATTTTTTTCAGTAGAATTTGTTCTCCCTTCATTTTTTCCCTCCAAAACTGGATGGCTGGAAAGCATGCAGATGTAACAGCTCTTCCTCTAGCTCCCAAGCCTTTTGTAAACTAAAATCCTTACACGTGCTATTTTTTTAAATGTCTGGATGCAGTACTGAACAGGCCCGCGGAAGGGGAGAGTGGCAGCCAAGTCCACTTGCCCTGGGCCTCAGAGGGCTAATCCAGTCGGGGGGCCCGGCTAGGAGCCAGCTGCCTTTTTGTCTGAGCATAAAACTTTATTCTAAGAAGACTCCCGGGCCTGAGACAAGGTCTACACAGGCCTGGTACTGAAGCAATGGCCAACACATCAAAGATTTTGGATAGCAAAGCAATGCTTTTGATCATACCAAACAATGACGTGCTAAAGTAACGGCAGTCCTACTAGAGAATTAGCATTGTCTTGGTGCAAGCTAAAATTTTTGGACCTGGGTATGATGTACAGTGGTACCTCTGGTTACGTACTTAATTCGTTCTGGAGGTCTGTTCTTAACCTGAAACTGTTCTTAACCTGAAGCACCACTTTAGTTAACGGGGCCTCCTGCTGCTGCCACCGTCGTGCGATTTCTGTTCTCATCCTGAAGCAAAGTTCTTAACCCGAGGTACTATTTCTGGGTTAGCGGAGTCTGTAACCTGAAGCATATGTAACCCGAGGTACCCCTGTACATTATCTTCACTGTAGTAATATATCGGTTTACACATGGATTCTCCCACCCACCCCCCAAAAGTGCATGAACTCATTTGGAATGGCACTACATGAACTTCCAGATGACTTTAAAATTGGTGCTTCTTTGCTCATAATTGCATAAATGGCATGGCACAAGGGCACAGTGCCGGCAAGCAGCAGGTCGAAGCCTAACATGTTCATGCTATACATGATACTGTATTATCATGTAAACTGCTGTTTTCCACCTATATGGAGTCCTCAACAGACAAACAATTGCTTGCGTCTGCTTTATGATTTTCTACCTTTAACATCTCTTCCTGATGTGGCCTCACAATCCATCAATGTAGGTTATGCAAAAATGACGACAGCAGGCTACAAACCCAGCGCTCTTTAAGAATTAAACAGTTCAGTTCTCTACTTACCATCGCCTGTTCTATTTTGTTGTCAATGGCTACAACACTCGCACCAGATGCACTGTTTAAAAGAAAAGACAAAACACAGGTACATGAACTCCAGTGACCTCTGGAATGTGGTTCAGCAAAACTGAATGAAAGGCAAATTGCTCCTTGTGTATTTTATTATGGTTTCCCACAACAACAAAAATGCAGCATTTAGATATAATGCTTTTCAGTGCTCAAACTGCTTCTTATGTATCTCAGCAATAATTACAAACCTTTAAGGATGGTCAGTCGGATCTCCATATACTCAGGAACAAGATGGAAAAGAATTATATCCTCAGATCATAAAGATTCAATTCCAGAGAAAGTTAGACATATTTAAGTCCCATCAAAATCAATGGGTGTTAAGCATTTAAGTGCTTTCAATGGGACTTAGACATGGCTAGTTCTTGCCAGAATGGGCCCAAGGTGTATCTACGCAAACTGTGGCCCTTGTTTAAGCAGTGAACAGGCCTCTCAAGAGAGTACAATGAGATAGTGATGTCATTATCCCATTGGTTGTCATGGTTTGGTACCCTGAGCACCCTTTTTGTGTAACTTAATAGTTCACAATTATAACCAAGTCAACCGCTTTGGTGCTTTTGTGTATGTTAAAGTGGCATTTCGATGCAAGTTTGTTTTGTCTACTGTGACAGCCAGTATATACAGCATATACCTAGATATTATCCAGTATGACGGAAAGCCAACATTTATGTCTAAATTCAAACGATACTATAAGCAGGATGTACTGTAATTTGGACACCTCCAACATGTGGTACACAGAAAAATGAGACCAATTTTGTTGGGCTTTTTTTTTTTTAAAGCTACTGGATGTTTGCATTTCAACTTTTTTCAGTATAACACCGAATGGGGCCCAACTGTTGCCCTGGAGCATGTGATAAAACTTAAAAACATGTAGTTCCCAAGAGATTAGAGATCATCTTGAATAGAGGACTCTTGAATCCATTTCAAGATGCTCAGTGTGTTGGCCCAATGAGGAGCTTTCTTCAAAAACCCAATGTGGCCTAGTTTTGTAAGCAGGAGATGTCATACCAACCACAGCACAACATGAATTTAATTGGTCAGAGACCCTGTGCTCACATTTATTTATTTATTTTTAAGTTTAAAAAATAAATAATTCTATGCCACTGTTCTGGACAAAGACCAAACAAAATGGCTTATAACATTGTGACTAAGTCTACAAGCGTTAAATTAGAGGCACATCATCCTGTATCTTAATAATCAAAACAAATGAAAGCACATTTCTGTAATTAGAAGAGAATTTGCAACTTACTATTTTAAATTAGTATTTATACTTTCTAAATGCTACATAAATAAAGTAGGCTACATGTATGCATTAGGCAAGTGGAAGAACTGCTAGGTATCACGGATTTCCCCTGACCTCTGAAGTCCCCCGCCCAGCTGCTCCCAGGGGCAGGAGGGTCCTCCTGAGCATTATGGGATGTGGTGCAGAGGGCAGAGACCAGTGAAGATTGGATGGGGAGATCAGTGAAACTGGGTGCCTTTCCTTGCAAGAGGAGAAGTGTTTCTACTTGCCAACTAAGAAATTTTTATCTTAAGAGTTCAGTAAGGAGATTTGCAATTCAATAACTGCCAATTTTAAATTTTAAAGCTCAGGTTTACCATGGAGAGAAATTCATTTTGCCATATTTTAAAATGTGGCATTTTGTATTCAGCAGCAGACAACTCAAACAAGTTTTATCTACTTGTCATTTCTGACACCCACCCTACTTTTCCCTGCTGAAAAAGTTTACATGTGATTACTCCTTTTTCATAATCCAGTATTCAAGCAGAAGACAAATTTAAATGCTCATAATTGGATTATATGTTATTACAAACCCTGCCCCAACATTGAGAACTTGTTTCTCCTTTCAAATGATGCCGCTGCAGCACCAGAGGTCAACCTCAAACGTGCAGTATTGCTTAGTTCAGAACATATTTAATATGTTAGGTAGAAATACTCATTTTGTGTATTGCAAGAAGAGCAAGTTTACTCCATTTAAGTAATGACTACTTAATATATTGATTTGTATTGTACCACACAACTTCTAACGCCAGATTCTTGACCATTTTATTAATGTACACTTAATGTATTTCAAATAAAGGGGGGGAGGGGAGCAACAAGACAAGACAGATACTACTCACAAAGTATTACTAAACAACCTTCATAAAATGTTTAAAAGGAAGTAATTAAACAGGGATAACTAGAGTCCAACTCTGAGAAAAGAAGCAAGGACTCTATAAGTTTTAAAGGTTTATGTGTGTTCTATGGCCTATTCTAAAAAATGCACTTCTACATGGAGACACACCTGCTATTCACGCAGGGCTGTTTCACCCCTCATGCTAGAATACTGTTTGAGAAAAGTTTGACTATGCTCAAAGCCTCTACCCTTTGGACTAGCCCTTACAAGAAGCAACATAAGAACTATTCTAAACCTATCTGTCTTCCAGACACAGCACTCCAATCAAGCTCTATCATTTGAAAATAGTTTTCCCCCCAGTTTGGCCATTCTTAAAGATTAAGCGAAGCCTATTAAAAGTGGTTATTCCAACTAGAAATGCCAGCGTTAGCTAGCAGTAGATGGTTTTCAGTGAATGTAGGAACCAATACCAGCCATTTTGTACTATTTGAGAGCTTAACTAGATAGCAAACCAAAGAAATGCACATTTCCAATAAGAGGGCCATCTCAAAAAGCTGCTCTTAACATTCCCAACTATTTCAAAAGTAGCCTTCTGCACTGGGACAGAACAGCGTACAAGACACGCAAGTCTGAAGCACAAATAACTAGTTGTGTGGTTCTTTGATCCTGGCTAACCTTTCAAGGTGAAACACAATTACAGTATATGAATAGCTGGTTTCCTTGTTCCAACTTACCTCAAACGTGAAAAATAAGTGTACAGCAGAAATTAATTTCACCTTTTCTATGTAATGTTTTCCTGAAACATTTAAATGTTTATACGAATAAATGAGAGAAACACTGAAATTAGTCTTCCTTGGATATTCAAAAATGAGCCAATTTAAAAGATCACCTGTATGATTTTAGAATCACTGTGCAATTTTTACTCATGTTGAAAGACAAAACAAAAATCAATTTTGTATTGAGTATATCTGAAGGAGCGTCTCCACCCCCATCGTTCTACCCGGACTCTGAGGTCCAGCACCGAGGGCCTTCTGGCGGTTCCCTCACTGCGAGAAGCCAAGTTACAGGGAACCAGGCATAGGGCCTTCTAGGTAGTGGCGCCCTCCCTGTGGAATGGCCTCCCACCAGATGTCAAAGAGAACAACAACTATCAGACTTTTAGAAGACATCTGAAAGGGCCTTTTAGAAGGCCCTGTTTAGGGAGGCTTTTAATGTTTGATGTAGTACAGTATTTTAATATATTTTTTGGGAAGCCGCCCAGAGTGGCTGGGGAAGCCCAGCCAGATGGGCAGGGTATAAATAATAAGTTGTTGTTGTTGTTGTTGTTGTTGTCATGGAGCAGTGGTCACAGATATGCAAAGCGCATATAGGAAACAAATGACCCATTTCAGTGGATGGAATAGTTTTACTTAAAAGTCCTATGTTTTCATCACAAAAGATGTGATTCTAGAAGAACCAATAACTATATCCTTCCCTTTGAGTTGGTACAATTATTCTGAACATGTCTAAAATAAACTTTTCAGTAATATAAACACTCAATATTGGTGAAGAGCATACAGTTTAAATATCCATGTTCAAATATGGACTTCTATATTTAGGAGGCTGATTTAGGGGGCTAATTTGAATTTGGAAGCAAAACTAAGTTTTACCTCCTTCAAAAGCAGACAAGAAAGGAAATTGGCTTTTATGTTTGAGAGGTTTCATACCTTATTAAAAAAGCAGCCTTTTAATATTTTGCATGTTTACATTTTCAAATAGTCTTCATACACCTTGCATATCAAGAGAACATTCCTCAGATCTTCTATGGCCCTTACATTCTTGTTTTTTGTTTGTTTTTTGTTTTAAAAATAGTTGGCACACTTAATAGGTACTGTAAGAAATGGGAGCTTTAATACTGAAAATGTGTTTTATTTTTCCAGAGTCCCGCACACCCTTGACAAGGGAAACTGTAAGTGTTTACACACTAGTGCTGGAAGCCTCCGAGTCTAGGTGGGCAAACTGGAATGCCTGGTCTTAGAGGACAGTGTTAATACAGCTGGTGCAATGGATAACCAGTGGGACCCTGTTATCACTGGATATGGACCCTATAGGAAGGACAGAAGGGGACTCAGCGGAGATGGTGTTGCTCTTCATGTTGAAGAGGGCATTGAGTTCAAGAAAAAGAACTCTCAAAAGGGCAGACCCCTCCACATAATTGCTATACGTGGTGATACCAAGAGTAATATAATTCTGCGGGCATGCTAATAGCTCCCTGATCAAAATGTTCATGAAGATATTGCAATGCAGAATGAAATCAAGGAAGCACCCAAAAGAGGAATTGTTGTACTAATGGCCGACTTCAACTATCCTCAGACAGACTGACTACACATGTTCCAGTTACAAAAAAAGGCATAAGCATAAAATTTCTATTCTATTATTTTTAAATGAAACTCAAAGAGACTTAAACATATGAACATTATGATCATAGAATCATAGAATTGTAGATTTGAAAGGGTCGTCTAGTCCAACCCTGTGCAATGCAGGAATCTTAGCTAAAGCATCCATGAGAGGTGGCCATCCAACCTCTGCTTAGAAACCTCCAAGGAAGGAGAGTCCAGTTTAGAAACAAGTATAAAGCAACCTGAGACCAGAGGTAATAAATTCATAATAAATAATAATAACAACCTAAATAAACAAGTATTTATATCTAGATATCCCAAATGAATGTGCCTTAGAACCGTTGGTCAAGGAACTGACCAGAAGGATGGTGACCCTTGACTTAGGTGGTGCCCAGAACCTGGTATGAGATATAAACGTTACTGAATCAGCTGGGAATAAGTGACCATATTGCTATTAAATTAAATACACATGTAAACAGCTAATTGTCCCCAAGATCCGCCATGGTCACATTTCAAAAAAGGAAACTTCCCCAAAATAAGTGATTGGTAAAAAGGAAGGCAAAGTCAAGAAGACTGAATCTTTCCAAATTGCTTGGGAGTCATTTAGAAACACAGCATAGGAAGCTCAATATGGAGATTAGGGCTGGGCGATATATCGATATATCGTCCAACACTGGTTTGAAGTACACATCGTGATAACTGTTTCATAATATTTGAGCTGGCAATATATCACAAATCACAATGTGTGTAAGGGCTAAGGGATATCTGGGTTTCAACATCGTGGTAACTCACCAGCTAAACGTTGCAAATGTTATCAGCAGCTAAACCTCACATCACCAACTAAACATCACAATATCACCAGCGAAACATTGCAATCTACCACAATGACTAAAATAAGGATGGAATTATACATTCGCAAACAGGGCAACATCCTGACAACTGCTACTACTTAGGGGTCTAAAATGGATAAATGACAATATTATCAGTCACCACACACTCAGTTTCATCAGCAGGCAAGTCAAAATGGCCTGCTAGGAGGCAGAAGCAGCAGTGGCAGAAACAGCTTGCCATGACCAGGAGACGTGTCGGCAGTAGCGGCGACAGCCTGGTGGTGGCGGCACACTCAGTGGTGGCCTGCGCATCCTCGTGGTGGCAACTGGAGGGGGCAGCAGTAGCAGCGGCACAAACAGTGGTGGTCTGCAAGTGATGACAGGGAGTGGTGGTGGCAGCCTGCGAGGACTTGCAGCAGCAATAGCAGCAGCTGCCTGCGAGACCACGCAATGACGGCAGGTGGAAGCAGTAGCAGTGGCGGCCTGCAAGGCCTCACGGCAGTGACAGGAAGTGGCAGTGGACTGCAAGGCCTCACAGTGGCAATGGGAAGTGACAACAGTAACAGCATTGGCCTGAGATGCCTCGCAGAGGTGCCAGGGTTTGGCAGCAGAAGCAGTGGTGGCCTGCGGGGACTTGCGTCACTGGTAGGTGGTGATGGCAGCAGTATCGGCATCCTGTGAGGCCTTGCACTAGCGATGGGAGATGGCAATAGCAGTGGCAGCCTGTGAGGCCTTGTGGCAACACAAGCAATGGGACTTGCGAAGCCTCACCATGATGGCAAGAAGTGGCTGTAGCCTGCAAGTGCTCCTTGCGGTAGTGGGAGGTGGTGGTAGAAGCCGTGGCAGCCTGCTCCAGTGAGGCCTTGTAAGCCACCTCTGCCTCTGCTACTGTCTCCTGCCACCACTATAAGGCCTCATAGGCCACCACTACTGCCACTACCACAAGGCCTCGTAGGTTGTTGCTGCTTCTGCCATAGCCACCCATTGCCGCGGCAATGGTTCTGCTGCAGGCTGCTGATTCTTGTGCCCCTGCTACCAGGCTGCTGCCGCTTCTGCCTACTAGCAGGCCTGCTGGCAGTCTGGCAGCCCCAGATTATTTGTATTCACTATGACTCATCACTGTACTTTGGATTGTCCTGAATACCACCATTGGGTAGCCAAGCCCAAAACCAAAAGTCCTGATGGGCTGCATTTTGACTTGCTTGCTGATGAAACTTAGTGTGCGGTAATTGATAATATTGTCATTTATCCATTTTAGACCTCTAAGTAATAGCAGTTGCCAGGACATTGTCCTGTTTGCCTCTGCATAGTTCCTTCGTTATTTCAGATATCGTGATATATTGATATATCATGATGTTGAGCTGGCGATATATCGCGATATTGAAAACTAGTTATCGCCCAGCCCTAAAGGAGATCAGGAAAGGTACCACAGGGATGAAGAAGATGTCAGCATGGTTAATTAGCAGAGTCAATAATGTAATTAGAAACAGTAATTTCCTTCAAAAAAGAACAAAAGAGGAATGCAAACTTTGGCAAAAGAAATGCAAGCTGACAAGAAGGGATGCTTTAGAAAAGAATTTGAGGGGTACGTTGCTAAAAACATAAAAACCATCAACATTAAAAGACAACATTAGTAGCAGTGGTGGTTGAACCCTGAATGACAAGGGGCTCAGAAGCAGGAGCAGATTTCAGAGAAACTAAATGAATTATTTAGAACTTCCTGCCTGAACTAACTTGACTAGGAAGGAAATGTGAGAAACTGAGGCAAACAGTGGTAATGAGAAATGAAGTTCTAGATAGACCTAATAGACAGAATAAAAAGACAAATTACAGGGTCCAAATGGCAGTCACCAAGAGTTTTCAAAGTACTCAAATGTGAAACTGGAGATTAAAAAAAAACTAAACTAAACACATTTAACTTGTCACTTAGAACAGTCCCTGTATTTGAGGACTGCAAAGTGCCCAATGTTAACACCTATTTTTTAAAGAGAGACCTGGGAGGATCTTGGAAATTACAGGCTAGTTAGCTTAACAACTGTCCAAGGACAACAGGTGGAAAGTTTTGTTAAAGATAAAATAACCAGGCATGTATAACAACAAACCTTGCTGAAGCAGCACAAGCATGGCTTCCGCAAGCATAAGCCTTGCCTCACTAAACTTTGTTCTTTGAGAGTGTCAACAAGCATATAGACCAGCTGACATAAAACCATCTATATATAAGATATAGGCACCAGCAACTTCAGTAGAACCCGAATATTTGCAGAAATACAAAAAAGGGAGGAAATACAAAGGGGGGGGGGATCTCAAGCAATGGATCCAAAACAGACCAATGCTCAATGGTCACATATTGTGACTACCTGCTGGCAGGGGGAACGGGAAAATTGTTTGGTGGAGGAATGGGATGGAGTGCCCTATACGGAAGTCATTTTTGTAGAAGACAAAGCAATACTAAATTGGACAAATGTATTTCATTTATATATCCAGCTCTTGCGAGGAAAATCTGAACCTAAATAACAAGTAAGTTAAAAGTGAATTATTTAGTTTTGATTTGTACTCCACTATAAACTTGTGATGCTGAAGTTGTACCCTATTCCACCATTCCATAAGATATAGGATCAGATAAAGGTAAAAGTAAAGGGGCCCCTGACCATTAGGTCCAGTCGTGACCGACTCTGGGGTTGCGGCGCTCATCTCGCTTTATTGGCAGAGGGAGCCGGCGTACAGCTTCCGGATCATGTGGCCAGCATGACTAAGCCGCTTCTGGCGAACCAGAGCAGCACATGGAAACACCGTTTATCTTCCCGCTGGAGCGGTACCTATTAATCTACTTGCACTTCGACGTGCTTTTGAACTGCTAGGTTGGCAGGAGCTGGGACCGAGCAATGGGAGCTCACCCCGTCGCGGGGATTCAAACCACTGACCTTCTGATCGGCAAGTCCTAGGCTCTGTGGTTTAACCCACAGCGCCAACCGTAAAGCTCAAAAATTATACTCAGGACTGGTACGAATTTTATAGCACCATGAACCTGTTTTTCAAATATTATTTATCATCATTTGTACCTTTATACTACTATGCTGCTCTAATGTGTTAGAGTTGATGTGACAGGAAGGTCACGAGGAGGGCAGCATGCGTCATAATTCTGCAGAAAGTGATAGCAGGAACTGAATTCAGCTCTCTCCTCCCACAGCTTTCCAAAGCAAGTATTTAGCTTTATTCTTGAAAGTGTGTGTGTCTACTGTCTCCTGAAATCCTACAAATCAGAGCACTGACTATTTCCACTTATGGTGGGAGTGTCATTCAGTGGCAGCTTTGGAGAAGCTGGTATTCTTAGAAATTAATTTGACAACAAAATAAGAAATGATACCAACTCCCTCACTGTCATTATTGGGGATATAGAATATGCCAGATGAAGATGATTTTGATAAAGAATCTGATAAAGAATTGAAATTATATTTTTTGTTAGCTGTGAGGATGGCTGTTTTAAGACAATGGAAATATTTAGAAGGGTTAAATAAGGATTTGTGGTTACAGTCAAATCTGGTCTATAACTATTGCTGGAAAATTAAGGTATACTGGGGGATAAACAAAACAAAACAAAACAAAACAAAAAGATTACTTTTTAACTACCTCGCAAAAGTTTATTTTATATATAAATGATGAAAACGATTTTCAAATGCCCCCTGTGAAATATGCTACTATTTGGAATACTTAGTAACTTTTCAGCTTCATGTGAAAATATCATAAGATGCAGAGGACAATATCCTGATTTTTATCAACAAAAAGGTGGGCATGTTATTACCCTCCGATAAACAATGCTCATTGTTCCCAGAGATTGTGAAGGCAGAAGCCCAAAATTGTATCTTTTGTGTGTTTCATTTTTAAGCAATTTATTGTATTATCTTTATTTTTAAATTGAATAAATAAGAAGAAATGCCTTTTAAAAAAAAACAGCGCTAGGAGCAGGACTGCAGCATTATTTCTCCACCGTGACTGGTAAAGGTGGAATGCATTACGCAAAACAGCAAAAATCTCAGAATTATGCAAATTCAGAGGAATAATGCTTTTCTTATGCCTAAGTGCATAATGTATTTTTCAGTGCAGAAAACAGAGCCTTGTCCATGAGCTCTGGGGGAAGGAAGCCATTTGCTGCCCACCAGTTTTCTGCTGCAGCAGCTGCTGGAAGTTAAGAATCCCAAACCAGTTGTACCTGGATGCAGAAAACACAGCGAGAACAGGCTTTGCCTTTCACCCCAGGCTCTGGGGAAGATTAAGAGGGCTCCAGTTGTGCTCCTCCTTGACCCCAAGCAGCTGCCGTTCTCCTCCAATACCTAGTCAGCTTACTCTGCACACACGCACCAAAATGCACACATTTGTTTTAACATTTGTGACGTTATCTGTAGGAAGTATGAGGACTTTGCTTTATGCTGGCCTAGTAAAGATTAGCCACCTTCCGCTTTGATCAGCTACCAGAAACACTTCTCTTAGACCTGAGTGCCCACAGCAATGCACTCCAATTTCTGGGAAGATAGTGTCCCTCAATAGGCAAGAGTAGAGTGCAAAAATGATATGAATCACTAAGATTTTATTCTTCATATCAGTTTACTGCCCCCAACTTGAAAGTTAAATTCTGTGAGTAACTCTGAGAGGTTTCTGAATATACTGCAATAACCAAGAGCAATGAAAAAGCACATGGAATAAGAAGTGGAAAGCAAGAATGGGCAGATCATATCCTCATTCACCACTGAAAATGCTTTAACTGCAGTTTATAATAGTAATGTTTTCCCTACAGCATGTAAATCACTTTGTTAAATGCATAAAAATGCATTAAGTATCACAAAATATCACTCTGGGAAAAGTGTACTAAATTCCATACTAAATGCCTAATAAACCACTCCACAGTCACTAGAGTAAGCTACTTTAGTGACAGGTATCTTAGGCCACTCACAAAACTGAGTTTTCAACATGCAAGTATGCAGTGTGCTGACAATTTAAGTCAACTGTCTTCTCAATGTTTGATCTAATTAAGAATGTGTTAACAAAAGAGTTGCACATGAAACAAAATAGATTGAAATTCGATAACTGAATGAAAGTGTATTGGTAATTTTTCATACAAAACAATACTATTGAGCCCAAATGCATTTCAGTTACATGTAGTATCTCAAATGCAAGGCTTGTAATTGATGTAGGGATTTCTTAAACCAAAAACAATTTTGGTTTAAGAAATCCCTACATCAGGTACAGGTACAACAACGCAGTACCTGTAAGACTTCAGTCTGTACCTTTTGTAACTGCGGACTATTCCAGAAGCTTCAGTAGCACCGTTTGCTGCGCATTCTTTTTGTAGTTGAGCTAAGAATGGCAGCAACGTCCTTATGGGGACAAACTAAAATCAGAAAGCTGTCTTCAGAGAGCTGCTTTAAGTTGGTCTTCCAAACTACATTTGTAAAAGCAGTTTGGCAAAGATTCTGACAAATTATTAATAAAATCTAACTAATATCAATGTGGTGAATAATTTTCAATTTATTAATTAGTTAAACTTATTTTTGGCCTCTATATAGGGCTGTCAATGGCCCAAAGCTGCTGCCTCATTGCACTAGTAGCCTTCATGCTTTTTAGTGCCAGTAACCAAATTAAAAACTTGGTTTTAATACAACTTGAAAAAAATAATGTTCAAGAAGTCTGCTTTCAAATCACCTACTCTATGCCCCTCCCCGATCTATTTTGAGTTATTTAAGACGGGGAAGGCTCCTGAGACTAATGCACCTAGCAACAAGCGTTCAAGTGGCGAGCCGGAGAAAACATGGAGGCTTCCCAAAGGACGCCTCGGTAGTCATCATCTTCAATTTTAAAAAGATTAGAACTATGTAGCTATCGCAGGTATTCTTGCAAATATTGATATAGAAGGATTAAAGAAAACACAGGTTTCTTCAAAAATGCTCATTCTGCTGCATGGTGTTTCAGTCTCTTGCAAATAACTATTCGTAATTTTGTGGGTTTCAAAACACTCCCCAGAAAATTGCCAGACACAAGAGAATAGACCTTATCCATTGAGTAAGTGTAGCTGCAAGGCAGTTTGCTTTGTGACTCTGACCATCTAAAAGTATAAACACGTCAAGCTTTGCACTGCAGCACAATCATTTTTACTGAAAATGTACTTTGCATGTTTAAAGAAGTTCAGTACTACTCCACTGACCTGTAAGACCTGAAAAATAGCTCTAGCAGCAGTTTCAAATGACACCCTCATGGAAACCATCAATACAACCGCAGTAAATCTCTTTTCAAAAGGAAGGCTAAAAGAAAAAGTTCTATTATAGAGGTCTGCGATTAGGCAGAGACCAGATTGCGAAAGTTACCACCTAATCTACCAAACCAAAGATGGCCTGTTTCTACTGTTCCCTATGCTGTGTGGCTTTCGACGTCCATAAAAATAGTGGAAATTGGGAGATTCTAGAATACTATCATGCTATAATGTCAGAATAGTTGTAAGAATTGGACAACTCTAGCCCCTGCACACCACCACAGCTTCAGAAAAGTAGTGATAATGTTTAAGCTACAATACTTCTGGCAAGCAGCAAAGGAACTGTTAAAGTGTGGAAAAGCAAACATCATACCTTTCCCCCTAAAATTCAGGGAATTTTTGCATGTGATGAAACTGTTTTCCTGCAGGCATCTCTTATTGTCCAGGGGGCCAATCTGGAGCAAAACAACCTTGTAACCAAACAGATCCTCAAGGCAAGCTGCAAGTTTTTAGGGCAACTCCCATTTAGCCCACCACAGATGAATTAAGAATTAGCTTGCCTCAAACTGGGAACAAATTGTATTGTAGAATATTGTGTTGCAGGCCCTGCCTCCGATGGCAACTTGCCTTCATTAGTGATTTAACAGGGTGCATTGTCAAGCAGTAGCCTGTTTTAATTTACGAACTACTGCTAGTGACCTCTTTTCAGTTGAAGTTACAAGGTAAGAAGCTTTCTGTTATATGAATAGTCCCCTGCTGTTATTGCGAAATAGAAACTAGTTTGAATATATCCCAAATATATAGGTCACTCTTTACATTTAAACTTATGTAGAAAAGTTATCCATTTATTCCAGAAGAGATCAACTTGGATGACTGAAACAAAATAAGAGATCAACTGAGAACCTTGGCAGATTGCAGTCATTCAATTTCAGTATTATGAGGCTTATACACCACTCAGTTCTGCCATGCATTCAGTTATTGCTTTCCAAGTCATGCAAGGCAGTAAAGTGAACAATCAAAACACATCATCCTGTTTTCACGTTCTGGAGCTCTGCTCAATACTGCTCTAAGAACAGATTTGGCCAATGGGGCAACTTTCATATATGATAACATCCTGGTGCAAAAGTTACAAGGCTGGAATCTACCTACACTGCAAAAGTTACTGAATGACTAGAAATGAACATAGGATGCAACATATTTTTTTTATAACTGTAAAACATGCTCTTGATTTCCAATAATGTGCAGAAACTCATAAAAGTGTACTTGAATCTACAGGTAGCTTTGGCATGAAAATACCTAAACTCTGCTTCCAAGGCAAACCCCTCTCCAGAGTCCCTTATAAATGTTGGTCAACAGGTAGCTAAAGGTATTGAAAATAATATTGCAAAAGTGTCACAGATTTACTGTTACAGTTAGGCCAGTCCTTCCCTCCTGCAGGATATTCCATTACATTCCCTGTCCCATCAGCACCCTATGGCTACTAAGGAGGGGTCAGTCCTTACTAGCCTGTTTTGAGGACCCTCTCACTTTATTTTTTTCCCTCACCAGATTTTTTCTGTACTTCTGCAAACCTTGTGTTTGCCTGAGCCTGCTGATCTCTCTCTTTCTCTCTCTTGGGTAGGCATGGGTGGTGCCATTTTGGATAAATAAGCAGCATCACTCACACCTAAACGTTGGAAATGTTGGGATCATGGCTACATTGAATTAAATGCAGGGTGTTTTTTAAAATATTCCTTAACATAAAATATTCATATATTTGAAACTCCAATACTACTGAAATACCAAACATTTTCTAGTTAAACTGGTAAACTTAACCAAAAGTCTACAGGCTGAATTCAAAGCTGCTCTTTTACAAACATAGAGGCTCTTTCTATTTGTGGAATTTCAGCAGAGGCTCCTGCTAGAAAAGGCTATTTTCACTAATCTTCATTTCAATCCCCCAACAACAGCACACTACACATTGCGGGTTCCCCTGTCCAAACTCCCCCGCCCCACCGAACCAAACTCCATAAGTCTAGAGTTATAGAGTTAGAAAAGATATACAGAAATGAACTCTTGCTGTTCCTGAATCCCCTTTAAGTGACATGTTTAGATGCAGCACTTAAACCCTTAAATGTTACGAGATCTTCTATTCTTAATTCAGAAGATGACAGCATTTCAGACTACTATTGTGATTTTAAATCCTGTAATTCTTCAAACTAGAATGCGTTCCTTCTGAAGTGAGCAAGCATGTGAAAAAGCAAGCTTTAGAGAAGCCATTATGTTTTCTTTGCTTCAGTAAGGCAAATGCAAACAAATGATGGTGTTTCATGTTCAAATACAAATGTCTGAACACACTATAGAAAGCTATAGCAGTAGAAAACTTGCTGTAAGCCAGAAAAGCCACCAAGCTTTCTATCTATAATATTAATATTGTGAGAACGCCAAACTGCAGATGTTGAATTAGTAATGCAACTTTTACAAGTGATGTCCTCCAAGTTGGAATTTGTTGCAGTTTCTCGCCACATGTCTAGCTTTGTCCAAATCCTTACCAAGGTTTTCCCTATCTATATTCCAATTTATAGCTGCACAATTGTAATGGTTTTCTATCGAAGTATTCCCCACATATACTGCGTTTTCATTCTGCAATTTAAGTGACCAGTTTCCAAAAATACTTTCCACTGTTAGTCTTCAAAAGCCAGGTTGGTGCTGCTGATCAACAACATTTCTTAGGCTTTTTGGTGCTGGGTAAAGACTTTTCTATTCATCCTGGTCTTCTATTCATACTGGTCCTTTCAAATTTTAAATCTGCATTTTAACTTTGGGGTTGCAGCAAGTTTTATTTTCAAATTGTGTTTTAAGCTACTTTTGCTTTTACATTTTATCTTGCAGTTAAATAATTTAAATTATTTATTGTATGCCATTCTTTTTACTGGGTGGCATACAAATTTAACAAACAAATTACTACTATTCTGCCAACTACAGAAGAAGAAGAACGTGATGCATGGAACAGGGCCAGAATCCACATGGCCCAGAAGCAAATAACCATTTGACTGACATTTTTGAAAACTGTGGCTGCTCTGGTCAAGTCACAGCAGCTAAGTGAAGGACGTAGGCAGAATAGGTATGTTGAGGTGAACATACTACTTGATGACGAGAAACCTGCACAGTGCAAAGCCATTCATGCATACTTCAGCATGTATGCTTTTTTCCATACTTAAGTATTCATACCTATCCCAGAGGTTCTTTGATTCCCGTAACTTGTTCGAATGGAACACTTGGTAGAAAGTAGCTGAAGGATTCCTATGAAAGCCAGGAAATGAAACAAGATTGAGAACAGATAACAATTTGCTTGAAGGAAAATATCAAGTTTTTAGGTTTCAACATGTAGAGCTCCCCAACACAAAGATCTGCAACAGCTTGTAGAGTATAGAGTAGTACAAAATAGAGAGTTCACTAACACATGTAGCAGAAAGTGTGTAAAAATATAAGTTCCATAGATAGGAAAAGAACTGCCTTGCTGGATGAGCCAGCAAGCCCATTTCCAAATGTGGCTAGCTAGGTGCCTGTGGGCACTAACAAGCAGGACACAGTGATAGCATTTCCTGTTTTTACCTAGCATCTAATGTTTAAGAAGATACAACCTCCATACATGGTGACTCCCTTCTAGCTTTCACATGTAACATACTCTAGCTCACAAACAGCAGGTTCTCCTCCTAATATGTTTTCTTATAAGCATGTCTTTTTACAACTTTTAATTTATAAGGTTAGGATGACATACACAATGGAAATTCAAGCAGTGAAATACGAAACCATAAACTGAAGGATTCATATTTGCTCATTAGGAAACAAACAAGTCTGTCACATTGGTCAAATATTTTTGACCAAGAATATTTATAGTCTTAAACGGCAAGACACACTTGCACATTTCACAAGTCATTTCACAAAATAGCAAGAGAAAGGAGACCCTAGAAGTCAGGTATACTGTGTAACCATCTTTCTAAAAGAGTCAAGCCAAGAAATTCTTCATTTGAGCTTCAGTGTTCCATAAAGAACCTCTCTAATCTTGACATAAAGCCTACAAAATACTCACAACTTTTGATACACCTGAATTCAACAAGGTAACCTTTTCACCATATCCCAATTTTCAGTGGGCTGTTTCAGACAAAGTCATATACAAATGTCTTCCCATGAAGGAGAACGGCTACACCCACTTAACACACATTCAACTTAAGTGTGACTGCATATTTGAGCAGCGCCATGAATTAATTAAATAAACTGATTTAAACTGCAAAAAGGCATTAAAAGGGCAAAAATGGCCCCCAAAAGTGGGAAGATAGCCAGCAATCCCAGGATCCTTTGCACCAACCTTTGAGGCCTGTGGAGAGTTGGAGTTTGAGAAAGAAGGTTTGGAGGGAGCAAGTATGGTGGAATTTTGCAGATTTGTGGCAGAGTCTGGCTTTTTTATTTTGTGTTTCCCACTGTACGTGGTTTCACCTATACAAGTGGCACTCGGGAACATAACCCCTGCATAAGTGGGGAGGCAACTGTAGTAGCATTATGAGAACAAGTGACTGTGAAAGTTCAAAAGCACTTGCTTCTGTTTAAAATTAACTACAGTGTCAACACAAACAGATGCTCACTGTAACTATGGTTAGAGGAAGCGAGTCAATTTCACACCAGATTTTATGAAGGTATCTTGTTTCCACTAGCCACAGTTAATATCAACCACAGTTTAGGCACTGGGTGGCACAGCACACTGTAATTAAACTAAAATGATAGTACTGAGCTCCTTTTCTTGCAGCCATATTGAGAGAGGAGAGGGAAAGGAAGGGAAGGGTGCCTGCAAGTCCACTGAGACTTATTTTCATAACTCTAATGCATGGTATATATAAAAATGCAGTTGTCGTCTCAAAACTGAACATTAGAAGTGGGATTAAATATCATACAAAGGTGACTGTTATATCAGCTTGCCAGGTGGCACAATATCCCCTCTCCTCCCCCTGAATGCTGTTTGGGGGGATTCTTCAGACCCCCCCTCCCCAAAAAAGCAGATCTTGGGGAGCTTATGCTAGCAGGGCTTGATGTGCTTGCTTCCACTAATGCAACAACTTGGGAAAGAGTCAACTACGAAACTCACACATACACATGGTTAAAGCTTCTATGTAATCACGCTACAAGGCAAATCCAAATATAGAAAGCAAACCTATAGCTCCTGAAATAAACCAAAAATAATCTCTCGTGTCACGTCTGTAACAAGACTGACATTTTCTCAGGCAGAACTAGCTTGTAACAAAATAGTTGTTAACCACTTCCCCCAATATTTTATGAAGCTTGGGTGCAGAAGGGATGGTATGTAGAGTTGGGGATAAGAGAGAGTGTACAATGTTCAGTTAGCACAAAAGTGCGCAGAAATGTCTAAATGTATATCAAGAATTACTCAACATTAATTTTCAGTTACTGAACTTTTGATTCTTAGTCTACAAAATTGACAATTGTTTCCATGAGTTACTAATAATTCAGCTAGTCCACTATCCACATTCAGATTCATTCCAAAATTCCTGCCAACTATCAGCAGAAGCAGAAAATAAAACTTTTGTTTTCTTGACACCAGCTACAACTGCCAATTTTTCTTCAGCTACGCATATGTGATTATTTTTATTATGTATGAAAGGTGAAGGGCTGTTATCCTAATAAAGTAATCCAAAAGCAAAATATTAACCACTGAAACTAAATTAGGGCTGCCTCTAAAGAGCATTTCAGAATGGTTGGAATTCAGAGAAATGTACAAGCAGCTGTACAAGCCCAAAGCCCTCCTGACATGAAGCTTTTGGACAGGAGCTCTCCAAGAAATGTAGTAAACTGCTTTTGGAGCCCAAATAAACTTACAAAAACAGTTTGCACACATTTATGCAATTATTTGGTTGCTCCAGAAAATTCTGAAAGGGAACTTCTTCTACTGCCACAAAGATCAACGTGTTTGACTTACACTTGTAAAAGGAAAAGAATGCCATGCGAATTTTATGTGCAGCATAAATGAGTTTTTCCAGAAATAGTTGAATAGAAATTTTTCAGGGAGAAGATTGATAAAGCAGTTTAAACATCACATTCAAACAAATGTTTACTTGATTTTTCTTTTAAAAAACAACTTGTACAGATTTTAAGGAATGGAGCCTTAATAGAATACACCTCATTTTGGAATCTAAACTTAATTTAGGAGTAAGAGAAAATATAAAAGCACTGAAAACTTTAGCACTACTGAAAAGCTGTGTGAAAAAATCATAGGGATAGTCACTTGAAAAAAAAAAAGATTTTAAGATTTGCTTAATATTATGTCATTTGTCCAATTTTATGTTGCACAATGTTCATTCATTTTGATATTAAATTTTTTCTGGACAGATGCATTTCTAGAAGTGGAAAAAATTTCAACCCAAACTACAGGTTGCTCCATATTTAAGTTGGAAACACCACTGCATGCTCAAACTTTGAATATAACTCAGGTAGCATTTGGGATCACTTTGATCAAAATATGCAAACACATATTATGCTGCAGCTGTTGTTGCATAGAGGAACAAGTTTCTCTCTTTTTTTTGTCAATGCTTCTAGGTTTTCAGAGGAATTTTTAAACTTTTTTTTAGTTTATTATGGATCATTTCCCAGCAGTTTTTAATTATATTACATGTCCACATGTGGTAAAAGGATCCCTCTACTGTCTTACATTTCCAGCAATTGCCCTTTGTTGATTTTGACATTTTTACTAGTCTATTTGGTTTCAAGTACCACCTATGTAGCATCTTAATAAATGTTTCTCTTAGTGTTTAGCATGCTGTAAACTTTATATTTACTTTGCCCAGCTGCTCCCATAGTGCAAAATCAATATTGCGTCCCACGTCCCTGGCCCAATTCATCATTGAAGATTTAACCATTTCCTCCATTGTATCCCACTCAAGCAGTAAGTTATACATTTTTAATAATATTTTGACCCTGGATCCTAATATTATCTTTTCAAACTGTGAGGCCTGCATTTTTAACAAGATACAGTATTCAGTGCTTCAAGGCTGGCAGTTTTAGAATATGAAAGAGGCAGCTGGAGTATACTGCACTAGCAATTACTGTATTTTTCACTCTCTAAGACACATATTTTTCCCCCTCCAAAAATTAAGAGGAAATGTGTGTGCGTCTTATGAAGCGAATGTAGGCTCCATGGCTTCGCGTTGCTTTCGCTGAAGCCTGGAGAGCGAGAGGGGTCAGTTGCTTACCGATCCCTCTTGCTCTCCTGCCTTTGCTTCGCTGGAGAGGCACTGCGCAGCTTTCCCTGTCTGTGCAGCACCCCTTCAGTGAAGCGGGAGGAGAAATGGAAGGGGCTCCGTTTCTCTTGTTGCTTCGCTGAAGGGGTGCTGCGCAGAGAGGGAGAGAATTTTTTTTCTTGTTCTCCCCCTCTAAAACTAGGTGCGTCTTATGGTTGGGTGCATCCTATAGAGCGAAAAATACGGTAAGCTAAAGGAAGGGCCTGGTCAACTGGCATATTTACTTTTTAAATTATTCTAGAAAATAGATGTTCCTAATACAGTTTTAGTAAAAACCTATTCAGAATACAAGCCAGAAAGCAGTGCAAGTATGCCCCTGAACAGCTGGTTACCTGCTACTGACAATCCTTTAAAAAAAGAAAACAATACTGTCAATGTTCAACTGGTTGGGACTAAAGCCAGCTTTGTTTTCCATTTCTTCTTGCCTCCCCCATCTTTGGACCAACTTACCTGCTTCAGTCTCCTCTTTTCACACCATTTCCTTGTTTTATACGTGTCCTCCCCACCTCTGTGCTTTTTCTCTTTTCATTTTCCTCTGAATGCCTTGAGTGGCTAGCACTTTCGATCTATCGCTACCTCTCTGGATAGATCACATTTAATATAAACACTTTGTACCTATGATTTAAAGGGGTTTTAAATTAAAAACAAGAAAAACAATACAAAGAAAGCAATGGATAATAGTCAAGATTTTAAAAGTTTTAAATTAATTTAGTTGTTTCAACAACATTTCAAAATGCCTGAGTAAATAAAAAAAGGATTTTGCTTGGCATCTAAAAGATAGCAAACGGGCATACACCTCCCTGGGAAGGGAATCACTTAGCTTGGGTACCACAATAGGGAAAGACCTCTCCCTTATACATGTAAGTTTCCCCTGTGATGCAGATGGTATTCAAAGAAGGATTATCAGTCTCTGCCAGTCAAAACACTGGCTGCTGCCTTCTTATGTGATATGTTCAGCCCATGCTGAACTACAAAGTGTCATGCATAAAGCAAATAGCCATTTGTGGAGATGGTAATTGAGGCATCATATTGATAAGACTACTGCTTGATGTGACATTCTACCTTAAATATGACTACAGTTTCTTTGAATCCAAATTCTGAAAGTAAGCAATACCACTGGTGTTCATTCACATTTTTCTATTAATGAACTGAAGAGCAAGTTGTGAAGAGATTAGAAACAGGGGGAGTGGGGTTAATGTGTTCACCAAGCACTCAAGTAAAATACTCCAGGTACTGTTTAAATATTATCTGTTCTACATATAATTATTTTTAAGATCATACATGTGGGTAAGCTGTGGATGTATTGAACTGCTGGTTGGAGAGAATAGAAAGCAATTCTTTAACTCCTTCATTAGATAGCTGAATTAACAACATACCTGGAAACTTACGTTCAGGACAAAAGTATGCTTTTACTATGCTAAGTTTGGGAGAGAAAAAAACCTTAGCTACTGTGGAAGTTTTAACAACACATGAGACTTGTTGGCTGCCATCTTTTTCACATACAATGCCTACCCAGATATGTAGTATGTTTACGGTGCTTAGCTTATTGCTGATTTTATTATTTGACTTTTTAAAATGACTTTTTAACAGTTTTACTAATAAGGTTATTGTTTTGCTCTTTTTAACGTACCTTATTTTGATCTAGAGTTTTAACTTGTAAAACACATTTTGGGGTGCCTTGGCAGAAAGGCAGTACAATGGACTCTCGGGTTACATACCTCTCTGGATATGTAATCTTCGGATTGTGAAAGCGGCAAACCTGGAAGTATTTTTCCGGGTTTCGCCACTCGCACATTGCAGAAGCGCTTTGTGCGCATGCACAGAAGCATTCTATCGCACTGTGTGTGCGCGCAGAAGCTGCGCCTCTGGTTACAGATTTTTTGGGATGCGCACGGACCCCCCAGAATGAATTAAATCCGTATCCAGAGGGTCCACTGTATATGAGCAGCTCACTATACTCTATAATGTATATTTCCAAATATAGGCCATCTGGGTTTGGAAAAGAGGGCAATATTATAGCATTTTCCATAAAATAACATACTTGAAAGTTGGATGCCTTATGTTCCAAACCTCCTGGGTGACTATTAAAGCTTACAGAAAATCAGAGTCAATCAACATCTACACAAAACCCTTGGTTAACATTATAATACAGAACCAGATTTTCAATTATGCCTTTCTAATGGTTTTTTCTGACACTGTAATAGCGGTATTATCTTTAAATTCTGTTGGTACTCATTATGTATAAATACTAATTGAACGTCTATGCACATAGCTGAAAAAATGCAAGTTTCCATCAAGCACCTTGAGTTCAAGCCATGATGCAAAAGAAGATCCCAGGTTCAAGCCCCAATCTGCACTAACTTCAAGCACCGTTTTGGCAGGGACTGGGTCCGGCTGGGAGCTCCTGAGTGAAGAAAGATCCCAGCAGGGCTTGCAACTGTCACCTAATTTAATAGGCACTGACATGTCCCACTTGGCAAAGAACAATTTTAAGGTTCCTGATTTTTCCTGCACAGCCCCACAGTTGATGGCATAGCTTGGGGGGAAAGGCTTCATAGACCCAAGCTAGGGCTCCTACCGAGCCAAACTAGGCCTTTGGGCAAGAAACTCCGCACTGCTGTGCTAAACCATAGTTTAGTGTTACATCTGAACAAAGACATTCATATCCATCTGTTTTTCCACTGACACTCTGAATTCTATGCCTTTATTCTTTCAAAAAATGCTCAAAGCATCCTACAGTCTAATTATGGGTGGATAGTGAGTACTCTGTCCATGTCTCATTTCCTGCAACCAGTGTCTGTAATCAGGAAAAGCAGTCTCTTTTCCAGCTGGCTGACTGTTCTATTGTTTTTATGAACGCATAACTCAAGAAGCCAGATGTTCATAGTTGTCATCTCTTGATTTGGGGAGGGGGATTTACCCCATAAATAATTCTAGTAACAGTGATTACTGAAAATGCTGGGGAACTACTCACCAAAATAGCAGAGGAAGAGACCATTTAACCTTCCAGCAGAAAAATCATGGGATTCTTGGGAAATGGCTAAACCGAGTATGAGTACAAACTAAGTTTAGTTTCTATCCAGATAACCTGTATTTCACTGCTTTTTCATAGAAAGTTAAAATGGTGTTTCAGTGTGCATTATCAATTTAAAATGAAAAGGGCTATCCATATTTGTATTCTATTTGTGCTTTTGGTTTCACACCCAATATTTATCAGAGGAACAAAAACCTAAGCATATTCCCTCTTGTTGCACTTCCGTAAGCAGTCAGCAGAACACTTCAAGTAGAGATGGTATTACTACACTAAATTAAGTGTTCTCTCATCAATCTCACCAATGCACCAGTTTTTGTTCTATTTTACTTTTTAAATTCCCATGCCAAAATACTTTCCATTGCCTGATACTGTTGTTGTCCAAGCTGTGTTTCATAGAATAAGATGGACAGTGAGCTACTGGTTTAGAAGGCCTAATAATGTAAGAGTCCCTCAATAAGCTATTATGTGCCTGAACATTACGTTCACATGGTAAGAACGTTTATGGCACAGAACCAAAGGTCCTGGTTTTGACTTTTGAAGTCATAAATAATTTGGTAATAGAACTCCTGAAGAGGTCCTAATTATTTCTCTCCAACTGAGGGGAGGGCATGGAAATCCTAATTGGTTGCTGCCTCAAGTTATGAGATTTCTGTACCTATAAGACTTGGGAAAACCAGGGCCTGGATCTCCCTTCTTTGGGCTGTATTGTGGTAGCAGGAGCTAAACCTGCAGAATGGTGGCAAAAGTAAACATCTGGTCTTGAGGCTTTCAAAAATGAACTAGTTACCCAACATGAGCCCTCAGGGTGGTTTAGGTAAAAATAATATCTAAACCAAACAGAAATAGAATCACCTTTTTCTACATGTCTGCTGCAATAGCTGTTTTGTTAGACTGGAGGAGACATTTTTGGTCTGACCTTTTTTTTCTTCCCAATGGGGTGGGTGGGAGAGAACAAATATTGCTCTCTCTAATAGCAAACTCAGGTGGTGAGCACCCACTGAATTTGCCACAGAAAAATAATACGGAGGGTATCAGCACGCTTAGGGAACCCTGAATTTGCAGAATTATTTGGTTTTTACAAAGTCTAACCATAACTTCAACTACACATGGATTTCAAGGTGGTGCACACAAAATACAAGTGTTAATACAATGTTAAAAACAATAAAAATTAAAACCTAGTGGAATATAAAATAATAGTCATTCAACCAGCTACTAAAACAATGCAATAAATATTACAAGTCTGGTAAAATAAACAGTCTTAACCTGGCACTGGAAAGCTATTAATGTTGGTCTTATATCCCAAAGCCAGGGTGTCACCACCAAGAAGGCCCTCTCCTTTGTGGATACTTAACACACTTACAGATGGAACTTTAAGAAGCGCTTCATCTGAAATCAGTGAAACATAAAGACATGTAGGCCAAAACCTTGGAATCAGCTACCGGTTACACAGATTTTTTGGCTCCATTGCTCTTCCTCTAAACCTGATTCCACACATGACTGATACGAGCACATGGCATGGCCTCAGGCCTTTCCTACAACCCCACAGATGTAGTGTGCCCCCCAAGAATTGGCCAGTACAGAATATTGTAGAATTGCTGCCAACTCCCAAAGAGACAGGACACACAGCAGGCTACTGGCTGTACTAACATTCTAGAACACACATGTATAAATGGTACCCATCTATTAAGGAAAAGGTCAAAGGATCAAGAGAGGGTAAAGTGAAATACCAATTACTAGTTTGTTAATAGTACTAGGGGGACAGGAGGCCTAGAAAATGTGAAATTAGTCTTTACTTGTGACTTGCTCCTAAGTACAATATCCTCACAAGCTTAGGACATGTCTTAAAGGCCCACCGGAGACAGACACTGCACACTCCTATTGTGAAGTAATGAATCATTGCAATCTTTTGTTGCAAGTCTCACTTGTATCTATTTGGTGACGATGCTCTTTGGCATAAATCAAAGAGACACATGAAAAGCATACAACAGCAATTTGAGGGAAGGGTTCTAGTAAAGGGCTGAAGCCATTCTGCTATAAAACTCTTTAACCTCCTGTATAGCAAAATCCCATGGCATCTAATGGGACCTGCCCCATGTTAAGCATGCTCCAGTATTTTGATTTATTCACATCAACAACAGAATGGTTATAAACGCAATCCACACAAACTGCCTACTTGCCAAGGCATACAGGCTCAAACCCACCCACAAAGCATTTATTCAGCAAACCTGGATGTCTTGGGGACCTTTTTTGCTGCTAACTAATCACACAGAATAAGGTCTGAAAGCAGGCCTATTTCTTTTTGCTGCTGTTACTGTTTCATTTCCTCCTTCAGCTGTTTATATGGCTCTGCATTTTCTGCAAACACTTTTGTGTTCTAGCTTGCCATTCATAAACTAGACTGGTTTTCCAAATGTTCCACTCCGGAAGGCATACACAACACCTTAGTGTGTGAATAACACTCCTAGTCACAACGTACAACAGCTCTCATGTTGGTCAGCACTAAGCCACTGATACACAAACTGTTTTGGGGGGACCCTGGAGTTGGCTCGGAAGCTTTTCAAAAATGCTTCAAGAGCAGCCATAGCTTTGAAATATAGCTAAAATATAATGGCCCATCAATATTGCTAACCTTCCACTGCAATGTGCAGCTGCCAGAATGCTGCCTACTTACTAGGTCACGCTCAACTCAACTGAGCCTGCCTCATGCCTCACAAAAACCAACTAGGAGCTGTAAAATATGCCCCAGATTATTTTTTTACAATGTACTCTGGTTTCATAGCAAACATGCAGTAGGCTCTCAGCAGTTAACAGAAAAGCTTTCCCTGAAACTAGTTTTTAAAATGCTGCTTCAAGAGATCCTGCTTCATTTAAAGTATGCATGTTGACACCCAAGATCCATTTTTAAAATGAATATAGATAGAAAAATTGGTCTGCCAAGTCAAATAAAGTATTTGAAATATACAGCAATATTCCCTTGCTCAAAAAAACCCCTGAGAACAGTCTTAACTATTGTCTGATATTGAAACACTAGTTATGTCTTTATGTTAGGACATAGATGGCTGGGAGAAAATAGCTACATAGTTGTGGCACTGGTACTAAATGTTATTAGATGTTCTTAAAATAAAAGGCTCAATGTGTGCATCTGAGCTGCACAAGATGATGTTATTCTAATAACCTGGAGATAATATTTCTCCCTGCCAAAAAGAAATCTGACACAGCTTTAGCAAAGGAACCATAATACTACAAGACTTCCCTTGTTTTGCTGCTTGCAAGTTTCATTTCAATGCAGAATTAGCCCACTAAAGTCTGTAAAGTAGAAAAGGGAAAAAGCTTCTAGAAAGTTGGCATTACAAGAGAAGAATATAATAATTTAAACTTTTATTTTATACCAGATTACTTCAACACTTGCAAGCACTCTGCACCCTTCTATTTGATTCCATTGCACTCCCTTCAATCACTCCCTCCTCCACATAGGCCCCAAAACTGAGAACTAGAACCTCTGATACTAGTATTTCAGGACACCCATTTTAATAGTGAGACTTTTAAAGGATTGCAATTGCTCACAGTGTGCATTCATGCTAATTGCACTCACGGATCAGGTGATTTTAAAGGAAGCAGTCACTAACTGCTATAGAACTGAATTTACATAGTAAAATTAAGAATTTGTCATCCACTACAGATTTTATTACCTTTGTTTCTATTCTACATCTATACTTTTAGATGTGAAAGAAGAATGAAGCAGCACTGCATCTTGTGGGAATGCTTCGGGCCTATGCAGGATTCCCACTTGCATTTGTTTCTGGTCCACATCCACAAATCACTTCAACATGGCAAACTGCTATTTTAGAGGCTGAAATTATGAAAGCCTG
The DNA here is from genome assembly GCF_965153285.1 of Podarcis tiliguerta. Classification (NCBI taxonomy): domain Eukaryota; kingdom Metazoa; phylum Chordata; class Lepidosauria; order Squamata; family Lacertidae; genus Podarcis; species Podarcis tiliguerta. Next base: position 23,763,844 of record NC_139538.1, read on the forward strand.
TAGCTGTTCTGAGCATGCTCAAGAACACAACTTTAAAGGATGAAATTCAGTAACAGCAGGATATGAGCAGTACCTACTGTTTTCAATTTGCATAATCCTTTTATTCCCCCTCCCTTCAAGTAAAGCATATAAGAGCAATGCATAAAGAGACCCTTATCAATGTTGATGCTAATGCAAGGTTTTGTTCTATTATGAAAGAGGCCTCAAGAGCTCAGTTTTACCATTTATAATACTTTATCAGCAACAATTAGCACGCTATACAAGTAAGCTTTTTCATAGAACAGAGAGAGATACTCTATGAAGAAATCCTTACAATCAGGTTTTCAACAATCCAGCGGCTGCTGTGGAGACTTCACAATTGCAGCTATTCATTAGAGTGCTGGACTACAGCCTGCACAGTTCACACTGGTCAGTTATCTATCCCTTTTCTAACCAGTCTGGTAATATTTGCACCGGGTATCTGCCAAACATGTAGGAGGCTTAAACAAGCTTTCCCAGTGATGTATTCTTTCAAGAGTGGCAACATATTTCTCAAGAGCCAAAAGTATAGTAATCAGCTAGTTATGTTTTTAGAAGTCTAGTGAATGTTTGGATTTAACAGGATTAAAAGATCTAAGGTTTCATTTTTACCAGTTTAATTTATGCCAGTTATTAAAACACATCTGAGGATTTTGTCATCTGAAATGCATTAAGTATTTACTAAAATAAACTCAAAATGGTAACAGTATATATTCTATTAATATGGCATCATCTAGCAGTTCACATTCATTGCTTATTAGTTTCTGAGTCCAACATGGAGAACAGATTCTATATATTGTGACAGCTCTGCAGCTTAAAAAACAGTCTGGTTTTCTGGATATACAATATTGCCAGAATATTTTGTACATTAGCAATTTGGAACTCTTTATTTTATACTAGATACAGTAAAGGACCCCCTGGACAGTTAAGTGCAGTCAAAGGCGACTTCAGGCTGAGGGAGCCGGCGTTTGTCCACGGACAGCTTTCCAGGTCATGTGGCCAGCATGACTAAATTGCTTCTGGTGCAACGGGACACCGTGACAGAAACCAGAACGCACGGAAACGCCGTTTACCTCCCCGCTGCAGTGGTACCTATTTATATACTTGCACTGGTGTGCTTTTGAACTGCTAGGTTGGCAAGGGCTGAGTCATAGGGATGCAGGTGGCACTGTGGTCTAAACCACTGGGCCTCTTGGCCTTGCCAATCGTAAAGTTGGCGGTTCAATTCAGCACGATGGTAGTGAGCTCCAGTTGCTCTGCCCCAGCAACTTATATACTACACAGGCACCAACTAATTATGAATTATTTCTGGAATAAAAAGGAGAACTAAAATACAAAGTCACCAAATTACAGCATCTCCAAATGTAGCTTTTGAAAACTTTGATTGGAGACTTGCTAGAAACAAGTAATTTAAAGAGAACATCCAATAACACTTACCAAGTCACATAATCTAGCAATATTCCCAGCAGGACCAAGGCCTTGGGCTGTTTCATACCAATTCCCAAGTCAAAGACTACTATTCACTTTTTGAAGGTCCTAGCTGCACCACATTCCTGATCCATCCCAATATACATTAGCTTACTATATAGAAGTACCTAGAAGCAGTTCTTGAACTGGTCCTGGAGCAAGGAAACAATCTGTTCTCCTGGACAAAAAAATATTAATACAAGCAAGAGCCTCCACCATGCATTAAGAGCACAGTTTGAAAACTTGATACCGTCTTCACCAATATTAAGTTGCTGATAGTTCTGTATTGTCATTACAAGCGCTACTTCAATGTAACACCTTTTATGACTCATACAGAGGTTAACTGAGCTGACAGCTAAGTAATTTAATACAGCTACAAGAACATCAATAAAAGAGGCCTCACATTGAGATAATGGGTTTCTCTTGCACATTCCATGTTGATAGAATCCTCGTGGAGGCCAAATCCAGAGTTAATCTCTGGTACCCATACAGTAAGTAATTTGAAATCCAAACACAAGCCAACTCCCCCTTTTTATAACTTTCTGCAAAATGTTTCTCCTTAACATTTCTCCTATATATTTTATCTCAATTATCAACACACAAGAAGCTGGCCAAAGGGGCCAAGCAAGCCACTCTTCTGTCGCTGAAGAAATAAAAGGGGGGAATATTTGAACAGTATGTGAACACCCTCTTAAGCATGCTGTTGTTTCTTGGAAGAGGCCTGTCATAAGACAGCTGAAGTGTCCCACAGACGTTTCTAGTTGTACACAATGCCCCACAGAACTAGTTTATTTGAATTCGGTGTAGCCCAATGAATTCTGCTATACTGTACTGGTCACTGACAAAATAATCCATGTATGTCTGTCAGCTCAAAAAAGTTTTGCTTCAAGTAATATTATTTACACACATTATTCCACAATACCATAATAAACATAACTTGCATACAGCCTTTAATCAGTACCACCAACTGAAGAACAAAGCCTACAATTTGAAGCAAGCATACTAAGACTAAAAATATTCTCAATAAATGTGATTAGGATTGCACTATACATACATTAAAATTTCTTATCAATACATCAGATCCAACCAAATTAGCACACCCACTTAAAAAATATTATGTCAGTGGGTTGCATTCAGTGGTTGCACAAGTGGAAGGCAGACCATGCAAGCACTCTATCGCTTCCCTTCCTCGCCCCTGCAACTCTTGTACTCTCCAAAAAACCCTGTTCAGAGGGAACTCTGTTGTATGGGGCAGCAGTGCAACAGAGAGTATTGCCTAAAATCAGGAAGAACTATGCACCAGAGCAACTCCCCAGATCCCTCTGAACAATTTCAGGCTAGTTCCTCCTCACACTGCATAATATGCAACACAGCTCCCACTGTCTGAGAAAGGCAACTCTCCAGAGGTTTCTCAGGGGGAGGGGGAGAAGAGAAAGATGGATTGCACAAGTCCCTTTTCACTCGCACTACAACTCAATATTAGCATCAGGCTTAATACCAAAGCTATCCCTTTCCCCCCTACCAAGTCCATTTCCTTTATCTTGAAGTTGAAGCGAGGATGTTTATTTAATAAGACAAAATACAATATATACCTCCATTAGCAGTGGTTTCAACTTCAGTAAACCATAGCAAAATCAAGTTAGATGTAATACCCAATTGCTAATGCTATGCTATCAATTTCTGCAAAGCGGTAGATGCCTGTTCTCTTCTGTATTTAATCATAAGTAGATTTGTTGACAAGTAGAGATCATACCTATACTAGGTTACAATTTCCTCAAGTAGAGAATTTCTACTTGATGCTTACAACTCAAATGTAATGGAATACTCTGATGCACAAGGCAATTTCATATGCTATTTGAAAGACTTCAAGAAATAAGCACATTTTAGGGAAAGTTACTCTACACTTTAAATTAGCACCAACAGTGCAATCCTATACACATCTACTCAGAATTAACCCTTAATTGGGGCATGGTCTCAGATAAACAGGTATAATAAGATTGTGGCAAGAGATGACTAAGGATTTCCATTCCTATGCTACTAAGTTTACAAAGAGGAACTCTTACAGAGCTAGGCCAGAGGTTAATAGGACAGTCCTCTCACTTCTACGAAGCAAATTCAGTCATTTCCCAAGGAAAGTGTTTGCATCTTCTGCCCCTCTCATTGTGCTTACAGTACTGTTCTGCTTATTTCCTTCTACTGTGCTTGTACGAATAAACATTTTCATGTACAGTAAGACTCTTAATGAAGTGGTGTTTTTTTTTAAAGTTATCAATTATTTATAGAGTGTTTAAGGGCTACATTTCCAAATTTGGTACTTTACCCAAAGAAACAGAGCCGATATGAAGTGTGTTACCCACACAACTTTCCCTAAAGAGAGGGAAAGCCCTGTCTTTCGTTCTGTCCACAGCAGCAGTTGTTAACAAGAATTGTGGAACAGCAATTCTTGAAAATCCTGAAGCCCTTTACGATGCAATTCTATACATGCAAACTTGCAACTTACACCCAAACAAGTTGCTTTATAGCTCGCTTCTTTTCAGTTTAAGCATGCTAAAGCTACAATCCTAAATACACATCATGAAACAAGTCTTACTGATTTTATGGGACTTGTCTCTGAATAAATATCCCAAGTTTATACTGTTATTCACCAATCTCTCAAAGCTTGTTCCCTTTATAATAACCACACACCTAACAATGATAAAGCAAGGGTTCTATTTAAAAACAAATAATGTGATGCCATGGCTAACTTTTTCCTATGAAGCACATTTTGTTAGTAAGATTTTGCAGCCATTACACTGAAACTGCTGAAGAAAACATGTTACAAATCTGCCCACTGAATTACACACACCCATTGATAACTATGTTTCCATTGCTGTCATGTATATGTATTCAACATTAACAGAGAATAGGTTTGGATTTATTCAGCTAACATAGCTCAAGTTAAACAAGTGCATAGCATAAAGACTAACTATATATTCAACTTGTGCTTTAAACAATGGAAGAGAGTAACCTTACTTCAAGTTATCAATTGTGATGGGCTTGAAAGTCCTTGTAACTGTTTTTTCAAGACTACGGAAACAGTGATTTGCTTTTTGTATTCAGCTTAATATTCATAGTCTCATTTCCTTAAGTTCTTCCTTACGGTGGTTTACACATTTTTGCTACACAAGTAGTTTAGTAGTGAATCCCCTTTGTCACATCGTATGTCACATCTTTGGAAGAGATTAAGACACTTAAACTTGATAAATAAATGCTGTAAGAGTGTCTGCAACTAGACACCTGCATAAAAAAAAAGATAGAAGATAAATACCTGTCTTCATCACCATCAACAGGAATAGATATGCCAAAGACAGAGCTGGCAAGACTGTTCATAGGAGTAGTTGCAGGTAAATTAAGAGGGTTTGCTAAAGTGTCCGGAATAGGTGGCTTCACAAGAAGTTTATTTTCAGCAAGAGAAAGTGGTGGTTGAGGTAGGGGTTCAGATTTTCTTCTAGTCTCATCAATCTGGCCTAAAGGTTGATTTGGAAATTGTCCAATGTTAGATTGTGGCAGATTTGCAGGTACATTGGTTGTGCCTTGCATTAGTGGAAGGCCAACATGTTGCTGGACAACACTGGAGCTCCTACTGACAGATGTATGGCTGGTCAGCTGGGACTGGACTAAAGTAACAGGGGCATTTGGCATAGTAACAGAAGTTGTAGACACAGTGGGCACACTAGCACCCGGTACAGCTGCAGGCACATTCTGAACTCCAGAAACTATACTGTGAGGAGCACCAGCCACTTGACTGCTTCCACCCATTTGCTGCTGAGTCATAGATTTCTGTTGCACAACCCCCGCATGGCCAATGCCTTGCTGCACCACACCTCCTGGCTGAGGAATGACAGTCTGAATTGGAGTTGTCAGGCCACCCTGCAATAGCCCAGATACCTGTCCTACAGTTTCACCAGTCTGCGAAGAAACTCCCATCACTGGTGCTATGGGTGAGGGATTTGGACCAGCTATTTGTGCTGCTGGAAGACTGGACGCTCCAGTGCTCGGGACAGAACCTGAGATGGCCTGTTGAGTAGCTCCTTGAGACTGCATTACTGTCATATGTTGAATGTATTCCGGCTGGGCAGGAGTTTGGGCTGGCACCAGATGCACTGGTGGAATCTGCGACTGAGAATAAGCAAATTGCTGAGTCTGAGCCACAGGTACATTAGCTTGCTGTACCTGCTGTTGTGGCATAGGCAAACCTGTCTGGGCTATCGCTACATTCGAAGGTGGCATGCCTTTCCCATTAGGTCCAGCCTGTCCCATGTTCTGTGCATTTACCTGTGCCTGGGTCTGCAGCGGAGGCCCCATCATTTGCTGGCTCGCTGCTGTAGCCCCTGAATAGATTGGCTGAGCATTACTGTGAGGCACAGCCCCGCCTATGGGCTGCTGCCCAATGACAAAATTGGGTTGCTGTGGAGAGGGTTGGTTTATTTTCTCTGGCTGGAGTAGCTGTGACACAGCAGCAAGAGAGCTGTCAGCCAGGGAGTCCGGGCCATGTGCCGAAGTTGCAACCCCCGAAACTATCAAAGAGCCACCAGTAGCACCTAGGCCACTATCCCTATCTTGAACAGCTTGTTCAAAAGTACTGTTGTGTCTAATGCAATCCCCAGTCCTGGCTAAAACGGCCCCGCCCTCGGAGTCCCGGTCATAGTATTCCATACACGTCCATCGCCCCCGTCTATAGGGCTCTCCTGTACCGTGGTCCAGCTTAATCACCCTGAAGCGGGAACTGCATGCGGCGGCAGCCGTTAGAGGCATGGCTCCAGAGCCAGCAGCTGCCTGCGCAGTGCTGCCTCCTGCTGCCGCTGAAGAGGCCGGGGCGGCAGCCGCTGGGAGCACCGCGGAGCTCCTGGGAACAGCTCCTCCGTTGGCGGTCGGCACAGCAGGGGAAGGCGGCGGCGGCGGCTGGATCCCTCCGGAGGCCGCGGCGGCGACGGCGGCAGCAGCCACTTGCCCATCCAGGAGCAGGTTGGGAGAGACTGTCCCCGGGGTCTCCGCGTCGCCCACGTTGTTGAGGGTCTCCTCGGAGGAGCTGCGCTCGCAGACATCTTCGGGTCCGTAGTCGGTGGCGCGGGACACGTCGAAGATCTCGGAGGAAACGTCCTCGGTGCGGGATTCATCCGGGTCGTCCAGGCTCTCGGTGTCCTCGGTGATGCTGCTGGCCACCTGGGCCGTCGTCACGCTGGTGATCTGGAAGCAGCTCTTCTTCTTGGCCGGCATCTTGGACATGGTGCTTCCCCCGGGAGAATAAAAGAGGATAAGTCGTCGTCGGGGGGAAAAGAATGAGGATGGGGGGTTCCGCCCACCTGCCCTCGCCGGAGGAGAAGAGAAAAGCAAAGAGCCCAAAAATGAAAAGGCTCGGCGGAGAAGGCAGAAGTCCGAGCCGGCCCTGGCGCAGCGGAGGGGAGGATCACGTTCTGTCTACAGCGCAGTCGCCGGCGGTATCGCACATTCCTCCGGCCCTCGCGACGCAGCCCCGGCTCAGCAGGCGGCCACCACCAGGCCTGGGGTTGGCGATGGGGGGAAAGGGAGAGCGAGGCAGAGGAGAATGGAAGGGGGGCGGCGGCCGAGCTCCTCCTCTTCCTCCCCCCGAGTAAGGCTGCGGGCCCCTCGGCGGGCGGGCGGCGCCACCTCCTCCTCCTTCTTCCCTCAGCAGCGCCCCACCGTCCCCCTTTCGCAGCCGCGGCTCTCTTCACGCAGCCGGCTGTGGGGCTCCCAGCGCCGGGGTGGCGCTCTCCGCGGGGGTTTCCGGCGAGACCCGCGGTCCCCGAGGCGGGCCCAAGGCCGCTAGTCCGTCCGCTGTCCGTCCGACGGGTCTCGGGGAAGAGGGGCGGCGGCGGCGGCGGCAGCCGGCAAGTGAGGCGCAGGCCGCCCTGCCTCCGCTGTCTACCTGGAGATCAGCACCAGACGCATCTTCTCGGGAGGAGGGAATGAAAAGGGGGGAGGAACCAGCCCGGCTCACAGCGGCCCCCTCAGGCGGGCGGGCCTCCTAGACGCGGCTCCCTCGGCTCTCTCTGCGCCGACGACGGAGGAGCCGGCCGGGCCCTTTTCCCTCCGCCTCACACTCTCTTCTTTCTCTGCCCCCCTCCCCCTTCTTTAAAGTCCGTGCGCGCTGCGCTCTCCAGCGCTGTGCCGAAGGAGCTGAAATTCAAACTGCTCACTCCCCTCGCTCAAGATGGGGCTCAAATGGAGCCGCGAGGCAACCTGGGAACTGGAGCTTAAGCCGCTGCTACTGCGGCAGCCGACACGGGGGGACCGCCTCTTACGCACAGGCGCGCTGACGTCACCGCCGCCCGGGCGCGCCTCCCATCCTTCCCCCCGCCCTCCCCCAGGATGAAGAGGTTCTGTCCTGGCCACGGAAAGGGGGCGGGCGGAGGAGACGAGGAGGCCGAGGAGAGGAAAGGGGCGGGGTCACCGCCGAGGGAAAAAAAACCCCTCCCCCCTGAGATCGTCATTTCAACCGTTTGGAATGTTCCACTCGCCCCGTAGCAGCCCCCCTCCTCTTCTTTCTTCACTGCGGGCTTGGTACCTTCCGTCAAAGGAGAGGGTGGGGGAGGGAATGGCGGCGTGACATCCTCCCCCCGCCTCAGCTCGCTCCATTTTGGCGAGGAGGCTGAGGTGGTACTTTGCTCAGTCTTTCTCCGTGCGAGGCCGAGAAAGGGAGGCTCAACGGCGGCTGCCGTAGCTTTCGAGTTACGAGAACGTCAATGTGCCAATGACAGGAACAGGATTATTTTTATATATTTATATATATTACGTTGAGAGGCACGACGCGCCCTATTACTAGAAACCTTTTACTCCCTGAAGGGTTTTCTGAAGGGCTTCGCCCCTCCTCCCTTTGCCCCGCCCCTACAGAAAGGCCACGCCGTTGCGTTTCGCCGTCTTTAATCCGAATTCACGACCAGTTCATCTTGCACACGGTCGCCACAAGATTCGGATTAAGGTCGCTTCGTTTCCTACAAAACTTGTCGACAGTATTAAAGCGGTGCACTAAAACACGCCTCAGAAGTCAGTAGACCCGTGGACTGGCGCTGGCCACGCATAAAATAAAATGCGTTTTATAAAATAAAATAAAATGATTTGATGTCCAAATGAACAACTTGCATCCCAAATCCTCTTGTGCGTTTTTGCTTGAAAGTATGGCATGCCCCTACCGAAGGAGCTTGATGCTGTTTTTACACCTAGGTTCGAGCACCCTCAGAGTGGCCCTTAATTTATTCAACTTTTTAATAACACTGGGTTAGCTGAAGCTGTACAAGGTCCAGCTGATTGAGGCCCATCTAACGAAACTGGTTTTAAATGGCACTTGCCCATAAACAGGCATGGAGAGTGTGGGTGTGTCTTTTACAACACTTCAACCATGCTGCCTGTGAGCACAAAAGAGCAATTAAAAGTTGTCAGGGTAACTCATCTGCACAAGGACCCGCCTCATGGGGAGCCCAGGGAGAGAAACAACTCCGCATCACAGGACCCCTCGAGCCACTAAAAAAAAAATTTGCCCAAAGGTAACAGCCTTCGCTCACACGTGCAAGAAAATTCTAAAAAGCGTTGCACTACTTTTACTAATTTTGTATATGAACAGCACCAGTCAAAGTTATAGGACCAACTAAATCATCACAAGAGTAAGGAGCAAGCTTTTCAGCTCCCGTAATGCTTTGTACTACAACACTCAGTGAAAACAGCAAAGGGAGACGGAGAGCAAAAGAAGCTTCAAGGCATGATGGCAAAGTGAAAACCTTTGAAGTTCGCAACAAGCTGGAATGTGGGAAGTTAGACAGGCAGGTAAAGCTGCAATCCTAAACACACCTAAGTGAGTAAGGCCTCCCACTGGACACAAATACTCCTGCATGGACATGTGGAAGATTGGTCCTGCACATTCTGTTAAACCACTTTAGATCCAAAGCAGTTTTCTTTTTTTGGCTAGCCTACTGGGAGAGAGAAGGAATGACCATTCGTCCTTTGAAAAGATAAAAGCCATGAATTCAAAAGCTGGCTCACTACTTTGTGGTGTTACAGTTGGTCCTAATAAACACAAGGTGTGGAACCTCAACCCTTCAGATGTTTTTTTGATTCAATCTGATAGCAGCAGCCCCAGCAGAATTGGTCCATTCATTGTTAGGGATGAAGGGAGTTGTTGGCAGAAACATCTGGGCAACAACTGGTTCTTCCAGCCCTGCAATAAATTATATTACTCTTTTGTGGCTTCTGAGTTTGCCCCTCTAATGAATCAGCACAATTGCATTTTTGTCCATAAAACAAGTGGGTATGGCAAATCCCAGTTGACTGTGTTATAGCCAACAAGCTAAGCAAGTCTCAACTATTTTGTGTAGCTCACAAAGCTTGCAGACTGAGTTAGGAATACAAACCTCTATGTCTCTTGAGTTTCATGAGAATGCACATTAAGATTGCAAAGTCTAATACAAGACATGACTTACGTTTACAAGGGGAAATGTCAACAGGTTTATATTAGCCCACCGCTGGAACATGGATAATATCTAAGGCTGGTCATCCATATATTTAAATCTATTGATTTCAATTAGCGGAAACAACAATTCGGTTTTCTCTGGATTAACGTCTGCTCCGAGCAGGGCAAGGGGGAAAGTGCTAGAAACTGTGTCTAGAAAGCACAGTTGGAAAGCCCCTTGGACCCATGTTTTCTAAGCATGGAACAAGTGGAAGTGTGAACAAGTCTTATAGTCACTGGAGGTTATTAGGCAGCAATAGAAATTCATATATCAGGGACCAATGGAGAAAACATTGCAAGAGAAAATGTTACATGCTGTATACATCCCTCATTAAATGAATATATATATATTTGCATCCACAAGCAATATTTGCATCAACAAAGTGCATTCTGTTTATACTTGGTTTGAATAGTTTGCATGGTTTTAAGTATTTCAATCTTCCCACTGTCCACATTGAAAAAGAAAACCAACATTTAACTAAAGTGCTGCAGGGGCATAGCTGTCAACATTTCCTTTTTTTAAAGGGAAATTCCCTTATTCCGAATAGGATTCCTCGCAAGAAAAGGGAAAAGTTGACAGCTATGTTTAGGGGTCAGCAAACTTTTTCAGCAGGGGGCTGGTCCACTGTCCCTCAGACCTTGTGAGGGGCCAGACTATATTTTATTGGGGGGAGGGGGAATGAACAAATTCATATGCCCCACAAATAACCCAGAGATGCATTTTAAATAAAAGCACACATTCTGCTCTTGTAAAAACACCAGGCAGGCCCCTCAAATAACCCAGAGATGCATTTGAAATAAAAGGACACATTCTACTCATGTAAAAACACACTGATTTCCGGACTGTCTGCGGGCAGGATTTAGAAGGCAATTGGGCCAGATGCTGCCCCTGGGCCTTAGTTTGCCTACCCATGGTGCTCATGAAAATTAAAGGTAACATTGTATTTGCATTTTCTGCTTTGTAGCTCAGAAAATGTAAGTAAATCCCAAATTGCTTATCTCAAGGCACTAAGAATCGGAAAACCGGGGCAGGCATAGACATGGCAAGTTGGCAGGACAGATGGACCTGCTGGTTTACTTGTCTTCAACATGTTGGCCTAGGCCTCTTACCTGAACCTCATAGTCCACCTCAGAATGGATAAACAGCCAAGTCCTGAAGACTGCTGCTATGAATCACCTTTCTCAATTGGCCTTAATGGCCACTAGGATCTCCGAGGATGTTTCCTCCCAGGAAGAAACCATCAAAGAAAGCTCTCAGTTCAACAAGCAAAGTAAGCATTTCATTAAACATGGTCCTCTGGGAATCTCAATGGCACAAACTGCTCTACAACACCCAAACTCACAGGATGATAATTCAGGAAGTAACTGCAGCCAAGGTTTTGTTCTTTGCGTGCATGTATAAGTAATTATCAAGATTCCTTTGTGCTAAAAAAACTGTACAGGCGACTCTCAACTTACGCTGGGGTTACTTTCTGGGGCTAGTGTATAAAGCAAAAAAATCACATATACAGTACATAGTCAAAACACATTGGGGTTAGTGGTGGATGGGATTGCCAAAGTCTCCCCCCCCCCCCGAACCTGTCCACTTTCTGCCCCCTATTTATGTATTTATTGTCAAGCATGTAAAACTGGATGTGCACAAGTTAAAGGTGTGAGTTGTGAGTTATCAATATTAAAGTTGTACCTTAGCTCCTGGTTATAATGAAGCCAAACTTCTTGGGATGGAAATTTCTGCTATTCTGTGGTCAGGTCAGGACATTAGTCTTGTCCAGAGTACAGATAATAAACTGATCCAGGGCCAAACCATTGTATGTCTCTTTGTTTTGGAACCAGGGACCTGATTCCCAGTTAAGCCCTTCCTTGGTCCTGTAAGCTGTTTCTCAGCACCAAACATGTTAATAGTCACATATCCCAATATACAGTATGTGTGTTTAGACTGGAAGAAATCAATCTGCTCCTGTACCATCATAAATATTTCAGACTAAGGCTCCAGGAATTATATACTGAACCAATCCCTTCTGGAGGCACAGTAGTTGTGACACAAAATCCTGCCTAAAGTATTCCCATCATCCTTTTATACTCACCGGTCCACAATGCAAAACATCCTCATCCAACACCCCGCATTGGCATTGTGCAAAATGCATTGTCATTTGACACTTAATATTGGGACATTCCAAATCCTAGCTTGAAAGAGTTAATCACTAAATGCTCCATTCAAGAGCATTGTTTGCACAAGGATTTTGGTGTAACTTGAAACAGCCCTGTAATGAGGCCCTTTTCAAGCAGGCTATAGTTAATGAGTGTTCATCAACATGGATTATTTGGCTGAAATCTGGCGTGACCCAAGGAAGGGGGAATGGAACTTGACAAGAGATGGAAGAATGGAGGGGGTGGGCAGAGAGTGGTAGGGAAGGCGAAGAACCAGAATGAACAAGACACACTGATTCATTAGCAAAACGGAAAGGTTTATGAAAAGTCAAATATCTATGTAGTTACAGCCCCTGGGTAAGTTGGCTGAAAGGTTCACAAATAACCCATACAATGGCCTTGGCAGCATGACAGGGATAATATTTTTGAAAAGTTAGACAGCTATTGTTGAATTATGCTCTGGTATGCTGGAAAGAAGCCTGCCGGTACTGTTATTCAGTGTCAAGCATGCATGTATTCCTTTTTGTTCTTGGCATGGACAACTACTGCTGTTTAGTGAGCAGAAAATCCCAGGTGAGACAACTCACATTTGGCTAACCATGATGGACCAGTGATCTTAAAACAGGGGTGTCTCTCAGGACATTATTGGATTCCAAGGATTGTATCCAACACTGGATTGAGCAGACCCGCTGAAATTGATGACTATGGCTAACTTAGGCTAATTAATTTTCATGGGTTTATTCTGAGCAAAACATAACTGGATGCAACCCAAACTCTCAGCATCCCTGAGCATTGCCTGGGCCACCCAGCGCAGATAACATCTGGAGGATGCAAGTTCCCTATCTTTTTTTAAAAGAATTCCTCAACACAGTCCCAGTTTGCCAAACTTTGTATACCCTTTGTATATGCTGCCTCATATTTTGAGCCATTAAGATTTAACGTTTAACACCTCTTTTCTAAAACTGAGCGTAACTATTGAAGTGATTACCTATGCGCAGGAACGCTTTCAGTTTTATACCTCTGTAATCCATCTTGATGTCCCCCCATCACATTACAGTCATACCTCAGGTTAAAGTTGCTTCAGGTTGAACGTTTTAAGGTTGTGTCCCGTGGCAACCCAGAAGTAATGGAACGGGTTACTTCTGCGCTTCACTGCTTGGGCATGCGCAGAGGCTCAGCATGACATCACACGCATGCGCAGATGCGACAAATTGCGACCCACACATGAGCAGACGTAGGTTGCATTCTGATCATGATGCGAACAGGGCTCCGGAACAGATCCCGTTTGCACCCAGAGGTACCACTCTAGTGCGCAGTGCTTGCTGCGATGTACTAATTCTCTGTGTTGTTCCCTTTCCTCAATTAGTACTTCCCTGTTCACCATAAGTTCCAGAAACCTGTGGTTTGTTGTCAGCATGGTATTTGTTTATCTGTGCATGCATCTTTAATTTTTTTATTATTAAAAAAGTAAGTTTTGCACATAAGGGCAGTCAAAAAGATTTTTTAACAAATGTGTGTTTCACTCCAAGCCACGAAACTAAAGTTTGTTGCAGGTAAGCATGCAGGTTTTTCTTTATCTGTGAGCGCACAGCTTTTAATTCTTTTTTAAAAAAATACATTGTTTCTGATATAGCAGATTTGCTACAAAGCAGCCCAACATCACATTAGCAACTTAAAACCTGAGCAAGGTTGTCCCCCCCGCCCCCCCCTGCTGTGTTTCATGTGGCATTTGTATGTTGCTGTACACATCAGAGAGTGGGGGAGAATGTCTTTACCAGAAGCACATTATTTGTTTGGCCTCGACCAGAGCCAGGGCCTTTTCGGCCATGGCCCCGGCCTGGTGGAACGCTATCCCACAAGAGACTAGGGCTCTGCAGGATTTGATATCTTTCCACAGGGCCTGCAAGACAGAGCTGTTCTGCCTGGCCTTTGGCCAGAGTGCAGTCTGACCTATTTTCCTTTGTATAAGAACAAGCATGAAGGAGGCCTCCCAGCCTATTCACAGGTCCTTATATGACCAGTGATTTTAATTTGTCTGAACTAATTTTAAGATGTATTTTAATTAATTGATGCCTGTTTTTATGTATACAGTGTTATTTATATGATGTTAGCCGCTCTGAGCCCGGCTCTGGCCAGGGAGGGCGGGGTACAAATACAAATTATTATTGTTAATTACTACTACTACTACTACTATTCCCTGTGCCTGTGACCACCTCCCAAATGCCAATGAAGCCATCCTCTGAACATGCCCTGTGATCTGCACATGTGCAACAGCTTTCCTAAATGGACACACCTCAGCTTAACTGCAGTTGATGTTTTCGATTGGGTGGAAGCTGGTTTGAGAAGAAATACATCAGACCAGCAGTATCTCTCTGAAGAAACTATAGAACAGATTTGGATTGTGGGTAGTGTTGCATGTTCCTGGTTTCAAATACCCGCCGTGGGAGCACACTGGAGCTAGAGGTAATGTGTACATAGCCTCAGTATCAAATCTGCAGCGTGCGTGACAGGCATAAATGCTACAAAGCAGTCCCACACCTCAATATCAGAAAAAGCTAGCTATTAATTTGTTTTTGTCGGCGATGTCAGAGGTACAGTAGCCCCGTCAAAAAGTAGGAACAAGCCTATTCTCAGGCCAATCAGTTCTTCTGTTTTGCTAATCTTTATTTACTATTATTAGTGAAATAATTATTACTTTCAGCATATGAATCCAGATATGTGGTGCACAATGAATGGTGGCATAACGTTTCATCGTAAAGGCTATGCATTCATTGGATGGCTGCCAGTAGCCCATCCAATTTTAATTAAGGGTACCCACTCATTTGGGAGTAAGCCTCATTTACCTTTGTTTCTCATTTTTGTAAGCCGTTTTGAGACCTATATGTGGTGAAAAGTAGGGTGCAATATACCTTTAAAGCACATTTCCCCGCCTCAAAGAATTGTGGGAACTGCAGTTTACCCCTCCTATAGTTAAAATTCCCAGCAACCCTTAACAGACTACAGTACCCAGAATTCTTTGAGGGGAGAAATGTGCTTTGAATGTGCTTTAAAGGTATAGTGTGCACAGACTTGGTGTGTCTTACTTCAGAGTAAACAAGCCTTGGATTCTGCTGTGAGTAAGGTAAGTCAAAGGAAGTTTTGAGGTGCCTTTGTGTACCACAGACAACAGGAAATTGTTTGCTTGATTCATACTAGACTGGTAATTTGGCTCAGTCGGGGACAACATTGGCTGGCATGTGATTCAAAAGTATTGTGCTTGTCCACTACCACAATTATTACTCATTATAAATATTAACTTATTTTGTTCATGTTTAGATTGAAATTGCATACATTAGAATTGCGTTGTAGGGGGTTGGACTAAATGACCCTTGGGGTCCCTTGCAACTCTACAATTCTGATTCTATGAAAAATCCATATTTTTTATTTTTTTATTATTATTATTTATATACTGCCCTATACCTGGAGATCTCAGGGCAGTTAAAGAACCTTAATTAGAAGGTTCCTGAACTAGTTAGGAAAAGGTCATTTTCAGGAACATATTTATCAAAGGTTAAATGAGCTTTCCCATTCATCTGTTCATTCAATGCCAACCAAATAGGTGAACCAATATGCCAAATTCATCATGAACCTGGATTTTGTCTTTGACAATGAATGTGAGCCAGTGTGTTTTACTAGGACCTGGGTGACCAGGGTTCAAATTCACCAGGGTTCAAATTCTCACTCTGCCACAAAGCTCACTGGGTGACCTTGGGTCAGTCATTCATAGAGTGTTGTGTGAAATAAATGGGGAAGGTGCTCCTTGGAGAAAACGGTGGCATATAAATGCAACAAGCAAACTAACCAACTGCAAAAACATTCATAGAAAAGTTGAGATTAAACAAAATGAATTCAGCTCCGTGTCACGTTTGGTATTCTAAGCAAATGCCCTTCCTTAGAGTCAGTTTATTCAAAAGGTAAAGCAAACAATCACCATCAAACTATTTTTACTTCTAGAAGGGGGAAATATGTATATGTACAAGACTGAAAAGCCCTGGCAATGTTTTGTACTTTTAGAATTCTGCTTGTTAGTCTCCATAAATGGGAAGCTTGGGAAAGACTGATTGCCATGCCGTTCTGCACATTACACGAAGAACTGTTTCTCAATCTGAATTATAAATACAAAAAATAACGGACCTGGAAAGGTGAAGAACACCCTCTAGGCTGAGAAATAAAACAAAAGGCATAGCAAACATTTGGGATTTATCTCTAATGGTTGAATTCTAACCATGGCTACCCGGCACGTCCTCTTGAATTCAGTAGGGCTTACTTCCAAGCAAAGCAGGGTTGGAAGTGCAGCCTTACTAGTCTGTTTGAGGTGTGATTTTACGTGTTGAGAAAAGTGCAAGACCTTTAAAGGTCAGAGCAGCTGTTTAATTGGGGCAACTATTTTTTTAAAAAAACATTTCTTAAATTGGCTGAGCCCCTTGCCCGGCTGATCTCATTCACAGTTGCTTTCATTAGGAAGCAAATATTACCATCTACTTCAGTTTACACAATAACAATCAACAGACAAGTGTTTGGTCATGCAGTAGGAGTCCTCCCAGTCCCAAAATATGCCGGGATGAGGAGGGGTTTGGAATAAGCAAGTCTCTGGTTCAGCCACAGATACACAAGGGTAGGCCCTCTATCCTGGCTCAGTCAGGGCTGAGCTGAAGCTGGCTCAGGCAAGGCCAGGGTAAATCTGGGGAAAGGGGCATTCTGGGGCTACGCAAGGGGCATGGCGAGTGTGGGATGGAGCGGGGGGGGGGGGGGAAACCTACCCCTATTCCAAATTCGATCTAGCTCAGTATTGTGACCTAGTAACCCAGTGAAAGGGACACGGGTGGCGCTGTGGGTTAAACCACAGAGCCTAGAACTTGCCAATCAGAAGGTCGGCTGTTTGAATCCCCGCAACGAGGTGAGCTCCCGTTGCTCGGTCCCTGCTCCTGCCAACCTAGCAGTTCGAAAGCACGTCAAAGTGCAAGTAGATAAATAGGTACAGCTCCGGCGGGAAGGTAAACGGCATTTCCGTGCACTGCTCTGGTTCGCCAGAAGTGGCTTAGTCATGCTGGCCACATGACCCGGAAGCTGTACGCCAGCTCCCTCGGCCAATAAAGCAAGATGAGCGCCGCAAACCCAGAGTCAGTCACGACTGGACCTAATGGTCAGGGGTCCCTTTACCTTTACCTTTTTAACCCAGTGAAAGTCACAGTGGCCAAAAAAACAACAACCTCTTTTTTAAAGGTTGCCTTCCCTCTGCCAGTCTGGGTCTGGTTCCACTGGCAATAGCCCCTCTCTGAGTTTGGGACAGAGGTAAGTGATAAGGATGGAAGCGGGTGGCGCTGTGGGTTAAACCACAGAGCCTAGGAATTGCCAATCAGAAGGTCGGCGGTTCAAATCCCCACGACAGGGTGAGCTCCTGTTGCTCGGTCCCTGCTCCTGCCAACCTAGCAGTTCGAAAGCACCTCAAAGTGCAAGTAGATAAATAGGTACCGCTCTGGCGGGAAGGTAAATGGCATTTCCGTGCGCTGCTCTGGTTTGCCAGAAGCGGCTTAGTCATGCTGGCCACATGACCCAGAAGCTGTACGCCGGCTCCCTTGGCCAATAAAGCGAGATGAGCGCCGCAACCCCAGAGTCAGTCACAACTGGACCTAATGGTGAGGGGTCCCTTTACCTTTACAGTGATAAGGAAAGGAAAATTGCACGGTTGAGTGTGGGATAAAACCTGCTTTGATACTTCATCTAACCTCATCAAATCAGAATAAATCCTCATTAAATAGCCAGCACCATCTAATCTCCCCTTTCAAGTAGTGTGCCGTGGCACCCTGGGGTGCCTTGAATGATGGTCAGGGGTGTAACACTGGCCCTTGTCTCTCTTTCCTTACCTCCCTCCTGTAATACCCTCTAGTCTCTGCCTTCCAAAGGCTTGCACAGCTGTTTGTTGCAGCAGCCCTGGCTACAAGCTCCCCAGGCGAATGGTGCGTCTGGGGGCTGGCCAGGAGGTGCTTCCCAGGCCCCTGGGCGGGGGGGGGGCAGCTCAGAGACAAGGGCGGCAGCTGCAGCTGTCCAGAGGACTCCCAAGGATAGGGGAGAAGAGCAGAGGCTAAGAGACCCCTCCACAAGGGAGGATGTTTCGAAAAGGGGTGAGGGGCTGCTGGCTCTGCAGGCAAGGGGTGACATAACTGGGCTCCTGAGCCCCACAGGGGTGCCACAGAAATAATGTAGTTGGGTCAAGGGAGCCAGGAACCCAAAAATGTTTAAAACCTTTGCTGTAAACCAATAAGGATGAATGCTTAATAAACAGGTTGTCCACAACTACTGCTGTTGGCTTCTCGTCACTTAAGAAAAATTGGAAGAGGCCAGTTGGTTTGGATTTCTGGGGTGTTCATGTTAAGCAGGCGATTTGCACTTGGACAGGTGTCAATTCCTTAAGGGAAACCACCAAGACAGCCTGCAAATCACAGGTGTGTACATGCTACAGCATGGGTAGGCAAACTAAGGCCCAGGCATTGGATCCGGCCCAATCGTCTTCTAAATCCGGCCCGCGGACGGTCCAGGAATCAGCGTGTTTTTACATGAGTAGAATGTGTCCTTTTATTTAAAATGCACCTCTGGGTTATTTGTGGGGCATAGGAATTCGTTCATCCCCCCCAAAAATATAGTCCGCCCCCCCACAAGATCTGAGGGACAGTGGACCGGCCCCCTGCTGAAAAAGTTTGCTGACTGCTGCACTATAGCTTACTGCAGTTCCAGCATGCACCCAATGTTGGTGTTTGCTGCCATGTACGTGGGAAGACTGGAAGACAGGAGTGCCTGGCGTGCTCTGGTCCATGGGGTCAACAACAATGTGGGATGCTAGCTGCAGCCCATCTGTATCCAGTAGGCTCTTGAGAAATGCTCCTGTTTGATGCAGAGTCCCTCAAACTAGCTCCTATCCAACTAGAAAATGTAAGCCATGGTTAAGCTGAAGCGAAGGAAAGGGCATTGCACAGCCACCTATGACAGCGCATGTGCCAATGACAGCTTCAGTGTACTGGAATTCAGCATGGGGAAACAAATCAAGCCATGCACATAAGTTGGCAACATCCCTGACCTCCTCTCTGGTGTGTACAGCAATGCAAGAAGGCAACTTGAAATGCAGGGGGGTGGGGGGATGACCTCACTGTGTTTTGAGCTGCTAGCGCGTGCATAGCCAGTCTGAGGGGGAAGAAAAATCCAGTCATATGTCATTTGGATTAGTTATCATCTACAAGTGAAATCAAAGAGATAAACAAACATGTTTTGATCAAGTATGAGGGCACAGACCTTCTTTTGTGAGCTGCTCTGGGAACCTTCTTTGGCTGAAGGGTAGCAGAAAAATTAAAACAAAGAATAAAACAATGCAAGATCCCTATACATTTTTTGACTTAGAGTCACTGAAACTCTTTGCATATGAAAATATCCTATCCTTTCAAAATGTTCTTCCCACATTGGTTTGTCCTGCTGCTGTTCTCTCACCTTTTGAACTTGCTGAACTTCCTAAAATTACAAGAGCCTTGCTGGAGAAAGTTGGCAACCCAAATGAGAGAGGGAAAAGCTTTCTATGCATGCTCAGAGGCACCTTCTTAATTATTACCGTTTTGCGTGTTTTAGCACTGAAGCTGGGCATTCATATTGGTTTCAGAGCTGAACTCTGGGGTTTCAAGACCCGCAAAGCTATTAAAGGGAGGTGAAAAGGAAAGGAACCCATTATAAAGCTTAACAAGCCTTTATCAGCCCATCAGCATTTTCTAGTACTTTTATGAAAAACTGCCTGGAATGGGAGACAATTCTTCCTCTCCAGATTCCTTTTTAACGCTAAAAAAATTGGCCTAACCACATGCTAAGTCAAACATTTATGATAGCATATGAGAAGGATATGTTTGAGAATGATGTGGTGAGAATGGTCCTCTTTCTTGTGGCTTTTCAGATGTGATAAAATAGGCAAGCTGCTCCTGTTGTTGTTGTTGTTGAAGGCCTTTGCCATGATGCAGAAACCCCTGTTAAGACAAACCTCTTTCCAAAGGAAGCAGGAGAAGAACGGAGTTCTGAAGCACTATTAAGTTTATGGGATCCCCCCCCCCCCCTTATTCCTTGAGATTCATACCTATTTTAGCTTAGAGCATATTCAGCATTCCAGTCTTCTGATCAAATAGACTCCCGGATCAAGTTAAATTTAGCCCAAGTTAAAAGAGCATTAGGAATATTTTCAGATATCTCAGATACAAACCAGCAGCAATTTCATCTCATGTAACTATTTTAGTGTTGGCAAGAGCTGAGAAAATCCAATTATTTCTGCTAGACTTTGCAAGAACCTGTATTATGGCAAAGAAATATGAAGGCTGTCCCTGATTCACGAAAGGATTTTTATCATCCATGATTCTTAGAAAAAGAAAATGCTCTTTTCATCCATCCTCTTTGTAAATACTAGCTTTTCCTGATCAGCATTATTTTTTTCATGGGTCAATTTTATAACGAGTTATCCAAAGTTAGTCCTCCTCAGAGGATGCCTATTGAAATCAATGGACTTAAAAACACTGCGGTAGTCTAGGCAGGAGGTCACCGCTAGAGCATGGACAACTGTGGTCAGGCTACCCTGATCCAGGAATAGCCATAGCTGGCAAACTAGCCTAAGATGGGCATAAGCACCTCCAGCTACAGGTGTCACTAGAGACTCCAGTGAGAAGCTGGAATCCAGGAGTGTTCCCAGACTATGAAGCTGATCCTTCAGTGGAAGTAAAGGTAAAGGGACCCCTGACCATTAGGTCCAGTCGTGACCGACTCTGGGGTTGCGGCGCTCATCTCGCTCTATGGGCCGAGGGAGCTGGCGTTTGTCCGCAGACAGCTTCTGGGTCATGTGGCCAGCATGACGAAGCTGCTTCTGGCGAACCAGAGCAGCGCACGGAAATGCCGTTTACCTTCCCGCCAGAGTGGTACCTATTTATCTACTTGCACTTTGACGTGCTTTTGAACTGCTAGGTTGGCAGGAGCTGGGACCAAACAGGAGCTCACCCTGTTGTGGGGATTCGAACTGCCGACCTTCTGATCGGCAAGTTCTAGGCTCTGTGGTTTAACCCACAGCGCCACCTGTGTCAGTGCCACACCCACCAACCCGTGTTCAGTGGAAGTATAACCCCTCTAATTCCCAGACCTGGAAAACGCCCACCCTCAGCACTTCCATATGACCAGGATGCAGTCTTAGTTTATTAGCCCCCATCCATCAGTGCTTCCAGATACTGTTCCAATATCTTCACAGTCTCTCCTAAACTGTGTCATCAGCATACCACAGAACCATAGAATTGGAAGGGACCTGGAGCATCATAGTTGAACCCCCTGCAATGCAGGAATATGCAGCTATCCTTTACGGGGATCAAACCTGCGACCTTGGCATTATCAGTGCCACACTCTAACCAACTGAGCTCCAAATCCCCAGAAGACAGCTCCCAAGGGCTTCATACAGATGTTGAACAGCCTAGGACACTGAATAGACCCTTGTAGGACTATTCAAAAGCCATGGGGCTGAGCAACTGCCTCCTTGTACATGGGTAAGCAAACTAAGGCTTGGGGACTGGATCTGGCCCAATCGCCTTCTAAATCCGGCTCGCGGACAGTCCGGGAATCAGCGTGTTTTTACATGAGTAGAATGTGTCCTTTTATTTAAAATGCATCTCTGGGTTATTTGTGGGGCATAGGAATTCGTTTTCCACCCCAAAAAAATATAGTCTGAGGGACAGTGGACTGGCCCCCTGCTGAAAAAGTTTGCTGACCCCTGTCCTGGTATTTCTTTCTGGTGGTGACCCTGCAGGTAGGAACTAAACCACTGTAGTACAATAGCTCCAATGCCTATCTCTTTGAGTTGTTCTGAAGAACCACCATATTCAATAGTGTCAAAAGCCAATGAGAGGTCAAAGAGAACCAAGAGGGTCACACACACATTCACTCCCCTGTCTTCTTCTGATAACGACAATCAGTCATGGCAATCAAGGCTGTTTCGGTGCCAAATCCAGGCCTGAAACCAGACTCCATGCACAAGAGAGGAGAGGTGCAAGAGCTTTGCGGGTCAGCACAACCTTTTAAGTGGGCCTACAATTTTTAATTATTTCCAGGTTGGCTCAGGCCCTTAATCTGGATAATCTCATATACAGCAGTTGCTCTCATTTGGTAGCAAATGCCAGTATCTACTTCAGCTTACACATTCAGTATCAACACATTAGTGTTCTGTCATGCAATACCATTTCTTCAGTTCAGCTTCCAGGTGGAAACTTCTACCATGGTAAGAAAACTTTGGTCCTCGCACCGCTTGCAATGCTAGCGACTAACATTGGAAAATCACATTGATGGTCTGGCATTTTAATGTTATTTATTTTCTTGCATTTATACCCTGCCTGTCTTCCATCATGGAACCGAAGGGGACATAAACGTGGTTCACAGGCGGTCACCCATCCAGACCTGCTAACCTTCAGCAAGGTGATGGCCTTGTTTGCCTTCAGGCCATGCAAAAAACGCAGAATGGACAGGCTTGAGGAGGCCATTTGGACGCTCATTTGACCCACCACACATATCTAAGATACAAAAATTATAGAAGGCTTTCTTTCCTCAAGCATGTGTTTTAGAGCAGTGATATTTCCGGGCCACCCAGGAGCTGATGCCTTCATTAAAAAGAGGCCCTGAAGCATCAGTGGACTTGCATTGCACATTGTTCTCAATGTATCTGACTTTCAGGTTCAAAGGTAGGCTTTTACTACACTTCTCTTTCACTTTTTTTTCGTTCACACACAGTGTCTTTCCTTCCTCCCTGTTTGTTGATAAGGATGCATTCAGGAGCAAAGAATGAGAGCTTAAATAAATAAAGGTGTGTGTGGGAGAGCATATTTATAACAGGTTTACGTATAGCTCTGACAGTTCTATTGCTGCTATCTCATACACATCACTGTTTAGCTTGCATACGGTCCACTTCCCACTTACTGTACATTATTCAGCAAATAATATGTTCCCTTCACTTTCCTGTCTTTTTCTTAAAGTATATTTTTCTTGCAGTATACAGGCGTAATCCCTCTTCTTAAGAAACTTCATCTCCGTTTTTTCACACATCCAACTCTGAAACTCACTATATAAACCACGGGATACCAATGCCAGCCACCCGTATCCGATCCCATTAGTTATTTATTTTTGCAGAACAATAAATTTTACAAATGTGATGACATTTATTGTTCTGTGTTTATGGGTGTTTCTGTGGGTGCAGTATTTTCCTATCTGCTTAAGCATACATATACTTCAACTTTGATGGCTATGATTTCAGTGAAACTTAAAAAACAAACAAACCACCTTCGTTCATTAACTGGAGAGGAAATTGAGTTAATTATGTCAAACAAAATCAACCAACAATTTCTACAGTCAACAAAAGTGTAACTCCATTTGAGTATAGTGTATATATTCATATACATGGTGCACACAAAAAACCACATTCTGCATGCTTATAGAAGAACAGCTCATTCCATGGTCTTATTAGCCAAGGTAATGAATAGGTGTATGCTAAACCTTTATGAAAACTGGGAGACCAGAGTTTGGGAACTGGTCATCTGGTACCCCATTTAGAACTTTCTTTTCTTATCACTTTAGAATCCTACTGCTTTCTTAATTCAATAAGTGGTGGCAGCGGCAGTTAGTAATTCAATGGGATATCTTTTCCTCTAGGTTTAGCCCCAAGGGCAGAACTGGAACATTTAGATACCCATTTAATTTCTTTTATTTACTGCCCACCTGGAACAATGTCAGATTAAGAGTTGTTGGAACCCCCAGGAATGTCACACGATGCAGACCAAATCCTATGCATGTTGAAGCACGTTACTTGCAGTTAAACGTGCATAGGAATTTTAGCCATAACGGGATCCCTTAGGTAAAGGTAAAGGGACCCCTGACCGTTAGGTCCAGTCGCAGATGACTCTGGGGTCGCGGCGCTCATGTCACTTAAAAACATTGGTAGCACTGATATCAATTCAACAGTGTAAATAAGTTTTGATGAATGTAACAATGGTTTACTGAATGGTTTAGTTCATGTAAGATATGCAGGGATGTTTGGTATTGAACCACAGAAAGAGAGGAAGGGAAGCCATTGATTTAAGGTTATTTAAATGAATATTTTGAAATGTAAATTAACATTTAATAAAAAAAATTATATAGAATTGTGCTTGTCTGGAATGGAGGAGAGAAGTTGCTCAGCTTAGCTTCCGCAGCCTCCTGAATGAAGAAACCATAGAGTATTTTATGTCTATAAAAAGCCATTTTTTATCTTCCCCTTCCTCCAGATAGTCCTACTTCATTTTATCCTGACAGCAGCTCTGTGGAGTAGCTTTGGCTGAGAGGTAGCAATTGACCCGAGGACACCCAGTGAGCTTCATAGAATTGTAGAGTTGGAAGGGACCCCAAGAGCCATCTACTCCAACTCCCTGAAATGCAGGAATCTCAATGAAAGCATCATAGCTGAGTACGGATTAGAACAGGGGTTGGAGAACTTTTTGCCTTCCAAGACATTGTTGAACTACAACTCCAAGCAAACATAGCCAGTCTTGTTAAACTACAGCAGCCTTTCTCAACCTGTGGGTCCCCAGATGTTGTTGGACTACAACTCCCATCACCCCTAGCTAGCAAAGCTAGCTCAGGGATGATGGGAGTTGTAGTCCAACAACATCTGGGGACCCACAGGTTGAGAACTGCTGGACTACAGCTTCCATCAAACCTGGCCACTATCTGTGTTAGCCAGGGCTTATAGGAGTTGGAGTCCAACAAAATACGGGCAGCCACAGTTTCTACATCCTTGCTCTAATCCAGGCTTCCTCCACCTCTGCCCTCCAGATGTTTTTAGCCTACAACTCCCATGATCCTTAGCTAGCAGGACCAGGGGTCAGGGATGATGGGAATTGTAGTCTCAAAACATCTGGAGGGCCGAGGTTGAGGAAGCCTGCATAATACTGGCTCAGTGAATAGTCAACATCTATTCCTATTTCTGTGGCTTCCACCTCAGGTCCAAAGGATGATTTCTCAGCTGCCTTTCAATTTATGTTACATTGCATCTTCAGCTCTCCATCCTTTCACACAACTGGGAGTCTAAATGTGGGGCTGAATGCCATTCAAAATGAAAGTTTAGGTGGAGGCAATCTATTCAGGAGGTCTATGGAACCTGCTTACTTTCAGCCGTAAGACATTAAGAAAGGGAATATTAATACTTAACCCTCAGTCTGCAAGTGCTGCTCATCTCAATGAAGTGCTATGCAAACTTGAGAAAGTGTGTATTCATGTTTCCATGGCAGCCTAACAATGTTAGGAAAACTGAGCCGGGACATCTGATTTGAGAGAGGTATCTGGTCAAGGTTACTATTATCTGAACGAGGGTTCAGCACACTGAAGAATTTAACGCTTGTAAGAATGCCGAGATAAGCAGTGGAAACTCTCATGCTCGACTGGAAGTGTCTCAGTTTGGTTCTGGGTGAAATGGAGACTTTCATAAGATTGAAGAGAGAATTCTTTCAGGAGTATTCTAGATTTCAAAACAAATTCCTTACCCATGGGATTTCATATGCAAGGAAACTGGGAGTGTGCTTTTTTTCTTGAAGCCCATATACACCACAGAATGCAGTACTCAGGCATGCACCTTCTAAGGGAATAAGTTTTTTTGGGAGGAGACTGTGTTGCTGTGTTCTGGATGCCCAGAAATCTTGGGCATAGGTTCTAAGGCAGTGGAAGAGGATACGGCTGTTTTCAGTGCCTTCTCGGTAGTGGCGCCCACTCTGTGGAACCCCTTCCCATCAGATGTCAAGGAAATAAACAACTATATGACTTTTAGAAGACATATGAAGGCATCCTTGTTTAGGGAAGTTTTTAATGTTTGATATTTTATCACTTTTTTATTAATAATATTCTGTTGGGAGCCTCCCAGAGTGGCTGGGGAAACCCAGCCAGATGGGCGGGGTATAAATAACAGATGGTGATGATGATGATAGTGGTGAATGTTATTTGTTTATTTATTAAATTAATATCCTTCCCTTCTCAAAGAAGACCAGAGTGGCAAACAATCGATGGAACTATTTAAAATGTCTTTAAAGTATCCTAAAACAATTCCAATACAGATGCAGACTGGAAAACATCTCGGCTTAAAAGGCTTGTTGGAAGAGGAAGGACTTTAGCAGGCACCAAAAAGACAACAGAGATGGCGCCTGTCTAATATTTAGGGAACTGAATTCCAAAGGTTAGGAACCACAACACTAAAGGCCTGTTTCCTATATAAATTTTGAAGTGCAAAAGCTTAGCATCACAGCCCCCATAGCCACGCCCACAAAGAGAGTCCATGGCTGCACCCACAAGGAGATTCCAAAGATCCAGGCCATTGGGTTGATCCTTTTCATACACATGCAGTACATAAGATAACACACAATTCACCAGGATTAGCAAGATTGCAATCCCATGCATAGGTTTTCCGGGAGTAAGCTCCATTGAATTCAGTGGTGGCGCCCACTTCCGACTGCATAGTTTCAAACTTGCAAAATGCACTGAACTTTAACAAAGGATCTCCAGCCTTCTGAAACACAACCTGAGGCTTTTAAATTAGAAACGCCGACCATCTCGCAAAGAAGCGCTACCATTCAAACTGCAATAAAAAAACGGAGCAGGGAAACCCTATCAAAGAAAATGAGAAAAGTATCCAGTTTCTGCTCAATTATTTTCTGACTTCCTCTATGCTAATCAGCCTCAAACAAACTTGAAAGGCTCTTTATTACTTCGTTCACTCACCTGAGAGAGGAGAGCCTGTCAATTATTCTGCTGCTCCAGCCAATGATGTCATCACTTCTGCTCTGAATATGTTCCGGGCCTCCACCAGCGCATGTGCTCTTTCCTATCTTCTTTGTAGCAAAACTGCAGTCCTCAGTCCTCACCGTAGACAATGTGGGGAATTGGTGTGAGAGACCACTTTTTTAAAGATACAGAACAGGAAAAGCTACAGCTACAGCTGCAGCCCCTACTGTTGCTCAGAACTTTTAAAGATCTAGGCAGGCTCTAGCAAACCTGTGGGGATATATAACTGATTGCCCAAACGCTTTCAGATGGTTAGCATCATAGATGAATCAGGGAATGTGGGGATCATTTTTGGCCTGGCTTGGCTAGGGAATACAGGATAAGGAATAAGCAGTCAAACACAGAGAAAACAAGGTTAGGAAAAATCAGAGACGAGGAAGCTCAGGGATACAAGATGACGCAGCGAGGAGATCAAAACAGAAACAGTTTCTTTCTGCTTTCTTCTACAAGGGATGCTGGAAGATTAGGTAGAGGGCACAGAAATGCAAGTAAATTGAGCTTGCATTGCCTGTCTTCTTAACCCCACCCAGTGACCATTTGGCATTCACAAGGTCTTTGCCCCAGCCTTGGATTCAAGCAGATATCAGGCATGGCTCTCTCTCTCTCTCTGGCTTCTCAGACTGAAGCCTTTGCTTTACCTTCTCGCTCACATAACTCAACTCTTCACTCTGGCCTTTGTCTACCAGTGAATTGAGGGAGGGGCCCCCCACCCATTTTCTGTCTGGCACAGAGCCACTTCCTTTGTTACCTTAGTGGCCCATACATAGAGGACCATTACCTCACCAGGAAGCTAGCCCGACTATTCCAGGAACTGAATCTATGCTGGATCCAAGAATTAGAAGGTGGTTCAGACATATAGCCTCCCCACCCCCAACCTCATAGCACTTATTACAAATGTCTGAAGAAGACTCCTCCTCTAGGGCTGCCAGCTGTTCAAGCAAGCCTTGCTACTATTACTTTCAAGAGCAGCTTGATTTGCAGCCAATAAACACTTTTCAAGGCATAGTGAAATAGACATTATCACCTGCTCAAGCTCAATCAGCTCTTTAAAGGCACAACTGTAAGTAGATGCTGAAAAGCTGACAATAATATGCTCTACTGTAGACCTGGGGAAGCAAACGTGCCCTCCAGATTTTTCTGAACTACAGTTCCCATCATGCTAGACCATGGGTCATGCTTGCTGGGGCAGATGGGACTTGTAGTCCAACAACAAGGGGGTAACCCTTGGCAAAAGCCTGTCCTGCCTTTTTTTTTTTTTGAAACAGATGTGTTAAAACATGACACGGTCAGTTCATTAACACTGTGAAATGGAAGCAAGTTTACCTTAACATTATTTTTTAAGGATTTCCCAAAAGGCAAAGAAGAGAACATGATTTAGCAGGGACACAGATGGAAAGTATGTAAGAGATTCCTGGGCAACCGCAAAATAAGCATCACTGTTGATAAGCAGAGGGATGGTTAGTAGATAGGAGTTTTGTTTACTTCAGGCTGAAATGTTATGCACAGGTATTTGAGAGAGAACCAAAATTAAGGAAGGGCCATAGCTCAGTGGTAGAACACATGATCTGTATGCAAATGTCCCAGGTTCACTCTCTGCCATCTTCAAACAGGGCCAGGGAAGACTCCTGTCTGAAACCTCAGTCCCTGCCAGAACATAGATTGCACTGACCTAATGGACCAGTTGCCTGGTCTAGGTATAAGGCAGCTCCCTAATATTATAAGTGGGACCTGCATCTAAATAAACCTGCATGGAATCCGTCTGGATTCCATGTCCATTCCAGGGTGATTGGCAAAGTGTTACAACACTCAGATAACATTGGTGCATGTCTTCTCCACCCGCTGTTGCCTGCCAGGTCATTAAAACCAGAGACAGTAGAACGCAAGTAATATTTGATGATGCATGTGGCATTATCTCTTCAGCACGACTGATACAAAAGGCTCAGCCTGCATCACAGCAGTTGCAGCTAGTGCTGATAATAGGACTGGGGAGTTAGGCTTACTTTCTAGTGAGTTAACTATGCACCAGTACTATACCAATAGGAGCTGTAACAACTCATGAATATGAGGCCTTGGCGCGGTGACCAATTTGCTCTTGATCTTTTGCTTCCACCCCAAAGGTTGCCACCAAGACAGGGTGTGGAATTTGTATATTTTCTATAGTGTAGTAGTCGGCAGCAGTGAAATATATGATCTGAGGAAGGGTCCCGAGCTCAGGCAAGTCATCATTTTATCTTCTGGATACAGTAACCCAGTCTTGCCACATATGCTGTTAAATTCATTCATCACTTGGCTGAAGCTCCATCTACACTGTACATTTAAAGCAGTATCATACCGTTTTAACAGCCACCACTTCTCCCAGAAAATCCTGGGAGCTGTAGTTTGTTAAGGGTGCTGAGAGTCATTGGGAGACCCCTGTTCCCCTCACAGTGCTACAACCCTCAGAGTTCTCTGGGAAGATGGATTGATTATTAAACCACTCAGGTGACTGTAGCTCTGTGAGGGGAATAGGGGTCTCCACCAACTCTTAACAGTGTGCCCTTAGCAAACTACAGTTCCCATGATTCTTTGGGGGAAGCCATGACTGTTTACATATAAACCACTATTATACCACTTTATAGTGCAGATATACCACTTTACAGTGCAGAGGCGTAAGTGCCCACATAAAAGAAGGAACTGCAGCATCATCAGCAATTCCTTGTACAGTGGTACCTCGGGTTACATACACTTCAGGTTACATATGCTTCAGGTTACAGACTCCGCTAACCCAGAAATATTACCTCGGGTTAAGAACTTTGCTTCAGGATGAGAACAGAAATTGTGTTCCGGCGGCGCGGCAGCAGCAGGAGGCCCCATTAGCTAAAGTGGTGCTTCAGGTTTCAGGTTAAGAACAGGCCTCCAGAACGAATTAAGTACTTAACCCGAGGTACCACTGTACAGTATGTCTTCCTAAGTTGAAACAGAATGGTCAGGCACAATGTTGTTCAAGCAAAACAGTACACCTAGCCATTTTAGCTTGTATGACCACACATAACGTATTCTTCTCCTTTCTATCCAAAGATAACGTGATGAGAGGGGGGGGGACAGCGGGGCCAGGGCAGCATGTGGATTACAGATCAGAAATATCAAGTTGTAGCAACCACGAGCAAACTGAAGGCTCAAGAATGTTGGTCTCGTTCAGATGTGACAGCCTATGCATGGCTGCCTAGCTACGCAAGGCAGCTGCACCAGCAGATGCAGAAGCAGTAGCATTCTTTCCTTCGCTGTGTCCCAGAGGTGGATCCTGCAATATCGTCACGATGCCTGAATTTGACCTGGAAAACGAACACCCTGTCCCAGACCTGCAAATGGGCCTGTCTAATCCCCCCATGCTTTAGCTGAACAAATGGCACCAGAGCACTGGCAGATACCCCAAGAAGCTAAGAGCAGCAGCTGTATCCAATGCTTGTGTCGCTGGCAAGTTTCTAGAGTTGAGAGCGAGGGCAGTGGGAAGTCCTTTGCAGTTATAACACCAGCCATGGTACTTTCCATTACTCATTTCTCAGCACCTTTGCTCATTTTCCTGCTACTTCTTTTCTGTTTCAAACCTCCAAACTTCCTATTTTATTTTATTTTTTAAAATTAATTTAAGAAGCGCTTTGGAAAACAGCTTGTGCAACTCACTTGTGCTTAGGCTGCGTGGAGTTCAGCCTGACAAAGATGATGATAAAGAACAACAACAACAACAACAACAACAACAACAACAACAACAATATTGCAGATGAATGATGCCATTTTTTAAAAAAAGTTCCTGAATGCAAGAAACTCTCTTCAATGGAAAATTACATCTACCTGACATTTTCGGCATCAAAATGCCAGAGCCCATGTTTCCCTACCATTTAAGCCAGATTTACTCCTTCTAGCGGAAAACCAGGAAGTTTAAAACAACTGCAACCCTGGCAAAGATATATAAATTGAAATCCAGCCTTTGTTAGAGATGTGGTAAAGAAATAGGAACAACAATACATATGTGGTGGAGGTGTGAGGAAATTAAGAAATTTTGGACAGTAATATATGAAGAATTAAAGAAGATGTTGAAAATATCAATAATAAAAAAACCAGAGATATATCTCCTTGGATTGATAGGGGAAGAGGTATCATGGGGGGGGGGGCGGGGCGGGGAGAGAATCTTCTTATATGCAAGTACAGCAGCTAGAGTAAACTCTACCCTTAAGGGAGGAATGGATTTGTAAACTAAATGAATACTTAACTCTGGCAAAACTAACAGCTATTGTAAGAAACCAATCGAATCAAAAATTTAAAAAGGAGTGGGAATGTTTTGATGAATATATGGTAAAATACTGCTCAAAAAAAGATATGCTAATATGCCTAGATTAAAATGTAAAGTATCTGAGGGAAGGTACGGTAAATTAGTAAGGAAAGATAATAAGAACATATAGAAGATTTGGGAAGACTGTAAAATGCAAAGATAAATGTAATCTCAGAATGTAGAGGAAATCGAGTGGGGGCGGAGGGAAGCGGGGGGAGGGACAAAAGAAGAGAAGAAGAAGAAGAAGAAGAAGAAGAAGAAGAAGAAGAAGAGGAGTTTGGATTTGATATCCCGCTTTATCACTACCCGAATGAGTCTCAAAGCGGCTAACATTCTCCTTTCCCTTCCTCCCCACAACAAACACTCTGTGAGGTGAGTGGGGCTGAGAGACTTCAGAGAAGTGTGACTGGCCCAAGGTCACCCAGCAGCTGCATGTGGAGGAGCGGAGACGCGAACCCGGTTCCCCAGATTACAAGACTACCGCTCTTAACCACTACACCACGCTGGCTATTAGGTTTGATTGATGGATATATGGGGGGATGGGGAGGATATGGTGATGGCTTTGGTTTATTTATATTGTGATGTAATATGGAAAAAGCCAATAAAATACTGTATTGAAAAAACAACAACAACCAGCAACCCAGAATCCTTTCCCCAACATCCCACTTGTGGTATCTCAATGAGCTATTTCCAAATTAAGCCCTCATGGAAGCACCCCGAGACAATCCAGCCAGCATGAAACACTCAGCTTCCTGCCGTTTTTATTAAATTCTGTTACAACGGAGGCTGCAAGGGGGATTAGACAAATGTGCTGTGATTGCTATCCAGACTCTTTACCGGAGAAACAGGACTTGGGAGTTGGAACTTAAAAGCACCAATTTTCTTTGGAAATGTTTCCAAGTCTTCCCAGGTGGCGGAAGATGTGGAAACGGAGACCCTTGCCTCAGACTGTGAGGCTGAATAATTTGCCCTGACCTCTGTAAATATTGTGCTAGGGGCATCATGCACTAGTAATTCTTTCCTCGCTGCCCTAAATCCTCTTTCATTTTGGGCCCCTTAAAACAATCCCTATTCTTTTAAGTTTGCCAACACATGCTGAGGACACAATGTGCAGCCTGATCTTATCCGTGTTGGCTTAGAAGCAAATCTTGCTGACTTCAGTAGGGCTTATTTACTCCCAAGGAAGTATGGTGTCTACTCAGAAGCAATTCCCATTTCATTCAGTGGATTGCAACATTATAGTTCTGGGAGCTGTAGTTTATTAAGGAGAGCACAGGTACAATACTATTGAGTACAAAATACAGACTGTAGTTTCACACATGCAGTCTGAGCTTGGAACAAGCTCAGACACGTCCTACCCAGTCGGCTGCATAGCACAAAGAGAATGAGGAAAGCAAGTGCTACATAGCACTGGAGGTGAGGGTTATGACCTAATTGAGTCTAGGAACACAGCTCCGTGGTCTTAACCCCTTCATGCATTAACTTGCACTCATTCATAGTTATGTTTCCCATAGATCTGCAAAGAATTTGCATGTGCTGATTTAGGTTCTGTAGGTTCCCCGCCCATTACAGGCCACTGCTGGGTAAGCCTACACATAAATGTGTGGCGAAAGGGGTGAGTGGCAGCTGGGGACCCAAGTGGCAGCAAACAGTGAATGTGTTGACATCAGGTCCACTGGTTCCAGAGGGTAGTTTGGCTGGACATTTTCCAGGGCCCAAGACCAGCAAAGAGCCCACTGCAGTAACCGTGCTCTCATTTCCAGTTTGCCTAGAGCACTAGTCTTCAAGAGACTCACTAATGGGTTGTGGCCTGATCCAAGATAGGTCACAACAAAAACAAAAAACAAAAGGTTAAAAGTGGGTCCTGGGTCTGCAAAGGTCAAATATTCCTGGCCTAGAGTACCCAAGAAGGTCAGGTGCCTCCTTCTGGAATTCTGAATTTAGATGTCCTTCCTCTTCCAGGTTAGGGTCCCCAAATCTTGGATCCAGCACTGATTTTGTTTTCAGCCCAACATTGCAGCCTCAAATGTTTTAGCAACGGCAACTGTTGTTTGTGGATCAGAAATTCTTGGTTTCCCTCTCATGTTTCCCGAGCCGTATTATCAACACAGTCCTTTATTTCCACCCCCAGGAGACAAGCTCTGAACAGACCAGCTGAAGAATGACTCCTCATGGCTTCCTTTGCTTTCTGTCCTCTGAGGAAATGAGGCTATGACTGACTGGTCAGTTTGCATCTCTGAGCTTCTACTGTATCATCATTTATGGGTTTCCAGTTTCCTGCCATCCATCACCATACACCACACTTAACTAGACAGTGCAGTTACGCTGCCATAAATAGGCAAGAAGACTTGGATTGCATCAACATAAACCAACTCTGTATTTCCACGTTATCCATGTTGTTGTTTTGTAAAATGCCAACAAGAAGGTATCTTTTAATGAACAGCAGCTGCTGGACGATGTCTCCATGAACTAGGAAGAAGGGAAAACTGAGAGGAGGTTTGGCTTCACTTTTACATGCCAGCTGCCCACCCCCAACTAAATCATCCCCTATTTTTCTTCTTCCATTATACACCTAATACAATCTTTAACCTAGTTTTCTGACTGATAAGCATGCAAAATCAACTTCAGACAAACTGAAACCTAGAGGAGGAAATGCATTCAAACCTCCTCGAAAGGAAGTCGTAAGTGCGACAGCAATGCAGACAGGACACAGAAGTGTTAAACAGGGGAAGGGGCCTAACCCTAACCCCTGTAATGTAGGTATCTTAACGTGTGGTTCCCCATCCAATTTGAAACCATACCAGACCCTGCTTAACTTTGCGAATGTGCTAGTGGTTTTATCACTACACCGCTAGGATTGAAAGCAGTTTGTTTGTTAAAATATTTTTAATTAAGAATTTCAGCATAACAAAGTTTCAAAACATATCATCTTCGTTATTTCCCCCTTCCCCCCACCTCCCCACTGAACCCTCCCCCCCGATACTTCCCTCAGCTCCTCTCAAGACATTTCTCAAGACACATTATTCTCTGCAAACTGTAAAATTGTACAAATCCTTATATTGTCTGTCTACTGTGTTAACAATCAATAAATTTGTGTATGCTTATTCAAAACCTGCCAAGGAGTCCAATTCATTTTGTTGTGTTTTTAAGTAATTTGTAAAAAAGTTCCCATTCTTCTTTGAAGTCACAGTTGTCCTCATCCCACAGTTTGTATGTCAGTTTAGCCAGTTCTGCATAGTTCATCAATTTCTCTTGCCACTGTTCTTTTGTTGGGGTTTCCTCATTCTTCCATCCTTGTGCTATCAAGACTCTTGCCGGTCTTGTAGCATACATAAATAAATTCTTTGTTTTCCTTTGCAGGTCTTGTCCTACTATCCCTAACAGAAATGATTCTGGTTGTTTTTTTTTTTTACAAATGTCATTTTAAACATTTTCTTCAATTCATTATATATAATTTCCCCAAATTTTTTTATTTCTCTACATTCCCACCAGTTTGAAGCCAATTACAGCAACAAAGAGGTGTGTCTTCAGCATGCAACCAAAATAATATAATGAAGGTGTCAGACACACCTCTTTGAGTTGGGAAGCCCCACAATTTAGGGGCTTCCACTGAGAATGCCCTTTTCTGGGTTACTACTATTCTGTTGAATCTGTACATATATTGTATACATGCAACTCCCTGTTTACATGGGGATCACATTCCGAGGCACCCCACATTCAAATCATATATGTTTGGAACACCATTGAAAAAGCCTGAGAACATCTGGGGTGGGGTGCTCAGCCCCTGGGACAGCACAGAGAGAAAGGGCCTAATCCAGGGGCCAAAGATCAGGGCTGTAGGGCAGCTGGGCAGCCCTACTGGTTGCAACAGACAGCAAATTCATTTTGGCAAGGAAGAAAGTAAAGAATTGGAAAAGAATCATAGAAGCGATACCAAGGGTCATCTAGTCCTCCAATGCAGGAATCTCAAGTAAAGGATCCATGACAGACGGCCACCCAACCTCAGCTTAGAAACTTCCAAGGGAGGAGAGTCAACTGCTTTTTGGGGAAGTCTTTCAGAAAGTTCTTCCAGATGTTTAGTCGGAATCTCCTTTCTTGTAACTTGAAGCCGTTGGGAAGCCCCTCCCACTTGTCAAAACAGCCCACGTGGCATGGAAAAGAGATCCTAACTGGATCCTATCCTCCCATTCCTGCTCCATGGATCACACAGCTCTAGCATCTCAGCCATGGCTCCATCCCCCTTCTCCATATCTGTTGCCTAATAATCTGTACCTCCTCTCATTACTCATTAGTAGTGTCCAATTGATGGTCTGGCTGCCCCTATATTCAGAGCCTCTGGGAGAATGGAATCAGGTTGTAGGGAAATATATGACTCTCTTGTTTGAATAACTTGGAATGATTCGCTTCTTTCAAGTCTCAAGTCCTTCTGCATGTTTACTCAGCTTTTGGCACATGCTGCAGTTTCAGTTGCGGAGGCCAATCTGTAGAGAACTGGTGGGTGGGAAGCCCAGTCTCTGAAAGCGAGTGTGAGTTGCAGGAGATGACCTCTGGTTTCATGAGCCTTCTCTTTGCAGGGCTTGATGCCATGAGCTTTTATTTGCTCCCTGCAATGTGCTGGTATAAAACCATACCAATTAACATAAAGCAATGGTAGCTGTTTTCTTGGGGAACAGACAGGAAGTGCCCCTATATTAAAATGTAATACAGTGGAACTTCGACTTACATATGCTTCGTCTCACAGATGTTCCAAGTTGCGTCCGCAGCAAACAACGGGTTTGCCGCGATTCGCACATGCGCGGAAGCAGCTTCTGCTATCTGCACATGCGCAGAAGCATGCTACTGCCAAATGTGCAAACACACAAAATGCCTCTTCTAGCATCCTGTTTCGACCAGCGGACAGATTTTGGAACAAATTATGTCTGTAAGTAGAGTTCCACTGTATGTTGTTCAGGTGCTCTGGAAGTTCCACATTGGGAAATGTAATGAGCGTGGTTTTATACGTAATAAACAGGCTGACCCTATGTGTTTTCCCCTTTGAAGTCCCATTGAGTTAAATGGGTTTAGAAGTGCAGATACGATTGCAGCTGAAGTGTGAAAAATTGTAAGGTGCAGAGGAGAAACTCTTAGAAATGTTGCAAGAGCGGTGTGTGTGTGTGTGTGTGTGTGTACAGTATCTGAGTGGTCACATGAACCCACAATTTCCATTTTGCCTTTTCAGAAATGTGAGTTACTACGTAGCACACACAACCTTTCTTAAACAGCCGTGTTAGAAACCAGCCACATAGTGTTTCTGTTTATATATCAGCCACCTTTTATAACAGGCCAAATTGGTCTTCGCCACTGCTTCCTCCATAATAGGAGGGCCTTGTGTATTTTCTCTCGCTGTTTGCTCAGGACTTGTAAGTCATAACAATACATCTACACAGCAGGACTAGAGTTAACTGCCCCCTTTAATACTGCAGGTTGCAAGAAATCCTGCTTGCTTTCTATTGTGTGTGGCGACAAAGGGTGTAGAAGGGAAGTAACCCCTCCTCCTGCCGTGTATCTTAAGTCAGGAAAAGCAAATACAAATCTCAGCGTACACGCAAGGAGCAGATAAGGGAACGTTATTTTCCTAGTGATTCAGCCAGCCATTGAATCAGAAAGAACGCCATATGACTTCTTCATGCGTAGCTAAATACACAGAATATTTTAAATGATCTGTTTGGTACTGACGCTTGTTGCTGTGTTGGCTCTAGAGGTGCAAAACAGGTAAGGAGAGGGAGCTTTTGCTATTTCAGATTCTGCTGTTTGCTCAAATGGGATTGAAAAGCACATACTTGACACTTCCATTGAAATGGATGTTTAAAACTTTGGTCAAATGCACATTTACTTGTGTGTAAATCCATTTTAAAACTCATTAGAATTATTTTGTTGTTGTTTAGTCGT
Source organism: Podarcis tiliguerta (assembly GCF_965153285.1). Classification (NCBI taxonomy): domain Eukaryota; kingdom Metazoa; phylum Chordata; class Lepidosauria; order Squamata; family Lacertidae; genus Podarcis; species Podarcis tiliguerta. The sequence goes on from NC_139538.1 coordinate 23,801,094, forward strand.
GTCCGACTCTTCGTGACCCCATGGACCACAGCACGCCAGGCACTCCTGTCTTCCACTGTCTCCTGCAGGAATTTACTTTCAAGTAAATATATATATGGGATCAGACTATATTGTTACAGACCACCCCAGTCCCTGCCACATGGGATTCCAGGGGTCCTGGCCTTCAACCAGGATCTCTGCTCCTTTGGAGAACTGAAGATGCGGCAGAGGCTGTCTTAGCTTTCAGAAATGTGATTTATTCACATGTTTACACCTGAATTTAGATCAAGAGAGTCCAGATCTTACAGCATGGTCATCTCAAAAGGGGCTTGTTCCTCACAGCAGTGCAGCAGTGCTGTCTAAGGCATCGCTTCCAGGCTGCCTTCAGCCAGCCTGCCCAAGATGGATCTCTATGGGTTTTTATTCTTCCTCCCAGCACACTCTTTTCCTGTCACCTCTCACACAAACCCCATCACCTTGGCAACCTCTGTCTGCCCAGGCCCAATGATTCCTCTTGGATGGGTCATTAACCCCTTTTGTCACGTTAACACCTTTGCTCATCACTAGCCTGGCCAGGCTGGTTTGCATACAGGGTTGCCATACAGTCGTACCTTGGAAGTTGAACGGAATCTGTTCCAGAAGTCCATTGACTTCCAAAACTTTTGGAAATCAAAGTGCAGCTTCTGATTGACTGCAGGAAGCTCCTGTAGCCAATCGGGTGCCGCGGACGCCACACCGGACATTTGGCTTCCGAAAATCATTCGAAAACCAGAACACTCACTTCTGGGTTTTGATTTGTTCGGGAACCATGGTGTTTGAGATCCAAGGTATGGCTATATTTCAAAGAGTGAAAATTTGAACACAAAAGCTGATGAGCTTTTTTACCTATTTTTAATGAATATCACCCAAATATCCACAATTCTGATATGGGTTGGCTGCCATATTCCTGGGTTTTCCAGGACATTTTTGCTGCTTTACAGAAATTCTGCCTGGTCACCATTTTCGAAGAACGAATCCTGGCTATGTCGAGGAATTTCTGGGCGTATGACAGCCCTACATAAGCCAGCCCAGGGATTCCTTGTCTGGCACAGTTCTGCAGCTCATATTTCCATTCATGTCTCAAATAAGCAAAATCCTAACATTTATTAACGTCTATTGTGTGTGGCGCCCCCCCCCCAACTTAAACAAAATAATGCTTAATTCTACATGGATCCCACTGGACAAGCAGGTTTCATGATGGAGGGTGGAAGTCAGAGCCCCTTCTGAAATCTGTTACTTGAAAGTTGACAACTGCTTACAACTTGATGTTTGTATTTTGAAACCCCATCATTAAGTTCTATAGTTCTGGGTAGCTAAAGAAAACCCCATCTGCTGCATGGTAAGGCCAGCTCTATGTTGTTGTTGTTGTTTAGTCGATTAGTCGTGTCTGACTCTTCATGACCCCATGAACCAGAGCACACCAGGCACTCCTGTCTTCCACTGCCTCCCACAGTTTGGTCAAACTCATGCTGGTAGCTTCGAGAACACTGTCCAACCATCTCGTCCTCTGTCATCCTCTTCTCCTTGTGCCCTCCATCTTTCCCAACATCAGAGACTTTTCAAGGGAGTCTTCTCTTCTCATGAGGTGGCCAAAGTATTGGAGCCTCAGCTTCAGGATCTGTCCTTCCAGTGAGCACTCAGGGCTGATTTCCTTAAGAATGGAGAGGTTTGATCTTCTTGCAGTTCATGGGACTCTCAAGAGTCTCCTCCAGCACCATAATTCAAAAGCATCAATTCTTTGGCGATCAGCCTTCTTTATGGTCCTGCTTTCACTTCCATACATCACTACTGGGAAAACCATAGCTTTTACTATACGGACCTTTGTTGGCAAGGTGATGTCTCTGCTTTTTAAGATGCTGTCTAGTTTTCTCATTGCTCTATGGGTACAGAGAAATAGTCAGAAACAAAATGCCTCTTAAAAATAAACAAGAAGTTTGCAGCCGACTCTATGCTGCTCTAGGCCCCTGCGTTTTTACTTTTTATTTTACTTTTTATATGTTTGCAGAAGGACAGGACAATCTATATCACTCTGATAGAGGAATAGCTAGGATTAGATTTTTATTTTTAAAGGTCTACAGAGGAAGTATACGGTCTTCATAATCAGACAATAGTATGTTTGCATTGGCAGTTACTCATACGTTCGCGAATATGCCGTCTTATCTGAAATGTACATTATGACTAATTTATCTCATAAGCAGTTTCACTGTGAGCTCTGTATTACAGGAATTTTTGGCTTGTCTTCAGCACCAATTCAGATTGCATAATTTATAGATGACATAATCATACCAAAAGAAGGTTAAATGAAGAAAAGGGGGGGGGGGTTATAGACTTCCTGAGTTGCTAGCCGTTTAGCACTGGAAATTGCCACTTGAATTATGATAAGTGTGTGTAAGAGAGCAATAGTATGTCTAGAATCTTTCTTGCCTTTTTTTTTTTTTTAAGAGGAGCTCTTTGATACTTCCAAAAAAATAAAAGGAATGGCTGGCTGCATACATACCAGTCATTTAAACCACATTAACCCTCAAAAGAATCCTGGGAAGTATAGTTTACCCCACCCCTCACAGAGCTACAATTCCCAGCAACCTTAACAAACTACAGCTCCCAAGATTATCTGGGGGAGGGGGTAAAGGTGCTTTAAATGTGTAGGCAGAGAATGGACTAGACATCAATTGATCAAGAGGCAACCTAGCATGTGTGTGCATTGCATTGTAATTTAAGGTGCTTCCAGATGGGTGTTTATTGTGAGATTGGTACTCCTCCTGAATGCATGTTTTGGGTACTACTACCACTACTAATAACAATAATTATTATTAATTTATTACTTATACCCCGTCCATCTGGCCCGACCGCTCTGGGCGGCTCCCAAGAGAATATTGAAAACACGATAAAACATCAAACTTCCCTAAACAGGGCTGCCTTCAGATGTCTTCTAAAAGCCAGATAGTTGTTTATTTTCTTGATATTTGGTGGAAGAGCCTTCTGCCTGGTTCCCTGTAACCTCGCATGACAATGTTGGCACCCTAACGGCAGCCCGCATCCCCAACCACCACCATCAATGTTTTAATATCTGGATTGAACTTTCCTGGGGGAAATTGGATAAGTTGAACCTATAGCCGTCACTTTCTTTGCGATATCTTAGCATCACATTCTCCCATACCCTTTCGGAGAGGCAAGCCATTGCTGCAGCTGCCTCACCAAAGTGCTTGCCCATCCTTGCAGACCACTGCATTGCCTGGAGACCAGACAGTCAAGTCGTGTTTCCACAGCAGTGACCAGAGGAGGAATGAGCACTGGGTGGGGGGGGGGGCAGAGAGAAGAAACTCCATGGTGCCTTTGCAGTAACAAAACCCGATGCTTTAATCTGCCTCACCTGCAGCAAAACATGTCTCTCCTGTATCGGTCTCTATAGCCACAGCAGGCACTGCACCTCTCCGGCACTTTGACACACTCCTTTATTGTTTTCTGAGACAGACGGATGCCAAGAGTATCTTACCCATTGTAAACGCAGCCAATCGCTGTGCTCTGCAGATGAGGGCTTCCTGCAGATACCATCTTATTGGGAAGTCAGTGCTGCAGAATTTAGAAAACAGGACACTCTTTCCTTAAATATTAGACCAGGGGTAAGCAACCTAAGGCCCATGGGCCGGATGCGGCCCAATCGCCTTCTCAATCCGGCCCACGGACGGTCTGGGAATCAGCATGTTTTTACATGAGTAGAATGTGTCCTTTTATATAAAATGCATCTCTGGGTTATTTGTGGGGCATAGGAATTCGTTCATCCCCCCCCCCCCCCATATAGTCCGGCCCACCACATGGTCTGAGGGACGGTGGACCGGCCCATGGCTGAAAAAGGTTGCTGACCCCTGTAGTAGACAGACACCACCTCTGTTGTCTTTTAGATGCCCACTGAAGACCTCCCTCCTCCAACAAATCTTTTAACTAGAGATCATTCCCAATCTGAATCTGTATTGGAATTGCTTTAACAATATTTCATTGTCTTCTTTTCTGTGTGTTTGCCAACCTGGGCTCTCTTGGGAGGAGGAATATACTCAGGGCTTTTTTTTCAGCTGGAACTTGCAGGAACTCAATTCTGGCACCTCCCAGATGGGCACCATTGCCATTATAAGAAAACAAGGAAGGCGTTTGTGGTGAGTTCCGGCACCTTTTTTTCTAAGCACTGTATATACTTTTAAATAATCATAGTCATAGTCAAAAATAATACCGATTTTACAGAGGGTTAAACTGAGTCAACTTCAGAACCAATTACTCAGGATGCCACAGTGATTCAGTGGCTGAGGCGTTAGTCTGTGGGTGTTCCTTTTGGCTTATCTAGCGAGACCCATTGTGCAAGAGGATAAAGTGACAAAAGATGGTTGTAACAGACTAATATAGCTACCCCTGTGGAATGTGCCATGTATGTGTTATATAAGTTCAAATTATAGGTGACGACATTAATTGATACCTGGGAGACCAGGGTTCAAATCCCTGCTCAGCCCTGAAAACTCACTGGGTGACCTTGGGCCAGTCACTGTCTCTCAGCCTAATCCACCTCACAGGGTTGTTGTGTGGATAAAATGAGGAGGAAGAAAGCTACCTTGGATGCCACCTTGAACTACTTGAAAGAAAGGTGGGATATACTGTACTTCTGCCATTCAGAATAGCATGGGTTTAAAATATCTCAGCCTCATAATGCAGAGGTTAAGCATGGCTGCTAACAATTATTATTTTTTTTTAAAAAAAGGAAATGAGAATCATCCCTAACACAGGATGTTCAGTTATTCCAGTAAGATTGGATGAAATGGGAGGAGCAGTCCGATCATTTGCTGAGTCCTCAAATCACAAATTTGATTAGTTCATTTTTGGAGAGCGGCTTCTGTTTCATTAGTGTTGGTTTGCCGGTGGAAAAGAGTGGCATAAAATCTTTATTATTTGGGCATTATTTGGGTGGAGAACGAGGTTTAACAGCCAGTCCCTTTTCCCAGGGAACTCTGGGCATTGTAGTTCCAGGATAGCTCCTCATAACGACCTTAACAAATTACACTTCCCAGGATTCTTTGAAGCTGTTTGAAGTGGTTTCATGGTGCCTTTCATGAATGTGGCTCTAGTAATGGAACCCACCAGAGAAGGAGAAGAAGAAGAAGAAGAAGAAGAAGAAGAGGAAGAAGAGGAAGAAGAGGAGGAGTTTGGATTTGATATCCCGCTTTATCACTACCCAAAGGAGTCTCAAAGCGGCTAATATTCTCCTTTCCCTTCCTCCCCCACAACAAACACTCTGTGAGGTGAGTGGGGCTGAGAGACTTCAGAGAAGTGTGACTGGCCCAAGGTCACCCAGCAGCTGCATGTGGAGGAGCGGGGACGCGAACCCGGTTCTCCAGATTACAAATCTACCACTCTTAACCACTACACCACACTGGCTTGAATGCAACCCAGTCCCACTGACCTTATTTGTATAATACCCTGCTTGCATTAGACGGTGAATTCTCTTAAGGAGAGCATAAGCTCCACCACATATTGCCACTTTCCCATCACTGAGAGGGAACTTGTTCTACAAGCTCAGACATCTTGGCTCTGAGTAATCTTGAAAGAACGTGTCCTCCTTCGCACCCATCCATTCAGCAAGAGCAGAGCTTCAGTAACAACCAGGGACATGGAGTTTAAAGATGTGTAATGCAATTTTTGAATGCCAAGGCTGCAATGCTGTGCCAATCTACTCATGCATAAACCCAATGGGAGCGACTCCACCTTTAAATAACTCGTGGCAGCACTGCAAGCTACATTTCATTTAAAGTCACACCGGAGAAGACTTTGCCATCTCCTTCCAGCGTTTAAAATGCTGAGCCTTTAACAGCAAGCCTTTCAAGTGGGATTTTGTTCACAGTTTTTATCTGTCTCGGATTGAAATTGTATTTTTTACATGTGTTTATTGTTGCTGTTTTTATTGTTAAACCCCTTCAGGATATTTAATGCTAAGCGATTAAGAAGTTCAATCCTGCCCGTGATGGGACTTACGATGCGGTAACTACAGTGAAGTTTCTCCCACTAGGCAAATTAAGAGGAACACCTCTATCCTAGGACACTGAGGCCACATTCACACCATACATTTAAATCACTATGATGCCACTTTAAAAAGCCATGGCAAAGAACCCTGAGAACTGTAGTTTGTTTAGGGTGCTGAGAGTTGTTAGGAGGTCCACATTCCCCTACAGAGCCACAATCCACAGGGCGGTTTAACAGCCAGTCCCTTTTCCCAGGGAACTCTGGGAATTGTAGTTCCAGGATGGCTCCTCATAACGACCTTAACAAATTACACTTCCCAGGATTCTTTGAAGCTGTTTGAAGTGGTTTCATGGTGCCTTTCATGAATGTGGCTCTAGTAATGGAACCCACAGAAGAAGAAGAAGAAGAAGAAGAAGAAGAAGAAGAAGAAGAAGAGTTTGGATTTGATATCCGGCTTTATCACTACCCTAAGGAGTCTCAAAGAGGCTCACAATCTCCTTTCCCTTCTTCACCCACAACAAACACTCTGTGAGGTGAGTGGGGCTGAGAGACTTCAGAGAAGTGTGACTGGCCCAAGGTCAACCAGCAGCTGCATGCGAAGGAGCAGGGAATCGAACCCGGTTCACCAGATTACGAGTCCACTGCTCTTAACCACTACACCACACTGGCTCTCATGTGTTCCTGGGCTTAATCCTTAGTGGAGCCCCACGACCTGATGTAACAGCTAAATGATGCTAGGTGGGCCACTTAGACATCACCCGAAAAGAGGACAAAAGAGGGCAGAGATTTACAGGAAATGTGCAAATGTCCGTTTTTATGCACGAGAACATAAAATGAGCCCGTTGAATCAGGGCAAAGGCCCGTCTACTTCCACAGCAGCCAACCAGGCTTTTGCTCTCCCCTTCTTAGAAGAGTTTTTCATTTTTAAACTAGACCTGGACTGGAAGTATCTTCAAAGAGAGGAATCCCCATAAATAGAACGTGTCTTTAAAGTAAGACACATGACTTCCCCAGAGGTGGAACCAAGTGGAAACTGCTACCAGAACTCAAAATATATGTAAGGGAGAGTTGCTCAGCAAGTCCAACACAGGGTGCTTTCTAATGGGTCGTTCCCCCTCACCCAGTTTTAATGAATGTGTGTGTGTATGTGTTTTGTTGTTTTTGTAAAGACACCCTTGAGCTGCCTGCAGTGAGACAAGGCACCTAATAAATTTAATTAATTAACTAAGTCCTGCTGCATGCATTGTGGTAATGGTTTTCAGCGTAATCCGCCACACGTGTTAAGAGCTGGAGAAAATAGCTCCTTAGAACTCAGCATAAGGCAATTGGTGGAAATCACAGTTGTGTGTTGTTTGGACTGCTAGAAGCAAAATGATTGGCTTCTACTCAGGTAAGGATCAAACAGATACAGGGGCATGGTGACAGATAGATAGATACCAAAGTATCGCTCGTGGGGCCCCTCAATCCTCTGGAGAAGTTGGCCCATCAGCCAGATAGAGAGGCCTGGGAGGCAGCATTCATTCCCGGCCCTGAGGTTCTTCACCCTAGTCTACTGTTGTATCACTCATCTCCCCCAAAATGTGAAGGCTATGTCTCCTTACAAGGCTCTTGTCAGGCAACAAGGCTGGTCTTCCTCTGTATCATTAAAGGAGGACTGATGTATATTTGCTTCAATTGCTTTGGCTCTGGCAGAAAATTCTGTGATATCCCTGGGAAGAAGACCACTGTCCGGAAAGGCCCTTGAATTGTGCCTAGAAAGAAGACAATAGGGAGCCAGTGCAAACTTTGGAGCATTAGTATAACAGCTGTGGTGAAAGTAGATTACATGTTTTGCTGGCACCATGCTATTATCCCCAAACTCTATGCACATTCCATACCAGCCTGTCCCATTTTTGCAACCGTAACTGTCTCCTTGTGACTCACCCCCTCTGCAAAATTGTGTTCTGCCCTTTTCATGGGATGCTTTTTGTCTCCAAATAGATATCCCCATGGTCTCTCTCTTCTTTTTGTATATAATTTTTATTAAATGTTCTGTTTTACAATTTAAAGTACTCATTTTTACATCCTTAAATATCAACAAATTCCCATCTTCTTCTTCCATGGTCCATTTTACATATCATAAATCTCTGCATATTTTACAGAAACTATACCATTCAGTATTCCATTATTCCATCCATCATGACTTATTTACACTGTTTAATTTATCTTAATGCTGCCAGCGTTTTCAGCGGCACACAGTTATTTCCCATATATTCAATAAACATTTTCCAGTCTTCTCTAAATGTATGTTCTTCTTGTTCTCTTATTCTGTATGTTAAATCCACAAGCTGTGCATATTCTGTCAACTTAAGTTGCCACTCTTCTTTGGTTGGGACCTCGCTCGTTTTCCATTTTTGGGCTAACGAAACACAGGCCGCAGTAGTGGCATACATAAATATCCCCATGATCTCAATACACACAACTGGGTTCCCAGATTAATGCACATGTCTGGGTGATCTTCTCAGTTACAGATGACAGACAAGCTAGCAGGCAAGTACTTGATTGAGATGTAACTTACAGCTTGGTTCTCTTGTATTGGCACCACATGGTTTTCCTGCTGCGAGTGCTTCCCCCTTCACACACACACACACACACGCCTGATCAGCATCAGTGCAGAAGACAAGCCAAACAGGGAACTGCACAGGCATGAGAACTACACTTTTGCTGATTGAGCAAATAGTTTGTAACATCAGCAAAGGGAGCCCAGCCAACATTATCCTAAGAGCTGGCCTGTCCCCCAGATGAGAACAACAGTGGAAGTCTATCCAGATTACAATTATCCATAAATTCTAGAACCTGGTGATGTCAGGGGCTTGCAACACAACTGGCCCTAAGGGTCTGTCTGTCTGAGTTGCAGTGAACAGAAACCCACGCTTGCCTGGTGTTGGTTCACAGCTTGGCTTGCATCTCTCCTGTACGTGACTCTTAAAATTGCTGCTGAATTACAGGTAAGCTCTGATCTAGAGGAGTAATAATGAACTTGCCCTTGGCAGAAAACCGGTCAATAAGTATGTTTCTTTCTTCTTCTGGCCCACTGTTGGGGGACTTTGGGTTGCTTGCAAAAGCAGCAGTTCAAAGCAGAATACATGCCGAATGGATGGACTGGGAGAGATGAATGTATATCAGATACAGAGCTATCTCCTTTATCCATCTGTCATAGAGACTTTATCTGAGTTCCCTGCATTGCAGGGGTTTGGACTAGATGACCCTTGGGGTCCCTTCCAAGTCTACAGTTCTGTGATTCTATGATACTTCTGCCCAGGCTTTTGCTTGTTTTCTCCAGGTACCAAGCATTTTGGGGATGGGTGACTCGAAAACTACAAGTACATAGAACTACCTTTGAAGGTGACTCAGAAATTACAATGAATCCAGAATGTGGCAGCTAAAATGGTGACTGGGAGCAGCTGCCGAGACCATATAACACCAGTCCTAAAAGATCTACATTGGCTCCCAGTACATTTCTGAGCACAACCCAAAGTGTTGGGGCTGACCTTTAAAGCCCTAAATGGATTTGGCCCTGTATACCTGAAGGAGCGTCTCCACTCCCATCATTCAGCCTGGACATTGAGGTCCAGGTCTGAAGGCCTTCTGGTGGTTTCCTCACTGCGAGAAATGAAGTTACAGGGAACCAGCCTTCTCAGTAGTGGCACCTGCCCTGTGGAATGCCCTTCCGTCAGATGTCAAGGAGATAATCAACTATCTTACTTTTGGAAGACATCTGAAGGCAACCCTGTATTGGGACTTTTTAATGTTTCATGTTTTACTGTGGTTTTATAATTTGTTGGAAGCTACTCAGAGTGGCCAGGGCAACCCAGTCAGCTGGGTGCCATATTATTATTATTATTATTATTATTATTATTATTATTATTATTAGTGGAAGAGTCTTTTTCCAGCTATATGCTAGTCTTTTAACCCATAGTAAGAAACCTTGAAGAGCTGCGGCCAATCAGTGTAGACAAAACTGAGGTAGATGGACCAATGGTCTGATTGGGTATAAGGCAGCCCAACCACCACTTTCTGGGCACTGCCCAGGAGAAAGGAGCAGAAGCACTGCATAACAGTGCCATTAAGTTCAATGGGTCTACTTTGAGTAAAATGAAGTTGAATACCACCCCAAGATAAAAGAATAAAAAAATAATACAATATTGCCAATTAAGGAAAATAGGTAAAGCTGGTAAAATGATGAAGCTATCACCATGTGGAGATACGGATTGGAAGAAATTTTATTTTAAAATTGTTTTATTTTTTTGCTGAATATGAAAAGAGAAAATTAATGATAACATGCCCTGTGTTTTCTTTGCTGTAAATTACATTTTTCTATTTGTTTGCTGCAGGTTACTGTTGGAGCTGCAATTTATTGCAATTTTAGAAAAAGGGAAATACTGTAAAAGGGAAAATAATGCGTCCAGGATTGTGCTATTGTAAGCAACAACTTCCCAGCCGAGGGGGTTAAAGAGATGTCAAGTTCAAAAGAAGCATACTGAACTCTTCCCACTTTCGCTGTTTAACATAATGGTTCAGATTCTACTCTTGATGTGTCATCCCTCCCATGTGACAGGATATATGACTGTAAAGTTGGCAGGGATTTTGCTCTTTATGCTACGCTGTGCTCACAAGTGGCTGCAAGGAATGATAATCTGCTCATTGGCACATGTATTGAGCAACAGTCATAGCTGGAATGAAAGAGATTCCTTCATTTCCTGTGTCTGTATGATAAGAAACAGAAACTGCTCAAAGGCTGCCAGACCACCTTCCTTCTCCTGTCAGGACTTTTAAAGTACATATACCAGTAAGTGAAACATACATAGTACAATCTACTCAACACATGGGCTTCAGCAGGTAAGCGAGTTATAGCATTGCAGCCTTAAGCAGACAGCTTTAATGAAAGGAGTATGAAGGAAGGAAACAAAAAATGGGATGAGCACATGGACCATATCAAGAAAAGAAAGCCCATATCAAATACATTAGAAAGCAAAAGCTTCACATATAATTATGCAGTACACATAGACAAAATTTTATATTGTATTTACAAAAACTGAAAATGAACAATACAGTGGTACCTCTGGTTATGTACTTAATTCGTTCCGGAGGTCCGTTCTTAACCTGAAACTGTTCTTAGCCTGAAGCAACACTTTAGCTAATGGGGCCTCCCACTGCCGCCACACGATTTCTGTTCTCATCCTGAAGCAAAGTTCTTACCCTGAGGTAATATTTCTGGGTTAGTGGAGTCTGTAACCTGAAGCATATGTAACCTGAAGCGTATGTAACCCGAGGTACCACTGTAATGAGAAAATTACCTATCAGGATAAGAGCCTCAGAAACCAGACTCTTCCCAAATATTTTCCTGAGAGGGGAAGCTTTTACAGCAAAAGCGGCTAACTATGCAAATTAAAATCACATTAATTCCAATGGACTTGAAAGGATATTAATGTTGCAGAATCCCTTACAGCCAGGTTCGGTATTCTGTGGCTCTCCAGATGTAATCAGAAGTCAGCTCCTCTGGCCCCCAGCCAGCAAGGCCAAGGGTCTGGCATGATGGACTTTGTAGTCCAATGACTTCTGGAGGGCCGCGAAGTACCCATCCCAGCTATATAACTTCTAGACAGTTTTATCACTCCTCACTTCCTCTGACCTCAGGAGGGGGAATATCATTGATGTGTCGCTTTCTCTCCTTCGGGATCTTAGCAATATAGATTTACAAGCCCAAGGCATGAAAAGATAAGGCCACTTAATGATCACGCCTGTTAATCTTTCCCAAGGCTGTGCTGTGCTGACTTCAGACTCTGGCTTTTTGCAAAGGAGCTATTTGGATACAAATCTCAACAGAACCAAATCCTGATTGAACTCAGACTGCTTTCCCGTGCTGTACAATGGCAGTATTCGAGGGCTTAAAACAAAACAAAACAACAAAACAAAAACCCTCTTCATGATTAGGATTCGAGAGTTGGCATTGAATATGTGCAGGATAGTGTTATCAACGGCTACTGGTCATTATGGCCCCATGTTATCTGCAGCATCAGAGACAGCATGCTTCTGAATACCAGTTGTTGGGAATGACAAACTGGAATGTGTGGTTACCTCCATGTCCTTCTGGTGAGATTTCCAGAGGTATCTGGTCAGCCAGTGTAGAAAACAGGAGGCTGGACTACCCAGGCCAGCCTAGTAGCTGGAGGCATGGCGTGGCTGTGCCTTTCTCCTGACCTCCATCCAGCAGAGTCACTACAGCATACAGAGAGTGGATGTGGTGTTGGAAAGATTGGTGCAGTGCTAACACGGCAGCAAGAGCACCAGATTGGCTCCACCAGCGTGTTTGCACCGTGCCAGCCCCTCTCTCTCCATCTCAGTATACTGCCGTGATGGAGTAGGTCGAAGGTCAGGTGAGTGGCACATACAACAACACCCTCTACTGGGTCAGCCCATGCCAACCTGCTGCCTTCAAATGTTTGAACGAAGGCTGACATAGGCCTTTCATCTGATTCTGCAGGGTCTTACAGCATACTGATGAATCTGTTAAGGAAATAATACTTGCCTTAGCATAGGGCAAGAGAAGCACTCAAGTCAATACAGGTATGTGTGCTGCGCTTTTTTATTGTTGTTGTGTGAATTCTTTTGGGAAAGCATGATCAAACTCTACGTGCAAATAACTAAAAATATATTTTTGGAAATGGGTTAGATGCTGCAAGCTGAATTCCCAGCAGTCTTTCTTGAAACAAAATTGCCACAGAGGTCACTTCCAGTTCAGCCTAGGGCCATTTTAGCTCATGTTGATAAGTAGAACCCCAGGGTTACAAAACTATAGTTGCAGGCCCTCCTCAACCAAACCGGGGGTCTTCCAGAGGTTTTGGGCTACATCTCCCCTCATTCCTGACTTTCGACATTGCTCACTGGGGCCAATAAATGCAGTGGGCCAAAGCGTTGAGATTGGCACCAGGTTGACAAAGGTCATTCTACACATTCCCTTGCCCAAAGTCCTCCGGTGTTTGTCAATCTTGAGGGAATGTAGTCTGAGCACATTTTCTGCTAGTGCCTGTCCTGTCTCCAACAGCAAAGAGGCTTTCTGGCAATCACTGACTCATTCTGTTCAAACACACCAAATTGGCATTTGTAGCTAAAGGCAGAATGATGAAACCAGATCTCTCTCTTTTTTTCTCTTTTTCTTTTTAAGAAAGTGACTTTCCTGTTCAGCTGCTGTGTAGGTTTGACCCAAGGCAGTAGCAGTATGTTTAATTTGATAGTAGACAAAACTCGTTTGTTCGTACTTAGAATCATGCACTGAAACATAATATATAGGAGAGGGAAAGGTAAGCAGGGGGAGTCCTGTTTCCTGGATGGGGAATATTTTTCAGTCTGGGGTTGAATTTCCCAGTGGAAAATATTCATACTAGCAGGTGAGGCAAAGGATGCTGCTCTAACCATTGTACAGGCCACACTGCAGTCATGCAAAAGGACAGAGGCTTCCAGCGGTGGGTGGTGCCCACTGGGACAGGTAGGGCAGAAAGAAGGGAGAGCAAATGTAGGTGGCACAGGAGCCAATGACAGGCAAAGCCATCTAATTCTAGATCTGTTCCCATCCACCTCCCTGCTGAGTTCAAGAGGACAAGGCTGTGACTAAGTAGGAGGGGGAAGCTGATCACTCTGGGAAGATTGCATTTCTCAGAGCTCCCTATGCACACTACCTTAAACTGTGTTTCATGTGTCTGTCATGAGAACCCACAATGGGGCATTTCAGGGTGGGATGGACAGGGACCCAGTGGATCCCAAACAAGTGTATTCCCCAGAAAGAGGCCCAGTCAGGCCCCTGTGGTGCACAAGACTGGAGCTGGGTTTTTTTTTTCAGAATAAGAGAGAGGAAGGGAAAGGAGGAGGAGAACTAGTTTCTGCTCCTGCCACTAATGCAGCAATGCAATAAAATACATATAAGCGGAGCTAGGAGAAGGGGGAGACGACAGCAGCAACAGGAAGAGGAAAAGAAGAGTTGGGGGTGGCTCCTGCTGCTTGCCTCAGGCCGCCTATACCTCTGCGCCGGCCCTGCACACAACTCAGAGAAAGATGTAACATTTAAAATGTGGGGTAGCTTTCTGTCAGGCACAACTGTTGAAAACCACTTCCTTTTCTTTATGACTGAAACCATGGGCCTTTAAAACAATTATAACTTGATTTATACTCAGTGGGGCCTCAAGAAGCTGGGGGGGTGGGGGGGAATCATTTGTACATTGGCAATTGGAGTGTGTGGGTTGTTAAGGGAGGGGCAGTACCTCTCATGCTCCTTCTAGGGTAGTTTGTCTCTCTACCCATCTGGCTCTAGTCTGCATATTGTGTCATGATTGTGTTATGTGATCAGATTGTACTGTGGACAAACCTACAGGGAGATTATATCACACCTTTCGCAACATACATACGACCTGTCTGATTGCAACCCATTGACCTGAGTGTGAAGAAGTTCCCAGCTCTCCTGCAGATTAGACCAGCGGTAATATTTCTTCTTTGTCACCACGCCTCAGTTCAACCCCAGAACTTGAATGAGGGCAACTCCAAGATTTGAAAGTTTGAGGGCACAACTACCAGCTAACTCCCCATTCAGTGCTGGATGAATTCAGTCAGTTTTTCCTTTGCCAGTACTGTAAAAGTGTGTCACAAGCAATCTGGCATATGAGGGGAGAAATAGTTGGTGGTCAAAAGCATACAGTCAAACCCCAGGTTCCAAACTAAGAAGCTTTAGTCTCATTAGGCATAAGGCATGAGGAAGAAATCTCCAGCAGAGGATACGACCCAGAAGACAAGACCTGGATCACTCAGCTTAAATGACAAGAGAAAGTATTTAGGCTAAACATTAAGGCTAATGTCCTCAGGATACTAGCTGTTGGACAGTGGAAGAGACTGTGTTGGAAGTTGGTGGGTTCTCTAGCTACTGTTAGAGGTTTGCCACAGACTATCAAAGAACGTTAGTTGCCATTCACCGGGCCCCATTGGCCTTCTCCTGTCCTAACCCTAATCTTATAGTTACTATGAAAAGGTTTTCTGGAAGAGAGAAAGCTTGAAAACCACTATTCTAAACTCTGAGTTTGTCTGTAAACAAATTTATGGGCTACCTTCTTGGGCACCACCTGCGCAAGGTCAATGATGGTGATTTTATTAGTCACTTGACACATAAGTCTTACCTATTACATAAAACACATATTCCAATTAAAAATTCAGAGAAAGTGATAGATCACTTGGAAGAAAGTTCATTTTGGCAATATGTAATGTTTACTGAGGCCCCAAAATAGGATGAGCAGTACATAGTCTACTGTACTTACACTGCTACACCATCAGTGGTAGGTTTGAACATTTACCTTACTAACTTTTGTAGGAAACTCAAACAGGTTTTTATCTTTGCAGTTCAGTTTAGTTGAGTTTTAGTTGAGATTCCAACATTGCAGGAAGGTTGGACGAGGTGACCTGTCCAGCTCTACAATTCTATGATTCTATGCCTTACCTCACATTGGTTATCCCTTAGAATTATAATAGTCTATGGTTTGTTAAATGCATTAGTCAGAGGAGGAGGGCATCCTATCTCGTTGAGCAACGTGAAGAGTCCTTTTCAGCTGACAAGGTCAAAGTCCTTCATCAGGTCTATGAAGGTGATGCTCTCAGTATTTCTCCTGCACTGGAACAGTGAGAAAATCATGTCAACTGTTAACCTTTCAGCTCGAAAGCCACATTGTGACTTGGGATAGACCCTGTCAGCAAGTAACTGTAATCCCACAGTACTCAGAAGGGAGATTCCACCATGGTAGTTGTTACAATCACCTTTGTCCTTATAGCTCAACAACTCTTGCTCCCTAAAAAACATTCTCAACAACTCTGGTCTATCCTCTAATGACCAATGTGTAGATCACTGCCAGTTTTTTAAATAGTGTGAGCAGATCCCAATCTCTTGGGAGTTGGACGTGCCTGTTATAAGGGGTCACAATGCTGGAGTCACACATAACTTGTGGCACGAATCCTTTCCCCCAACACTGCAAGAGGAGGCCATGGCGGTGTGTCATGAGGGATTGAGTCTGGCTTTTAGCACTTCTGTTGGGATTCCACCCTGTCCTGCAGCTGTCCCATGTCCCTGGGAGTTGATGATGTTCTTCAGCTTGTCAAGGGAGGGAGGGACACCCAGCTCTTCCAAACATCTGGATGCTGTCAGTTGCTGTGTTGGATACCATGTTTCATCATGAATACAGTTCTTGGTAGTGCTCTGCCCTTTGCTGCTTAATAATAATACAGTGGTACCTTGGGTTAAGTACTTAATTCGTTCCGGAGGTCTGTTCTTAACCTGAAACTGTTCTTAACCTGAAGCACCACTTTAGCTAATGGGGCCTCCTGCTGCTGCCACCCTGCCGGAGCCCGATTTCTGTTCTTATCCTGAAGCAAAGTTCTTAACCTGAAGCACTATTTCTGGGTTAGCGGAGTCTGTAACCTGAAGCGTATGTAACCTGAGGTACCACTGTACTAATACTAATACTTGAATTTGTATTGTTTATATTTATTTCTTCATTTGATTGCAAAGGTAATCCAACTACTCTGAACTTAGCATCTCAATGGGAATCATCTGATGAGCTTGTTCCAGCCCTGAAGAATGCACAATTATTTTATAGAGTATGCAGGATACAGCTGCCTTGCACGGAAGGGAGGAGTCAGCTATTTCCATTGTAGCAACAAAGCATGCAGGTTTTCCCAGTAGGAACCTGTCCATGAGTTCTGCTTCCATGGGCTTTACTGCTTTACAGATCAGGTCCTTTGAGACGGAGGAGGAGAGAGAAATGAAACATTCATTTTTTTATTTTTTATTATTATTTAGGGATAATAAAAAAAAATAGAGGAAGCAAGCAAGTGCTGGGTAAAAATAAAATAAAAACAAAATTGGCTGCATGGTAAACGATTGTTCTTCTGGGGATATACTGTATTAGCTCATTCAGAACCGAAGCCATTTTATTTCCAGGTGTCTTGAAACTCAGTACAAAACATACTGAGACTATCATAATAAAACATGATTGGAGCTGAACTGTTGCACACAACACAGGCATTAATAATGCTTTTTATATGAGCGCCTGGCCTATGTTATACATAATTTATTTTTAATTCTTAGGTGCTTAATGTGCTTCATTTTTTTCCCTCTACATCAGCAGTTGGCAGCAGCTGTAATGTGAGAAAACGTCTGAATGTTCATCGCTCTTAGACTCAACATTTATGATTGCTTAAGGGCTTTGTGTCTCTGACAGCAACAAATAAAGTTCGCTTGCACACAACTCTGGGAAAGTCACTAAAAGATAACACGACCAGAGAGAAAATCCTAAGCATCTGAAATAAATACAAGCTAAGCATTTCCCCCCTAAATGTGTTATCTCGGCCTGAAAATTTACTGCTGGCAACAGGGATTTCTGGAGTCTATTAAAGGAAAATGCTATATATTTATGTTGCACAAATCACAGCTGCACATATAAAAGCAGCCAGTTTTCTTTTAAGCAGGGATTCCAAAAGGCAGGGACCCACAGCCCATATTCATGTAAGTAATAACACTCGTTTGATAGAATGAGGGTACCTGCAGGGACACACGTCTGAGAAATGAAATCAAAGGGCGGACATCTTCAAACATCACTCCTTCTTAGGAAAGCAGCTATCATAGTGGTTTCTTTTTCCTTTCAAAATATGTTTTGTTTTAATCGCCTACTAGTGATCTGGCTGCTATCCATAGCAGTAATAGCCACGGTGATCTCAGATTTAATATTCTTAACTACTTGGAGCCAGCATAGTCCCGTCAGCTAGAGAAACCATGGAGCTGGGTTTATTCCCACCTTAGCTATTCACGGCCTTGGACAAATCACTCTTCTCTTATAGTCAATATGGTGCCATCCTGATATGAACTTCAACTCCCAACAAGACCAGCATGGCCAATAGTCAGGGATGTTAGGAGTTGTCGTTTGCAACATCTGGAGAGCATCACATTGGCTACCCCTGTCTTCGCCTAAGGCAGGGGTGGGGAACATGTGGTCCTCCAAATATTGCTGGACTCCAAGTCCCATTGGCCCCAGACAGCAGAAACAAGGATTAAGGGATGGTGGGAGTTTGTATTCCAGGAAATCTGGGAGACCACAGAATCCCTACCCCTGGCCTTAGGGGATATCTTCACAACAGGGATGCCCCATCCCATTTTGCCACCTGAGGCCAAAGCCTCTCATATACCAGGGTTGTGTGGCTTCACCTGCAGCTTCTGGGTTATGGTGAGATCTTGTGAGAAGTCTGTGAGATTTCACTGGAACCAAGAAGCCACAGTCACTGCTCCTTGCTTCTCTGGTGGTGTCAGCTGGAGTGTGTGCCCACCCCCAGGGAGAAGTGAGAAGTGATGGCAGTGTTAAGATCTCATGGGAGCTCAAGATCTCGCGAGATCTCACCAGGTTCTTCTTCTCACTTCTGCCGCAGGTTCTTCTTCTCACTTCTCTGGCAGCAGTGGCAGGGGTGGAGAAGCAGCCCATGGGGTGGGGGTGGGGTGTTGCCTCTTGAGATTCCGCCACCTGAGGTGGCTGCCTCAGTCTGCCTCATGTTCACAAGTTGCTTCACACGCTGAAGTAACTGCCGTTCCTGCTTCCTGGGAATGGGGTGCAGCCTTGTGCTCATCTCAAAAAGGAATTGGACCTTTCCAGTGCTGGAAAGTCACTTCTTGGATCTACATCACAGATTCTATTTGCACAAAGCTTCCTCCACAGTCGTCCACCTCATTTCCCCACCCTCCTTGCCTTGTACCTTTCCACAAGGAGAAAAATAAATAAATATTGTCTTGGACATCAAGATGGAGCAGCTCATGAAAATGTTCCAAAGTAGATTTTAGAAAGAAATTGTGCAGGTAATGTGATATGTCCCTTTAATTTCATTTTCTAATTATTTGCCTTCATCCAGCAGTACTAATACTTAGTACTGCTTAGTGACAGAGCACTTACCTGGGTGCATTTATGTAGACTGTCATGTTAGAATAAGAAATAAGAAAAATGTAATTATTTAAGTACCTACATTAGATCAAGGCTCTTCTCATCAGCAGCATCATGGACCTGAGAGATTTCTAAATCATGATTTCATCTGAGAGTAAAGCTAATTTGGAAGAGGAGATATTCAAAGCAGAATCTGTTGTGGTGAGTTTCCCAAGTCCAAGCACTCATTTAAAGAGAAATCTCTTTAAAAAAAAGAGATAAAAGGCTTCATCTCTGAAATTGGCTCAACAATTTTCGATATCAGATTAGCATTTTTCTTGCAATTCCTATCTCCTTAGTGGAACATCCTGTAAGGGAGTGCCTCTAAATTCAAACTATTAACATATTCCATTGCACAACGATATTTTAAAATAACCCAAGTGCCAAATGAAATACACAAAGAACTGGATAGTGATAAGGGTCCAACACTGAGACGTTGCCCTAGCATTCCGCTATCTTCAGCGATCAAGACTGACCACTTTTTATTTGACTTGAAATATCAATTAGTGTCAAGCTCTTCTCTTGATACAGTTCCTTATTTCACCTAAATCAGCCCCTCAAATATATATTTATATACAGTGGTACCTTGGGTTATATACGCTTCAGGTTACATACGCTTCAGGTTACATACGCTTCAGGTTACACACTCCGCTAACGCAGAAATAGTGCTTCAGGTTAAGAACTTTGCTTCAGGATGAGAACAGAAATTGTGCTCCGGTGGCGTGGCGGCAGCAGGAGGCCCCATTAGCTAAAGTGGTGTTTCAGGTTAAGAACAGTTTCAGGTTAAGTACGGACCTCCGGAACGAATTAAGTACTTAACCAGAGGTACCACTACATATATAATCTTATACAGAACACTTATTGACTATTCCTGTCAACCAGTTTTATTATTAATAATAGTTTTCACAATAATACTTTATACAGTGGTTAGCATTTAATAAGTGTGGTACACAGATTTAAAACAAGATATCTCCACCCCACAGAAATGGTCTATAAGGAAAAGGTGATAAAGAGGGAAGAGGAAATCAAGTAGAAGCCAGTTATTTAAGTTTTGTAGTACTTAGAATAATCCACTTGAATGTCTCATTTCTGCTTTCTTGGTTTCCAGACTCAACATAAAATATTGAGCCTTGCCATAATTTAGCAGGCCCCCCTAGACATTATATAATTTATTTATTCTGAGTATTTTAGACCTTTTAGACTGAAACTCCCCAGTGCAGCTGATCCCAGTGGGGATCCCTGCCAGCACCAATCAGTTGATCTGCTCTGGAAGTGAAACCTGCTTGCAGTGGAACGACTAGGAGCTCACTCTAACCTCCTAGTTGTTCCTGTGGAGTCACATCCTTACCTGCTGCATACCTGCCCCCACATATGGCAAAGGGTGTGATACCATTGGGCATGCTTTGGTGGAAAGGGCTTGGTGGGCCAAATGGGTGAAGCTTTTTGGGCCAAATTTGGTTTGTGGGTCAGAAGTTCCCCCACCCCTAGTTTGGAGGATTCTTCCCACTCTATTTCCAGCTTCATTTGGAGGAATTTTAATGAACAGTTTCTTTATTTTCATGCTTCTGAAAACACAATTAGCTCCTTCTGTGTCTTGGTGGGTTATTCCAATCCACTAAAATGATTCAGTGATCAGTGCATCCTAACAATTTGTTTGCCATTCAGGAGGGAGTCCTTGACTGTAGCTGGTGCAATTATTCTAGAACTGATCGAGAAGAGATTGTATTGTCTTCACGCTGCCATCAAAGGGATCGAGGAACTCTTTGATCCCTTCATGCTGCAATCTTATGCTTGCTTACTCAGAAGTCCAGCTATGTTATGTTCAAAAGGGATTACCCCTAGGTAAGTATGCAGTAAGGGACGCGGGTGGCGCTGTGGGTTAAAGCCTCAGCGCCTAGGACTTGCCGGTCGCATGGTCGGTGGTTCGAATCCCCGCAGCGGGGTGCGCTCCCGTCGTTCGGTCCCAGCGCCTGCCAACCTAGCAGTTTGAAAGCACCTCCGGGTGCAAGTAGATAAATAGGGACCGCTTACCAGCGGGAAGGTAAACGGCGTTCCGTGTGCTGCGCTGGCTCGCCAGATGCAGCTTGTCACACTGGCCACGTGACCCGGAAGTGTCTGCGGACAGCGCTGGCTCCCGGCCTATAGAGTGAGATGAGCGCACAACCCTAGAGTCTGGCAAGACTGGCCCGTACGGGCAGGGGTACCTTTACCTTTAAGTATGCATCAGGTCGCAGTCTCAGTTCCTCTCTTCATATCCTTGGTGTTCCTTCTGACTTGGTGGGGTTAAAACAAGAAATATCAAGTTGATGTGAAGGAAGGTAAGGTGGTTCCCATGTGGGACTGTGCCCGATTTGACTTGCTGAAATAGAGGTGGTGAATGTTGCAACCCCTTTCAGCCCGATTGCAACACAAACTCTTTGATCCATGGTCAAGCCAGTAAGTCTCCATGACACGTTCCTGTGCATTGTTTGGATTGTAAAGGTGCCCTTGTGGAATTTGCCTTTGATTTCTGCACAATATTCGTCTATTTTCAGTAAGCTGTCATGCAATAACACTAATCATTTTGTTTACTTGGCTTGACTCCTATGTAAAAAACAGATTCGAAGGACTTCTTAAGGCATAGCTCAAAGTCTCTTGTTCTGCAGCTCCTTCAAAATTCATGGAAGAGAGATAACAATCCTTTGCCACAGAGACACCTGTTGCCTGGTCAAACTCTTCATATCCCAGGTGCAGTTCTAAGGCATGTTCATTCCATTCAGAGTGCTGACAGCTTTTCTTTATACATTTACAGTGGTACCTCGGGTTACATACGCTTCAGATTACATACGCTTCAGGTTACAGACTCCGCTAACCCAGAAATAGTGCTTCAGGTTAAGAACTTTGCTTCAGGATGAGACCAGAAATCGTGCTCTGGTGGCACGGCAGCAGCGGGAGGCCCCATTAGCTAAAGTGGTGCTTCAGGTTAAGAACAGTTTCAGGTTAAGAACAGACCTCCAGAACGAATTAAGTACGCAACGAGAGGTACCACTGTATTGTATTCATGGAATGCAGGATTTGGTGCATCATGTACTTGCATGAGTTGATTTCAGTGAACATGGTGTGTATCGCAAGTGAATGCTTCCAAGACACTTGGGCTTGGTTCGCATGTAGTGGTAAACCATGGTTTGGCTATTTGTGCTTGTGCACCCCTGTCTTTCTTCTCCCTCATATGCTCCAGTTCCACAACTGACTTCCTGGTGAGCAGCAAACCAAGGTTTGCCATTACATTCGGATGCAAGGACAGAATATTGCTTTCATTTCTTGTCTGCAGGCAGAAGAAGATTCAAAGCACACACACACACAGATAGATATACGTAGATTTATAACATTTATAAAATACAATCCTAACAACAAAACAAAAATCAAACCACATCATAAAAGCATGTCAACAAACAGGAAATAACATTTATCGTTGCAAGCTCTATTACCTTGCTGGAATAAAACAAAAGCTCTTCCATAAGTTACCCAAAAAGGTCTCCTTGCCTCGCCTACTGTACTTCTGTTGGAGGTGGAAGCAATGAAGAAAGCTTAAAAAGAATATGAAGATCTTGAGCAGAAATCCCTGATCAACAGCTTTGGGAACCAACCCTCATGGGAAGTCTGGAACCACTAAAAAGCCATAGGAAGATAGGGTGCTGCCATATACTGAGTCTGACTATTGGACCATCCAACTCAGTATTGCTGACACTGTCTGGCAGCTGCTCTCCAGGGTCTCAGGGATGGGTCTCTCCCTGCCCTGCCTAGAGAGGTTGAACCTGGGTCTTTCTGCATATGGAACATGCCAGGCCATGGCCCTTCCCCATGTACGTTATGTGACAGAAGACTGCCTCTTGAGGCGGTGTCCTACAGCCTAACCCAAAACGGCTGCGAGTTGCTTAATAGTTAACATGACATTAGTTGATACGTGCAAAGAAGCCCATCCTTTGCAATGGGCAGAGATTGTGTCACTTCTGAGGAGGGCAAACCTGTCAAGAGCTCCACTGGGAGCTTCACTTCGTGCAAATTCTTCTTCCTTTTAAGGAAGCACAGATGCCATATCACTGTTAGATGCAGCAAGCGCCGAAATACTCTGTGGCAATCCATCTACATGGAGTTGCTGAGCAAGCACTTCTGGTGGTTCAAAGCTAGCTGTGAGTCAGGAGGATGCATATTTTAACTCTCTGTGTAACAGATATGTGGTTGAGGGCTTCCAACCAAAGCTTCTCACAACTTCTCTCCTTTATTCTGAAAGGTGGCGGCAGCAAGGTAGCTGCATGTACAGCAACTCCATGCAATAAGGTATTTGTCAGAAACAGGTCCTTGCTGTAGCTGCAGATATTTTAGGAATGCTATCAGAAATGCCTGAAAACAGGGCATTGCAACTTCATGGTGAACCGATTTACGCAGAAACCTTAGCACCATTTGCTTACAAGTGGTGCCAATGTGAGTGGTCATTGAATGTGTGATTTGGGTTGTTTTAGAACACTTTAAG
The DNA here is from genome assembly GCF_965153285.1 of Podarcis tiliguerta. NCBI lineage: Eukaryota > Metazoa > Chordata > Lepidosauria > Squamata > Lacertidae > Podarcis > Podarcis tiliguerta. Next base: position 23,824,647 of record NC_139538.1, read on the forward strand.
ACATGGGTAGGCAAACTGAGGCCCAGGGGCCAGACCCGGCCCAATCGCCTTCTAAATCTGGCCCATGGATAGTCCTGGAATCAGTTTGTTTTTACATGAGTAGAATGTGTGCTTTTATTTAAAATGCATCTCTGGGTTATTTGTGGAACATAGGAGTTGGTTTATTATTCCCCCCCCCAAAAAATATAGTCTGGCCCCCCACAAGGTCTGAGGGACAGTGGACCGGCCCCCTGCTGAAAAGGTTTGCTGACCCCTGCTTTAAGAAGTCAATGGATAGCTCTTGTAATCCACTCATGTGTCTAATACACATCCATATGTAAACCTGTATCTTACACATGTGTTCACTGAAGTATGATTTGGGGATTTTTACTGGAGATCAGTGCACATGTAAACTGCAGAGGACATTGCTTTAGAATACCAGTATTGCCTTGCGTACTTGGGAAAACCAGTAAGAATAGACAAATGCCAGTATTAATGGTGAAGGCCATGTTGGAAATGAACTGTAGATGCAGGTTGGACCCACTCCTATTTCTTGTCTAGATATTTATTTTATCATGGCATGTCTTTCCTCCCAAGAGCTCAAGGTGGTATGTATGGCTTTCTACTGTCACATTTCATTCTCATGACAACCCTGGGAGGCAGGTTAGGCTGGCCTCAAATCACTCAGTGAGCTTCATGGATTGAACTTCATGGCTAAGTGGAGATTTCAACCCTGATTCCTCAGGTCCCAGCCCAATACCCTAACCACTGCATCACACTGTCTATGCTGGCTATATTTGGCTAGATAACCAATCACAGCCCAAGTCATTATGCTGTCTGCAGGTCAGGTCAGTACTTAAGATACTGTTGACTAAGCACTCCATCCTTTACCACCCAGGTTAGGTCAACAAACCTGTTGCCTGGATACCACTGTGGAATGAAAACCAAGAGCAGTCCACAAATATGGATGAACTCTTAGGAGCCACTGGACATCTGGAGCTCGCTTCCCAATTAGGTACGTCATTATATCCTCAGTACTGGATAAAGCCATAATGGAGAAGGATGCTGAAAGCAGTTTTGTCACATGTACGTCCCAGAATTAGTTGAGTGCACCACCTCTCCCACCCAAATCCATAAGCGGTGTCATTTAGCAACAGTGTCTACTACCATCAGACAGACGTCACAGTGATGTGTGTTATAACAGATAATCCATGCCCTGCATTTTTTTTGAGACACACCCCAATTATCTGGGCTTGTCCTAATAAACCTACTGAATGCTTACACCCACTTAAAAAACAACATACTTTTATTGAGTTTTCTGACTAACGTAATACAAGTGGCAAATTACCCACACGGCAAGGCAGATGAAATAAATACTGAAAGAATCAAATAAAGAACAGCAGACCCAGCTCTGCTCTGAGTGTAAGATAACTGAAAGGCCAGTAAAAATAAGGAAAGGAATCTTTCCTAGCCCTGAAATGTTCACAGACTATCAACCACCTCATGTCTGCCTAGTGACTGTCTTGGGATGAAGCCGGGAGATACCCTGGTGAGACTTTAATGTCCTATGGTTTAATTGCTTGCTTGCACCCTAGCCGCATATGACAACAGAGTTCCTGGCATTTTGCTACTTCCAGTCAGTTGTAGAATGCCACCCAACACAGGAAGACATTGGGAGAAATTAGACACGTGTCTCCAGATCAGCTGGAGCACATGAATGGGAAATCATGAGACTGCTCCCATTCTCTCATGAAACTGGTCATGCAAATGTCTCATCAAGGTAGCAATTCAGAGGGAGGTGTTTCACATCCATCAGAAATGATTCAAGGGCGAGGAATGACTCATCAGCCACAGAGCTAGCTGAATGACTGAGAGTTCACCCACAGAAACGCAAGAGGCTTATAAAATAAGCAGCTCGCTTGCATCTATCATAACCACTGGGTGGGTAGAGATCCATTCAGTGCATTATTGATCATTTGTTTTATTTCAGAAAAGAAAAACAAATCACTCAAGGTAACTCAGCCTGATAATAGAATATGCCATCTAAAACCAGTTAAGAACCTATTAAAAGCAAATGCAACAGGCAAGAGCAGCTGAAAGGCAGATCCCAATACAGTGGTACCTCGGGTTACATACACTTCAGGTTACAGACTCCGCTAATCCAGAGATAGTACCTCAGGTTAAGAACTTTGCTTCAGGATGAGAACAGAAATCGTGCTCTGGCACCACGGGAGGCCCCATTAGCTAAAGTGGTGCTTCAGGTTAAGAACAGTTTCAGGTTAAGAATGGACCTCCAGAACGAATTAAGTACTTAACCCGAGGTACCACTGTACCTTGCGACACAAGTAAGCCAACATGGTGCCTTCTAGATATTTTTGGACTACAACTCCCATCATTCTGATCATTGCCCATGCTGATGGGGCTTGTTTATCTATTGCAACCATTTATATCCTGCATTTCAGCAATACAAATCCTTCCAAGGCAGCTTACTAGAAAGACAAAACCAATGGGTGGGGGTAATTCAGGCTCTGAGGGGGTCTTTGCTTGCCTCTCTTTCACTGACTCCTTCTCACAGGGCAGTTGATGGTATATATGGCACAGGGAAAGAGAAAGTTCAGCTGGCAGCGGCTCTAAGGTGGTCATTGCCTGTCCTCTCTCTTCCCATCCTAAGGAAAATCTTTCCCACAGGGCAGTTGATGGTAGAGGGCCCTGTACACAGATGCTGGAACAGGCTCTGAGATAGTCTTCACCTGCATCTCCAAGGCCCATTTGCACTGTACATTTAAAGCAGTATCATACCACTTTGAATAGTCAGGCCTCCCTGGCCCCACGAGAATCCTGGGAAGTGCAATTTGTTAAGGGTGGTGAGCATTGTGAGGAGACCTCCTCCTTCAGTTCTCAGAGTGCCCTGGAAGATGGCTTGGCTGTAAAACCACTCTTGAGAATTGAAGCTCTGAGAAGGGAAGAGGGGTCTCTTAACAATACTCAGCACCAAACTACCTTTCCCAAGATGCTTTGGGAGAAGCCATGTGTTATGTACTGAGTTGAATAGGATTCAGAATGCAGCAGTCTGATTAGACCTAGAACAATAGGACCCAGAATGCAGCAGTCTGATTGTCCACAGGAGCCACCCAATCCAGCTCCAGGTGGAAGTGAATCCGCAACCTGATTGGCCTACAGGTGAATCCCGGAATTAGCCAATCACAGTGGGGCCCATTGTGTAAATAATGTATATAAAGAAGACATTCTGGGGGAACTTCCATTCCTCCTCACCACTACGAGCTGAATAAAGAGCATGAAATCCACTCTCGACTCCAAGTATATTTCACCACGGCTATTTAAAGCAGTGAAATAGTGTTTTAAATGTCCAGTGCAGATGGGACTCTAGAATGGTAGTCCCAAACATCTGGCAAACACCAAGCTGCCTACCTCTGAGTCTACATCATCAGCGAGTTCTGACAGTAAACGTTATCAAAGGATAACCTTTTTAAATAAAATGAAAAACCACCTTCCAAAACAATGGAAGGAGATACCAGGCGATTCCTTTTGCTAATGCATCCCGCAGCTTCAGAGTCGAAACAGGAAATGTTGGGGTCTGCACTTCTGCAACTCTTTTCATTTTTTTTAAATATTTTTTTAAAATTAATTTTCAAATACAAAACAAAATTATACACTCCATACATCTTAGTTACATCTTATTTCTCTTTGTTCGATTTCCCTCAACTTGTCTGTAAATCCTTCATTCTTTAACTTTAAACACCTTTCTTTTTTGTTGTTTATATAATTGCTGTAAAACTTCATCCCCTTTTAATATATTTCCCATCACAATGCTTCATTAAAACTTACAAACGTAATCTGGTTATCACTTAGTTTTTGCTTCTGCAACTCTTTTCAAATGGGAGAAGATACCGCAGGCCCACAAAGGTTAGGCTCAATGGAAATGCCCCCTCAAGAATCCAGGACCAAGGCTATGATGTTAGGATATATTTCTTAAGTAGTGGAACAAGTCATACCATGATGAAGCAATGCAGTGCAATTGCTTTGTGCAGCAGATTCTGAAGGAACATCACGTTTCTGCCGTCAACCTCTCTGTGTGCCTTCCCACCCCACACACCGTAATGGAGCAGCAGGGTGTCACATTTCTGCTTCAAGGGGGGAAAAAATGTCCAAAAATGGCACTGGCATTGAAAGAAGTGAAAGTGGCAGTAATTGCAGAAAGATAAAAATGTTCTGAATTTAGAAAAGACTGGGGGTTCCCCAAACACATGGGAAGTACATCGTGGGCTAGAGTATGCATGGCCGACCGGAGTGAAATAGCTAATAAATTCAGAGTAAACTTGCAGAGTAAGCCCAATGGTGGGAAACCTTCAGAACTTAAGAAGGCATACTTTAACCCTATTCCAAACTCTGGTCAGAACTGGGGGACCAGCTGGCGGAGCCAGCCAGAGACTGCCAGAAAGGGGGGAGGAGCCTTTAAAATAGAGTTTGTTCTTACATACACACCCTTTTTGCCAGTGTAACTTCCACTGGGTTTGCTAGGTCACATGCCCAAGCTGAATGGAGATTAGAACAGGGGTCATTCTGCACCTGCCCTGCCTCCCCTTTCTTGGGACTTAGTGCTGGGTCAGCTAACCCTCAGTTGAGATGGGATAGGGAACTTTCCCTAGGCTTGCCATACGTCCGGAATTTTCTGGACATAGCGGGTAAACACCCATTGGTGTTCAGGTGGAAATCACTTGAATGTCCATGAAAATTTCAGAAGTCAAGATTTTGGTGAATTTGCTTCAAAATAGCTCAGCGACTTCCTTCTTTTCTTGAGATTTTGCAAAAGGTGGCGTCCGGATTTTCACTTTTTGAACTATGACAACCCTAACTTACTCCGATGTATCTCTGGCTGAACTGGGATGAGGGACTTCAGACCGGGTAGCCCTTGTTGAATCCAGAGAAAGAGGATGTTGACAGCAATACTTAGAGATTAAGCTGACAATAGCTCTAGGAAGCAAACCATGACATCACACTCCTGGGTCCTTCTTTTTCCTGGGGAAATCCAGGGGTGTGTGTGTGTGTGTGTGTGTGTGTGTGTGTGTGTGTGTGGAGCATATTTTTTGGCCGAATGAGCCACTACACAAATGTGCTCACTATGGCTGACTGTCACCTCCTCTTCCTTTTCTGGTGTCTCTAATACCCAGAAGGAAAAACCCCATAGTCAGGGTTTTGTGGCCTTCCTCTTCCTTTGCACACTTCCCTTTGCATACACACACACGAGAGAGAGAGAGAGAGAGAGGTAGAGGTGTAAAAGTGGGCAATATTTTTTAAGGAAAACAAATCTAGTCCAATTTTTTCAAGAAGCAAGTTGGGGTTACAAGTGGACCCTGAGTCATGTGGGGAAGAGAGAGATTGAAAGCTATACACTGAGTTCCTTCTGAAAACAGCTACATTGTGCACCTTCTCTCCCATGCACTTTGAGTTTTATAGCCTTTCAAAAATCTGTCAGTATATTTGCACTGGCCAAGCTGCCCCGTAAAATGGTACTTATCTGTTAACATCTCATTCCTCAACCCAGTTCATTCTATTCTGAAGCGACATCTGGGATGATTTCACAAATGAGCTTTCCAGATGGGCGAAAATTCAGCGGAACTCAAACCACAATAAATTAGATTACAGTGAGCACACACTATATTTACGACCTGCTTTTCCTACGAGGAACTCAAGATTTGGTTCTTTCCACCCATGCCCTACTTTACAACAACCCTGCAAAGTAGATTAGGCTGAGAGGTCCAGAAATTGCCTTGAAATAGCTTTCTTCCACAGTCACGTTGCCCTCACAGGCTGGCAATGGCACAACTCACGGCAAGAACAAACAGATTGTTTATTTGAGCTCTGCAGTTTGCATTTGCAGAGTTCTTTCCCATCAGAAACACCCCTGCTTGCAATCATTCAGAGCTGTTTTGAGTTCTGTTTTCCCGTAGTGAAGATTCTGTAATCATGATGATTTATCTATGTAATCTGGTACAATTGCTCCCAATTAGTCTGATTAATATGGCCAACACATTGAGACTGAGTGGGAAGGGAAGTTGGTAGCAGTTCAATTTTATAGCCTAATTTAAAACCAGACAAGTTGGATTTCGAAATGTAAAAATAACCATGAGGAGTTATGTAAGAATAAACCAGAGACCATAGAAGGGGATTTAAAACAAAATAAAACAAACCTGTGTACATGATACAAGTTGTTGGTGGAGAGATTTCCTAGGCTGTTTAGACGGCTGTAGTCCATTTCATTTCAATGAAAGTCTTTCCATCATATTTTCGTCATTCCCAAACATCTCTATTACATTTCTAAAATGGAACTCCTGGACATTTGCTCAGTGTTGTTAGTCTCCCTGGCAGTCTAGCCTGGGATTCCAATCCCAGCCAACCCCAGGTCCCATTTTCTTCCATTTGAATTATTGTAACTTTAATTTTTAATCCTAGCCTATCACAATGGCCCACATCAAGCTACCAGTATAGAAAACAAAACCCCCAAATTACCACACATCCTACCCCCATGGCTCTTCTCACCTTGCGAAACCAGCGCTCTGTTTTGTAACTAAACAAAAAACAACAACACACCATGTGCCAGAAGTTTGCTCTGGTGACTCCACTTAAGCAGCAATCCTAATGGAACTTGCCTCGCAATTAGCATGCATAGGATTGCGCACTGTTAACACTGGTATTTCATGCTGTTGATTTATTGTTTCCTTAAGTGTCCTCACTGGCCATGAATGAACCGCGTGCATATTTTCCACTGTCAAATACTGGAAGCTGTGCAGTCACAGAAAAAGGCAGACAAAGGCTGTGTCCCATATGTAAGGCAAAGCTGTTTAAGGCATGTGCTGCAGTGGACATGCTGCAATGGAATGCAGAAATGTCCAAAAGCTGCCAGTTGCAGCTAGAACTTCCTTGCGGTGCCCCATTTGCTTTCACAAAGACCGTAGCTCAGTCCTTGAGCATCTGCTTTGCATGCAGAAGGTTCCAAGTTCAATCACTGGCACTGCCTGGTAAGACTGAGAATGGCCTCACTCTTTAAATCCCAAAGAGACACTGCCAGTCAGTGTAGGCAACACCAAACTAGATGGAGAGAATGGCATGTTCTCCTTATGTTCATATGTAATAGGTAAAGCTAAAGGGACCCCTGACCATTAGGTCCAGTCATGGCCAACTGGGGTTGTGGCGCTCATCTCGCTTTATTGGCCGAGGGAGCCGGCGTACAGCTTCCGGGTCATGTGGCCAGCATGACTAAGCCGCTTCTGGCGAACCAGAGCAGCGCACAGAAACACCGTTTACCCTCCCACCGGAGTGGTCCCTATCTATCTACTTGCACTTTGAGGTGCTTTCGAACTGCTAGGTTGGCAGGAGCAGGGACTGAGCAACAGAAGCTCACCCCGTTGCGGGGATTCGAACTGCCGACCTTCTGATCAGCAAGTCCTAGGCTCTGTGGTTTAACCCACAGAGCCACCCGCGTCCCTCATATGACAATGCTTCTTGCTTAAATGGATGTGTGTTGGCCAGCTCTTGCGGTTTGGCTATGGGTGGCCTGCGATCTCACAAAAGCACACTGAACCTGCGTGGAGGCAGTGATATTTCTGAAAGTTGGAGGCAGTGATGCTTCTGAATACCAGTTGCTGGAAACCACATGAGGAAGAAGAGCTCTTGTACTTGGGTCATGCTTGTGGGGTTTCCTACGGGCATCTGGGTGTGGGTGGGTGGGTGCAGTATGAGAACAGGAGGCTGGACTAGCTGGGCCAGCGCTTGATCCAGCAGACTCTTCTCATTTATATTCCTTATGGATATATACATTTGTTCCATTTTCTCTTCCCTAGAAGAACACAGTGTGCAACAGCTGTGACATTCAGCACTGGGCAGTCACCTTCCACGTGGAAGTGGCAAATGGAAGAAGAGATTGTCTGGCAATAGGGTGTTGCAGAGCTGTGAGAAGACATGTTCACTTGTTGAGGACTGCCTGTTGAGGAGGCTTGAAGGCAGCTGATATGCACAATCGGAAGCTGGCTGAGGTCTGGCACTCTTCTGGGTTCCTATGTTTGTTTGTTTTTAAATTTTATTTATGCTTTTCAGGTTTATACATGTCACTAATTTTACAATCATTTTAACATTTCAAAACTTGACTTCCTTCCCCCTATTTCTACGGTTCTTTAAATTTATTTTTAACATCTTCTGCATATCCAAATTAACTCACTTTGCTCATTTATTAATCTACTTTAAATATATACGCTTATAAAACTGCAGGTTATTGGGAAAATCCTGCCAATGCTCTTATCTGTTTACAATTTATCTGTCAATATTCAATAAACCATTTCTATTCATTTATAAAAAGTTTGTTATCTTGATTTCTTATTCTTCAGGTAAGTTTCGCCATTTCTGCATATTTCATAAGTTTTTGTATCCATTCTTCTGCTTCTTTCCATTTTGGGGTGAGTAACATTCCTGCCATTGTAGTAGCATACTCAAATAAGTTTCCATACAGTTTAGGTAGTTCTGTCCCTATAATCCCCCAAAGAATTATGGGTTCCTATGTAAGATGTAGAATATGTTTTAGTGAGTCGACAAGAGGAACTATCCTGCGTGAAAACGCAACGGTACTGTGGAGACAGAATTCTTGGTCAACTATATTTTTTTGTTGGGATGACAGCGCAATCCACTTTGGCTGGAGCTGAGCTCGGTGGAGAGAACTTCAGATCTTGGAGTCTATAAAGAAAAACTATAAAGTGAGTGTGATTTTTTAATAACAAGACGCAAGAGAAGATCTGTTTCATCAAGGGATGGGTGAGGCATGGAGAGAGGCAAGGAAGAAGGCATGGCAAGAAGATCTCTGTGCAAGGACCAAGTAGAAATTGTCTTGTAGGAGAGCACCAATTGCAGAAAATTGGAGATACTCTGTACTTTAATGGAAACGCCTTGCTTCCAAACCAGTGGCGTAGCATGGGTTGTCAGCACCCGGGGCAAGGCAAGTAATTTGCGCCCCCTAACCCGTGGATTTGCGCCCCCTAACCCTAACCCCCAGATGTTGCACCCGGTGCGGCCGGCACCCCCTGCACCCCCCACGCTACGCCACTGTTCCAAACTAGCTGCTAAGGGCTAAAGTAGAAGAGCAGTCTCAAGATACGCCCTCTTCTACATGTATAACAGAGATGGGGAACCATTTCTGGCTCAAAGGCCACATTCGCCGCTGAGGACCAAGGGCCACTGGAGGGCAAAGCCAGAGGCAAAAATGGACAGAGCAACAAATGTGACTCTAACCTTTCTACAGTATAATCTTCCACTGGAAACAGTTGGTTTTGGGTGGTAGCAACTGCACTGCAAAACTACCTATTTTGGGTGATCCACTATTTGCAGTCTTTAAACTCTTCTCAAAAACTTACTTATTCTGTCAAATTTTATTTTCTCTGCTGGTTAGCGGGTGGGAGTATAAATTTGGTTTTTGTTACTTTGCTGCCAATGTTGTTTTTGCTGTTATGGGGGAGGGCTGCATAAGATGTATGCTGTACGGTATATTAATGTTTATATTATTCTCTCACACACCCCTTCTATTATAAATTATATTTGTTCATAGATTTTTCTGTGTGAATTGCTTGGAAACCTTCTTTGGCAACAAGCAATTACTAAGTTTAATACATAATCATTGCCCCACATATGCCAGGAGCTATTGCTCAGGTCCACTCACCTTTTGTAGTTCACTGGAATTAAGATACACACAAAAAAATAGAGATATTAATCACCTTTAGCAAACACTGAAGAACCTGGCAAAAGATGAGTGTGCTTTCCTAATACATGCCAATGATCTTGATCAAAGGCATTGCCAGCTACTCAGACAGGGAAGAACAAAAGAAATAATGAGACACACACATGCGTTTCGCCAGGCTGGCTTAGCCGCCCAACAGGTAAGACATGAATATAAATAGCTGGCACAATTATGGCTAAGAGTCACGGGGATTTAGCCTCAATGAGTTCCCCATTGCAAAGGGCTGATTAAACTACCATTGTTAGATTGCCATACTTCCTCAGTGGTGAGGTAGACGCTGAAGTCAGCATGCTGAATTTGTTTTATGATCTTTACAGGGCTGGCTGATGTTTTAATGTGCTTTAATATGTTGAATTATCTTGGGTGACATCCAGTGCTGTCCATCCACTTGCACAACAGAAATCTGCCGTGGGAATTTGTTCTTTCTTAAATAAAGTTTGTAGAAAGAGGGGGTGGGGAGAGAAATCTGATTTCACAATGGGAGTTCTAGTTTCTTGTTTCCCCTTCTCAACACCCTGAAGCTGATTTGGGGGGCACACAGGGGAAAGGGGGGGGAATCCCACTGCTGAAATGGGGGCCCCTATTGGTTATTTTAAAGGCCCCCAGCCCCTGAATATCCAGCCTGTGAATAGTTGTGTATACATGGAGTATATTTGTGTGTGACAAGCTTTTAGCAGTTTTATACCTGATAACTGCCTTGGTTCCTCTTAAAGAATTATGGAAATTGTAGTTCAGGGAGTATACTAAGAAATTCCTACCACACTCACTTTGCAGTTTTCCTGGAGGAGAAGCAACGACCGTTAAACCAATTTAAGCCTGTACAGTGGTACCTAGGGTTAAGTACTTAATTTGTTCCGGAGGTCCGTACTTAACCTGAAACTCTTCTTAACCTGAAGCACCGCTTTAGCTAATGGGGCCTCCTGCTACCGCCGTGCCGCTGAAGCACAATTTCTGTTCTCATCCTGAAGCAAAGTTCTTAACCTGAAGCACTATTTCTGGGTTAGCGGAGTCTGTAACCTGAAGCGTATGTAACCTGAAGCGTATGTAACCCGAGGTACCACTGTAGTGTACAAAAATCCCTGTTGTTTGGAAATATATGCGGATTTGTGCAATCCTCGCATGTGCATTAACACTCTAGTTTATACACAACTGCTCAGACCCCAAAATAGGCAGATGAGGCCTTGTTAGTGGTGCCCAGTGCTGCCCAGTTGGCAATAGCTCATGTCAGGGCCTTTTCAGTGGTGGTTCCCTGATTATGGAATGCCCTCCTTAGTGAGGTCCACCTGCTTGCATCATTATTAATCTTTAGGATAAACCTAAAAACATTCCTGTTTAGGCAGGCATTTAATGGCTGAAGAATACTGTTCCTGACAACCTCAAAATTATTGGATGGAAGCTGATTTTTAATTGTGATCGCTTTTGGAATGTTTTTAACTATGGTCGTTTTTACAAGTTTTAGAATGTCTTTGTTTTAAAATTGCATAGGTATCTGCCACCCTGGGCTCCTTGGGGAGGAAGAGCAGGATATAAATCCAATAAATAAATATGTTAGTTGCATGCACAAGTTACATTTTGAAGTATACACTAAATTATATAATACCTGTTCTTTAAAGAGAAAATGCCTTTAAAAAGCCAAAGAGATTTTTGTGTGTGTGTCACTTACCTATAGTCTCCTTAATTTTTGAAGCTGTCACTTTTACCCCTTTTTTCTCAAGCAAATGACTAATGAAGTCGAGACACATCCCGATTTACATGGTAATGCACCAGTAAAGCAGCTTAATAGTCCAAGAGCTAACATCCAGGTTTTATGTATTTATTCAAGTGAAAACGAAGGTATTTCTGCCACAAGGCTTTTCCATGTCATTTTAAGCTGTCTCTCAATAATTCTTGCCACTGTGACTAAGCTCTATACTCTTGTTAACAGTTTACTAGACAGGTGCAAAGAGGAATTAAAAGGTTTGCATGGTGGGATTTTTTTGGGGGGGCAGGCACATTATATAATAACTTTTTAATATGTGCACTTTTGCTGAACCCGCTGAGCCCCGTTCGTCAAATAAATCTGGTAAATGAACCATAAGGTAGCAGATCTAAGACTGGATTTTTGAGCAAGTGCTGCAGTCGCCACTCCTTCTGGTTACTGCTGCTCACCCTCACCCCAAGACAAACACTTCACTTTCCCAAGGAATCTGTGTAAAAGTTAGATCCCATAGAATGAATGGGAGGGCATCTTCACATCACCGCTTACTCTAGATCCAGTGCGCTCCCATTGCTAGTTTTTGAAGCTGCATGCACACAACGCGGGTGGCACTGTGGGTTAAACCAGAAAGCCTAGGACTTGCCGATCAGAAGGTCGGCGGTTTGAATCCCTGCGACGGGGTGAGCTCCCGTTGTTCGGTGCCTGCTCCTGCCAACCTAGCAGTCTGAAAGCACGTCAAAGTGCAAGTAGATAAATAGGTACCACTCCGGTGGGAAGGTAAACAGAGTTTCCATGCCGGTTCCATTCTGGTTCGCCAGAAGCGGCTTAGTCATGCTGGCCACATGACCCAGAAAGACTGTCTGCGGACAAACGTCAGCTCCCTCGGCCAGTAAAGTGAGATGAGCGCCGCAACCCCAGAGTCGGTCACGACTGGACCTAATGGTCAGGGGTCCCTTTACCTTCACCTTTACACACAACCTTAGCCACAACCCATATCGATCCTGCAGCTCCTTTTTTATATATACATACAATGTTAGGTGAGAAAGGAAAGGGGGAAAGAGATGGAGGGAGAATGGTTAGTGGGGTGGGGTCAGGTGGCAATGCTTCTAGCCTTCTACTTAGTGTACATGTGGGGTTTTATGTCAGCGTCACTTGTGTGGGTTCTCTTTATTATTCGCTTGTATTTCTTTGGTGGTGAGAGAAATTGGGGGTTGTCTCTGATTGGCTGTAGTGAAATTTGTTTTTGTGTGCGAGTGGTGTGTGTGTGTGTTTGGATCAGGTTAGCCAGATATGCTGTTGGCGGGTTCTTGTTGTTGGGCTGTGTATGTGATAAAGGGTAACCATACCAGGGTGAAGGCGTCTTCTTCTATTTGACCTCGTGTCAGTTTCAGTTTATTGGCTAGTTTTTCTAATACAGTAAGGCTGTTTCCCGTACTATTTTATACCATTGGTCTATGCTTACTCCTGACAGGTCTCTCCAGTGTTTGGCTATGATGCTTCTGGCTGCTGAGAGTAGGTAGGTTATGAGCTCTTTGTGATGTGAGTGGGCATTATTATCTTGGAAGATGTTCAGTAGGGCCAGTTCTGGGGTGACTTCTAATACTTGCTTAGTTATTTTGCATATTTATTGTATGATTGATGTCCAGAAGAGTTGGGTTTTAGGACATTCCCACCACATGTGGAGGTATGTACCTGTGGAGGTGCAGCTTCTCCAGCATTTTGATGAGGTTCTTGGGCGTATTAGCATTAGTTTCCATGGTATTAGATCCTACAGCTCCTTGACAAGTACTGCTGCTTGATGTGTTTTCCCTCAAACCAGGTTCAGCCTGACTAGAAAAGGCATGCTGCATTCACTTTGCGGATGGTGTGCACATTCGAGACAGCTGTTCCACATGCACAGCTAACAGCTTCATGAGTAAGACAGGGGTGGAGGAAGCGGGGTGCGGTCGGGGGGGTCGCTCCGGGTGTCACCACTGAGGAGGGTGACAAAATGCCAGGCAGCACTCACCACGGGGCCTGCAGTGCACCCGAGCCACATATCTCTCCTGGGAGAGATGAGGTGGCCTAGGCGCACGCAAGCTCCATGCTGCCCAAATGGTCCACCCACTGCCTCCTCCCCAGCTGTAGGGCAGCTGATTAGGAGGCAGGCAGGCAGGCCCAAGTGGCTTCCTCTGCCACTGGAGTAAGAGTCCGGGGTGTGTGTATGTGCATGGTCAGCGAAACCAAAAAGGTCCTGCATATTGGGTGAGGACATCCCCACCCTTTCTCTGATGCGAACAACACTGTGTGAATGTGGCTTGAAATGCACGGGTTGGGCAGAACAAGTTCGCTGCATTTTACGTTGCTTATGTGAACATATCCTTAAGTCTTGAGAAGCACACCTGGCTCAAAGAGGAAGTGCGAAAGAGCATCATTCTCCTAACTTTCTCCTGCAGCTGCATGCAATTTTCCATGACCAAGGGGGTAGAGGGTGGGGGAGGGGGGCCAAAGGAAGATCACATGAGGCACCATGGCACCCATGGGCCACCACAGTGGGGACCCCATTATAGAATCACATTTAAATACTTAGAAAATTATTTATAATTGGAAATATAAAAGATGCAAGTGGAAACAAAAAATATGCGCCCTCTTTTTGGGAATAGATGTTAAGATTATAAGACTTGGCACATATGATAAAACTACTTTTAAGATCAGAGAAGATATGCACTTGAAAAGTTTTGGTGAGAAATGGTCCATCTGTATAAAAACACACACACAGAATAATACTTTTTAAAGCATGTAGTCTTTTGTGTTGTTGTTGTTAAGAGTTTTGTCATTGTGGTTGCGATGGCACTGTTTGTTTGGAAGATTTCAAAGGGCCTATAATATCACCATCTTGAAAGAGGCAGTGATATGGCCACTCCTGAAAAAGCCCAAACTGAAACTGACCAATTGGCTTGTGACAACTACCTCCCTGTTGTCAATTCCCCCTTTCGAGAGAAGGTGATTGAGAGGGTTGTGGTACAACAGTTGTAAATACTTTTGGATGAAACTGGTGATCTTGCCCCATTCCAGTTGGGTTTCAGACCTGGTTATGGGACTGAATCAGCCTTGGTTGCCCTGGTGGATGACCTTATCAGCAGGACTGGAGGATTAAAACCCTGTTAGTTTTACTTGATCTCAGGGACTTCTGATTCTATCAAACATGGTAGCTTCCTGAACCTGCTCCGTGAAATGGGCAATGTTTTAATATGGTTTGGTTCCCACCTTCAGGGTCAGTTTCAGAGAACAGCGTTGGGTGATTATCTCTCGTTCAGTTCTCCCTAGCAGTTCTGCTTCAGGGTGCCTCAGGGTACCATCCTGTCCTCGTTTCGATTTAACATCTACATGAAGCTGTTGAGAGCTGTCATCGGTATGCGGATGATACTGAGCTCCATTTCTCTGTAACATCTAAATCAGGAGAAGCCATGCAAGTTCTGGACTGGTGCCTGGTTTCAGTGGTAGGCTGGATGAGAGCCAAGGAATTGACTCTCTGAGTCCTGCCAAGGAGGAGATGCTGGGGGCGAGCGGTTCCTAAGTCTGGATTATTGGTCAATAGCCTGCTTTGGATGGGGTCATACACCCCTGGAAGGAGAAGGTTCATAGTTTTGGTGGGCCCTTGGATCCATCTCTGTCACTAGAGTCCCAGGCTATGAGTGCCTTTTTACTAGCTACAGTTTCTGGACCAGGATAGACTAACCACTGTCGTCCATGTGCTGCTAACCTCCAGATTGGATTCTTCCAAGGTGGGTCTGTCCCTTGGGCTGATCTGGAAACTGCAGCTAGTGCAAAATGTAAAGGCGAGTCTACTAACTAGGGGTGGAATATTGCCAGTATATTGCCGCTGAAAGAATTGGCTGCCAATTGGCTACTGGGCTAAGTTCAAGGAGCTGGTATTGATACATAAAGCCCTGCATCCCTTGGAACCAGAATGCCTAAAAGATTCTCATTCCCTTCATACCCAGCGAACTAATGCCAGTGTACTGGAAGAAGCAAAGATCACCAGTGTTGAAGCAATGATTCTTCAACATCAACTTCGCTGGACTGGTCATGTTGTGCGGATGCCTGATTATTGTCTTCCGGATGCCTGATTATTGTCTTTCCGAACTTAAAAATGGAAAGCGTAATGCTGGTGGTCAACAAAAGAGGTTTAAAGACTGTTTTCAAGGCAAATCTAAAAAAATGTAGTATAAACACCAACAATCAGGAAACACTTGCCTGCGAGCGCTCCAACTGGAGAAAAGCCTTTACCAAAGATGTCATGGGCTTTGAAGACACTCAAACTCAGGATGCAAGGGAGAAATGTGCTAAGAGGAAGGAATACTTGGTAAATCCTCACTGTGATCAACTCCTGCCTGGAAACCAATGTCCCCACTGTGGAAGGACATGTGGATCCAGAACTGGCCTCCACAGTCACTTATGGAATCATTGTTAAAACTGTGTTTATGGAAGACAATCTTACTTGGCTATGAGTGATCGCCGAAGAAGAAGAAGAAGAAGAAGAAGAAGAAGAAGAAGAAGAAGAAGATAACTGTGTTCTACAGGAGGGCATCCTAAAAAAATCCAATCCTATCAGGAGGTCCATTTCATATGTCAGAATTGGGCCTTTATACATGCAGTTGCTCCATATATGTTTTTATTGTATTGCTCTGGCATGGCTCATGGGAAGCAATTCATAACCATAACCAAATGAATTAATGGTAGTTTAGATTTTCATAAACGGGATTGTGCATGAATTCAATGTTTTAATAGTTTGGTTGGAAATGTTACCCACCCACACAAACACACCCACACAAAACTTCTGTACAAGACAACTGAAAGTAAGAGATGAATATTACTAATGTGCAGATCCCGGCTCCATGATACTACATAATCCACGTTTATTGTTCCATCACAAAACTTCTAAAATTAGATTCGGTGTCAGCAGAACAAATAGGGGCTGACTGTTGGCAGACTAAATATAGCTTAAGTTGCAAGTTGGGTATATGTTGGGGCAATCACATGATAGTTTCATAATGTGCCACCAGAGACTTCTCCTATAAAGGAGAATGAATATGAAGAAGCAAGTGTGTGAACAGGGCCAAACAGGGCAATGCTATTAACGTCTACTCAAACGTAGTCCCATGGGACATACTCCCAGGTAAGTCTGTATTCAACTGCAGATGATGTACTGCTGTTGCACAACTCCCATTCATTTCGGTGGGCCTTCCAGAGGAGAAATTATTCACAGGTCACAAAACAAGCACAGATGGGCAATAGCTGTCATCACTGAGTTTGATTCTCTAGGGGTCTTGCTCATAGTACAGTGGTACCTCAGGTTACATACGCTTCAGGTTACATATGCTTCAGGTTACACACTCCACTAAGCCAGAAATAGTGCTTCAAGTTAAGAACTTTGCTTCAGGATAAGAACAGAAATCGGGCTCTGGCGGCGCGGCGGCAGCAAGAGGCCCCATTAGCTAAAGTGGTGCTTCAGGTTAAGAACAGTTTCAGGTTAAGTACAGACCTCCGGAATGAATTAAGTACTTAACCCGAGGTACCACTGTACTTTTTTTCAGTTCACAATTCACCACCACCACAAGCGCTACAATTCTATGAATGAGGGGGCTGATGCTGTGCTGTTTTGGTTGTGATTGTATGTATACATACAACATATAATGATCTATTTAATCCTATAAATGCTTAAATGTTTTTAAATGATTAGGGTCCCCCCCCCATGTTTTAGTTGTTCTTTTATCTGTAAACTGCCTTAGGGAAGAAGGCTGGGTATAAACAAATATATAACAAAATCAGAGAATTGCATACTGTATTACAATACAGTAATAATATTAGCAAACTTGGACAGGGTGGGGGTGGAGGAAGGGAACTTCACCTGCTGAACTTCTGCCTGTCTAGTTAAAGGAAATGTGTGTCTGTGTGTGGTGTGTTTTTTTTAAAGGCAATCCTTACTGACACAATTCACCATTCATCGGCAAAACCAGCCATTAGATTCGTTGCAAAGAAATCCATAAAGCTGAGCGGGGCGGGGAGAGAACCGTCTATCTCTACAGCGCAGCTTAGAACAACCCCAAAATCCGTTTTTGTTTTGTTTTGTTTTTTAAAGTGAAGGGCTTCCCATCTCCCCATTGCTTATTCCAGCCCTGTAATGCGCGCGACCGCATCTCTTCTGCTGGGTTACCATAGAAATAGAGGCACGGCCAGAGATGTTTGCATTCAGCGAAGTGGCCGAGGAGCGAGGGCTTGATTGGTCGGTCGCCGCAGTAGAGGAGTGGCGGAGGGTCAAGGAGAGGTGAGCTCATGCGGGGGGCGGGCGAGCCGGAGCTGGCAAAATGCGCGCTGCAAAAGGGGGCCGTTGCTGATTAGAGCCCTGGATCGCCCCCCCCCTTCTCTCTCTCTCTCTCTCTCTCTCTCTCTAAATGGAAGCGTTTAAGCAGCGATCTTTACAGAGACAACGCCGGCCCTCCGTTTTAACTCGCACGTGCCCAAGTTGCATGAGGAGCCTTTGAATGGGTCTTGGCCGCATGACACCTAGCGCCCTCTCGGGGGTACTGCAACCCTGCAGCGAAGGAGACGGCAGCGAGGGGCTCTTGGAAGGCTGGTCCAACCTTCCATCAATCGCGGAATTGCAAGAGTTGGAAAGGGACCCTGGGGGTCATCTAGCGCAACCCACTGCAAATGCAGGAATCTTTCACCCAACGTGGGGCTCGAACCCACGACCTTGAGACTAAGAGGCTCTTAGCTCTACCTAGTGAGCTATCCTGAGTTCATTCCTGGCCTCCATTTACCTGATGAATACACCCCCGCTGCTTAATATCAGCTCCCGTTGCGGTTCAGGCCCAGGCACAACCCATCTTTCTGCATAGCAAGACCCTTTGAAGTGGAAAGTTAAGACGTTTTTGAAGCTTAAAATAAAACTAAAAATGCAGAGCTCTGGAAAAAAGCACTGCCTCACATTTTAGGCACCAAAGCTGCAGAGCTTTATAGACTTACCTGGGAGTAAACCTAGTTGAGCACACTGTAGGACCTGCTTCCTAGTAAATATGCATGGGGTTGCGTTGGGTTCAATAGGGTTTACTACCAAGTAGACCCGGATATTGGACGCAGGTGGCACTGTGGGTTAAACCGCAGAGCTTAGGACTTGCCGATCAGAAGGTTGGCGGTTCGAATCCCTGCGATAGGGTGAGCTCCCGTTGCTCGGTCCCTGCTCCTGCCCAGCTAGCAGTTCAAAAGCACGTCAAAGTGCAAGTAGATAAATAAGTACCACTCCGGCAGGAAGGTAAACGGCGTTTCCGTGCGCTGCTCTGGTTCGCCAGAAGCGGCTTAGTCATGCTGGCCACATGACCCAGAAGCTGTACGCCAGCTCCCTCGGCCAATAAAGCGAGATGAGCGCCGCAACCCCAGAGTCGGCCACAACTGGATCTAATGATCAGGGGTCCCTTTACCTTTACCTTGGGCCTGGACATTCTGACCTAGGGCAAGCCCCATTGAACTCGGTGGGGCTTACTTCTGGGATTGATTGATTGATTGCATTTATAAACCACTTTTCCTCCAAGGAGCTCAAAGTGAGGTAGGTTAGGCTTGTAAAGAATCGCACCATTACTAGGCTTCTTTATGGGCAGCAGGGAGAGCTTTTCCTGTTATCAGGTGTTTTGAAAACGGGAGGGGGGGAGAGAGATTAGTTCCGAAAGGCAGTTTCCTACAATTATTTTAACCAGCAAAATATTTGTGCTGCAAGGTGATTTTAAAGCATTTGACTGACTGGAGTCAGGATTTTTTGATTTATTTTTTTAATAAACTAAAGCACCTTGATTTTCTTATTGAAGGCTGTGGGATGTTTTCTGAATGGGCTGTAATTTCCACTCCATAGATCAATAGGTCAAAGATCAGAGATAGTTTTGTTGCTGCTACTGTTGTTTTTGGAACTTGAATGGGAAATTCAGGGAGGAAAAGAGAGGAGAGTGTTGAATAGTGGGTAGACATAGCAGACGACACAACGATTTCTCCAAAGCAGCTCTTTATTTGTAAGCTGTCACAGAACTGAACAGCAAACAGCTCAGCCGGCCTGGGTTTCCCGCCTAAAATAACTGACGTGGACCTGAGTGAAAACTACATACACAATACTCCTGGTGGCCGGAGTTTCTCGCCAGAGCTAGGGGCTGCAAGCTCTGAGTAGAAGCAGCACCAGAAACTGTCCTCTGGGGATCTGCTGAGGTAGTTCCTGTTTGCCCTTGATGTTGCTCTGCTTGCATATTTGTAAATAAAGCAAATATTACAATACCACCCTGCGCATGTGTATGTGTGATCTCCAATACTATCTCATCTAAGAACGAAACTGAAACCAATGATCCTGTTTCTGGAACTTCTCTCTGGCCAGAAGTAGGCAGATGTACACCATACCTTTCAAGCACATTCAGTGCGCATTTCAAGCACATGCCTTGCCCCCAAAGCATCCTGGGAAGTGTAGTTTGCTAAGGATGCTGGGAACTGTAGTTGATTGAGGAGGAAAACCACAGTTCTAAGGGTTCTTTGGGGGATGCCATGAGCTCTAGAAGCACATTCAATGTGCTCTAAATGTATGGTGTAGATCTGGCCGCCGTAACACTTGTTTGGGAGTAAAGCAATTCAAATTGGGGTCAGCTGAGGTTAGGGTAAAGGCATGGCCCTATACCAGCCTTCACTAACTTTCTTCCCCCCTGCCTGATGTTTTGGACAACTCCCATCAGCCCCAGCTGTGAAGTGAATCCTTCCTTCTGCCTGCCCCTGGACCCAGTGGCGTAGCGTGGGTTGTCAGCACCCGGGGCAAGGCAAGTAATTTGTGCCCCCTAACCCGTGGATTTGTGCCCCCTAACCCTAACCCCCAGATGTTGCGCCCGGTGAGGCCGGCCCCCCCTGCACCCCCCACACTACGCCACTGCCTGGACCTGCTGGGCTGCCAGAATCATGCACCCTTCGCTGTGAACTGTGAGCTCCTGTTTGGCCAGTTACCTTGGCTAAAGCCTTGCAAGAGTTAGGGCAGCATCTCTGCAGAGCCTGCAACACATAGTGGGTCCCAAAACTGTGGGATGTAGCAGCAGGGTGTACGTGCATGTGAGTGTGTGTCTTGTTGCAAAATGGCTTAGGCAGGCCTTGACCTCTAAGACACTCTATAGCAGAGCTTTCCAAACTTTTCATGTTGGTGACACACTTTTTAGACATGCATCATTTCGCGACACAGTCATTCAGTTTTACTAGCAAACTGGAGGTTAAACTAACCTCTTTCCAGACCTGGGAGGAGCACAGGGAGTGTTTGCACGACAAACCTACACACTGCAGCCAACACACTAAAGCAGAGGTTTTCAACATTTTTGGGTCCACGGCTCCCTTGACCAACTACATTCTTTCTGTGTCACCCCTGTGGGGCTCAGGAGCCCAGTTATGTCACCCCTTGCCTGCAGAGCTGGCAGCCCCTCACTCTTTTTCAAACACCCTCCCTTGTGGTGGGTTCCCTCAGCCTCCTCTCCTGTCCCCTCTCCTTGGGAGTCCTCTGGGCAGCCGCTGCTGCCACCCCTGGTCTCTCAGCTGCCCCACTGCAAAGAGAGGTGCCTCCTCACAATGCCCCACAGGGGCCTGGGAAGCACCCCCTTGCCAGCCTCTGATCAGCCTGGGGAGCTTGTAACCAGGGCTGCTGCAACAAACATCTTTGCAAGTCTTCGGGAGGCAGAGACACGAGAGGGGCATCAGAGGAGGGAGGGAAGGAAGGAAGGAGGGACAGAGGCCAGTGTTGCCCACGGCACCACTGACCATCATTCAAGGCACCCCAGGGTGTCACGACACACTGGTTGAAAACCACTTGGTTGAAAACCAGTGCACTAAAGTGTCACGGAACACAGTTTGGAGAGCTCTGCTCTATAGATTTTTCTGCAACAGGCTAACATAGCTATCCCTCTGGCAGTTGTAAACCAAATGTATATTCCAAATAATACAGGGGCTACCAGCATATTTTATGATGCAGAAATGCAACAACAACACTTATGGAGTGAAAACATCCACATTTCCCCCCATTCGTCTTCAAATGAAGAATGCTGAAGCCATGCTTAGATTTAACAAGAGCTCTTCAGACAGATCTTAACCTTACAAAAGAAAACAAAAGAAAAGTAATAAATGGGCCCAATCTATCTACCTATCTCTTCAGTGCTGAGGAATCTGATTACCCAACATATTAAAAGCATGACGACAGCTCGGTTATTGCTTTTTCCAAGCTGCAGATTGAGAGATTTTGTAAGATTGTTTGAAAAGGAAACAGTAGGGCGTGGAAGTCGTATTTGTTTGCTACATTTGCACCCCACCTTTCCTATAAAGAGCTTGAGGTATTGCACATGTCCCACACCCCCCTAATTTATTCTTGGAAGGACCCTGTGGTTGGGCTGAGAGACAGCGATAGGCCCAAGATCATAGTCATCTTCGCAGCTTGGTGAAGATTTCAACCCTGGTCTCCCCTGTCCTAGTCATAGCTGTCAACCGCCCCTTATTTGGCGGGAAAGTCCCTTATCCCAGCGCCGTGCCCCACTGCTGTCCCTTATTGATGATGTCCCTTAAATTTCCCAGGTTTCAAAGGAAGCAGTTCCTCTCCTTCCCTCCCTGCCAGCCAGGGAGGAGGGAGGCTCCAACTGTGTTGCTTGGCTGCGTTGCTCACCCAATAAGGAGTCTAAGAACGACTGGGGGGGTGGAGCTTGCATGCCTTGTGCCGATCAAATCGGCCGCATTGCCTGGGGACTCGCCTTTGCTCAACGCTTCCCAGTGGAGAGGTGATGGTGGTTTCCTTGCTGCATCCCCTTTGCTGGGTTGCTGCGCTGTGGGAACCACCGTTTGAGGCTTTGTTTGGCTGCTGGTTGACTAAAATCCCTTATTTTGTCTGCTGATCCCTTATTTTCAAATCTGTAAGTTGACAGCTATTGTCCTAGTCCAACACTCTCTAATGTGGTCTCCTCAATATGTTGTGGACTACTAGCTCTGTTATGCAGGGTGGGGCTGATGTGGGTTCTAGTCCAGAAGATCAGGAGGTTACCACCTGTCCTTACTTTAACCTCTGCACCAGGCTGGCTCAGAGGGGCCTAATGTGATTTTATTCACAAAACCTCCACTCTTAATATCCAGTACTGACAATAAAGGGTTAATACGGAGTTATACAAAAATACCAGCCAGGAGGGACAGGTGTTTGAAAATGGAAGTCAATAAACAGAGGAATGTCATTGGATAAAAAGACATTCTGTGTAGGGGAAATCGAGGACACTGGATTATGTTGCGGAAAAAGAAATAAATTAGAGATACAAGTATTGAAGGCTTCTAAACAAATATATCTAGATGGCGTGGGATGCCTCTAATAGGCAGTCCTTGAGAGCTGGGTAGAGCGGAGCTACTGCTGCTGCTGTAATTCTTATTATTATTTTGGCAGGATAGTAAATAAATAGTCCATTCCAGGTTGGCTTATGTGGGAAGACCTGCTGGCCTGACCATTGGCAAGGGTCTCTTTTCGGGCTCCATTTTGAACCCCAGGCTCCATCTTTGAATGCATAAGCAGCTCCCTGGCTTCTAAAGGCTGCAGGTACGGTGGGCAGATGCAAAAAAAGGACAGGACTCCTTACACTTTTAATAGCTGAGTATAAGAGGCAATTTCAGCAGGTGTTGCTTGCAGAATCATCATTTCTTCATTGCAATTATTCCCACCTTCTCCCCACCCCCGCACAATGAAATGTTTTCCCCTTACATGCTCCTTAAATCTCTTCTGGGGTTTTCCCCAACCCTCCAGATCAGATTTAAGGATGGTACAGAACTCACATGGGGAGGAGCGGATGGGAATCCTGTTGCACCAGCACTAAGCCTTGTGCTCGTGCAGCTATTCCGTTGCATACTGCCCCGTGTCTGCTGAAGGGTTCAGTATGTGGTAGATTTCCTACACCATGACATAGCTGTCAAGCGAATTACAGCCCAAGAATGAATCACACCTCAAACCCTTCTACAGGGCCAGGGTTAGTCTTAGCGCTGTCACCATTCCCAAATATTGGGCTGTATACTAAAATTCGCCCAAGACATTTTGCTGCCTGAGGCAAACAACAAGATGATGGCTCCTCGCATTTCATGTACAAAAACTGACTGGCATTGTAGCTGAATCATACTTGGATGCTGTCAACATTGTCTTCTGCTGCACCTGAAGGCAGCAGGCTAGCTTAGGAGAAGCAGAGCAAGGCATTGTACGCACACAGTTCCCTCCTCTTCCCATCCCTCAGTATCCAGGAGCTGACTCACTCTGCCTAATGGGAGGGCCGGCCCTGAGCCACACAGGAATGGAGAAGGACCACCATGCAGTTGCTCCCATCATCTCGCAAATGTATAAATGACTTGAGACTCTGACTGCAGGCAAGGTGAACATTAAGGGCTGTTTATTATGGTTTATTATTTATCTTGTTTATTATACTGATATTTTTCCTATCCTCCAAGGAGCTCAAGGCGGCGTACATGATTCTCCCACTCCTCAGTTACACCCAACAACAACCCTGTGAGGTAGGTGAGGCGGGGTGGCAGTAATTGGCCCAAGGTCACTCAGTGGGTGGGGATTTGAACTGTGGTCTCCCAGGTCCTAGTTTGACACTTATAATCACTACACCACACTGGCTGTTGAAGAAATGCCTTGACTGGATGCATACAGGTTTATTAAGCTGTGATCATTTACATCAGGGGTCAGCAAACTTTTTCAGCAGGGGGCTGGTCCACTGTCCCTCAAACCTTGTGGAGGGCCAGACTATATTTTTTTGGGAGGGAGGGGAAATGAACGAATTCCTATGCCTCACAAATAACCCAAAGATGCATTTAAAATAAAAGCACACATTCTAGTCGTGTAAAAACACCAGGCAGGCCCCACAAATAACCCAGAGATGCATTTTAAATAAAAGGACACATTCTACTCATGTAAAAACACGCTGATTCCTGCACCGTCCGGGGGCCGGATTTAGAAGGCGATTGGGCCTTAGTTTGCCTACCCATGATTTACATCTTAATTTTATTTCCAGGTTAAGAAAGGAATAGCTCTCCTTTCAAGATTTTTGTGATTACCCCACACCCCAGATGTTTGCTGTCTTTCCACTCCAGATTTGATTATTCATCTATTAATCCCCATCCCCACCCAAGCAACTGCCAATTTAGGAAATACTCAGAGAGGACAGTAAACCTCCTACATCCCCAGAGTAAGCATTTTTTATTTTGACAAAGCAGTAGAATGAAGCAGATCAAAACATTGACTGTAGTAAATTGTTAAGAGGATGAAAACAGCAAGCTTTTGGTGTGCTTTGGAGGAGCTGGTGAAAGGCAGAGAATCTATTTTTGGTGCAGTTAAAATTAATAGGATACATTTCAGTTTCCTCTGTGTATATAATTTCCCTTTAAATCTTAGCTCGTTGCTCTCCGACTGTCTGTGCAACACAGAAATTATTCTTAGGCTACTTATTATTCTAGCAGACTTCTCACCTCTATTCAGTGTGACTCATGGCTGGTTTACACCTGTATATTCATAAAACTAGATGACAGCTGCATTGTCTGTTGATCTAAGTGTGTGAATGAACCGTCGCAGATCTAAAACCTTAGACAAATCTTTTAATATCAGGCAGTGCCACGCCTCCTTAAAAACAGCACTGAAGTCAATCCACACAGTCAGCTGCTAGTCAAGTAACACAGAGCTATGTGTGAACCAGCCTTTAACAGGTTCTCAAAGACTTATTGGCTCAAGCAGCCCAAAGTGCCTTTAAGTGCATTAAACAGTGTTGTTGTTTTCTATCCATGATCCACAACCCTTTCAAAAGTGAACATCGGTGATCTCCATCATCTTAAAGTGAACTTCTCTCTTCGGTTAGGTACCACAACATTGTTGACCACATAGCATATTTTACTTTCATTTATTGTCCTGTGTTTATACAGTGGTACCTCGGGATGTGAACGAGATCCGTTCCAGAGCCCAGTTCGCATCCTGAACAGAACGTAAGATGTGACAGCTTGTCTGCACATGTGCAGGTCGTGTTTTGCCACTTTCGCGCATGCGTGTGATGTCATTTTGAGTGTCTGCGCATACGCGAGCAGCGAAACCTGGAAGTAACACCCTCTATTGCTTCCGGGTTGCTGTGGAGCGCAACCTGAAAGCGCTCAACCTGAAGCACATTCAACCCGAGGTATGACTGTATCTCAATTCTTCTTCCTGAACTTAGGCAGGGCGAACCAAATGCACAAATATAAGACAGGGGACACAGGGCTTACAAGCAGTACGTGTGAAAAGGATCTTGGGGCATAACATGAGTCAACATGAGGCAATAAAAAGCTAACATTATGCTGTTGTTGTTTAGTCGTTTAGTCATTTAGTCTGACTCTTCGTGACCCCATGGACCAGAGCACGCCAGGCACTTCTGTCTTCCACTGCCTCCCGCAGTTTGGTCAAACTCATGCTGGTAGCTTCGAGAACACTATCTAACCATCTTGTCCTCTGTCGTCCCCTTCTCCTTGTGCCCTCCATCTTTCCCAACATCAGGGTCTTTTCCAGGGAGTCTTCTCTTCTCATGAGGTGGCCAAAGTATTGGAGTCTCAGCTTCAGGATCTGTCATTCCAATGAACAACACTATGCTAGGCTGCCTCAACAGAAGTCTAGTGTCCAGATCAAGGGAAGTCATAGTACCACTCTAGTCTGCCTTGGTCAGACCACACCTGGAATACTGTGTGCAATTCTGGGCACCACAGTTTAAGAAGGATGTTGTCGAGCTGGAATGTGTACAAAGGAGGGCAACCAAGATGGTCAAGGGTCTGGAAACCAAGCCTTATGAGGAATGGTTGAAGGAGCTGGGTATGTTTAGCCTGAAAAGGAGGAGACTGAGAGGAGATATAGCCATCTTCAAATATCCCAAGGGCTGTCACATGGAAGAGGGAACAAGCTTGTTTTCTCCTGCCCTGCGGGTAGGACTTGAACCAATGCCTTCTCAAGATGGAGGGGGAGGGAGCAGCTGCAGTCGCCTGCGGTTCCTGCGCAATGTTTGCCATCTTGCCAAAGGTTGCAGGCAGCTTTACGTGCAGCAATTGCATGTTGATTGCCCTCCTAAAAGACAAAGTCCAGCAACTGGAGGAACGTGTAGCTACGCTCCAAAGAATTAGAGAGCTGGAGCTCTTCTTGGAAGCAACAGAGCACACCGTCTCCACCAAGGAGGAGACAGGGGACTCCCCTGAGAAGGAGGCTAGTTCACCAACACAGGAGCCCGATATGTGGAGAAACGTGACTCAAAGAAGTAGGAGGCCCAGGGTTCGCTCTGATTGTCTAGAAATACACAATCGCTTTGAGGTCCTCTCCCCTAGCATGGAAGACGAAGAGCAGACTCCATTTGAGGATCTCTCCCTCATTACAGTCGATCACGTATATGAAGATGAGCAGCAAAGTCAGTCCTCAGGGAATGTGCAGGCGACCTTGGAACGGACCGCTCACGGAAGAACCCTGACCAAACCTAAGAGAAGGCGTGTAGTGGTGATAGGGGATTCCTTACTGAGGGGAACAGAAGCAGTGATCTGTGGGCCTGACAAGATGTCTCGGGAAGTGTGCTGTCTCCCCGGGGCTAAGATCCAAGATGTAACTGAACGACTGCAAGGAATCATAAAACCCACTGACAAATACCCCTTCCTCTTGGTTCATGTGGGAACCAATGACACTGCAAGCAATAGCCTCCAGAAGATCAAAAGAGACTACGAGGCTCTGGGCAGGAAATTGAAGCAATTAAATGCACAAATCGTCATCTCATCTGTCCTCCCAGTTGAACGACGTGGCCCAGGGAGAGAGAGGAAAATAGTGGAAGTAAACAGCTGGCTTCGCAAATGGTGTAAACAGGAACGGTTTGGATTCTTAGATCACGGACTGCAGTTTCTTGAGGATGGACTTCTGGCAAGCGATGGGCTGCACCTCACAACGGTTGGGAGGAATGTTTTTGCCAAAAAACTAAGAAACCTCATCAGGAGGGCTTTAAACTGACTAATGTGGGGGAGGGAGACAGTGCTCCTGAAGGTAGGAGTCTATTAATTGATGAAGATGATCATCCAAATGTCATAGACCAAATGGAGCAAACAGCAAGCAGACCTAGTGGTGGGAGGAAAAAATCCTTAAATAAGAGACACGGGGGAATGACTAATGGACTTCAATGTCTGTACACTAATGCACAAAGCATGGGAAATAAACAAGATGAGCTTGAGCTCTTGGTACAGCAAACTAAATATGACATAATAGGCATCACTGAAACCTGGTGGGATAAGTCCCACGATTGGAATGTAAAAATGGAGGGATACAATCTATTTCAGAGAAACAGACCAGACAAGAAAGGAGGAGGAGTGGCGTTATATGTCAGGGATGTGTATACCTGTGAAGAGATCCAAGATTTAGAACCTCAAAGCCAAAGTGAGAGCATTTGGGTCAAAATTAAGGGAGAGAAGAATAATAGTGACCTCATTGTGGGAGTTTACTACAGATCCCCAAGCCAAACGGAGGACATAGATGATGCCTTCCTGGAACAGATGGCCAAGCATGCAAAAGGAAGGGAGATAGTAGTAATGGGGGACTTCAATTACCCAGATATTTGTTGGATGTCAAACTCAGCCAAGAGCATAAGGTCAAACAGATTCCTCACTGGCCTTGCAGACAACTTCATTGTCCAGAAAGTGGGAGAAGCAACAAGAGGAACAGCCATTTTAGATCTGGTCCTAACCAATGTCGATGACCTGGTTAATGGGGTAGAAGTGGAAGGATCATTAGGCGCAAGTGATCATGCTCTTCTGAAGTTTACTATACAACGGAAAGGAGCAGCCAAGCATACTAGGACTCAATTTCTTGACTTTAAGAAAGCCGACTTCATAAAACTTAGGGAAGTGCTGGGTGAGATCCCATGGACAGTAATACTAAAAGGAAAGGGAGTTCATGATGGCTGGGAGTTTGTTAAGAGGGAGATAGTAAAAGCACAACTTCAGGCAATACCAATGAGACGGAAACATGGAAGGTGCCTAAAGAAGCCAGGGTGGCTATCTAAAGAACTTTTAACTGAGTTAAGATTAAAAAAGGATGTGTACAAAAAATGGAAAAGGGGGGAAACCACCAAAGAGGAATTCAAACAAATAGCCAGCACGTGTAGACACCAAGTCAGAAAAGCTAAAGCACAGAATGAACTCAGGCTTGCTAGAGAGGTTAAAAGCAACAAAAAAGGCTTCTATGGGTATGTTCGTAGCAAAAGGAAGAACAAAGAAACAGTGGGGTCACTCAGAGGAGAAGATGGTGAAATGCAAACAGGGGACACAGAAAGGGCTGAACTCCTCAATGCCTTCTTTGCCTCAGTCTTCTCCGATAAAGAAAACAATGCCCGACCTGAAGAATTTGGAGGAAATGATTCAGCAGAGGAAACACAGCCCAGAATAACTAAGGAGATAGTACAAGAATACTTGGCTAGTTTAGATGTATTCAAGTCTCCAGGGCCAGATGAACTGCATCCAAGAGTATTAAAAGAACTGGCAGATGTGATCTCAGAACCACTGGCAGTCATCTTTGAGAATTCCTGGAGAACAGGCGAAGTCCCGGCAGACTGGAGGAGGGCAAATGTTGTCCCTATTTTCAAAAAGGGGAAAAGAGAGGACCCAAATAATTACCGCCCAGTCAGTCTAACATCAATACCAGGGAAGATTCTGGAGCAGATCATTAAGCAAACAATCTGTGAGCACCTAGAAAGGAATGCTGTGATCACCAATAGTCAGCATGGATTTCTGAAAAATAAATCATGTCAGACTAACCTGATCTCATTTTTTGACAGAATTACAAGCCTGGTAGATGAAGGGAACGCAGTGGATGTAGTCTACCTTGATTTCAGCAAGGCATTTGACAAGGTGCCCCATGATATTCTGGTAAAGAAGCTGGTAAAATGCGGTCTTGACTATGCTACCACTCAGTGGATTTGTAACTGGCTGACTGACCGGACCCAAAGGGTGCTCATCAATGGTTCCTCTTCATCCTGGAGAAGAGTGACTAGTGGGGTGCCACAGGGTTCTGTCTTGGGCCCGGTCTTATTCAACATCTTTATCAACGACTTGGATGATGGACTCAAGGGCATCCTGATCAAATTTGCAGATGACACCAAACTGGGAGGGGTGGCTAACACCCCAGAAGACAGGATCACACTTCAAAACGACCTTGACAGATTAGAGAACTGGGCCAAAACAAACAAGATGAATTTTAACAGGGAGAAATGTAAAGTATTGCACTTGGGCAAAAAAAATGAGAGGCACAAATACAAGATGGGTGACACCTGGCTTGAGAGCAGTACATGTGAAAAGGATCTAGGAGTCTTGGTTGACCACAAACTTAACATGAGCCAACAGTGTGACGCGGCAGCTAAAAAAGCCAATGCAATTCTGGGCTGCATCAATAGGAGTATAGCATCTAGATCAAGGGAAGTTATAGTGCCACTGTATTCTGCTCTGGTCAGACCTCACCTGGAGTACTGTGTCCAGTTCTGGGCACCACAGTTCAAGAAGGACACTGACAAACTAGAACGTGTACAGAGGAGGGCAACCAAAATGGTCAAAGGCCTGGAAACGATGCCTTATGAGGATCGGCTAAGGGAGCTGGGCATGTTTAGCCTGGAGAAGAGGAGGTTAAGGGGTGATATGATAGCCATGTTCAAATATATAAAAGGATGTCACATAGAGGAGGGAGAAAGGTTGTTTTCTGCTGCTCCAGAGAAGTGGACACGGAGCAATGGATACAAACTACAAGAAAGAAGATTCCACCTAAACATTAGGAAGAACTTCCTGACAGTAAGAGCTGTTCGACAGTGGAATTTGCTGCCAAGGAGTGTGGTGGAGTCTCCTTCTTTGGAGGTCTTTAAGCAGAGGCTTGACAACCATATGTCAGGAGTGCTCTGATGGTGTTTCCTGCTTGGCAGGGGGTTGGACTCGATGACCCTTGTGGTCTCTTCCAACTCTATGATTCTATGATTCTATGATTCTATGGTAACAGGGGACAGGGCCTTTTTAGTGGTGGAGCCTTAGCTTTGGAATGCTGTTCCCAGAAAACCTCACCTGTTGCCCACTCTGGTGACTTTCCACTGCCAGGCAAATAACTTTCCAGGCAGTTTAATTTGTGTTTATCTGTTTTACTCTGGTTATTTTTTATTCAGCTGCTATAGATTTTTTGTTTTTAGCTTATTTTTCTGTTTCAGCTGTTTTGTAATGTTTCACCATAAGCAGCCTTCATCCTGTGTTTGAAGGGCTGGGTGTAAGTTCCAATAAGAAAATAAATAATAATAAATGATAGGGAGAAGGCTAGCATGGGGGCACATTTTTACATTGACAGGAGCGATGACTGTCAATAATGAATTCTTCTGTGCTACAATATTCCTGTTTGGGGAGATGGAGAGGAATGTTTCACTTGAGTGCTTTAGGAAGGAACATAGGGTGTTTCCTAAACACATGTGCTGTAATTCTCTCCATAATGGCATTCTCTTTGTTGTTCTCCATAGTTTTGGCAGCAGAGTTGCCAACATAAGATGCTCGCAGACGGCATCTGTCGAATTTCCTTATCATAGTGGTATGTTTTCCCTTTCAGACTGCAAATATGCAAATATATCGTCAGTGTCTCTTTTCCCTTCCGCAATTCGGTTAGCTGAGGGCTTTCCCATAGAGTTTGACTTTCCCAAGTGCATTTATTTCAGAATTCAACCGCCGAGAACGTGCTCTTTTCAGCAAGAAATGCATGGAATGCAGCGCTGCAGAATCCGTCTCCTGTCAGCTCCTTCTCAGAATCAGCTGTTAAACAGACGACATGCTCCAAAAAAGAAACAGGCTGCCCGAAGCAGCTTTATTCCGTAAGTTGAAACATCCCATCTGTGCCACATAATTAACACTTTGTGAATACTAGAGGGCTGTGAACTTTGTACAGACAAGCATGGATTCCGAGCCTTGCTAACACAGATTGTTAAGCATGTCAGCTGCTGCCCTGGGCCAGGGCTTGAAACGGTTTTTAATTGCTTGATGGGCAAATCACTTTATTCAGCCTCCTTGAATTGAAGGGTGTATGCAGACGTATGTTGTTTAAATGGGCACTGGCTTTGGTCGGATGTAGCACAAAACTACGGTATAGTATTACATGCAAAAGCCTTGAACTTATGCGTTCTCCCCCTCCAGGGAAGGGCTTATAAGCTTTTGCTGCTATTTTTAACTAACTGCAGTTTAGCATTATTTCTGAACCTAGACAAACAGTGGTTACACTTAACTATGTCTTATTAAAACAATCCAGTTTCATTCCATAGCTTAAGAATCTGGGTTCTGGGTGTGGGTGTAACACAACCAGCGCCGGCCCACCTATGAGGCAAGTTGAGGCAACTGCATCAGGCAGCAGGATTCTCAAGGGCAGCAGACCCGGTCGACCAAGGAATGCATTGCCTGCTGCTGCTACGGTGCACCATTTTGTGGTTCGCCTCAGGTGCCAAAATGCATTGGGCCAGCCCTGAACGCAACTGTGGTTCATCAAAAATGGAAGTGAAAGTTTCTGATCCCATGTTGGAAGAGTGAGCGAGAAAATATGGGGATCCGATATTTGCCCAGGCACATTTGCATAATGCTAAGCCATAGCTTAGCATTCCATTTGAACGAGGCCACTATGGAAGTGCCCTCACTGTGTTGAATGAAATTTCATAGCCAGGATCAAACCTGGGAGCTTGCTGCAGAACGTAAGGTAAAGGCACCCCTGACCATTAGGTCCAGTTGTGGACGACTCTGGGGTTGCAGCACTCATCTCGCTCTGTAGGCTGAGGAGCCGGCATTTGCCTGCAGACAGCTTCCGGGTCATGTGGCTAGCATGATTAAGCTGCTTCTGGCGAACCAGAGCAGCACAAGGAAACGTTGTTTACCTTCCCGCTGGAGTGGTACCTATTTATCTACTTGCACTTTGACGTACTTTTGAATTGCTAGGTTGGCAGGAGCAGGGACCGAGCAACGGGAGCTCACCCCGTCACAGGGATTCGAACCACCCACCTTCTGATCGGTAAGCCCTAGGCTCTATGATTTAGCTGCAGAAAGTAGCTGTGCACAAAACTAATAGGCTGGTGCTTTTGATGTCTTAGATCCACATCCTCAGAACAATTTCACTGTTTTTAAATGGATGTAAACATAAGGCAGTAAACGAACATAGAAATAAGTAGGCATTCACTTTGCACTTTCAAAAATAACAATGCAGGAAAAAAGAAAAGCAAGACAGACAGCTGAGATTGGTATTTGAATCACAGATAGGTATGTCAGCTGAATGTATTGTGAAGGTAGAATGCTCCTTCCACTAAGCCCTAGTTAAATGTCTGTTTGCATGAACCTTACACTTGTCTGTATCAATGAGTCTTATACCTGTTAAGTGTAAGACTAGAGAAGCTTGCATTTGAATAATCTAGCTAAACTTCCTTGCAATATTTTTTTTTTTAAGCAGCATTTGCTTGTGGATCAAACTATAAAAATCAGGAAAAGGGTGTTGGAAAATTAAGCAGCAATTTGGGGAAGAAGCAGTTGTGGGTTCATTTATTTATTTTGTACAGTCGTACCTTGGTTTCCGAACAGAATGCGTTCCAGAAGTCAGTTTGACTTCCAAAATGTTCAGAAACCAAGGCGCAGCTTCCGATTGGCTGCAGGACGCTCCTACAGCCAATCAGAAGCCGCAGAAGCCATACCGGACGTTCAGCTTCTGAGGCAAAGTCCGCAAACCGGAACACCTACTTCTGGGTTTGTGACATTCGAGTTCCGAGTTGTTTGTGAACTAAACTGTTCAAAAACCAAGTTACGACTGTATTCTCCATTTACAATCATTTGAAGCTAAGCTCTTCTGAAATCGCTCTGGCTTACTTCCGAGTTACCTTATGGAACATCTTCAGGAGAAGAAAAGGCTAAGGAGTAAACCCTACACAAATCTGGAGTGGAGTCCCTATGATGGTTGGATGGTGCCTGGTACGCCTCCTTCCAGTAACTCCTGCAGCCAAGTTGGTGCCAAACTTATTGCTCTGCTTTCCTTTGGACCACAGGGAGGCCAAGAATGGGGTCTTGTTGTTTTGGCAGCCCAGAACCTCCATACACACTGCCCAGGCTTCTACCCCAGAGAGGTCATGTTGGTCCCGCTAACGCAGCAAAAACAATGTGGGAGGAAGCAGTTATGAGTTACTGGTCTCTGCAGCTGCAGCAGGCGCTGTGATTCTCCAGCAGTTTGACTTCCCCTGGAGATGCACTCTATTGCCTCTTAAGACAGATGGATGCCTATTTACTAGATTGCCAAAATTCTGATCAAAAAGTTCTGTACCAAGTCACTATCTCTGAATAATGTTTCCGCAGTAGTTTTTGAAAGGGAGCCTTAAAATATCCATTTTTTTTTTTGTAAATGCCGATCACAAATGTAGGGTTTTGGAAGTCGCCAGCGTGTTAACACTGTTACCAGAGACACCCCTATCCAAAGAGGGGGAACGATGGCAGCCACCTTAAACACTTACAACGCATTTTATCTTTATCCAAAGGGAAATTATATAGTGGCTGCGATCCAGAACACACCACCCCATCTTTATCAGATGGAAACTGAGCATAAAATCTGCCCATTGATGATTAAAGGGTGCTTCCAGAAACACAGTATAGGAAAGTCAGAACAGTAGTGGAGTCATTTTTTGGGCTGGCATTCTTGGGGGGTTTTGCTCTCGCTGTCGGAATTTCTCATCCTTTTGATCAATTTGAAAAGAGAAGATGGTTCGCTCGTCTAAAACATTCCTCTCCCTGGACTGTTCAAAGCCTTGTTTCATCTACTTCAGCAGCAACTCCCTCACCCACATAACCAAATGTTACAGATAGGAAGGGTGCTGCAGCGGTGACATTTCTTCTTCAACTCTTGTGTATTTACTTCCAGAGGTGTAAAACCGGTGGAGTTCCAATTTCAGCTGACTCACAGCTACTGGAAATCTTACCGTGCTAATAAATGACAGCCCTAGTTGAGGACGTATGCAAAAGATGCAGATCCATTTCACTGGGTGGAATGTCCTGAAAGTGCTACAGGACTTTTGACCTCTGTTTATTGATACACAGTCCTTCCATTTTACAAGCAACAAGCAGCCCTGATGCTTCTTAAGCATTGGATTCAAGGTCCTGTTGAGTTTCAGGTGGGATGTGGAAGAAGCAAAGTATTGGTACAGATTTGGGGTACCAGAATTTAGGGGTGCAAAAGTGTCCATAATTCTAAGAAGTTAGTGAATGTTGGAAATTATTGAATGCTAGAAATTACCAAATGCATGGAGTCTTCCCCTGAGATGGAAGCATGACAGATGTGTTGATGGTCCATCAAAAGATGCTTTGATGTATGAAACAAGGGGGTAACATGGGTGTTAGATTACACAGAGGAAAAATGTTGTCCTTTTAAAAAACAGAGGTCTGAAACTGTTTCTGTTTTGCCAAAAATTTTGGGGGAATTAATTTGATTTAAGGTTTGGCTTTTGTTCCTTATTTTATGTCATTTAATTGATTTTATTTTACACCACCACTATATTGTTGTGGGGCAGTAGGGACAGGTTCCCCATAATCCTAACTTTAGTAAAGGGCAGAGTTTAGCTAATATTTGGAGCACAAAGGGAAGATTCCAGGCCAGTGAAAAATACAGGCTGAACCAGTTTTCCTGTTCAGGAGATTGCTGATAGCGATGCCATTAAGAACACAACGAGAATTGGTCAGAAACAGAAGAACTGAGAGGGGGAGGTTGCCAGGGTTAACAGAGGGTGTGATGTCACCACAGGAAAAAAGGTGGGCTTTTAAAACAGAGGTTTCAGACCAGGGGTTTTGGAAAAGAAGAAGGGAGGGGCCAGAACTCATAGAATCATAGAACTGTGGATTTGGAAGGGGCCCCAAGGGCAGGACAATAATATTCTACTATTTTTTTTAAGGATATAGTCAGGGCCTGCATGGTTCCCTGGGGAAGAGTCTGACTTGCCAATTCCTGTTTGTTTGTTTTTTTACATTTAGAAGAAGCAGAATACACTACCTGCTGGCCACCTTGCCAAACTGAAGGAACTTTGAGCAAATGGAAAGTGAACACCAGTTTAGGCCACACCAGAAATACTGGTCTATCTGGTATAAAGTAGGACATTTGGAGAGCCTTCAGTAATCCCAACCATGTAGCTAAGTACCATGTGCTGGAAACCCCCGGACTTGAGCTTCTTCATGCTCAAACACATGGCAGTAAAGTCACAATACCCAAATGAAGCACACTTAACTCTGTCATAAGCTGCAATATTCTTAAGGGCGCACCCCCAATATTTCTGCTTTATTGACGTCGGAGGAAGCACAATAAAAGTGGGAGAAAAAACACCCAGGAACATTTGTGGTATATATAAAAAAATAAATCATGGGGTTTCAGCAGAAGGCTATGGGACATGTACTGACTGGAAATGCAACAGGGTGACTTCACCCAAACTTTTGTAGGCACCTGGGTATAACTGTTCTGACACCATCATGAGATCAAAGCATCATGGATGAGCAACAAAAAGGACGTCTGGAGGACCCTTAGGCATTGCTAAAATAAACACATTACCACAAAAGAAGATGCAAATCTGCATGTGCCAATTTGTACGTATAATTCCAAATCTAGAACCATTCGCTGCAATTTCATATATATATATATATATATATATATATATATATATATATATAATAAAATATTTATTAAGGGTTTGGAAATTACAGAAAAAAGAAAAAGAGAAAAAGGGAAACAATATAAATTTAGCAAAACATACATTACAATTACAATAAAAAGAAAAAAAGAAAAAAAAGACCACTACAACAATGCAGGAAAAAAAAGAAAAAAGAGAAAAAAGAAAAAAAACCTGATACATTAAACACACACACCCAATATTCCATATCTTTACCTTTCATTAACTTGGTTCATCGACTTCCTCACACCTCCCTTTTTTGTCTTCTATTTCAATTAACTGTTTCAGCAAATTCTTTCCATCTTACTCAATTTTTGTTCTATAATTAAACTTAACAATCTAGCCTTAAATTTTTCATTTTATCCCATTATCAATCCACTTTTACTTAAATCTTTAGTACATTTCTGCTAAAACCATATAACTTCATTCCAGCATCCTTCTAACATTCATTAATTTTACAATGTTTTTGTAGGTAGGCTTTAATTTTTTTCCAATTTCATTAAAATATAATGCCCCTCACCATAACAGGGGACAAGACTATGATGCGTGTGCCTGCTTAGTTTTGCAACCCAGGAGTGAAGTGTTTGTGGGCACCTTCAAGACCCCTGCTGCTCTTCCTTCTTACAGTTCTTTATATTTCAACCAGAAAGCCGGTGTGGTCTAGTGGTTAGAATGTTGGACCTCGCACCTAGAGATATGTGATGAAGGTGCCAAGCGAGCCTTCCTGGAGAGAGCACTCCACAAGTGGTGAGCCACCACAAAAAAGGCCCGTTCTCACGTTGCTGCCCTCTGGACCTCTTGAGGAGGAGGCACATGAAGAAGAGCCTCAGATGATGAGCACAGGATCCGGGTCAGTTCATATGAGGAGAGGCGGTCCTTGAGATATTGCGGTCCTGAGCCATTTGAGGCTTAATAGGTCACGACTGGACTTAACTGTCAGGGGTCCTTTACCTTTACCGTTACCTTTTGAGGCCATAACAAGCACTTTGAACTGGGCTTGGAAATGGATTGTTAGCCATTGCAGTTGGGCCAGGACTAGAATTATATAGTATGCTCAAACTGCCATGCCCCGGTGAGCAACCTGGCTGTTGAATTCGGCACCAGCTGAAGTTTCTGGACCATCTTCAGACGCAGCCCCATGTATAACATGTTGCAGGAATCTAACCTAAGGTAAAGGTAAAGGGACCCCTGACCATTAGGTCCAGTCGTGACCAACTCTGGGGTTGCAGTGCTCATCTCGCTTTACTGGCCAAGGGAGCCGGCGTACAGCTGGTCATGTGGCCAGCATGACTAAGCTGCTTCTGGTGAACCAGAGCAGCGCATGGAAACACTGTTTACCTTCCCGCCGGAGTGGTACCTATTTATCTACTTGCACTTTGACATGCTTTCGAACTGCTAGGTTGGCAGGGACCGAGCAACGGGAGCTCACCCTGTCGCGGGGATTCGAACCGCCAACCTTCTGATCGGCAAGTCCTAGGCCCTGTGGTTTAACCCACAGCGCCACCCGCAACCCTAACCTAGAGGTTACCAAAGCACAGACAACAAAAGTTAGGTTATCCCTGTCCAGATAGGGATGCAGCTGGGCCACTAGCCAAAGCTGATGGAAGGCACTCTGTGACACTGAGGCCACCTGAGCCTCAACAACAGCAAAGGATCCATATCTACTCCCAAGCTGTGGAGCTGCTTCTTCAGTGGGTCTGTAACCTCACCAAGAGCAGGCAGCCTCCCATCCATCTGGTCTAGGGAACCACCCACTAACAAGACCTCAACCTTACCTGGTTTGAGCTTCAGTTTATTGGCTCTCATCCAGTCCATTACCAAGGTCAAGACAATCCACAGCCTCTTCGCTGTTTTGTTTTTGGTCATTGTTCTCTCTCCATTTTCTAACACACCGTAAATGAAAATACAATAGTGCTGGCTCCACAGGTGCAAACTCTCCTTAGATCTGAGCAGGATTCATTTGGGATCCTTACCCAACATTTGAAAAACAGTGGTGTAGAGTTCAGTAGGATGCAAGACCACGTCAAACTTAGGGGGCCCTTCTTGCTTAGGAGTTTTTAATGCAAAATACCTTCCGTGGCAGACATATCAAAGCATTCTGAGTAATTCTGGAGTTAATATAAATAATTTGAAACCCACCCTAGGTCATTGAAGATATTCCACATTTGTAATACTGTGTACATGAGATCTTAAATAATTCAGCCTGACAGCAGATTCCTGCATAATAAGATTTAATGTTAATATTGTTTAAAGGTAAACCAGGCCTTTGCATTTGCATGGAGAAACAAGTTTTCACTGGTAAGCTTTACACTGTTAAAAGAGTATGACATGCCCTATAACAACTTCGTTTGCAATCGGTATTTCATGAACTCTCTCCAGACTTCGTTTTTTGTGTGTGTTCCTGTGCCAGAAAGGGGCACGTGTTTGTCCTTGAAACTAAACTAAATCAAAAGAATCTCTAATTTATTTTCCTCTACCCACTAATGTTCCTCCTCCCATTTGCCCTCCAGTTTACAATCGCTAACCCTTTCATGGATGGGTGAGCTTGGAAAATCATTTTGAATGGAAATTGGCTGAACCGGTTAGCAGACGTCAGGTAATTATACCTTGGAGGCTTGTTGGTAGATCAGATATTTGAGAGTAATGTTTCAAGCTACTTTCTCAAACTTTGTAACCATTAAAACTTAAATATCTTGCACAGCAGAAGAATGCGTGTTTCTGTGAAAGAGGCACAAAAGGTGATTGTTTAATAGACTGGAGGAGAGGGTGGAGGGGGGGGTTAAAGAGAGAAATTATACAACTAAGGAACAACAGCTACACCCTCTTAGAGTAAGGACCTATAAACTGAAGAAGGATTCTTGAACTGGGTAACAGAAAGGACACTCCCTTGGGCAAGACATGAGAGAGATGTGCTGATAAGAAGATCTAAAAGGAGAAAGAAATGGGTTAATCAAGGAGTTTCATGTTTCTCTGCTCCTTTCCCTTGTTTTAATGTCATATTAATTTGATTAATTTGTATATCGTGTTTAAAGTGGCACAAAATTGCCTTTGTTTCTGACCCTTTTGTTGCAAAGGGTAGCTAAGCCAAAACTTATTTATAGAACAGGCTGGAAACTAGCTGGTGGTTGTGAGCTGGTAACTTGAGAAGCTATGTTGACACGGAATGTTCATAAACATTCTAGCTGCTCAGAAGTAACACAGAGAGACATAAAGAAATGGAATTAGCATGGGGTGCACTTCTTGGTGTCAACAATCCTTACTACGGTTTGTAGAAATTGCAAAGTTTTGGCTGCTGAAGCAGAGCAGGGTGCTGGCACAGTGGACCTAGTCTTTATTGCTTTTGGGACACAGCTAGTGAGCCTAGGTCACCAGCTGGCACATTTTTGCTCCTCCTTTGATACATCAGCATGGGCAAATGTACTATTACATCTACCAAGTTGAAACCTTAGGAATGCACCCCTTGGTCAGTCGTCGGTATTGTAGGCCCTGCTAAGTAGTCACAACTCCACATTTCCACCTGTTCCTCCCGCTACAAACTTCAGTGACATGCTTCCTGTACATTTGCTTTGGGGCTAAAGACCCCCCATGATCAAAACGAGCCTTACCAGCTTTCTCTTCATATGAAGGACAGTCCTGAATATCACTGGTGTGCCTTAGAGTGAAGAACCTTCAGCAAAGGCCTGAAATTTTATATACAGGCAAGGAAATGTAGTGTTCAGAATCTCTAGTTCAGAAATCTTCACATGTAGCTATGGTGAATGACCTCCAAAGAGACAGTTGACATGATCAAGCTTGGACAACACCAGTCAGTTCTAGCAAGGAAGGTGGCATCTGGGTTCCACCAATGTGATGTAAAAGCTGGCTGCATGGGACACTTAAATCACAGGTACCTAAACAGATCCAATGGATTCACTTGTAGAATCTGACTCACCCATAGCTGTCAATTTACAGATTTGAAAATAAGGGACCAGCAGCCTCGAAAATAAGGGATCAGCAGCCAAAATAAAGGATTTTCCGGACACAGGTATGTTCAACTTCTGAGCCCCTCCGAGCCAAAGGCAGAAAGCCCAGCCAGCAGCCAAACGAAGCCGCAAGTGGTGGTTCCCACAGCGCAGCAACCTGGCAAAGGGGATGCAGCAAGGAAAACCACTGTCACCTCTCTGCTGGGAAGCGCTGAGCAAAGGCGAGTCCCCAGGCAATGCAGCCAATTTGATCGGCACAAGGCATGCAAGCTCCACCTCCCCAGTCGTTCTTAGACTCCTTATTGGGTGAGCAATGCAGCCAAGCAACACAGTTGGAGTCTTCTTCCTCCCTGGCCGGCAGGCAGGGAGGGAGAGGAGCTGCTTCCTTTGAAACCTGGGAAATTGAAGGGACATCATCAATAAGGGACACAGCGCTGGGATAAGGGACTTTCCCGCCAAATAAGGGGCAGTTGACAGCTATGGACTCACCCTGATCCACACATTGCTCTCACTAGACTAGCTGTATGGTCAGTATAGTCCACTGTCACTAGACTAGTTCAGCAATATTGTGGCTGGTATTGTGTGAAGGGCGTGTTGGGAATCAGATATTTTCTTCCACATGTGGTAGTCCTATGTGAAGATTAGAGATTTTGAAGGAGAGTCTTTCATGAAATAGGATTGATGATAGGACAATTACTTACTTTGGAGCCAAGCATTGCTCCATTCATCATCCTTGATGAAAAAGGACAAGATGGAAAACACAAAAGTCTTGTGACTAAAATGTTTATAGCAGCAAGATTAACAATAGCCAGAAGATGGGAAAATTCTGGGAGAAAACTTGATGAATGAATGGTATCAGCAAATATGGACAATTGTTTTAATGGAAAAAGTACCTCAACAAATAGGGACGCGGGTGG
Organism: Podarcis tiliguerta; assembly: GCF_965153285.1. Taxonomy (NCBI): domain Eukaryota; kingdom Metazoa; phylum Chordata; class Lepidosauria; order Squamata; family Lacertidae; genus Podarcis; species Podarcis tiliguerta. The sequence continues at coordinate 23,865,752 of NC_139538.1, forward strand.
TGCTGTGGGTTAAACCACAGAGCCTAGGACTTGCTGATCAGAAGGTCGGCAGTTCGAATCCCCGCGACGGGGTGAGCTCCCGTTGCTCGGTCCCAGCTCCTGCCAACCTAGCAGTTCGAAAGCACGTCAAAGTGCAAGTAGATAAATAGGTACTGTTCTGGTGGGAAGGTAAATTGCGTTTCCGTGCGCTGCTCTGGTTCGCCACAAGCAGCTTAGTCATGCTGGCCACATGACCTGGAAGCTGTACGCCGGCTCCCTCGGCCAATAAAGCGAGATGAACGCCGCAACCCCAGAGTCGGACACGACTGGACCTAATGGGCAGGGGTCCCTTTACCTTTACCTCAACAAATAAAAGACAGGAGAAGCTTAACAAAAAACAAGGAAAATTTTCAAACAGCATGGTATTGCATACATACATTGCACAAAAGTAAAATGATTGACAGCCTCCTGCTGCTCATGGCTTACTGTAGAAAGATATGTCAGGAAACACTAATCTTGAAAAATAACACAAATGGTCTTTATTTGATGGACGATATTGAATTCTTAAGCAGTTTTCCATATTTGGTTTTCCCTAGTTATGCACTGCACTTTGGGGATATTGTTGTACATAAAAAGTTTAATAAAAACATTCACAAATATCATAATATTGTGGCTGACATGAACTCTCCCAAGTTTTGCAAACATGTGTTCTCAGCATTGCAGTATCCTTAGCTCTCCAATTGTCAGGCACTTTTAAAAGTTGGCAACTGAGGAGAACTTTCTGATGTTGAGGTTGGAGCTCTCTGGTACATACGGCTAACAATAAAATGTATAATTAAATAAAATTATATCGAAACCTGGGCCTTGGCAACAATATTGGATCTCTATTACAGACACCTGTGGCTTGTCCACATAGTCAGTTACTGTGTGTTAAATGTACAATGGTTTCTTATTGATTTCATAGTCTTTCCTCAAGGTTGCGGTTCCATTGAGGTATAAATAATATTCATTTTTAATACTCCATTTCTCTTATTTCTCTCACTGATGCAGATTTTTAATATGTGCTATATTTCCATCCAGGTAAATCTTAGATGAATAGGAAAGGCTCGAATATCTTCATTTTTAAGGACTCAAATCACCATTACTTAGTAAGGTCAGTGATAGTAATGCAAAGATAAGGTAAATAAAACTTAATTTCATGCATATGATGGACTTACGCCTCAGATACAAACCTTGCACAGTGAGTAAATCTTTAAGGCTATATTAAGGTTTGTTTGTGGCTTTTTGTGACATTTCCCCTGGCTGTAACGATTCTAAATATATTTGGCTCATTTCTCTCTCTCATATATATAGACTCAATGAAAGGGGAAGGAAATGCACCCCTGCAGGATCTTGTTTGTAAACGAGGTGTAATTCCAGAGCAACTCTGCACACTTCACTTGGCTTGTGTTTACACTGGTTAAATAAAGATGACCCTCTTGCCTACAGTCTTTCACCTAGTTTTTAAAAAGCCTGTCTATCCACATTGCTGCAAGGTGCCTGCAAACCACAAATGAAGTGTTTGATGTCTGGGAATTATACCCTGGTCCTTTCAACAAGGTCCATGAAATTTGTGCAGGCTGCAATACACCATACTGTATACCACAGCCCAAATGTTGTTCTAAAACTGTTTATGTGTGCTGCTGCTGCTGCTGTTTTCAAGCAGTCCTAATGATGCTTGGCTTCTCATGCTCTTCTCCCTGTCCAGACCCAAACAAAGGGGATGGGGCAGAAGTTGAGAAATACCTTGCTGGGCAAGTGAGGGTTGTATACAGAACCTGATTGCCTTCGTTCAGATATGCCCATACTATGAAACGAATGAATCTTAAGCTTCAGGGACCCTAATCCCGGAGGGGCCCCATAAGTGACTTTAGTTCACATTCCTTTTTATAAAAACAAAGAGTCTAGTAGATCCCATCTGAATCACACAATTCAAACTTTTTGTATATACAGTGGTGCCTCGCAAGACGAAAAGAATCCGTTCCGTGAGTCTCTTCGTCTAGCGGTTTTTTCGTCTTGCGAAGCAAGCCCATTAGCGCTATTAGCAGTTTAGCGGCTATTAGCGGCTATTAAAGGCTTAAGGGATTAGCGGATTAGCTGCTAAAAGGCTATTAGCAGCTTAGTGCCTTAGAAAAAGGGGGTGGGGAGCGAAAAAAACCCCCCAGGAATCGCAAGACATTTTCGTCTTGCGAAGCAAGCCCATAGCAAATTCGTCCTGCGAAGCACCTCCAAAACGGAAAACCCTTTCATCTAGCGGGTTTTCCGTCTTGCGAGGCATTCGTCTTGCGGGGCACCACTGTATTTTGACAATCCCAAAGCTTGAGAGTCAGTAGCATAGATGGTGCAAAGGTGAAATGTCATGGCATAGGAGCCAACTCCTAGGGGCCGAAGTCCCTCCAACAAAATATTTGAGGGAGCCGCCCCCCCCCAGTTGTTGGACATTGCCATTCAAATGGTGTGTGTGTACTGTGTCTTGTAATCGATTATGTGGGGCAGAGCTTACCTGCCCCCTCCCCCATATTTTATTCAAGTTGGCACCCCCTATGTCACAGCAAGTTGGCTGTTCTGCCGTGGCTAATGTAATTCCCCCCCTCCCTTTTTTTTTTTTGGACAGAGGTCAAGACCCCAGAAAAGCAACAACAGGGTCACCTAAGTACTTAAGTAGATACCAAAAACGCAAACTCATGGGAAAATTGTGGTGATCTGTTGTGGTACAACCCCACTGAAGAAGATAACAGTGGTTACCCAGACCTTGTTGCTGGTTGAGAAGGGGCCCCTATAACAGTTTGAGCTTCAATGCCCCCAAAATGTAGGTCCACCACTGTGTCCATCTAGCCTTGCCTTGCCCAACCTGGTAGACTCGTAATCTGGTGCACCAGGTTCGCGTCCCTGCTGCTGGGTGGGCTTGGGCTAGTCACACTTTTCTGAAGTCTCTCAGCCCCACTCACCTCACAGAGTGTTTGTTGTGGGGGAGGAAGGAAAAGGAGAATGTTAGCCGCTTTGAGACACCTTTGGGTAGTGATAAGGAGGGATATCAAATCCATACTCCTCTTCTTCTTCTTCTTCTTCTTCTTCTTCTTCTTCTTCTTCTTCTTCTTCTTCTTCCTCTTCTTCTTCTTCTTCTTCTTCTTCTTCTTCTTCTTCTTCTTCTTCTTGTAGCAGCCTAGAACATCTGGAGGGCACCAAGTTTGTCCATGATGAGGTAGCCCAATACTGTCCACTCAGGCTGGGAGCATAGACCAAAGACTTGGGAAGAGAGTTTTTCATGTCACTTGCTTCTTGAACATTCAGCTGGAGATGCCAGAGATTGAGAAGAGGCCCTATGCCCCAAGGCTCTTTACATCTAGCCAAGGTGCTTTGCCTCTCTCCCTCCCTATCTCAGTGGTAAATCCAGCTTCAAACTGCCCCTCTATCTCTCCTTCTAGACTTCAGAATATCACCCCCTGAAGACTGGATCCCAGATCATAAAAAAGCAAAAACCAGCAACAAGCTGCCCTCCCTTCCCCACAGGTGGGCGGGGTTTGCGGCACCGAGCGGGGCTCACCTGGGCAGGTGCCACCCACCTGCTTGGGCTGGCCTTTGCCCCACCCTTGGCCAGGGAGGACAATGGACGGATGGACGGGGGTGGGCCTAAGGCCAAAAGAAAAGAGGCTGTCTCTGTTGCCCAAGCCTTTTTTGCTGTTCTTTCTTCCAGCAACAACAGCAGCAACAACAACAACAACAACAACAACACCTTACTTCTAGTCATTAAGGACCCCTAGGATTCTTTTGCTTAAATCTCTGGGCACATTCCCAGTGATTCAGATGATCAAACTTGCAGCCCGTCCCCTCCCTCTCTCCCCGAAAGGTCAGGTCTCTTCATAATGCATAGAAGTTTCTCCTGGAAAATAAATAAATGTAAATAGACAGCTGAACAAAAAAAGAACATAAAAAGTTCTTACCTATTTTCATAGGCATTCCCCTCCTCCCCACCCGCTCCTGTCAAGTACTTTAGATCATTGCAATCCCGTTTCTCAACACCAGCAGTTTCCACACCCCCAGACAAACCGGCTACTCAGCCAGTATTCACCATTAGCAGAACAAAAAGACTGGAATCCTTTTCAGATAAATGCATAGCAGGAGAGCAGGGGGAGGGCAGGATTGCAGTGGCAGGCTCTTCCCCTGTCCTTCACATAGTCATAAGGGGGGCCAAAGTTTCATACTATTGTAACCCAAAACACTTGGAGCGTGAAAAGCTGGTGAAGGTTTATCGAAAGAGAGACCCTATCTGAGCAACTATATATATATATATACAGTATCTATCTATCATCTATCTATCTATCACCTATCATCTATCATCTATCATCTATCTATCTATCATCTATCATCTATCTATCTATCTATCTATCTATCTATCTATCTATCTATCTATCTATCATCTATCTATCTATCATCTATCTATCTATCTATCTATCTATCATCTATCTATCTATCTATCTATCTATCTATCTATCAACTATCTATCTATCATCTATCTATCTATCTATCTATCATCTATCATCTATCTATCATCTATCTATCTATCTATATCTATCTATCTATCTATCTATCTATCTATCATCTATCATCTATCTATCTATCTATCTATCTATCTATCTATCTATCTATCTATCTATCATCTATCTATCTATCTATCATCTATCTATCTATCATCTATCTATCTATCATCTATCTATCTATCTATCATCTATCTATCTATCATCTATCTATCTATCTATCTATCTATCTATCTAGGCAGACCTCTAGGCCAGCTTTGACCCCTTGTAGTAGTTGAACAAGCACCTCCAGGCAGGTGCATTTGGGAGGATTGCATTCTGCTCGCTGTGCTTTTAGTTCTTATTTTAAGGTTAATTTTAAGCCATCAGACCACCCCCATTTCTACTAGGAATCCTGCTCTCATTTCCTCCATTCAGGCTCTATCATATTCGCACACAGTTTTCTCTCCAAGGAAGAAGCATCCCACTACTGACCCCAGTTTTATGCTTAGAGAGGTTCCAGTCTTAACACTACAGTGTTTCCTTGGGAGAAGAAGACACTAGAGCAGGCATAGGCAAATCCGGCCCTCCAGATGTTTTGGGACTACAACTCCCATCATCCCTGACCACTGGTCCTGTTAGTGAGGGATGATGGGAGTTGTAGTCCCAAAACATCTGGAGGGCCGAGTTTGCCTATGTCTGCACTAGAGAATTGCAGTGGTTATGCAACATTAATTTACAAATGCTTCTGTAGTAAATCTGTACATCTGAACCTGATTCTCAAATAGGGCCCCCTGTATCCCAAGATGCTTCTCATTTTAGTCAGCTTCATCTGCAAATCTATCTTCATTTGTTTGCCTATCCTTGCCTCTAGCATGGAGAGTAGTTACCTCCTGAAGGCTGGATCCTAGCCCATCAGAAAAAGCATCCCTCAGTAATTCAAGGTCAGTAAAGTTCCTTTCTTAAAGTCTCCGGCTGGTTAATCACAGTGATCAAGGTGGCCAAATCCATGACAATATCCTCTTTTTGTTTTCAAAATAACCAGCAAAACATATGAGGGTAATGAAGCAAACTTTGAACAAAGCCCAACTCTTTGTGTAAAAGAAGCTGAGATCATATGAAAAGCTTTCTTTAAGATTATGAAAGACTGCCCATAATTGCCTTGAAATGTATTTCTAGCTGGTTCTTACCCGTAATCAGAAGCAGCAGTATGGCTTTATTACATTTTTAATAATGCCACCATCTTTCGCCATGAACCTAAGATGTTGCAATCCTTTCACCACAGCATAAACAAGCTGTGTTTTATTCACTTTATTTGTATCTTTGAAAGGCTGCTGCATGATCTCATGTTCTCTGTTCTCTGTGCCTTTTTATTTGCTGATGTAACACAATGATCCCTTTCAATTGCATTTCTGCAGTACTTTGCAAAGAAGCAATATCCTTAAAGCATTCATGCCAATGTTTGCTTGCCAACCGAGGTGAATCTCAAACCACCACCCCCAGACTATGAAGGGCTTGGTTTTCAATCCTATCCTCCTCCTCATTATTATTTTAAAAATTACCATTATATATTCATGTGTGCAGTGATATAAATATATTTCAAACTTTTGGGAATAGCCTATAGCAGTTGATCTCCCTCCCCATTACATTTTTGGGTGTTGCGGGGAGTTTTTCGTGCTGCTGGATTTTCCAAACACAGCCTGTGGACAGTTCCTGACACAGTTGTGTGCAGACTTCCATTTGTAGGCCATGGGAGACGGAGATGTAAGGCACCCGGTTGGAGAAGGGTGTCTTGACTCAGTTGGGGAAGATGGGACGTGGGTGGCGCTGTGGTCTAAACCACAGAGCCTAGGACTTGCCAATCTGAAGGTTGGTGGTTCGAATTCCCGCAATGGGATGAGCTCCCGTTGCTCGGTCCCTGCTCCTGCCAACCTAGCAGTTCGAAAGCACGTCAAAGTGCAAGTAGATAAATAGGTACCGCTCTGGCAGGAAGGTAAACGGCGTTTCCGTGTGCTGCTCTGGTTCGCCAGAGTGGCTTAGTCATGCTGGCCGCATGACCTGGAAGCTGTACGCCGGCTCCCTCAGCCAATAAAGCGAGATGAGCACAGAAACCCCAGAGTCGGCCACAAGTGGACCTAATGGTCAGGGGTCCCTTTACCATATATATATAGACTCAGTTGGGGAAGATGTCCTTAAACCAAGGGTGGGAAACCTCAATGTAAAATTTACATTTATTGTTCTGTTCCCCTTTGTCTCTAGAACATGGGTAGGCAAACTAAGGGCCGGGGGCTGGATCCGGCACAACCACCTTCTAAATCTGGCCCACGGTCAGTCCAGGAATCAGTGTGTTTTTACATTAGTAGAATGTGTCCTTTAATTTAAAATGCATCTCTGGGTTATTTGTGGGGCATAGGAATTCCTTCATTTCCCCCCCCCAAAATATAGTCCGGCCCCCCACAAGGTCTGAGGGACAGTGGACCAGTCCCCTGCTGAAAAAGGTTGCTGACCCCTGCTCTACAACTACCCAGCATTGATATATGGCAAGTTGATCAGACAGAAATGTGGTCTTCAGACTTAAAACTATTCCCCCTCCTCTGCCTTATACGGTAATTTTCGCTCCAAAACACACACTTTTTTGCTCCTAGAAAGTAAGGGAAAATGCCTGTGCGTGTTACGGAGCGAATGCACTCGACCGGAGCCATGGCTGCTGTCAGTCAAGCAAAGCGGGAGCCGCTTGCAGGGCTTCTGTCCCGCTTTGCGCGGCTCTAGCTTTGCTTGCTTTACAGCCAGGAGGAGGGGGAGGAGCCAAGGAGGAGGGAGGGAAGGAGAGCCATGGCAGCAAAGCGGCCAGCAGCCACTTACACGGGAGGAGGGACAGACGGGAGCCATAGCGAGACAGAAAAAGCGCCGCGTAGCCAGCAACAGCTGCTGCAGCCTCAGCTAGCAAAGGTCCATGCGCTCTCTAAACGGAGCAATGAGGCTGCAGAGGGACGGCAGGGCACAGGAGGGCTCTGAGCCACGAGCGCAGTGAAAACCAGTAAAAAAGTTTTTTAAAAGGCTGCTGGGGACAGGAGGGCATGGGATGAGGGAGAGGGGTAAATTACGATTCTCTCAGCGTCTCAGCTGATCCGCTGAGCAGGACTTGGGTTGCAGGGGATTCGCCATTAGCTGCGTAAAGCAGCAAAGAGGGAGAGAAGGAGCAAAGCGGGAGAGGAAAGGAGCTGCTTCCACTGCTGTAAGTGGCTGCTGTCCGGTTGGCTCCTTTAAAGCAACAGTGCTCTTTCCCTCCCCCCTCCCCGCGCAGCTCGCCGAAAAGCTCCTTCTCCACACACCCCACGCGAGCTCCTTCTCCCCTTAAACCCCTCTCCTGCATTATTAGCAGCATCCTTCTCCACACACCCCACGCGTGCTCCTTCTCCCCTTAAGCCCCTTTTCTGCATTATTAGCAGCATCCTTCTCCACACACCCCACGCGTGCTCCTTGTCCCTTGAATGCTTTTCCTTCCCTCCCCACTTGCGCAATGGCGCAAAAACGTGGTTACAAAGCATGGATCCACATGGATCCTCAGGATTTTTGCACTGGGCTACCCCAAACTTACCGTCAGATCACGTCTGTGGCCACAGCATGAACCACAAAAATCATACATCCACTATTTTGTTTAGAATATTTTTTTCTTGTTTTCCTCCTCTAAAAACTACGTGTGTGTTATGGTCAGGTGTGTGTTATAGAGCGAAAAATACGGTAGGTAGATTCACACTTATCCTTTCAGATATTTTATACTGCATCCCATGCAGTTTATCCAGTGCTGTATAGTCATAAGAGGAAGAGAGGCATGCTGGCATTAATTGCTGGGATTCAAGGGAAGCAACTGTTTCAGCACAATGTGAAAGCTGTGATAAATAGGATGCTGCTAAATTAACTACCTTAAATTAATCGCTAGCTTCACTAATGCAATATACCATCACGTTTACTTCTCTTCTCCGCCTCACAAGCAAGCTTTGTGTTTTGGTTAGAGCTGCGTAACCATGAGAAGTCTCAATTTCAAAAATGGGGAAGCAACCATTCTGGTTTCTTTGTTCCATCGGCCTAGGTACAGCCTGCCATCTAATTACATCTGTGTATGCACCATATAGGGACATGGGTGGTGCTGTGGTCTAAACCACAGACCCTAGGGCTTGCTGATCAGAAGGTTGGCTGTTTGAATCCCCGCAACGGGGTGAGCTCCCATTTCTCAGTCTTTACTTCTGCCAACCTAGCAGTTCGAAAGCATGACAAAGTACAAGTAGATAAATAGGTACCGCTCCTGCGGGAAGGTAAACAGTGTTTCCGTGTGCTGCTCTGGTTCGCCAGAAGTGGCTTAGTCATGCTGGCCACATGACCCGGAAGCTGTACGCCAGCTCCCTCGGCCAGTAAAGCGAGATGAGCACCACAACCCCAGTCATCCACGACTGGACCTAACGGTCAGGGGTCCCTTTACCTTTACTTTTAAGCACCATATATTTAAAGCACATGACTTCCCTCAAATAATTCTGAGAACTGTCCTCACAGAGCTATGATTCCTGGGATTCTTTAGGAAGGAAATTTACAGTATGCACACAGCCCAGATCTGCAAAAATTCCACGTGTTCTATCAGAAGCCTCTTACATAGAACAGATTTTTCAGACAGAAACGCCTCGCCCAACTTTTTCTCCCCCCACCTCCCTGCCCATTTTGTTTAACATCCAGCCTGATGAAGAATCTTGTGGAAGCTGAAAGCTTGCTCATTATTTTATGGTATTTCGGCAGGCCCATTTACTGTATATAGATATTGACATCCCGTGGTCCTTGGAATTGTTTTTTGTCCAACAATTTCTGGTAGTTTGGTAGTGAACATCACCGCTTTATTGTGAATGCTAGGCAGATTATTTTGAGAATAAATGCTCTACAGTGTTTAGAGGTCGCTGGGGAGGGGAAAAGAATGTGTTGTTTTAGGTTACCCCAGTGCATACTTTCTCTCTCCTTGCAGCTTTGCAATATAGCTAGCATCCTTAATTTTAGGATTCCATGGCACTTTGAAGGTGTTTGACTGCGAGTAGCGTTTGTGTTTTCAAGAAGATGATCTGCTTCCCAGTTTTGTTTTACCCTTTCCAGCTTATCACTTTTCTACCTTTCAAACCAAGGAACTAAAAATACTCTTGTCAAAAAGATTAGAAACTGAAATGTGAGCTGAATGATAATTTGGAGTGGAAGCATTCAGATTTTCAACAATGCCTTCCTTTTGCTTTGATTTCCAGTAGCAGCCATGCTTACTTAGCATTAGAAAAGCACATCTGAAAAACAAAACAAGTGATGATCTGTTGCTTGCGAAACCTTTGCAGCTACAAGTGATGGTGGTTCTTTGGAGGTATTTTAGCCTCATTGGGGACGCTTTGTACTGGCTCTGTTACTCCTGTGCAAAGGTAGGAGAATTTGAGCAGACATACAGGACAAACTGGAATGAAATTTAAAATGATTTCTTAAAAAGAAAAAGTGGATAACTTTCTCAGACTGTAGCCTTGTTTTAGGAGGGCTAGAAATTTGGCTTGTTTGTAGAAAAGCTAAGTTTCTAGCCATCCTAGATATATAAAACTAGATTCTATGTAGGTGACACCAGAACACAGGAAACTGGGTCCATCTAGTTCAGTATTTACACTGATTGGCAGCTGCTCTTCAGGATTTTAGACAGAGGTCCTACCTAACCTAGCCCTACCTGGAGATGGTGGGGATTGGACCAGGGTTACAGCCTTTCCCTAAACTCCCAACCCGATTGCAGATCTCTGATTTCTCTTTCCAATACCTTGCCCATCTAAGATGAGCTTTGTTGTTGTTTAGTTGTTTAGTCGTGTCCGACTCTTCGTGACCCCATGGACCAGAGCACGCCAGGCACTCCTGTCTTCCACTGCTACCCGCAGTTTGGTCAGATTCATGTTTGTAGCTTCGAGAACACTGTCTAACCATCTCGTCCTCTGTCGTCCCCTTCTCCTTGTGCCCTCCATCTTTCCCAACATCAGGGTCTTTTCCAGGAAGTCTTCTCTTCTCATGAGGTGGCGAAAGTATTGGAGTCTCAGCTTCAGGATCTGTCGTTCCAGTGAGCACTCAGGGCTGATTTCCTTCAGAATGCATAGGTGTGATCTTCTTACAGTCCATGGGACTCTCAAGAGTCTCCTCCAGCACCATAATTCAAAAGCATCAATTCTTCGGCGATCAGCCTTCTTTATGGTCCAGCTCTCACTTCCATACATCACTACTGGGAAAAAGATGAGCTTTAAGCCCTTGTAAATGTACATATATGCTTGCATGCCCCAATTTCCCATTTTCTTTTTAAAAATCGCAATAAAAACCACAGATTTGTTCTAAAGACAGATCGCCCACTAGCTATTACAGAATTCTTGATTGTCTGCATAAGTTGGTAGTGCCACTCATGCAACACGCTGGCGATTAATACACACAGAACAATAATTATACATACTTTATCAACCTTCTGAGAAAAATACAAAACATTAAACAAAGCCACAGAGACTTGCGAACTACCCAGCCTAAAATGAACTTATAATGTCTGGTTTCAATAGATTTTTCAAATGCTTAACTCAGTCTTTTAGATAAGTTCATGAAGATACCAACAAAAGGTAAGTTCGGGGTTATTCACAATAGCGAGAGATGCTAGTGGAGTTGTAAAGTAAAGGTTAAGGTAAAGGTAAAGGTACCCCTGCCCGTACGGGCCAGTCTTGACAGACTCTAGGGTTGCGTGCTCATCTCGCTTATGAGGCCGGGAGCCAGCGCTGTCCGAAGACACTTCCGGGTCACGTGGCCAGTGTGACGAAGCTGCTCTGGCGAACCGGCACCAGAGCAGCACACAGAACGCCATTTACCTTCCCGCTATAAAGCGGTACCTATTTATCTACTTGCACTTAAGGGTGCTTTCGAACTGCTAGGTGGGCAGTAGCTGGGACCGAACGACGGGAGCTCACTCCGCCGCGGGGATTCGAACCGCCGACCATGCGATCGGCAAGTCCTAGGCACTGAGGTTTTACCCACAGCGCCTCCCACGTCCCTAGTGGAGCTGTAGATAGATGTTTAAAAAATTGTAGACAATGAAGTTGTAGACGACAGGGTGCCTGCGTTTTGCACCTGTTTCGCCCTGGCAGTCCAAGTAATCAAGAGGCTGGGTAGTTCGCAAGTCTCTGTGGCTTAGTTTAATGTTTTGTATTTTTCTCAGAAGGTTGATAAAGTATGTATAATTATTGTTCTGGATATATTACTCGCAAACGTGTTGCATGAGTTGCACTACTTCTAACAACAGCACAGGTTGCATTTTTCTAGCATTATTGAATAAGCTTGGTGGCAAAAAAAAGCATGAAGTTTTCAGCAAACATTTGTTTAAGATCCCTGCTGAATCTCTGTTGGAAGAGCATTCCACATTGACACGAAGGGCTTATTTTCATGTCGACTTTAAATGAACTTCACCAACTCAAGGAACAACCAGTGGCGCACCTATAGATGACCTAAGTCTAAGTGACCAAGCTGGGAAATACGTTTTGCCTGCCATTTTGGGGGATTTTCTTCATGGAATTGGGAGAGGGCTCCGAGAGGTGGGCTGGTGGGTGACAGAGCCTGGTGCTCTTTTTTGGGGGGGGGGGGCTCAACTTTCTATTGTTTCCCCGCTAGATCAGAAGTTCCATGAGCCACTGGTGGTCTGTGACCTCTGTCCTGCTTGTTCACAGAAAGGATATGGAACAGCTGATAATATTTGCACTTGGCAATGCACTTGATTTCTTTTTAATGACTGAGGCTGTTTTGACCTGTGCTGGGTTATCAAGCAGTATAACAAGGCCCTCATTTTCAGCCTTTGAATACAGTGCTAATTTCCCCTTTTAAAATTTACCAGTTAAAGGAGGTCTTCTCAGCAGCCTGGCCTACAGCCTGTGATTTTCATAATACCATGCTGGTTTTGATTATGATGCTGGCATGCTAGAGAAAACAATGTTATTAGATTATGAGCTAGGCATGTGCTTTGACTTGTAAAAAATAAAAAAATGGGGTTAATAAGCAGCCTACTGAGACCTCCCACATTTCTCAGGTGATCCGTAATAACAAAAATGTTTGAGAACCACTGTGCTAGATTATTGTTCCTCCTTCCACCACTGTGGAATAAAAGGGGCTGTGCTCAAGCTCCAAAGATCCTGCCTTTTACCGGGTCAGACTTATTTGCCCTTCTGGCTCTGGGATTGCCAGTGTGGTACCCTCAAGTGTAATGGCACCTGTCAGTGGGCTGCCATTGGAGCAGGGGAGGGAGGCAGGGATGCAGCTGGGATACAGGGAGCCGCAGAAACTTCTGAGGAACAGTTCCTCGTCCAGCGGTAGGGAAAGCCACACCTCCAGTGGAGAAGAGAGGGAAGGGGCCAGCCAAGCGAGGAGAGGGCTTGAAGAGGCCAAGCGAGGAGAGGGCTGAGAGCCCAAGCGCCTCACCTAGCCCGGCTGGCCAGGAGGCACATATGCCACTTCCATCGCCCAGCTTGCGCAGAGGGGTGAAATGCAAGGAGGGGAGGCAGAGGTTTGGGGTGTCGAAATTCTTATGTTGGGGGAGAAGCCGGAAGGGGCCACTCCCGGATTCTGCAAGTGACTAAGATGGACATGAACTTTGGAGATCTGCACTGTAAATAGTTTGCACAATAAAAACCTATGAAAGACAGATTTGGAGTCCTGCCTGGTTACTCATGAGAGACTACCAGCAGCATCTGACAGTACCCTTGAGGACTTCCCTTAGCACCCATGAAAGCCCTGCACCCTCGTGAGAGACAAGGGTGACATTTTCTCCTCCCCTTCCCTGAAAAGGGCATAGAGTTTACGGAGGAAGTAAGAAAGAGCGTTGCTCTTCCCCACTTCCTTCTTCAGCTCTATGGGCTTTTCGGGTCTCAGATTGGCACCCACAAACACATAAAGGTGGAAAGGGATTTTCTGTGATAATGTTGGAGACAAACCAAAGTTTATGTGATGCTAGTAAGGCACCAGATCTGTGATTTTTACTGTGCAGTCCACTACTGTAAATTTTAATTCTGATTGTCATTGGGGGGGGGGGACCCTGTAAAGGGATGCAAATTCAAGAGGATCTGTTTTAATTCTACTCGGTCCAACTTTTACCCACACCCCATCGAAAAGCAAAGAATCTCTGTCTGCATGTGTGCGCGCATGCGCAATCGTGTGATTACTCTTTCTGAGGAAGGAGAAGGAGAAGTAACCAGAAGGAGCCCACGAGGCTCTCTCAAAATCCCAAATGTGCACATCGGCCCCAACAGGAAATCCATTGATTGATAAACCTGTTGATTTCGGTTTGCTTGTTTTTCCTAATCTTAAGTACAGTTTGCCAGATTTCTGCAACCAAATTTTATTTTTAAGAAACAAAATGGTAAACCTCTTCATGAAAATTCTTCAGCATTTAAGTACACATTTCCCCTAAAAGATATATATTTTAGCAAGCAATCTACCCTGATGCTATACATTTTATACGTTTTTTAAAAATGCATACTTTGCCCTAACATATGCATTTCTAAACACGTATACATTGGTTGGAGAACTGCAATTCTGAGAAGTGCAAATTTCTAATGACAGCTGCATTGGGGTTCATGGATTGTTTCAGGCAGTGCCAATCTGGTAGGATGGCATTAAAATGTGAACAGACAGCACCCCTGGCTAGTCTATATTGTCTACTCTGACTGGCAGTAGCAATTCAGGGTCTCAGGCTTTTCCAAGCTCCTGCTCTGTGAGCCTTTCAAGTGAAGAGCCAGGGATTGAACTGTGAGGTTCTGCAATCAAAGCATGTGCTCTGCCACTGAGCTATGGTGCTTGCCTTTATTTTCACAACTTGAATTTCAGTTCAGTGCTCACCATGTGTTTGTTAGTAAATTCTGCTTCCAGGGCCTGCGCTCTTCCTTTCCCCTTCTCACACCTGTTTTTGCCATAAGACTCCGAATTCCCAAACACCGCCGCCCCTGCCAGTTGCCTCATATCACATTGAGAATGAATTATGCATGGCATAAATCAGTGCTAATTCCGCCATTTGAATAATTTATTCCTAGTGGCATATTTGCTCCTCTTCTGTGCCAGATTTGGATGCAAAGAGCATCCAGACCTGATTAAAGTTTGCAGTCAATGCAATTGTGGATGAAGCTTTGCCTCTGCCAAAAAAAGGGGGGAGGGGGAGCACATCTTTTTGAAATCCCCGCAGTAACGAGCATGATTAAAACCAGGTCTTTTTAGAAATTATTTTTAAGCAACGATAAGAAGCTATTGCAACTGCTGCGGCAGATCTCAGGAGACACACGTTACCTGAACTACGTTTGCTAGAAAGTAGCAACTCGATAACAAGAGTTATGCTTTGGTTTTGGGGATTCCTGCTCTTTCCTTGGGGTTTTTCCTTAGATAGCTCAGCTGCCAATCTTACTAAGGGCAGTAAATCTGTCTGCCTCTTTCAGTCTGCCAAAGCATGACAGAGTAAACAGGCAAGAGTCTCTGCTATTGACTGTGTGAGTAGAGAACACAGAACTCCTCCTTGAAAGACTTGGGTTTGTTTACCAGGGATCCTTTTTCCACTGGGAAGGGGGTGGGGAGGGGAAGGGGGGTGGGTGAAAAGAATGGGCAGGAATGATAAATTGCAGGCAGGAGCTTTCCCCGTCTTTTAAGAGTGAATCCCTAACTGTTGGAGAAATGTAGCCTTCCAATCCTTATCTCTTCCACCATCACTCCTTTTACAACAGGTAAGGACGCTTCCCTTCGCCTCTTGTCTGTGGAGCCCTCCAGAGGCCTCTGGCTGCACCTGCCAAGACAGAATGCTGGTCTTGATGGACCTTTGGTTGGGTCCAAGAAGGCAGTGTTCCCCAACCTTTGGTCTCAGGCAGCTTTTGGACCACAATTCCCATCATCCCTGACCACTGGTCTTCCTAGCTAGAGGTGATGGGAACTGTAGTCCAAAAACAGCTGTAAACCCAAGGTTGGGAAACACTGCAAGAAGGGATGTACTGTGGTACCTCGGGTTAAGAACTTAATTCAGTATGGAGGTCCGTTCTTAACCTGAAACTGTTTTTAACCTGAGAGACATCACCTTGCCAACAAAAGTCCATATAGTAAAAGCTATGGTTTTCTCAGTAGTGATGTATGGAAGTGAGAGCTGGACCATAAAGAAGGCTGATCGCTGAAGAATTGATGCTTTTGAATTATGGTGCTGGAGGAGACTCTTGAGAGTCCCATGGACTGCAAGAAGATCAAACCTATCCATTCTTAAGGAAATCAGCCCTGAGTGCTCACTGGAAGGACAGATCCTGAAGCTGAGGTCCTAATACTTTGGCCACCTCATGAGAAGAGAAGACTCCTTGGAAAAGACCCTGATGTTGGGAAAGATGGAGGGCACAAGGAGAAGGGGACGACAGAGGACGAGATGGTTGGATAGTGTTCTCGAAGCTACCAGCATGAGTTTGCCCAAACTGTGGGAGGCAGTGGAAGACAGAAGTGCCTGGCGTGCTCTGGTCCATGAGGTCACAAAGAGTCGGACACAACTAAACGACTAAACAACAACACCATGTAGCATTTTTTAGCATCTGTTTTCATTTGGTTTCTCGCTTATTGTTGGCTTTAATTATTTTTTGAAGGCTTTAAATAGTTGTCTTAATAAAATATCATTTCGTCGCTTAATTTTGGGCTTCTCGTTCCACGCAAAGTTAAAATGAGTTATTTAAAGACCCTCTTTCCACGTTACACTTATAATCGCATGTACGGAATTAACATGGAAATGGCTCCACTGCTGCCCTCCGCCCAGATCAACTATTCCTTGGCAGGTATTTATCAGTAGAAATTCATAGGACATGCACCCACCATGATTTTGTGCAGTGCAACAGGAAGAGGCAGTGAGATGCGGAGAGGAACAGAAAGAAAGAGAAAGTCAGAGTGGGCGGCAGCAGGAGTGGGGAGGAATTATGCAGAAGCTGGAACTCAATCTTGTAGTCTCTGGCTTTGCAAAAACCCAAAAAAAAAAACACGCTGGCATTTTTCAGTTCTGCTTAGTGAATTAACTGTGTCTTCTGCCAACTGGATTACTTCGACTGGTTAAAACAACCTGACACCTCTTTTCCAGTAGACGTCGGCAGCAGTATCCCCCAGCGCTGTATCACAGAATGTTAAAATATTCCCCCTTCCAGTAGTCTTGAGCGAAGGAAGGCTTTAAATCTAAAACAGAAAAAAAACTTCAACCCTGCAGGGATTCAGTGTGACAGGAGCCAACACAGAATATATTTTAGAGTCTTATGAGAGCAAGGAAGATTGAATGGCCTTCTAGACCACAGTACAAAAAACTATACTTTTATTTTTATTTTTTTTACTTTTTAAAAAATAGACCGCTGTTTTATGCTTTTGGCATGGGTGTCGGATTGGATTCACCTATTCATTGTGTGACAGGTTAATCCGAGAAACCAGACACTTTGAATAAATGTGACTGCTTCAGCTTTCATTTAAAGAAGAAGAAGAAGAAGAAGAAATGTTGTGGTTGCAGGGAAAAGTTCTGACAGCATAATTACACCATCCGCCCTAAGTAATTTGTCCATTGCAAACCACTGTTGTAGCATCCAAGGAGGACTGGGAAGACATGGGGAGACACTGCGCCAGCCTGCTCCACCCAGTGTCCCACGTCCCCACCAGCTCCGACCCCGAGCTAATAGCATGTAAGACTGAGCTGAAGGGGGAGAGTCTTTGTGTGTTTGGCTGAATATGCTTTATAACAACTGCCCCACAACTGGGAACCCTGCAGAGGGCAGGATTGGAATCAGCAGCATCAGGGATGTTTGGGGTTTCCAATGCAGGCACATCACTGGGAATCGGGGCTGGCCCCAAACATTCCCAGTTGTCCCTTCACAGTCCACACTTGAATACATGAAGGGGAACTGAGGTCCTGGTTTTTGAAGGGGAAAGCCCTATAGGCGTACAATGGTACAGCATTTATACCCTCCGTGGGGATGTGAAGCTGAATGCATGGGGGCTGGGAGTGGGGACAGCATGTGCTAATCTGACCTCTCTCCACATCCACCCATGCACATTTATCTATCATAAGGGTGTGGGTGTTGGACTCGACTGGCTGTTGTCAGCCTTACTGGCTTTGTAGGACAGTGGTGGCTAACTTGTGGGCCTGTAGATATTGCTGAACGATAACTCCCCAAAGCCCTGAGCATTCCCTGTGCTGTCTGGAGCTGATGGGCATTTTAGTTCCGCAACATCTGGAAGGTCACAGGCTAGGCACCCCTAATTAGGTTGACACAGCTACCTTTTTAAAGTCTGGGCTCTTAAATTGTGATCATCTGAGACACAGCTCCACCTTGGTAATACCGGTAACACACTAAGCCAGTGGCCTAGCGTGGGGGGTGCAGGGGGGGCCGGCCGCACCGGGCGCAACATCTGAGGGGGCGCACTCGCAGCTCTCTGCCCCTACCTGGCTCACTCACTCTAGGGGGCGCAAATTACTTGCCTTGCCCCGGGTGCTGACAACCCACGCTACGCCACTGCACTAAGCCCTTCAGGCAGAGCATCCCCATATCTAAATCAATAAGTAGATTTCTTCGTGCAGAAGTGGTCTTGATTTTCCCCTTGGATCTTACAGATTTAAGGAGTCCTGTCTAATCCACCATTCTGTTCCCACAGTAGCCAACCAGATGGCAGTGGGAAGCCTATGAGCAGGAACAGAGTTCTCTGCTTGTGATTCCCAGCCACTGGTATTCAGAGGCTTACTGCCCATGACCCTAGAGGCAGCCATTGGCCATCTTGATTAGAAGCCAATGGCAGCCTTATCCTCCATTAATTTTGCCTAATCCAGTTTTTAAAACCACCTGAGTTGGTGGTTATTGCCGTGTCTTGTAGCAAATTTGCCCTTCCTCTTAAAGGTAAAGGGACCCCTGACTATTAGGTCCAGTCGTGACCGACTCCGGGGTTGCGGTGCTCATCTTGCTTTATTGGCCGAGGGAGCCAGCATACAGCTTCCGGGTCATGTGGCCAGCATGACTAAGCCGCTTCTGTGGTTTAACCCACAGCGCCACCCATGTCCCAGCCCTTCCTCTTACCAGTCCTGAATCTCCTACCATTTTGTGTTATTGGATGCCCCTGGTTCTAATGTCATAAGAAAGGGAGCACAAACCTTATCTACACATGCATGCATTATTTTATGAACCTCTGTCACGTCGTTCCCTCCCCAGCCCCATTTACTTGCCATTTTCCTAAACTGGAAATCCTCAAACATTGTCACCTCATGAGGTGCTGCTGCTGCAACCTTCTGCTCCTTTTGGTTGCTCTTTTCTGCAGCACAGGGGTTGTGTATTTATTTAGCTTTCTCCGCCCTTCTGCATATACATCTTC
Source organism: Podarcis tiliguerta (assembly GCF_965153285.1). Taxonomy (NCBI): domain Eukaryota; kingdom Metazoa; phylum Chordata; class Lepidosauria; order Squamata; family Lacertidae; genus Podarcis; species Podarcis tiliguerta. The sequence continues at coordinate 23,884,684 of NC_139538.1, forward strand.
TTGAGGACATTCCGACAGGATCAAAGCTAAAATGAAGGACGGCGCTGACCAAGGACATGCCAGTGGTTTGAAGAAAGCTCTATTCCAAGGGCAGCGGGTTCGTGGCAAACAATATCAGGCAAGTCTCCATATCTATAGCACAACGCAAAGCTCACTGGACCTGCCAAGAACACAACCTCATTGTCACTTCTGTCATCAACCTTAATAGTCATCAGGGAACCTCTTGTCAGGAACAACCTTCAAACTATCTTATAAAAACAACAGCAGTCATCAGCAATCTGATAAAAGCAACAGACTAATCCCGAAACCAGCAAAACCACAATATTTGGATTTAAGCCATTTGCTAACCCCAAGCCCAAACATGCCTGGAAGTTAAGACCATTGCTTTCAAAAGAACTTAACTTCCAAACTAATGTGATTTTGGGCACATCCTTCCTTGGTCCCAGTGATCTCATGGCAATTTAAATCTATTGAAAACCAAGCGCTCTGACTTAACACCTTTAAGAATTGAGCCATAAATACTCTTTTTCAAGCCTTTGACACTCAGTTGTCATAATTTTCGCTCCAGAAAGACTTTGAGAAATGTTAACGAGATTAAGAAAGGGATTGAAATAGAAGAATAGCCTGAATGCTGAGGAAATCATTTAGTGAAATATGGTCCTCCTTGAAGCTAGGGCCTGGTGTGTATCACAGTTTGGTGTGGGTGAAAATTTCAATTATGGGGAAGGGGTTACATTTGGGGGGAGGGTATTATGGAATGGTTTGAAGAGATTTTGAAATATTTGGATTTTTGGAGATGACAGTAAATTAATACCAGTATTTGAGCTGTTTTCTTTTTTAAATGAATTTGTATGCAGCCATTTTAATTAATTTTTAATTAAAGTTAAAAAAAAAAAAGAGGCACCCTTCCTTTTCTTGACTGGGGCAGGGAATGCCTTTTCCCCCAAATAATCTTTATTAGTTTTTCAGTTAGATACTCCAAATACACATTTTGTATTACATTTTACATTTATACTTCTCTTCAGAGCTGACTTCCTTCTTCCTTCTTCTGGTTTTTTATATCACATACAATTTTATTGCATTATTTTATTCCATTTTATATATTGTTATTAATTTTCCATATTTGTCCATAGTGTCCATTTGTCCATAATTTATACCAGTATTTGAATTAATGGCTGAGGTATTCTACTTTCATGTTGAGTTATCAGGTGGTACTACTGGAGGCTGCATCTTGGGAAAAGTATTTTCTGTTAGGTTTGTTTTTTGAACCTAAATAATACATTTAATATGAATGAATCCAGGTTAGGAATAAGGTTCAAGTTTGTCTACAGCATTCCAGATGAATCTGAGGGCTTCTTTATGGATAACAAAATATTAATCATCCTCAGGCCTCAGAGAACATCCATCAGTCTATAGGAGCCAACTCCTGGGTGCATAGCTCCCATCAGCCCTTCTAATAAAATATTTTAGCAGCCACACCTCACCCAAGTTAATGGGCATTTCCGTTTAAATGGTGTGTGTGAGCTGAGTCTTGTGTTCGATTATGTGGGGTGGGGCTTACATGGGTCTCCCCAATATTTTATTCAAGTTGGCACCCCTGTCTTGGAGGGAGTCACAACTCTCATGACTAGCCTTCTCCTCCATTGATGTGTCTGATTCTCCCTTAAAAGGCCATCTAAGCTTTTGAAACATCTCAGAAAGGCCATTTCCTTCACAGCTAAAATGTGAATAAAAAGAGACTTGTCTCTTTGAAGTTCAGGTTTCATTAAGAGAACACACACACCATTTGAATGGCAATGTTCATCAACTTGGGAGGGGGGCTGTCCCCTCAAATATTTTAGGGGGTGTGAAGGAACCTGGCGACTAGGAGTTGGCTCCTATGCTCCAAGCTCAAGAGCAGCAGGCCTCTAAATTCAAGTCACTGAGGACTAAACATTAGGAAGAACTTCCTGACAGTAAGAGCTGTTTGACTGTGGAATTTGCTGCCAAGGAGTGTGGTGGAGTCTCCTTCTTTGGAGGTCTTTAAGCAGAGGCTTGACAACCATATGTCAGGAGTGGTCTGATGGTGGTTCCTGCTTGGCAGGGGGTTGGACTCGATGGCCCTTGTGGTCTCTTCCAACTCTATGATTCTATGATTCTAGGAGCTGGAGATTGCTATTACCCTCAGGACCTCCTTGTGGGCTTCCCATGGACACCTGATTGGCCTCTGGTCGGACCAAGTTGGGCTTTGTTCTGATGTAGCAGGGCTCTTCTTAGACTCTGATATGTTATGTTCATATGCACTTTCACTGGACCAGGTTCTGTATAAGCATTTCTCCAGCTAGAGATCATTCAGCAGAGAGCCTGTGAGCCACCGTCCAGGAAAGCGTTTTTGTATATAAAGTAGAAGCAATTGTGCATTCCTTTTATACAGCTCAGTTACTTTCCTGCTTATTGAATACATCCTTGGGCAATTTGTTTAACAACCTGGCAAATGCTCTCGACTCTCATGTGACTGGTTGCAGCAACACTCCTCCCTCTCATTCCCCCCCCCCTCTCTCACACCCCATGAACACATAATCCTCATAATGATTCTCATCATGTGCAAGTTCAAAACATCCAGAAATTTAATAAATGCAGCTTTGGAACGAAGAGTTGCAGAGCAATAATAATTCTAGGGCACATGTCGCTCAGCATCCCTGTTTTTCGTAATACGTTTCAATTTTTTTTAAAGAGTTTTTTCTAGGAACGCTGGTGCTCAAATGATCCTTCCTTCCTAGAAACTAAGACACTACGAGCTGTGACCTGGAAAAGACCCACTTCTAATTTCAGCTCCAAATGACCTCAGGCGTGCTACTTCAGGGCACATCCACACAGCGCATTCAAAGCACACCCAACGCATATTCAGAGTACATGAACCCCCCCCCCCCAAGAATCCTGGGAACAGTTGTTTATTGAGAGTGCTGGGAACTGTAACTCTGTGAGGGAGAAACTGCCATTCCAAATATTCTTGGTCAGAAATTGTGTGCTTTTAATATGTGTCAGAGGCCATGTTGTGGATCTGCTTCAAGGGTACGGAGTGGATCTGGTTAGCTTGGTCCAAATGTCACATTAGCAAATGCTACTGGATGCGGGTGGCGCTGCGGCCTAAACCACTGAGCCTCTTGGGCTTGCCAAACGGAAGGTTGGCAGTTTGAATCCCTGCAACAGAGCGAGCTCCCGTTGCTCTGTCCCAGCTCCTGCCAACCTAGCAGTTCAAAAGCACAACAGGACAAGTACAGTGGTACCTCGGGTTAATTCATTCTGGAGGTCCATGCTAACCTGAAACTGTTCTTAACCTGAGATACCACTTTAGCTAATGGGGCCTCCTGCTGTTGCCGCACCACCAGAGCACGATTTCTGTTCCCATCCTGAAGCAAAGTTCTTAACCTGAGGTACTATTTCCTGGGTTAGTGGAGTCTGTAACCTGAAGCATCTGTAGCCTGAGGTACCACTGTAGATAAATAGGTATCACAATGGCGGGAAGGTAAACAGTGTTTCCCTGCGCTCTGGTTTCTATCACGGTGTTCTGTTCTGCCAGAAGCGGTTTAGTCATGCAGGCCACATGACCTGGAAAGCTGTCTGTGGACAAATACCAGCTCCCTTGGCCTGAAAGCGAGATGAGCACCTCAACCCCATAGTCCCCTTTGACTGGACTTAACCATCCAGGAGTCCTTTACCTTTACTGGAGTTTAGACCAGAGTATGAAGAATTAAAAATGTGTCAGAGCCTTGCACACTCCCTGCTTCCCCTGTGCACTGATTCTCACCTACCTTCTCCAACTCATACTAAGAAGGAATTTATATTGCATCTGAATCCAGCCTATTTCTCAGTCTTCATGTGCCATACATTGAAACAACAACATTGGGCATTCCTTGGGGCTTTTTGTGTATTCCTGTGATAATTGTAGAATTGTTGAGCTGGAAGGGACACTAAGGGTCATCTGGCCCAACCATCTGAAATGCAGGGATCTCAACTAAACGTCCAAGACAGATGACTGTCCAACTTCAATGTCCTTGCAATGAAGGACAGTCCACAGCCACAAACATAATGTATGAGGAGCCTGTAGAAAAGTACTGAATGAATGCTATGGCTCAGGGGTAGGCAACCTAAGGCCCGGGGGCCGGATGCGGCCCATTCGCCTTCTAAATCCAGCCCACAGATGGTCCAGGAATCAGCGTGTTTTTACATGAGTAGAACGTGTCCTTTTATTTAAAATGCATCTTTGGTGTTTTTACATGAGTGGAATGTATCCTTTTATTTAAAATGCATCTCTGGGTTATTTGTGGGGCCTGCCTGGTGTTTTCACATGAGTAGAATGTGTGCTTTTATTTAAAATGCATTTCTGGGTTACAGTGGTACCTCGGATTAAGTACTTAATTTGTTCCGGAGGTCTGTTCTTAACCTGAAACTGTTCTTAACCTGAAGCACCACTTTAGCTAATGGGACCTCCTGCTGCTGCCGCTGGAGCACGATTTCTGTTCTCATCCTGAAGCAAAATACTTAACCCGAGGTAATACTTCTGGGTTAGCGGAGTCTGTAACCTGAAGCGTATGTAACCTGAAGTATATGTAACCTGGGGTACCACTGTATTTGTGGGGTATAGGAATTCGTTCATTCCCCCCCCCCCCAAAAAAATAGTCCGGCCCCCCACAAGGTCTGAGGGATGGTGGACCGGCCCACGGCTGAAAAAGGTTGCTGACCCCTGCTATAGCTTAAGGGCTGCTTCCTCGCATAATAATTAGCCTTGCTGGCATCCTTAAAATGTGCATAAGGAAGGAAGGGAGCAAAACCAGACATTCATCTTTATAACATGCACAGTGACTGGTTGTTCACTCTCTTTTATAATGTAACACTGACTGTGTGGGTCAACATTGCCAGCTTTACAAGTGAAGAGGAAATGCTGGGCAGATCACTGAATAGGCAGCCCGTCACAGGTGTACCCCACACCTGGCAGCACAGGTGACCATTTGGGTCACCTGCACCCAAAACCATCCACGGCTGCAAGATGGGTTGCAACACATGAGATGGGCCAACTACATAATTTAGGGAAATCCGATCTCAAGCGTGATGGGATATATATTAATTCTGAACTTTTTGGGTACTTTAAGAGATACAGAAAGATGGGAAAAGGAAGGGCTTTTCTGGGAAATCAGCTCCTCTTTGCAAAAGACCCAAATCAGCAGAACTCTGTCCTCCTGGATAGTTCCAAATGCCCGTATTATCATGATCCAAGAGCGTTATTTTTTTTTTAACTGAAACCTGACTATATCACTTAGCCTTTCTTCATACAAATATGTCTCCCTGCACATTCCGTTCCCAATAAAGAGACTGAAAGACAAAGAGCATGTTATAAGGGATATCATTAACTGCTGGATCATATTTGTCATATCTCAGGAGCATATCAGTGGGATACCTAAAAGGGAATACTTATCTGCCTTCTACAAATAACTTAGGCTAATGTTACTTTGATACAAAGAGTCTCTTTGCTTCATTTCTGCAAATAAATAAATAACTAATGGAAGTCTCTTTTCCCCCCGCAGAAGCTCAAGTATAATATATTTTGCATTTGTCTTGTTAAGTGGATTAGCACATGGAAAATTTGGGTTTATACTTCTCATCATGCATCAAACACATATTCAGAAAGGCTTGATTCTCCCTTCTTCTTTTTTTTTTTGGCAATCACATGCTTCAGGCTAACCTGAAGGCAAAAAGTTGGTGGCTCCTGCAAGTTATGTTACCAGAAATGGACATATTAAGAGACAAGACAGGTGTGGCATTTGTAGATCGGTGTGGCTATTTGGAAAGAAATAGGATTGTGCTAATCTGGATGATGATGACACAAAGATGGAGTGAGCTGGGCCTTACCTGCACATCTGCACACTTTAATCTCTCTCTCTCTCTCTCTCTCTCTCTCTCTCTCTCTCTCTCTCTCCCCTCCCCTCCCTATTGGTAGACATTTCTTCCCCCAGGAAGAAAATGTGCTAGGCAATGGATTGCTAAGATGATTCTCAATGGCTTTACCAAACTACCAAGACACAACACCAATATGTTTCTAGGTATACCCCTTCATTCATGTCATATTTGGGGGTGGGTTGTATATATTTGAGCTACACTAGCCTACAATAAGAAAACAGTATACAGTGGAACCTCGGTTTTCGAACGTAATCTGTTCTGGAAGACTGTTCGATTTCTGAAACGTTCAAAAACCGAAGCATGCATTTCTGGAAGCATTTATCTAAGGAAAACTCAATATGGAAGCTGCGTGGCATGTTCAACTTCCGAAAAGCGTTCAAAAACCGAAACATTCGACTTCTGAGACGTTCCAAAACCAAGGTACCACTGTATTCACAGATATTTTGAACGTGGATGTGACCAGTGCTTTTTTCCTGAGGGGACGCAAGGGTACACATACCCCTAAACATTTTGTGAATCTAAGTTTGGCCTCATTGAGGTGCAGTATTTCAATATGAGTAGGAAAATGAAAGTACCCATAAACATTTTTTTAGAAAAAAAGCACTGGATGTGACTGACTTCTCATGGTAACCAAAAAGGACAGCATTCATCCTTTTCTTCTATTCTGTTTGAGAGAAGCCAGGATATCTCTGTAACCTTCATATGCCAATTCAATGCCCACACTTAATTGACTCAGATGACTTCCTGAATAAATGACTGTCAATATGGTTGCAAAAAAAAAAGAGAGAACATTGTTCTATTATGAAATGTCAGGGTCAGTTCTGTTGCAGCTTATTTTCCTTCCACCTTATTTTCCCGGTTCTTTTGCAGTTTAGCAGTGCTGAACCTGACTAATTTATAAGATTGCGCTGTTGAGATGTGGGGTGCTTTTTTTGCTTGCTTTTTTTTTTTAATGGATGGGTATCAAAAACCCTGAGTCAGTGGGATTCCTGTTTCTGAATGCATTCCTACAGCAGAATGAAACTGCTGAATCATCTCTTCAAACAATAGTCTGGCTAAACTAGGAGGTGACACAAAAGCAGAATACCCGCCCCCCCCCCCAGCAGAATATCATTAAGTAGAACTCGGAGGCTGATTGCAAGTTCCATGTTCCAAACTTTCTTCTTTCTCGCCACAGTCTCTGCTCCAATTATTATTTCTCCTGGATTCTCTGCTGCAATTATTTTTTAATTACTGCTGTTCCTCTGGCTTTATTTAGCACACACACTGAGCTGTATATCACAAGTCCAGGAAGGTGAGAAATTTCACCGCAGAACTGTCAGAGAGTCTCTTTCTCTCCGAGCTTCTGCAAAAAAAATGTACTGCAAGAAAACATATTATCACAGTGACTTAGATCTCTGCGTGGTGCCTGTTGCCAGACATGGCTGAGCCAGAGAAAAAGCTGAAGACAGCACATATGCTAAGGTGGCCAAGACAAAAAGCAACAACCACCACCACATACATTAGACATGGTGCCAGTTCATTTCAGACCTCTTGCATTTGAGTCGTCACTCGTCTGAAATATTGTGATCACGTATCCACAGCTAAATATGGGAACAGGGCTACACCCCATGCACATTCAGCCTGGGCTGAGTCAGCTGTGATTGAATAGAAAAGCTGTAGAAGTAGCTGTGGATTTGTACTCACTCTGCAGTGATCACAGAAGGGAAGGAAGTTGGGTGAATTAAGAGAGATGAGAGGAGCGAATATGTGATTCAGCTCAGTGCTCCTTAGTCTTTGATCCTACATAAACCAAAGCGATGACTATGACTCCTGCAGGACTGTAAATGAAAGAACCAGCTTGTCTCCCTTCCTCCTTTTCTCTTAAACCCTGTCTTTGACCAGAGGGTCTCTATATCAGCCTTCTTCAACTTGTTTATCTCCAGATGTTGTTGGACTTCAACTCCCATAAGCCCCACCCAGAGTAGCCAATGGCCAGAGATTATGGGAGTCGATGGGAAACATCTGGACACCACCTGGCTGGGGAAGGTTGATCTACACCATTCTAGAGGAAGTGGACATATACACAGTCCACCCTCCCTGTACACAAAGAAGCATCTGGCAGGAGGAAAATAGAGAAATGTGCTTGTATCTTTTCATATATTTCCCTTGGCTAGAGAGGTGCTAAGTATAATATTCCATGCAAATCTCCAAGAACTTACCTTGTTAGATATTAGGCGCTTTCCTCATCTAGAAACTGCTTCCTAAATCTCAACTTTAAAATGCAGTTTGATATGTGCTTTTTGTCTCCATGGGTTTGGGGACGCTCTGCCTGCTCCAGAATAAGGCTGTACTCTGGTCTCTTCATTGTTGATGGGCAACTTCTGATGGTACCTTATATTTAAAGTGGCCATGCGCCTTTCCAAAAGGAGGATGTCTTCAGATAGCAGACTCTCCTAGGATAGCCCTCCAAAAAAAGAGGACTCTCCTCTGTAAAGGAAACAAACTGCTCAGCCCTGGCCACCTCTCCATGTGTTAGGTGAAGGTAAAAGTAAAGGGACCCCTGACCATTAGGTCCAGTCGTGGCCGACTCTGGTGTTGCGGCACTCATCTCGCTTTATTGGCCGAGGGAACCAGCGTACAGCTTCTGGGTCATGTGGCCAGCGTGACTAAGCCGCTTCTGGCGAACCAGAGCCACACACAGAAACGCCGTTTACCTTCCCGCCGGAGTGGTACTTATTTATCTACTTGCACTTTGACGTCCTTTCGAACTACTAGGTTGGCAGGAGCTGGGATAGAGCAACGGGAGCTCACCCCGTCGCAGGGATTCAAACTGCCGACCTTCTGATTGGTAAGTCCTAGGCTCTGTGGTTTAACCCACAGCGCCACCCGTGTTAGGTTATGGCCAATTTCAGAGGAAAGAACCTTCCTCTTTCTTCCAGATCCCCAGCAGAGCTGGAGTACAGCCTCCTCACACTCCTGTCTCTCTCCTTGGCAAATGAAAGGGTAGTCAGAGGGAAAGCTGCCAGAACTCAGGCCCCGTTTCCTGTTTCCTCCTAGCCTTACCTATCTGCAAGCAGAATACGGATCTCCTGAACTTGTCAGTGAGCTCACTCTCCAGGATTGAGGCTTGTCATCTCTTTACTCATGTGGTACTCTGGGATGAATCAATCGCTTATGCAGCACTCGGAATGTGCAAAGTCCTTTAAAAGGCGTGTTTCATCCGTCTTCACTGGGAAGTCACTATTACTCCAATTTTAAACACAGGGAAACTAATAAAGCAGAGAGATAGAGGCTTGCCCAAGATAAGCCAATAGTTCTGTGGCTTAGCTTGGATTTATGAATCGAGATTTTCCAGGTGGCACGCACCACCTCGAGTCTATATTACATACACCATAACACACCAGAAACACTCTTTAAAAAAGTGTATAGTACATTCATAAGCTGAAGAAAATCATACAAATCTCCCCCCCCCCCACCTCCCAACCACCCAAGATATCTGATCTTATAAATCCCATTACCTGCTGTGTCTGGATTCTTCCAGCTACGGCTTTTAAAAGGAGGTGGAAATCTGATACCTGGCTTCCTGATGTTTATACAGATGCAGCTCTTTTTAGCATATTTGGATAGTAGCTTTAGAACTCAGAAGAGCTGGAGGCTGCATCTAAGGAATGTGTAAATAAAGTGACATTGATGCAAACCTTTACGGACCTCTGTACAGCCAAAGTGGAGGGGAATGTAGAGCCGTCCAGCCAATAGGGTCACTCCTGTTTTCCAAGCATTCCTAGCAGTAGCAACTGGAGATGAGAATGTTGCTTGCCAAAGGAAGGAAGAGCTTTGGCAACGTCAAAAAAAAAGCAGCGCTACTTGGCCGCCCTTCATATCTTAACAGTAAAATAAAACTCATATGCTTAGTGCACAATAGCCAGGGCATTGTCTGCTGTTTTCAAAGCGCGGGCCATTTTCATTTGGATCCTGCTGACACAGCTGTGGTACAACTTGTGGACAGGGTCAAAACCTGGCATGGCAACACCATTGAGTCACATTGAATGTGTGCTATATTTAGCAAGAGAAGCCCTGAAATCCATAGCATACCAATTGCTTAACACATGGAAAAAGTTGGAGTGCCTGTCAAGTGCATCAAATTACATGCTATTCTATACCCCATATTGCAAAGCCTTTATTGCATGATCGCCCATCAAAACCCCAAATCTATCCATAAAGATCTTGAAGGATCAGTAGATTATATGTTCAGCAAAAAAGAAAATATCATCTTTGGGTATGTATAAAGCATCATATAAGCTAATGCCTAAAACTACAAGGAACGCATACTTTCAAAGCAGGCAGGTTTTCCAGGAATATGTGCTTTGAGGCCCTCGTTTCAGTTTAACATGAAGCCTTAACCCAAAACACTCGTCCAACTCCAGCCATTTGTGCTGCAAGTGAAAGTAGCTCTTTATGTAATGATGAAAACGTGTTTTAAAATATAATCCAAAACAGATCCAACAACTGATTTACCAGCAAACATAATTCACTTTTAGTGTGCCAAGAGAAAGTTTTCTATTGCTACACTGAACTGTTGACAAGGCGGGGGCAGTAAATGTTTATCTCGGAATAAATTAATATTTTTGCACCATTGCTGCAGTTGCCAAACATATTTATGGCAGACTTTCAGATTAAATTCAAAGGCCTGTGTTTGCAAATGTCCTGTAACTGGGGCCCCAAAGCATATCCACCATTAAGTTATCCATTTCTATACGATTTTATCAACAAACATGAGAATCCACATTAAAGATGAGCTTTAATGTGCTTTTAATATTCTGTTCAGAGCTGCCCAGAGTGGCTGGGGAAACCCAGCCAGATGGGCGGAGTATAAATAATAAATTATTATTATTATTATTATGAGTAAAATGTAAAGTGACTAAAACCACAGCACATTTTTTTTTGAAAAGCTGAAGTTCAAATGCACATGTTGCAAAGCTGGGGAGAGTTGACAAAATATTTGTTTTGTTCTGACCATATGGCGAATGTTACGCTAAGCTGGTCTACCTGCATCTATTATTGATTTATTTATTTCCCAGACCTTGACAAAAACATGTGTGCTCACAGTGGCTAATGGAATACTGAAAAAGCAAAGAAACAAAAGCTGAATGGTAAGATTCAGACTTGCTCAGTAGATTGAAGCAGGAACCTTTTGCATGCAGAGTCTTTGCTCTGCTACTGATCTATGGCCCTTACTCCTAGATGGATATCCTCCCCAGAGCAGGATGGGGGGGGGGGGGCCTGTGGACTCCCATCTCCCACCTTTCATGCCTGGCCATTGATTGCACTGGCTGGGGCTGATGGGAATTGGAGTCCAACAGCAGCTGGAGGCCAGCAGGATTCCCACCCATATCACAGATGCAGGGGGAAACATATATAGTGGTACCTCGGGTTACATACGCTTCAGGTTACAGACGCTTCAGGTTACAGACCCTGCTAACCCAGAAATAGTACCTCAGGTTAATAACTTTGTTTCAGGATGAGAACAGAAATCGCGCTCTGGTGGCACAGCAGCAGCAGGAGGCCCCATTAGCTAAAGTGGTGCTTCAGGTTAAGAACAGTTTCAGGTTAAGAACGGACCTCCAGAACGAATTAAGTGCTTAACCCGAGGTACCACTGTATCTGTAGTTGGATATGTTTCCCCCATGGAGACACATTTTTAGGGTGGGTTACGCAGCTTCTACAGCTCGGCCCTTGTCCTCCAAACCTTTCACAATGAGAATACTTCCAGATTAATAAGGGTCAAGGCAGTTCAGCGAACGACACAAAAGGTAAATTCTGTGGCGTACAGTGCCTTACAGGCATGTTTCTCCCGCTGAAGGAATTCAAGTCTGGGACTGAGTGTTCTTTTATTGATTCATCTTCTAGTTGTGTAGACTGAAATTACAAGGTCTTATATTTTAGAACTGGAGCCTGACTGACCCAGAGTAAGGCAAAGGCAGCTTGGTCTAAAGGACCTCTCTGTTTGCACTGAATTTGGTCAGCGTCCTCACTTTCCGGGCACTACAAACTCCTATTCTTGTCCCAGACGGCTCTCTCTGACTCTCAGGATTAGAGTTTTGCCATTTTGTAAATATCATGAAGTTACTAGCAGACGGATCCTAGGTCCCGATATTGTTCTGTTGCTGGAGAACCATCTCGGATCCCAACAGGAAAACAAAGCACAACTGTTCATTTGCTGAACCCAAAACTAAGATCCTTTTGCTTTGGCAATGGCCCCCTGCCCTGGCTGATTTCTTTTTGACCACAAAATTTAACAAATCTCAGCTTTAACATTGCTGCAAAAATAGGCTGTGGGCTGCTTTTTCTGTTAAATTTCTACTTGTCATAAAGTTGTTAAAGGCACGGTAGACTTGCTAGGGGGGAAAAAAGAAGATGAATAGCCAACACGATTTTTTTTCCTGTTTGGAGGCATACCAATGTATGCACACCAATCCCCCACACCCTGTTTGTTCCTTCTGAGTTAATGTAACAACAATCAAACAACCTTTGCATTGATGGGTGGTGTCGGAGTCAAAAAGGAAGATATTATGCTTCTTTTGAATTTACTTGTCAGAAAAGTGTTATTTCTTGCTCAATACTGCTCTAGCAGGAAAAAAAAGTTAATAAAAAAATAGTTTTAATTTTGGTATCTGGGAACTAATGTGCTAACGGCTCTACTTAAAATAATCACATTGTATAGAACAGCGGTTCTCAAACTCCCCCCCCGAACCCCTTGAAAATTGCTGATAGTCTTTGTGGACCACTTAATGGTTTTTCTGCCTTCGATAGAAATTGTACTGTGCTATGCTAGATGCTGTTTGACTTTTTATTGTATTTCTATTGCATCTTTTATTTCTTATGTTGTATTAAAATAAAATACAATATAAGGAATAAAAGAAACTATGGGGGGGGGGTTAAAATCAATATACTTAATGTGGACATTTAATGCAGACATGCCACAGACCACCAAAATGAAGCTCACAGAATAATGGTGGCCTGTAGACTACAGTTTGGGAACCCCAAGTGTAGAACACAACAATATGTCTTAGGAACATTTTACCACATTCCCCTCTTTGCAACCTTCTAGGGCACACATGCCAATGGTTTGTGGAGCCAGAGGCAGATGTGGTCAGAACAATGACTATGAAGTTTACTTTCATACTGTAAGTATGAAAGTATTCATTACTTTCATACTTTCACTCACCCCTCTCAATCCAGGGAAGCAAGAAACATCATCAGAGTTCCAGAACCAGGCCAGCTACACAAAAGCACTCAAGGAAGGTATGAGGCAATAGGCAATAGCAGATGCGGCTGGGGAGGGCTGTGGTCTTCAGAGTCCCACAGGACAGGCAGAGATGCTTGGAGGGCTGCATTTGGCACCCAGCCCAGTGGTTCCGTGCCCCTAGCTGTATGCTGATTGGCCGTGGCTTTCTAGGGCTTCAGACAGGAGTCTTTCTCAGCCCTGCCTGGAGATGCTGGGAATTAAACCTGGGCCTTTTAGCATGCAAAGCATGTCCTCCATCCCAGAGAGGGCTTAAAATTATATGCAGATTTCCCCATCAGTTTTAAACATAAAGTCTATTGGAAAGTGTTTATTTACACCTCTGTGATCCACCTTGCACAAGAGACTGTACATTCAGTTTCCTGTAACACAGTAGCACCAAAGATCCTCAGTCCGCTTCAACAATCCCAACACGAGTGTCATGGACTGGTTGGATGCTGAGACTGGGTGGGAGGCACTAGCTGGGGAACCCCCAAGGGAAGAAGGCTCAGAGCCTGGGGATTGGTGGATGAGTGGTCAGAGGAAGACGAGAGAGAAGACTGGGAGGAGGAGGTGTTGGAAGCTGAAGATGTAACAGGGTTTAATGGGAAGGGAGAATCAGTGGCAGAGAAAAGTCTAGAAGCTGAAGCAGGAGGGTGGGATGAGGGAAGCCAAGAGGCACAGATATGTCAGAAGAATGGATGTCTCTCCCTCCTACTGCTACAAGGCTCCTCCCCGCTGGTCTCCCAGGACCAGGAGAGGCATGAAGCGGCAGGAGTAGAGACTCCGGCATAGTCTCCGATTGCTTAGGGAAAACCCTGGAGAGGAGGAGACTTAGGAAGCTTTGGGAAGGCAGGGACCTTCAGTCTCTGCAACTGCCTCATAGGGGCAAGACCTACCAAAGAAGTGTTGATGTGCTCATTAGGCCTGGCACTCCTGAGTAGATCCTGTTTCTTCTAATAAAAAGTTAATTTCACTTACTCCGTGTGATTTATTGCTGGCTTGCTACTGACACCAAATTGGCTTATAACTGGGGGAGGGGTGTTGACTGCTGCATCAAGAAAGACAGCTGTACCACTTTGCATACAAATATGCGGAGCACACTCTGAAGTGAATTTATGGCATATGGCTTTAAATGTTGAATAACAGAGATTCTTTCAAAATTCATGCCACAGAACAGGTTTTCACATCATCTCGTTTTTCTTGTTTCTTTTTGGCTTGTTTGCCCTAATATATCCTAGGAGTGAGTTTTCCTTCCTGCAATTTAAATCCATTGCTTCTCGTTCTAACCAGAGTGGTCAAGGTGAACAAATGATCCTTGTCCTCTTTATTGCAACCTTTTAGAACTGGTCAGGAATCAGGTTTCCCATCCCACAGGAAATTCCAAAGTCCTGACCTGAATTACATTTTTTGTTCGGAATCAGGAAGAAAACTTGACATGCCTACAGTGCTCTCAAAGGGGCTTTTTTTCCGTGACGGATTCATTGCAGGCAAACTCGCTATGCCCAAAAGGAACACTTTATTCGAGATATTCAGATGTGAATATTTTTAGGTTGCTGGTTCTGATAACATGGGAATTTTTGTCAGTCAATATTTCATCCCAAAGGAAAATTCTGCCAGGAGTAGACTGGAGAGGTGTAGAGTTCTTACTTTCTGTCTAAACACTGTAATGCTGAAAAAGTTATTTTCTGTTGTGTAGTAGTTTGTTAAGAATTTCCTGACTGGGTTTAGTTTTCCACCAAGAGGATTCAGTTCTTTGCCAATGAAAGATAATGAACAACAGGGGGAAGGTTAGTTTAAGTATATTAAACCCGGGTACAATATTGCATGCATTCTCATTCACACAGGATTTTCTAAGGTGCCGAATTTTATATAATGCTTCCCACAATTGCCACCATCAAAATTACAACAGAAATATAGGAAGCTGCCTCATACTGAGTCATTTCTGTGGTCCATCTACCTCAGTCTTGTCTACACTGACTGGCAGCATCTCTCCAGAGTTTCAGACGGGAGAAGCTTTTCTTCATGGCAAATATTTCACAAGAAGAGCTCTGCTGGATCAAGCCAATGGAACATCTAGACCAGCATCCTCACAGCAGCCAACCAGATTTCCCCATCCACTCCCTGCTTATTTACTGTTGAACACAGCTCTCATGCCTTCCTTTCAAGGCCATGCATCTCTAGTGGGGATATTGCATCTTTTGTACCTGGGAAAATGTGCTACTTTCCCAGACAAGCGCATTTCCTACTCCTAAGTCTTGCAGACAAATATCTGGCTGGCTTATTTGTTCAGGCAGTAGCTGCCGGAGATCCTTAGGATGAGAACACCTAAACAAATGGCAGCCATAGAGTCTCCCTGCTTACACCCATCTCTGGCATTCAGTGCCAGCAACTCAACCAATGACTTCCAGAGGCATTACCAATATTGTCACCACCATTCAATTCCTTAGAACTGCCCTGTGATTTGAGGAGACCTGTTGTTGAATGTGTTGTGTTTTGATTTAGTGTTTCTTTCGAGGCTACCTGCTTCCCTTCTCCTCTACCCAGCTGACTTTTAGAAAGGGCTGTGTATAGAACCAGCAGCAAAAGCATCTCCCATGCTTTTTAGGATGCTACCTGCCATTCCCTTTCCCAATTGTTCTTCTGTGTGTATTTCCAGACCTCAGTCACATCCACATCATACATTTTAAGCACACGGATTTCTTCCAAGGAGTACTGGGAATTGTATTTTAGTCCTTAAAAGGTAAAGGGACCCCTGACCATTAGGTCCAGTCGTGGCTGACTCTGGGGTTGCAGCGCTCATCTCGGTTTATTGGCTAAGGGAGCCGGCGTACAGCTTCCGGGTCATGTGGCCAGCATGACTAAGCCTCTTTTGGCGAACCAGAGCAGTGCACGGAAATGCCGTTTATCTTCCCGCTGGAGTGGTACCTATTTATCTACTTGCACCTTGTGCTTTTGAATTGCTAGGTTGGCAGGAGCAGGGACCAAGCAATGGGAGCTCACCCCATTGCGGGGATTCGAACCACTGACCTGCTGATCAGCAAGTCCTAGGCTCTGTGGTTTAACCCACAGCGCCACCCATGTCCTTTAGTCCTTAGAGAGCTTCAATTCCTAGACAACTTAAGCTACAGATGCCAGGGTTCTTTAGGAGAAGCCTGGTGGTTTCAATGTATTGTGAGGATGTGGCCCTCCTGTTCTTGAAAGTTCCTGGTTGTTTTCAAAGCTCCCTGGTCTGTACAGATATATCCCACCCTTATAATCTTACACAGATACATTTGCATCTCGGCCCATTCTACCCTTAACACAAATGCCTGCCTTATTTAGGACTGGAACATTATCCTTGAGGAAGCAAACCTGAGAGCGTGGGTGCTGCCTAGAGCAAAGGGTCCTTTGTAAAATCCTCAACTCCTATTTGAGAATTATCAATGCTCCCTCTAGTGGAAATCAGAAGATCACAAACAGGCAGATTTTGACCAACGAAAGACAGCAAGTCATCTAGGGAGATAAATATATGTGCTGCTTAAAAACGCAGAGATGCCGGTTTGTGGGGCTTCAGGGCAGCTCTATACTTATGCAGTGAATATATATGCTGGACAACAAACACACATGCATGTGCATCTTTAAATGCCCATGCAAACACATGTGGAGTGACCCTGATTGGGCTGAGTACAGACGGGTGCTTAAGGATTGTGTGTTTGTATGAGAGAGAGAGACCTGCTGTGTATTTGCTGCAGCAAATAAGGTGTACATAAGGTAAGCACATTTGCCCAATACAGTCATACCTCATGTTATGTCCGCTTCATGTTATGTTTTTTCCGGTTACGTCCCGCAGCAACTTGGAAGTACCGGAAAGGATTACTTCCAGGTTTCACCACTTGCTCAAGTGCAAAATGATGTCATGCGCATGCACAGAAGCAGTGAATTGCAACCCGCACGTGCACAGATGCGCTGCTGCAGGTTGCGTTCTTTTCATGTTGTGAACGGGCCTCCGGAACGGATCCCGTTCACAACCAGAGGTACCACTGTAAACTAAGGATCTGTGCAGTACCGTCAAATGACCAAATCCAAATCTCCTGTTTTTTCCGCTCCTCCGAAAGGAAATGGGCTTGACAACAGCAAAACTAATATTGTGAAATAATAGTGTTACAGGCCACCCCAATCTCTGCCGAGATTCCAGAGGTCTTGGCACTTAACCAGGGTTTGTGTTTCCCTTTGGGGGATGGGGATAGGAAATGAGGCATAACAGAGTCTGCAGTGTCTTTATGAAACATGGTTTATTTACACATGTTTACAACCTGGGCGTTAATGCAGAGAGAGTTAAAGCCGTCCAAGTTGGTGGATACCACGGCCTCCTGTGGGAGAATGCAATGATAGAATGTAGCTACGGCCTCCTTCTTTTCCCAGAAAACTGCCTGCCGTTTGTTTGTTAGTTTGTTTGTTTTAAACTGGCACAGTCAGTGTGCTCAGGGAAGGAGAAAGTCACATTTTACTCCTTGGCTCTAGAACCAGTAATAGCCCTTGATACCCTAGTGGCCTCATGATTTCAGGTGCTTTTGGAGAGAAGCCAATCCCAGTTTGTGCCAGGTGTATTTCAACCATATTGGATTAACTGCATTAGCTCCCAGAAATATCTAGTTTGACACGAATACCTCCTACCCCGGTTCAACTGGCAATTCCACTTTTTGAATGGATTACAAGGCTATCAGTTGTTGATGATGGGTATTATAGAGTTCTTGGGAGACAAGTTGGGTTCATGCAGCTTTTGCCGCTAGGAACAGGTTTTGTAAACAAAGGACTTGGCTTGCTCTGGCTTGATAGATTAAGCTTGTTCCGTAATGCAATCTTTATCTACATACTTCACAAGCAATGGTTGCTTCTATCGCAGCATTCGCTTGCATGTTGCAGAACTGGCTTTGTGGTCTCTAAGCAGAAATAATGTATATTTCCTCACTGCTTTAAAAATAGCTATCTACCTGTGCAGGCCATTTAAAAGCAAATTGTTTTCAACTTAAAACTGGTTACAGTGCAAGTACATTTTCTAGGGTTTGTGGATAAGACCTAGTCATTAAAGAAAATTAGTATGGTTGTTTGTGAGGCTGATAGAAAACTGTAAAGATTTTAAGTATAGGATTTCCCTCTGCCCCAACTGTTAATTTTGGCAAATCGTTCCCACCACAGACTCCTGTTTGTTGGAATGTATAGCTCAGTGTTGCACATTCCATTTTGGCTGCAAGTTGGTTCATATGATATCAGTCTTGAGAGTTTCTTTTCCGCCACTAAAGCTGAAAAATGTAGATCAGCTGCCTGTGTCTGAAATGTATGAAATTGGGTGGGAACAGTAGAAAGACTGTGTTTAGATACTGGTGCTCTTTATATATTGGCTCTATAGCTTCTTTGAATTCAGGCAATTAGTTCCCAATGTGGTGACCAGCACAGGTTTAATCAGGCATCTGTTAGGGGGTCTGAAAAACCTGTCCAAATGCATCGAATATATAATCTCTCCTGGGACCTGCTGGAGGCAGTGGAGATGAATTTGGATTTTTCACACTGGACCAGCCGTGAATTAACCCAACCACAGCTGCACATGCATCCAAAGTCAACTGGGAAAGGATGAAAGCTCCAGACAGATGTTTTCCATGTGGCTGAACATCCAAGAAGGACTAGGCTATGGATTCTTTATCTTCCAGATCATATAAGACTAACTTGTATACATGTTGACAGTTCAGGAAAACATTACTTGAATTGTCTGAGGGCTGGCACAGCCACCTTATACCTGTCAGCCCAGGCTGTCCCTTGACCTTTATTTATTTTTGAAATATAAACATGTAACAAAAAACAATTCCAAATCCAAATATTGAGATTATTCTGACTTCCCCCATCCCTTCCATGGGTCCTATTGATAATATTTACAGCTGCGTATCAATACTTATCCAAAATATTATCCTTCTAAATCATCCATACTTTCTGTTACTTTACAACTGTGATTAAAATCCTGCTAATGTTTTGACCTGCTTACAGTGGTCTTATAAATAAATTATAAGCTTTTCCCATTCTTTCTTAAAGTTCTTGTCTTCTTGTCTTCTGAGCTTCCCTGTTAATTTTGCCATTTGGGCATAGTCCATCAAGTCGGGTCCTCCATCATGGAGGGCATGTGTTGCGGTGAGATCACCAGAAACTGCCTCCCTGTTGTGGGGCGGGGCCGTTTGGATGGCCACAATGCCCCATTGGTTGCCCCCCTGTTGCTGGGGCAGAAATTTGGTCAGTTGAGTTGGCTATTGGCTGCTGTGGGGCTACTTAAGCTGCTGCACGTCGCTGGAGAGTTTCACTTTCTTGCAACGTGCAGCGGATCACCCACCCTCCTCTCCCTATATTTGGGTTGTTCTTATGGCCTTGCTCTGCCTGTCTAGGAGTCATCTGTTTTGGAGCAGGGGTCCAGTAGGAATTTTGCCAATTGGCTGGTGCCAATTGGTTTTTGCCTACCATGTAGCAAATCGTCACAACTTTGTAAGGTTGGCGGTTAGGCATTTGGTTCAATGTTTTGGGGAGGGGACATGGTTGGCTGTGCTTGCCCCTCTATTGCTGCTGCTAGGGAATTCCGTTAAAGGAATCCAGGGGCTTGCCTTGATTTTGTCCAAACCCTGTCAAGGGGCTAGGGCCACACCAGAGCCCCTGGGAGCATCTGGGGTGAGCTGTGACATCGAAGGAGTTCTCGCTCCCCCAGGATGCTTTCCCTAACCGAGATATGGTGATGCCCAGTGTCAGTCCTGTTCCTGCCACCGTGCAGGTTCAGGTAGTCTGGAACCAATGCCTAAGCAATCACTCACATGCTGTAATCAATAAAGTTGTAGCCAAAATTCAATACCAAAACCTTAAACTAAAATCTGTGTCTATTGTGTCTTCATTTGGGGGTGGTTTTGGGGGTCTTCACATACAACTTGGTTTGCCATTCTTCTCTAGTGCAGCTTGAAATGCCGCAGATGGAAACAGCATCACTGCGTTTCAGGCTGCTCATGTCCACACAGCCAAAGCGTGTCTGCCATTTTACAAAGCAGCACTCAGCTGTAAACTATGAGAGGTATCATTGTGCAGCTTGTTCAGCCCAGTTACGTTAGGGTTTGGGCCTATAAACTAACCGAAGTTATCCAACGGTGCTCTTCCAGGGCAATTTGCTGCCTGCATCAAATGGTGTCCGCCCCCCTTGCAAAGGCCAGCACTAATCTATCCCGTTCTCCCCACTTCCTGGTGCGGCCTGAATAGGGTCACTTCACTCTGCTGTACAGCAGGGCCAGTCCTGGTGTCTGAGGAATTATTCCTGAGTAACTGCTACATCAGACCAGGAAGTAAAAATAAACAGAAACTGCAGCAGACAAGAAAAGCAAACAAGCTTATGAAGAAAAAGGTTTCTTTCTTGAATGCCAGTCTCCCTTAGCCTGGTGCCCTCTAGAAGATGTTTTGTACTGTAACTTCCACCCTCCCAGGCAATTGGCCATGTTGTCTGGGGATGATGGGAGTTGAATCCAGCAACATCTGGCGAGCTATAGGGCGTGTGTAGAGGCTGCTTTATGTATCAGAAGCAACAACATGCAAGGGGATTCAGATGACCCCTTCTGCTGGTGCCTACTGCAGCCATTCCCTCCAGGTCCTCTGATTGTACATAATAATGTCCATGTGTAGACCCCCTTCGGATGTTGGCTGTATGTGTGGACAGCAGACAGTGGACACGTCTTTTACACATGTGTGTGGGTGTGTGACATTAAAGGTGATTTTTTTTGTTGTTGTTTAGTCATTTAGTCGTGTCCGACTCTTTGTGACCCCTGGACCAGAGCACGCCAGGCACTCCTGTCTTCCACTGCCTCCCCCAGTTTGGTCAAACTCATGCTGGTAACCTCGAGAACACTATCCAACCATCTCGTCCTCTGTCATCCCCTTCTCCTTGTGCCCTCCATCTTTCCCAACATCAGGGTCTTCTCCAGGGAGTCTTCTGTTCTCATGAGGTGGCCAAAGTATTGGAGCCTCAGCTTCACGATCTGTCCTTCCAGTGAGCACTCAGGGCTGATTTCCTTAAGAAGGGATAGGTTTGATTTTCTTGCAGTCCATGGGACTCTCTCGAGTCTCCTCCAGTGCCATAATTCAAAGGCATCAATTCTTCGGCGATCAGCCTTCTTTATAGTCCAGCTCTCACTTCCATACATCACTACTGGGAAAACCATAGCTTTAACTATACAGACCTTTGTCAGCAAGGTGATGACTCTGCTTTTTAAGATGCTGTCTAGGTTTGTCATTGCTTTTCTCCCAAGAAGCAGGCGTCTTTTAATTTTGTGTCTGCTGTCACCATCTGCAGTGATCATGGAGCCCAAGAAAGTAAAATCGCTGACTGCCTCCCTTTCTTCCCCTTCTATTTGCCAGGAGGTAATGGGCCCAGTGGCCATGATCTTATCCAGACCTAAAATGGCTTATCAAGGCCTCCCTTCCCCAAAAAACAATTTGGAATGGGAGTTCATGATTCTTCCTTGTCTGGGGCTAGCATGTCCAAAAGAGCACAGCTGCTGCTGGAGTTTCAGAACTTTTGGAATTCCCCCAAGGAGGGTTGAGAAAGTGCCTGAAATCTAATACCTGAAGCATTTTTCTTGACTTAGAGCCCACCGAGAAGATCTTCGCTAGAGGGAGCTTATATTAAGCAAAGAGACTTGCTATAGAGTTCTATGGCAAATAGCTTTAGTAAATATGGGAGGGAATCTGCAGGATTAATTAGAGAACATCTAATCTGGGCAAGGCATTTCACAATGGGCAAAAGAGACTAGGGTGTGATGGCTGAGGATGGAAGATGTCAGGAGTTGAGCTCACTCTAGAATTCTCACTGAGACAGGAAATCTGTCTTGGGACTGTCTCCTTCAGACGAATGCTACAGGACTGAATACTACTCAGTTTTTCAAATCCCTGGATCTAGTGTACTCTTCCTGAAATGGTAGTTTAGTGTGTGCAAGCAATTATTTCCATTCTATCATGGGACCCACCCACCCCACTTTAAGTGTATTGTGTGGATGTGATAACATTTTCTGATTTATTTAATATTTACTGGCTTTATTGCTAGCGCAGAGTGTGTGTACATCATTCGTTCACCCCACACTTTTGAGTCCATTTCCCCGTACCTTTCCTAACTTCAAAAGTCATTTGATATGTATCTTTAGGTGCGAGGCAAAAACGTTCCTCTATAACTAGGTCTTTGGCTGATTAAATGTGCTTGTGGGTATGGGGATTATTGGCTTGTTTGTTTGTTTTTGTTATGCATGTTCGGTTCTCATTTTATATTTTTATGCTGTAAACCACCCTGTCATCTTCTGATGGAGGGCAGTATAAAGAAACAAAATATATAAAGTGGGTGTGCTGCACCAGGGGAGCAGAGCACTTTAATCCATCCTAATTATGCACACCTAAATTTTCAGAATGCACGCGAGTCCACACAGCAGAAAATACTAAGTGTCTGGAGGTGATCACTGCCTTTCTGCAAAGTGAGTCATGTTGGTAGCTGCACGAACAGCCGCAGCTGATAACCACTCAAATGATGAAGAGGCCAGGCCACTTCATATGCTCCAAATATCCTTATTTAGAAGAGGCAGAAGATATTGTTTGATCCCCTGGCAAATCTGCTACCTCTGCTTTGTCCTTGTTTTTGCCTTTGGGGAATGCCTTGCTAAAACTTAAGTTGCTAGCGTTGTCGTTCTCTCCCGTACTGAGTTGCATTCTTCAGGGTTTTATATCCCTGTCCAGGGTTTCTAGAAGTTAAATCCTTGAGATATATCTTGTGTCTAGCAGAGATCCAGGTAAATGCATGTGCATAAACATGAAGGCATCCTGCAGTGCCCAGCCTACCATTTCCCACACTGCAGCTGCTGAGGCAGATTCCAACCAGCTGATAACATATTGTAAGGCAATTACGGTCCCCCCTCCACATTTCTCTTGAACCCAAAGAACAAACACTCTTGCTTAGTTTTAAATCAATGGCGGGCGAGTGACAGGCGCAGCCAATATAACACAATCGCCAGAGGAGCGCATTCAGCAATGTGTAACAAGGGGGGGGGCAGAGACACCCCATGGTGATTCTGAAGGTGCTTCCAGTTTACTGAGCGTTCATCCCAACTTGTTTGCAGATAAGTTACGTAGGTGGTGTTGCATCAAAGCAAGTGTCATCCAGCACTTTCGAGTGCATTTCTCCAACATTTCCCTTATCAGGAAACGTCTGGTGTTTGGGGAAAGCAGGCTTGTTGCGCAAGAACTCCCGATCCACTATCACTGGGCAACCTGAATTCCCCGGTGCATCCTTGAATCCCACCCCAAAATAGCAGCAAGCGGGAGGCACTCTTGATGTGCAAATCAAAGTATTATAGGTATCTCAGTAATTTCATCTGTGAAAATGTTAGGCACATTCTCTGTCCCCTGTCCCGCACCCCATTTTTTGCTTTTGTGTTGTAATCTTACCACTGTCTTCTAAGTGCTAGAAACTCACTGATAGTTTAACTCGTCGTGGTGATATTTGGAGAGGATATGAGAAGGCAGATAATTAATTTAAAAAGCTGGGCAGAAATGAGAAGGTAGATAAACATGTTGAAAACAAGCACTATGATATATCTGACATTTAGTGATCGCTTAGTATTGAATATGGTGGAACACTTACAAAAAAAGAAGGCTACAGTATTAATGGATTTTGTTGTTGTTGTTAAAATGTATTGTTGCCCAGGGTCAGATAGAAGGCAGCATGCGTGGAGGAAAATTAATAAATCCATAGGGTGGTATCTGATACTAGCTGCTTTCACACAGCAGTTTATTCAGTTTCCCTGACTTCCCTATAACCGTTGATTTCTGCATTATGCAGGCAACTCCCCATTTAAGAGTTCAAGCCACCTGCAAATGTGCACATGTGCATTGCCTCAAACCTGGAATTGGCTGAAAAATGGGCAAAAACGGCCCTAAAAGAGCATGAAAATTGGAAAAATAGCATGAAAGTATCATCTAGGAATCCTGCCAGCCTTTGCAAGTGCATTTCCAGCAGCCCTTGCACCAATCGTTGAGGCCTGTGGAGAGCTGATGTTTGAGCAAGAAGGTTTGGAGGTAGAAAGTGTGGCATTTGCAGGCTTTTTCAATGGTGTTCCCTATACGAGATTTCACTTAAACCTTGGAATGTAACCGCCACGTAATGGGGGAGTTGCCTATATTTGAGCTTTCACACAATGTAAAAGCCACTTCTGGAACTCTAGTAGAATTTAGCGGAAGTTTAGTGCTCATTTCCATGTTGATTACTTCCAGAAAAATCTGTCTGCAATCCCATGAATCCTAAAAATGATGGGGTAAAGTGTGAAATTTGGGGCAATATGCTGGCATACAGTTCTTTCCTGCTGTTTGCATGGGTAAATCATGAGGGACCAGAAGTACCGTATTTTTCGCTTTATAAGACGCACCAGACCACAAGACGCACCTAGTTTTTGGAGGAGGAAAACAAGAAAAAAATTATTCTGAATCTCAGAAGCCAGAACAGCAAGAGGGATCACTGTGCAGTGAAAGCAGCAATCCCTCTTGCTGTTCTGGCTTCTGTGATAGCTGCGCAGCCTGCATTCGCTCCATAAGACGCACACACATTGCCCCATACTTTTTAGGAGGGAAAAAGTGAGTCTTACAGAGCAAAAAATACGGTACACATCTGCAGAAAAGGTTGGAGGAGTAGAGATGTTCGCCCAGCAACATTCATTGTTCAATGGCACATCTACTGGCGTGAATGAAATTTAGCAGGACATGCAGGTATATTGGCCAAATAGCCACAGTTCTTTAAGGCAACAGGTACTGAACTTGGAAAGGTATGTTAGAAATCAGGACAGAAGGGCCAGCAATGTAAGTGGGAGAACAATATTCCCCATGTCTGAATTCACCCTCAGTCATACTCAGATTAGACTCACTGAAATAAATGCGCTTCAATTTGCCATGATTCTATCAAATATAAGGGTTTTTTTTAAAAAAAAAATTAAACAAACCTATGCAAGCAGCAGTTGCATCCCCCTGCCCCCAGATTCTGAACATTAAAAAAATACAGAAAGTGACTCCAGCAACACTATGATGACCTCGGCTCAGAACAAAGGAGGGTGTCCATCAAAGTGTTTGATGAGCCATCAGCTGTTCTTCCCCAGCAAGGGCTTATGAACTTGGGAGTTGAAATGTATACCCAAAGCTAAAATTACACAGGCTCGCAAAGCCTTTGAAAATTTAGTATGACATAGATTAATCTGTTTCGAAGAAGGTTGCCCGTTTCTAGAGAGGAAAGCCACTGGATATGAATCGACGTGCCATCAGCTATCTCTGTGATTACCAAACTACAGGATTCTACTAAATATAGATTTAACCCAATGCTATTGTCAA
Source organism: Podarcis tiliguerta (assembly GCF_965153285.1). Taxonomy (NCBI): domain Eukaryota; kingdom Metazoa; phylum Chordata; class Lepidosauria; order Squamata; family Lacertidae; genus Podarcis; species Podarcis tiliguerta. The sequence goes on from NC_139538.1 coordinate 23,910,284, forward strand.
GTTTGTTTCCTTCCTACCAAAGCAGGTGCTGGCCGGATAGAGGCAAGTTTCCTGTTTCTTTTTGTCACCACTTTCTCATGTGGTCCTTGCAGCAGCTGCAGATTAAAGGGCAGCACAGATTGGCTTATGTGGCACAATTGTGCAGAGCCAGTTTACCGTAGCACACAAGTAGAGCTTGTTGAAAAGGAGGCTTTTCTTAATCTAATTTGAAAAAAGGGAGAGGGGGAGAGAGAATATTAAGGAAGTAGAAGAAGTGGAAATGCTGGTTGCTAACAAGACCAGCATAACACAACAAAGGAATAGACCAGAGTTGAGATCAATAACATTACATCTACTGGTATAAATGACTCAGAAATATGTCTTTGGGCATGTGCCTAGATGCTGAGATTTTCTGGAGAGCCCCTCTGCTACCTTCACAGGTACACTTGGTAGGGACATGGGAGAGACTTTTCCCTGCCTAGAGAAGTTAGACCGGCTCCGTCCTTGTTGTCCTTCCAGCGGCAAGTGAAGACCTTGCTCCAACAGGTTTTTGGGAAGCGTTTGCTTCGGTTGGTGCTGTGCTGTTTTTCTTGCCATTGCCTGTATGATTTTAATTCCTCATATATATCTATTAATGTTTAATTGTTTTATAAAATGACCTTTTGCCTATCTTTTTAGCTGTTCTTATTTTATCTAGTTACAGGTAGGTAGCCACGTTGCTCTGCCATAGTCGAAATAAAATAAAATAAATAAAATAAAATAATAAATTCCTTCCAGTAGCACCTTAGAGACCAACCAAGTTAGTTATTGGTATGAGCTTTCATGTGCATGCACACTTCTTCAGATACTTATTTTATCTGTAAGCCACCTTGAGTCCCTATGAGGGGAAAAGGTGGGGTATAAATAAATATAAACATTTAATAATAGTAATAGCAATAGTAATGATTGCAAGAAGAAGACTGGGAGTGAATGTGCTAGCTTTGCTCACCTCCACCCTGACTTACTTGTGTGGCCTCCCTGCATGGCTTAGAACCCCAGAAGAACAGGGTTCTAAGTCATGCATAGAGTCCACAGAACTTTAAAAAGTTCCCTACTGCAGAAGCCACCTCTCCAGCTGATGGAAGCCGATGGGACCAGCAATGGACAGTCATATAGTCATATACGTACTTTTCCTTTTTTACATGAGGGATTAGATTGATTGAAGAGGTTTTAAGTTCCCTAGCTTTCTGCAAGCTTAAATCACTTCTACAGAGGAACAATGGAACGGGAAAGCACTTAACTATGCCTGGAGCATGAGATGGAATATATAAATTGTGGGAACCCACAAAATGCCCTCCTCATGTGGCTCCTCTGCTAGCAAGGGCCACACTGACCAGGGTCACAGGTGGTGGGGAGGGAAGGAGCAGCTGCCACCATCACAGCTATATCTCCTCTGCAACATTTTCCTTTGCTCCGAGGGAATAAATGGCAGCCATTCACTTTCCTGAGAGAAAATAACTGGATACGCTTGAGAACAGTATTGGGATGGGGGCAAAACATGTCCCGTGACACCCCCTCCCCCCGCCGTAACTCCAGAAGCAGCTGTATTTTTACCCTGATATCTAATTTGGCCTTGAAATCTACAGCATCATGGGGTCCCATAGGACAAAGGTTTGAACTTCATTAGGCAAGGTTTCTGTAAGTGTGAATGATTCATTCACAAAGCCACACTTCCCTTTGGGTTTCATATTGAAATTCCAGGGTTAGCCTACAGTTACATTTTTAAAAATAAAATGAACAGAAATAAATCAAAGTAGCAGAAACTATTAAAACAGGCGTGCCATATATGCGGGGCCATGGGGCCCGGAAACACACACACCCATTTTCAATGAAGGGGCAGGGGCCCCCCAAAGCTCTGCAGCCACTGGCAGGCACACCACAGGGCATCCACACAACACGTCCGCATGCCCCACAATGTGTGCGAGTGATGTCAGCACACCGCAGGACATGGTGATGTCATGCACGCACATAGCGGGGGGCGGCACATGGCGTGATGATGTCGTGCAGCCTCAGGCCCCCTCAATCGTGGGGGGAGGGGGCAAGGCCTGTATTGAAGTACAGTGGTACCTCGGGTTACTAACACCTCGGGTTACAAACACTTCGGGTTACAGACTCCGCTAATCCAGAAGTAGTACCTCGGGTAAAGAAATTTACCTCAGGATGAGAACAGAAATCGCGCAGCGGCAGCGGGAGGCCCCATTAGCTAAAGTGGTACCTCAGCTTAAGAACGATTTCAGGTTAAGAACGGACCTCCGGAATGAATTAAGTTCGTAACCAGAGGTACCACTGTATCATGTTTTAAAGACAGTTTTGCTAAGTAAGCAGCAGGTCTATTCTTTACTTATCAATGTCATGGTGTCATGGGACAATGGACGATGTTTGACCAATCTATTGCCAATATTTTGATTAGTCAGTTAACCAGCGTACCAACTCCATCCATGATACCCAGTAAAAGTTACCCAGAACACTTTCAGATGGGCTGCTTATTCACACTAAATGTGGTTGTTATCCTGCACTTTCTAGTGCAATTATCTTGTCTGTCCAAAAAGATGCCTATCCACGATGCATGTTGTTGTGTGTGGTATGGATTTGTCTATCACTGGACAGATTATTCCGATTTAGAAGCACCTCTGATCTTATTTACAGAATTATTTATATACTCTGCAATTCTGCAAAATAATACCTCAAGCGGACATCAAGAAATAACTAAAAACAAGAAAAAACACAGTAATGGAATATTATCCACTAAGACTGTTCTTATCTTAAAGGAACTGGATTTTTTTAAAAAATATATTTTTTTTAACCATGAGAGCATGATTTAGATTGAACTGGATAACCTAATGCAGGCTTTCAAACAAAACATATCTGTGAAAAATCTGCTTTCTTCCAGCCTGATCAGCAATTTGATCTTGCCTGCCATATCTGGGCTTCATACTGCTGCTGCTGCTGCTTCCTGGGGCTTGGAATCTGTGTGTCTGGCTACAGGGCTATGACTCATTTGGAAGGAATGAGACTGTTCATCTCCTATGTTTCACAGATGAGCCTTAATGCTTCAGTCCGCTTCACAAGATGTTGATCCCACACCTGATTCTTCTTACTCTTATTGCTGTGGCCAGACAGTTTTACATAGCATTTAGAATCATAGAATCATAGAATCATAGAGTTGGAAAAGACCACAAGGGCCATCGAGTCCAACCCCCTGCCAAGCAGGAAACACCATCAGAGCACTCCTGACATATGGTTGTCAAGCCTCTGCTTAAAGACCTCCAAGGAAGGAGACTCCACCACACTCCTTGGCAGCAAATTCCACTGTTGAACAGCTCTTACTGTCAGGAAGTTCTTCCTAATGTTTAGGTGGAATCTTCTTTCTTGTAGTTTGTATCCATTGCTCCGTGTCCGCTTCTCTGGAGCAGCAGAAAACAACCTTTCTCCCTCCTCTATGTGACATCCTTTTATATATTTGAACATGGCTATCATATCACCCCTTAACCTCCTCTTCTCCAGGCTAAACATGCCCAGCTCCCTTAGCCGTTCCTCATAAGGCATCGTTTCCAGGCCTTTGACCATTTTGGTTGCCCTCAGTAATTTATTATTACTGTGCTTATTATTATTACATATTATGCTATTACATATCAAAATCACATATTAATAGTTCTCTCTCTCTCTCTCTCTCTCTCTCTCTCTCACACACACACACACACACACACTTAAAAATAATAATAACTTAGTTTCTGTATTTTTAGCTGTTCCTATTTTATCTGTAAGCAGCCTTAAATCCCTTTCAGGGGGAAAGGCAGGAGATAATAAATATATAATAAGTATATTATACTTGAGACAACAAAAGGAGGTCAATATCCAGACCACTGGGTCAATTCTACACAAGTGTGCCGATGTCTGTTGGCATCCGTCGCTATGATGTTCGGGCTGAAGAAAGCTTTTGAAGATCCCGAACAATCGACCAGGAGGGAGAGAACATGCCAGCTGGGCATGTGTCTCTGCCAGGGTCCTACTCTAGTGTAAGATGAGCTCCTTACAGTTCATTGCCAGAATATTAGCATCACATTCTCCCATACCCACTGGGAGATCCAAGCCATTGCTGTAGCTCCCAGGCAGCTGGGAGCCACCATTTTTATTTTCCACAATAACCCAGTAAAATAATTGCTGCAGAATTCCCATGCAGAGGTGTTCCTAAGCAAAGGCACAGAAACATCACAGAGTGATGAGCCAGAAATGTATTTTATCAGCCTTTACAATAGTTATATAATAAAATATTCAAATATGTACATACATACACAAACAACGCAGATATGCAGCTCAGTTTCTCACACCCTTTTGAAAACAATTTTTATTTTCGAACAAATGAAAATATTGACGACAAATACCCCACACTTTGGTTTGGTGTGTCTGCAGAGGAGAGGGGGTAGGGGTTTGCTTTATAGGATTTACTTGACTTGCAGAATTTTACTTGGCCATAGATGCTATAGATAATGGCTATAGGTATGCATCCCTGTCCTCTTCCTCACACCACAGAACTCATGTGGTATATATTCAATTCTTTGTTCCCCATAGCACCTCCCACCTTTTAATTACCTCCATAAAGCTGAGGACCTAGAAACCACCATTTTAACATAACACAATGTCACAGAGCAATGCTACTTCTGGGTTATTTTGAAAAGTAAAAATGGTGTCTCCCAGCAGCTGCCACCATCAGGTAAGCTCACCATGAGGCAATAATAATAATAATAATAATAATAATTTATTTATACCCCACCCTGCTGGCTGGGTTTCCCAATGACATATGAAGTTGAAGGAGGCAAGGATATGAGAAGCACTTTGCCATAGGCTCGTAGTTGAGCCTCAACCCACCCTTTAGTTCTTGTACTTGTCAGATGGTTCAACTTTGCAGTTGAACTTCTTGGTTTCTCTCCTGGTAAGCTTGTCATGTCAGCTGGAGAACTATAAATCACTTGTATCTGTTCCTTTGTTGATATAACTGAGGGGAGGTGACATTTTGCTGCCATTACTGACAAGACAGAACAGCTTCAGCTTTTCCGCTCCTCATAGCAACCCTTTCTTTTGCAGCCTAAATAATCCCTCCAAACAATTTGAGATTTATCTACCTAGTGACATTCAACATATGTTGTCATGGAAAATGCAAGATGTTGAGCAATAATGTGCCATTAAACACACACACACACATTTCTCTTATCTCAGCTGCATTAATCGTTAACACACTCAATCCATGCAGTTGTATGGTCTCACAACTCTGCATTAAATTATGGTCTGCCGTTTCCACTGCTGTGACTCCCAACCTGGGAAGCAGATTGGAGTCCAGACTAAATGAGGAGGAGTGTGCTAGATCAGAAGAACCAACAGCAAAGGCCACAGAAGAACTAGATGCTGGGCTAAGACAGAGCCTGTCTACCAAGAAATCTTCAAACAATTATCCCCAGAGATTGCCTGGGGCCCCTCATGAATCCACTGCCTCCTCACCTGGAGCCCCATGTTCCTCAGCACCAACATAGGAAATGAGCCAGGAGGGAAATAGTAGGCAGGAGATGGAGTGCTAGGCTCCAGCCCTTTAAGCCCATCTTTCTCTGGGGAAGAAACAATCCTTAAAAGAATATAGTGGGCTGAGAGGGATAAACAGCTTGCTTTGGAGCCCAGGTCTTGTCAGGCCAAGTTGCTTTCTTGGAGCTCTCCAAGGTCCTGCTAGACTGTGGTGCCCAAAGGAGAAGAAGAGTTTGGATTTGATATCCCACTTTATCACTACCCTAAGGAGTCTCAAAGCAGCTAACAATCTCCTTTCCCTTCCTCCCCCACAACAAACACTCTGTCAGGTGAGTGGGGCTGAGAGACTTCAAAGAAGTGTGACTACCCCAAGGTCACCCAGCCAGCAGCTGCATGTGGAGGAGAGGGGACGCGAACCTGGTTCACCAGATTACTAGTCTACCGCTCTTAACCACTACACCACACTGGCTCTCTGGTGCGCCCTGTAGAGTAAGGTTGCCAGATTTTTTTCAATGAATCTGGAGACACTTTTCAACTTCCTACTAAATAGATGGATTTTGTCAGGAGTCTGATTTGTAAATCCAGGGACTGTCCCCGGGAAACGGGGACGTCTGGTAACCTTACTGTAGAGTCCCGCAAAAGGATTTAATGGCCACTAATCTGTGTAACTACTCTTTCCCTGATGGGTGTCCGCATAAGATTACAAGAAAGCTCACCAAGACAGAGATAGGAGCCATGATAATAATGTCATGCTGTCCATCACGGCACTTAAGGAGGAGAGTTCAGGGAGGTAATTGATACTATACAGAACAATCCACTGAGGAATTCACCCTACAAAACCCCAATGAAATGAAAAGAAGCTGCAGCACTACCAAAAGGGTTGTTGCTTTTTACATGCTGTGAAACTAAATCCAGAGATAGTCTTCAGCTTTCACAAGAGGTTCCATATCATCCTTTGCAGAGCACCTTAGGGGTTTCTTCCCTTCCACCCACAGTTCTTTGAACAATCTGGAGTTTTTTCCACTCCAACCTATTGTCTTCCATTAGTCACTGAATCATGAACTCTGGTTATTCATTTGGTTCATTGCATTTATATCCCACCATTCCTCCAAGTAGCTAAAATGGTGTACATGGACCCATAACCTCTCCCCGCACCCCCAGTACACATTTTCTCCTCACAACAGCCCTGTGAGGTAGGTTAGGCTGAGAGAAAGAGACTTGCTCACGGTCACACAGTGAGCTTGACGACCATCTGGGATTTGAATTCATTTCCTTATTTTCAGAGACGATATACAGAAGAACTAAGATGTTATGTACTGAAGTTCTCACCCTGGGCCAGCAGGGGGATACTGTAGATAGTTATGCAAATAAGGGATCGGAAGTGACGTTCAGTGATTGGATAGTTTTAGAAAATTGTTACAGTTACGTGCTATTGGAGCTCTATATAAGCAAACTGACTGAACCCTTCAGTTCAGTTCAGTTCTGGTCTCTGAATAAACAAGAGCTGTTTGAAGAATCGCTGTGTCGTCTGATATGTTCACCCACAACTTAACATAAGATGTCACCGCAAATAGTTTCTAAAGCTACTCTGAGTGGTCCACACATTTTTTAGACTCAGGGGCACACTGAGTAATCAGTGGGAAACTCTGGTCTGGTCACTAGGGTTGTTGTTTTAGGGGGGAAACAGCAGGTGGAGGTGGCACATTTTCTCAGACACCAGCCACTTTCCACCTGCAACCTGAGTGCTTTTTCCCCCTTCTAAGTAAGGTGGTCATGCACCCTGCTTTACAGATGAATATCTGTCAGAACCTTCTGTTTGAGGGAGTGCTCTATCTGAAGGGCTAATGGACTAAGTCTGGTTTAAAAATAGTGCCATAAGAAGGAAGACTTCAGAGGCCTTGAACTTGCCCTTCAGCTGGTACAGAATTCAGAGGCCAGGATGCTCACTGTGACAAGACGGTTTGAACATATCACACCGATCCTGGCCCAACTGCACTGGCTGCCAATTAGCTTCCAGGCCCAATTGAAAGCATTGAAAGCCTTAAAATGACACAGAACCGCAATACCTTGAAGACTGCCTCTCCCCATATAAACCATCCCAGAGCCAGTGTGGTGTAGTGGTTAAGAGCGGTAGTCTCGTAATCTGGGGAACCGGGTTCGCGTCTCCGCTCCTCCACATGCAGCTGCTGGGTGACCTTGGGCCAGTCACACTTCTTTGAAGTCTCTCAGCCCCACTCACCCCACAGAGTGTTTGTTGTGGGGGAGGAAGGGAAAGGAGAATGTTAGCCGCTTTGAGATTCCTTAAAGGGAGTGAAAGGTGGGATATCAAATCCAAACTCTTCTTCTTCTTCTTCTGCATTCATCATCTGAAACCCTTCTTTGTGTGCCTCCTCCACGCGTGGTCCAGAGGGTGGCAACACAAGAACAGGGCCTTTTCTGTAGTAGCTCCCCATTTCTGGAATGCTCTCCCCCGGGGAGGTTTGCCTGGTGCCTTCATTATATATTTTTAGGCCCCAGGCGAAAACATTCCTCTTCAACCAGGCCTTTGGCTGATTAATTTTCTACAGTTTTTAAAAATGTGTCTGTGGGATGGGAGGGTTATTGTTCTGCTGTTTTGTTTTACTCATTTACTTGTTTGTATCCTATATTTTATTCTGTGAACCGTCTTGAGATCTTATGATGAAGGGCAGTGTAGAAATCTAATAAATAAATAAATAAATGTATTCTGTTTCTATTTAAATTCTAATCCACAATTCTAAATGTGCATCTATGTGCATATATAGATGTGCATCTATACATACAAATAGGCACACAAATTTGTATATTTATGCATATTTATGCATATTTTATGCAAATTGGTACCCTTTTTTAAGTGATGCTTTTCCTTTTGGGGGCCAATGCATAAAAGGCCACCCAAGTTCCAAGTCACATTTTCACATAACAAATGGGAAGCAGTTGGAAAAGGGAAGTCTTCTTTTGATTCTATCACTAAGAAACTGTCAAGCCCATTTGTTGTCCATTTAGATATCTTTCTAAAAAGAAAATCTCATTGCCCAACTGTACAGATTGTTTTAAATTTGATAGTAACAGGTTCTACGCAGCTTTTAAAAATACAAGAAGACTAATTAGCAGTCTGGAAAGCCAGAGTTTGCACCCAGATTTAATTCTGAGCTAGAAATATCTTTGCCACATATTGCTCCAAATCCACAAACATCTTGCTTGTTAAAACTGAGCAGGTTTTGTTTTTGTTTTGCTCTGAAGCTAATTTACAATAGCATGCTAGGATGCCAGCCTTCATTGCCTAATCAGATTCACGTGAATCCTGCAGTCCTCTTATCTCTTTCTAGGCAAATACTCCCAGAAGATTCTCTCTCAATTAGATACAGGTCAGGTAGCATGAACTTCCTCCCACAGGACAAGCAGATCTTCCTGGAGGCGGTTGCTAAGAAATTCCACCTGGAGTCCGCAGTCTTATCTTCACAAAGATATTTCTGCTACGTGAAATCTTGTTGACCTAATGAGGAAGCAAACCTAATGAGCAAGCAAAAGAGCCTCGGTGTTTTTTGGGGGTAGGTGGGAGGTGGAATCTGCATGCATCTTTCTTTATCTGATACCTTTATCTGCATGATGATCTCGCATTTGCTGATCAGTGCCAGTGGGAATTCCTCAGCCATGGCGAAGATCTGAGAGCAGCAAGTCAACCCCCTCGATGTTGCATGCAGGTGAGAAGCACATGATGCTCTTGTTACCAGGAAACGGCTCGAGGAAAGAAATAGCACCTGTTATTTGAAGCAGGTATTGCGATGCATCTGAAAGGTGTCTAAAGCTAATCCACTGCCGACAATGAGCACCCGAACTTCAAAGTAACCCACCCACCCACCCACATACAAAATCAATGGGCAAACACATAAAACAGATAATTATATGTGTAACCAACTGCTATACCGGGCTGCTAACATATATGCTATAGCATATACTGAGTTATTGGAGCCTACATGAACCAGAGGATGTCTCTAATTTGCATTATTTTATGTTGCACTGAATAAACATATTTTCACATAAAATATTATTTGTAACGCGGATATTTAGGTCACTAGAGAAAAGTTGTGGCCTTCTGAATGCTGATTACAATGCCCATCATTCTTGATCATTGGCCATGCTGGTGGGGGCTGGTGGAAATTGCAACCCAGCAACGCCTGGGGAGCCAGAGGTTGAATATCTAAGAACTGTGACGTAGTCATTACATGTAGACTCGCATAGTAGGAACGAACCTCAAAGTTCGCCTACTCTGACCCCTACACCTGGGGAGCCTCAAGCTCTCCCCAGTTGATCCTGACTCAGGCACATGGCGAAACAAAACAAGGAGAAAACAAGAGAGCCCCAGATCAAATCAAACAGGTGCTATTTGGGAAGGAAGCCTACCTGCCTCACATCAGGACTAAGCCTACACAATGCCTTGGCCATTAGATGCTTCAAGGCTGCAAGCACAATAGCTAGCTGCTATTGGCCCAGGAAAAGATGTTCCCCAGAATTGTCCAGTTAGGCTGTCAATCAACCAATCAACCAATCAATCAATCGATAGGGGCAAGGCAGGCTTTTCACTCTGCTGGCCAGTGGTGGGGGGAAAGCCAGCTTCCTCGGAAGCAAGGAGTGCAAGGCAGCATCTCTGTTTAAAATATGCTCTCCACAACTGAGCTACAGCTGCTTTGCTCAGGCCCTATGCCTCCTTAGACCCCCCGGGTTAAAACTGCCTGTCATGCCGTCAGCCAAGCCAACCTTCTGCTTTATTTTGAACACTTTCGCTGGTTTTTAATATTTCATCACAGGGCTGCAACGAAAGGTAAAACTACACATTGCAGTTTTCCACCCTCCATTTGCGGCACAGCTCAGAAAGGCACCTACTTTTCACACATGGGACACGTCCCCTCTGCTTTGGTTATGTACTACTTTGATTTTATATGGTGCCCTTTAACACTGGTGTGGATCCAGATTTCTTATGCCAGCCGAAAACCAGCTTTTCTGGGGGCAACAAGAAATTCTTTAACATGACTCGGATAGGTCTACTCTGCATAATGCAGCACCATAGTTTGTAGATTAACCATCAACTGGAAAACGTGTCATTTGGAAATTTGCCACCTGAATCCAGTGTGCAGTCCCTACTCTCATGGGGGGGGGGTATGGACATGACATTGGGCGACGGTTAATACAGAATTTGTTGCGACACATACAGAAGACATTCACTATTTCTCCTACCAATTCTACAGTTCTAAAAAATAAATGCAAAATGATTGAGTAAAAATAGATCTTTATTATAGATAGATACTCATCGTTTGCTTTCTTGATCTCTCTCTCTCTCTTTGTCTAGCAAGGTCATAAAACAAATACCAAAGTAAACAAGAAAAGTGCTCAATGAACCTGGTTATGGTGATCTAACACCAAGGTTGCACGTTAAATCCCCATATGGGACAGCTGCATATTCCTGCATTGCAGGGCATTGGACCAGATGACCCTCAGTGTCCCTTCCAACTCTACAATTCTATGATTCCTCAAAGTAGGAAACGTTCCTTGTTGCTTTTCTGGCCTTCAGGAAAACAGCTCTGAGCATGCTCAGAAACGATGTACGGTTCTCCCTACCACATAGGGTTGTTTCTGAAGCAGTCTTATCACAATGGACTAACAGAGATCTACTGGGTTAAACCACAGAGCCTAGGACTTGCCAATCAGAAGGTCGGTGGTTCGAATCCCCATGACGGGGTGAGCTCCCGTTGCTCCGTCCCTGCTCCTGCCAAGCTAGCAGTTCGAAAGCACACAGCGCAAGTAGATAAATAGGTACTGCTCCGGCGGGAAGGTAAACGGCATTTCCGTGCGCTGCTCTGGTTCGCTAGAAGCGGCTTAGTCATGCTGGGCACATGACCCGGAAGCTGTACACCGGCTCCCTCGGCCAATAAAGTGAGATGAGCGCCGCAACCCCAGAGTCGTCCGCAACTGGACCTAACGGTCAGGGGTCCCTTTACCTTACCCCTCTGGAAAATGCTTAACTCAGTGATGGATTGCGTCCATCTTGTCAAACCATCCTGTTCTCCACAAATTCATCTCTAGCAGAGCATTTTTCTCATTATTCCTATTTTGGACTCATTCCGAAATAAAGCAAACCATGATATAAAGCTTCTGGGTGGTAGTTCCCTTTTTTTGTAGAAAGCCCTCCCAAGCGAAGTACATCTCTTTCCCTACATATTAACATTCAGGGTGAATTTTAAAACATTCCTGTTCACCAAGGCATTTGATGGCTGAATTATACACTGACAACCTTAAAGTTGTTAACTATGGGAGTATGTGCCGTTTTGCGTGTTTTTAAATGTTCTGAATATCATTATCTTTTAATTCTGTTGTTTTAGAACGTTTGCTTTTGCTGCCCTAGGCTACTTTGACAGGAAGGAAAGATATTATTAAAATAAGTACATACATAAAATAGCGGGGGGGGGGGGTTGTGTGGGGAAGTGGCTTTTAGACCTCTTTTGAAAAATTCTGTGTTGGCAACCTGGCAACTGGATAATCAAATTAGTTTTGCTTTTGTCCTCACTGAGCACTAGATGTCGCTCTGTTTTCATCTTTCCCCAATCCATTAGCGCATGGGTCTAATTATTATGCCAACACCTGCTACCGCTGTTTCCTGCTCTGCTTCTCTCTTAAAGGATTCAATCCCCGGGGCTGTCAGCTTGACATATTTGGTGTCGCTATGTTCACTGCAAATTCCAAAGGAAAGATGTTGATTCAGAGCATATTGCACATGTCTTCCGACTGGATGTATTCCTGAAGGTTCTATTACATGACGTAATGGCTTTAGGGACCCAACTACTGACATTCATTCAGTTAACGGAACTCCGTACGACCGTGGCTTCCAGGAGCTAGGAAGGCATGAAAGCAAGAACAAGATCAATGAGATGCTTTATTTCTTAATCACAGGATAAGTCGCTTGGATTTTCCTTCCTGGTTGCTTGCAGCATTCATTCTGTCTTGCTGTATAGTATCGGAGAATAAATAGCTCTTCGTCCTAAGCAGTTATTGAAATATGCTCTTGGTTTCAATTAATCAAGGTCAAAGTGAATTATATTTATACATAATATTGCCAGTGTGCTCAAGGCAGTTTACATTAAACTGCCAAGAAATTAACAATAATATAAAAGCAACAAAACCAGTCGCTCCACAATGTATAGAACAACACAAGAGGCAATTCATAGTCATATGTAAACAACAGGATATTAAACAACAACACTCCATTAAACCCTTGTCCAAAATATAAATTAAGCAAAAATGAAAAAGGCAATCATATAACAAATTAGTTCATATTATTAGGTCATAATATTTTCCCCAAACAAACAACTCTTCCCTAAACTCACTCACTGTGCAGTCCTATAGATGTATACTCATAAATAAATTCCACTGAATGTAATTTAGGCTTTGTTCACTTATTTATTTTTAGGTTGCATTTTGTTTTGTTTGTAGAAAGGTAGGGTATTTTGCCAACACCCAAAGTGGGATAAGGGATGATCATCTGTCTCCTCTGGGATGTGAAGTAAGAAATCTCTCTCTACACTAAGAATGGAGGAGAAATATGGTTCAGCTTAGATTTCAATGAGATTATCCCTAATTTGAACTTTACGAAACAAGAAGTGAAGCAAAACACAGCTACCCTTCGAAAGTAGCACTTCTCTGAATTTTGTCATGTGGTTCTTCAACCAAATAATGTGTACATAAATGTGTCCTTCAGGGGGACGTGTAGCTAAGATGCACACAGTAGTGAAAATAATATACACAAAAAAATTATATTAGGGAAAGCTGTGTGCCAAAATATACATATTTGGAGAAATGTGCATTAAAATGTTGGCGAATTTTTGTGAAGATTCGAAAAAACCCACAAACTGATGAAGAAATGTGGAGAAGTGAACACTGGAAAAAATGAGATGCCAAAATTGGCAGATGCATCTATCCTATACCATATGCTTAAGTGTATGCATTGTGAGAAGAAGAAGAAGAAGAAGAAGAAGAAGAAGAAGAAGAAGAAGAAGAAGAAGAGTTTGCATTTGATATCCCGCCTTTCACTCCCTTTAAGGAGTCTCAAAGCGGCTAACATTCTCCTTTCCCTTCCTCCCCCACAACAAACACTCTGTGAGGTGAGTGGGGCTGAGAGACTGTGACTGGCCCAAGGTCACCCAGCAGCTGCATGTGGAGGAGCGGAGACGCGAACCCAGTTCCCCAGATTGCGAGTCTACCGCTTTAACCACTACACCACACTGGCTCTCTGAGAACACTGTAAAAATCAGAACGACAGAGAGGACAGGAAATGCACCTTTTTTGTTGGTGATTCCAAATGTCCACACATTGATTTTCTACCACAGCTGCTGTCAGGTAACTTTCATTCCATACTTATCTTTTGCCAATCAGTTCCAGGGAAGGGAATAACAGGGGCCGTGCAGAGCTCTGTGTCTGCCTTTTCCCTGCAAAGCCTTCAGGGACTGAAGGAAAGTCTCAGGCTTCCCACCATGCAAGAAATAATTCAATTACTATTATGTGGTGCAGAGCTTAATGCCCACAAGGATCATTAACTTTCCATTTGATTTTCTGCACACTGTGACCATCATTCAGCCATTCAACCACCTAATTATTAAACTTTGCATATTAAAGAAATGCGCACATCACCAGAGATGGCTATGTTGGCTGAGCATGTATAGATTTCCATTTGTTTGTTGGGTGTGTATCTTTATTTTTCTTTTTATTTATTTTATTTAATTTATTTTTTTGCTTTAAATATTGTTTAATTTTTTTTAAAAAAACTCATGGAGACATCAATTGGACTTCTTGAGATATATCTTGGGTGTTGTCCACCCCTCAGGAGCCTTCCTCAGTCCGGCTCTCCTCCAGACGCGTTCCAGATCTTGTTCAAACCTTTCTTGTTTCCTCTGGTGCCGACCTTCCCTGACCTTCTTCTGCAAAATCTTTGTCCGTTTCATCAGCTTCCTGTACTTGTGTCTGTTCATCTTCCTTCTCCGGATCTTCAGAATGTTCTTGCATTCCATTTTGCCACGGTTCAGCTCGCCTCCCCCCTCTTCGCTGTCATCCTCAACCTCTGAATTGGGAAGATGTGGGGAGGTCATATTGGTGGTTGGGTTCATAGCCTAGCTTCTCACAAACATTGACAGCACATCCACCTTTAGGGAGGACATACTGGACCGTCAGCCAGCTTTCAAGGGTGGAGATCGACATCTTCCTTGGCACCAGGATTTCTTCCAGCTCAGGGTCCAACGCGTACCACTGCTGAGGTTGGGCTTGTTTTCTGTTTGAGGGAAGTATGCTGTAATTTGTGGAAGCAGCAAGTCTAGGAACTGGAAGCAAGATGGTCGATCTCAAAAGAAAGCGTTCTACAAACCAAGAGGCCCTCGCTATCTGAGACGTCAGTCGTGGTAGCAGCATACTGGAGGACCACTCATCCACACAGGCTTACCTTTCCGTTCACAATGATCTTTGAATGATCTTTATTTTTATTTGATTTATTTGATGACGTTTGTGAGTTAAAAAAAACAAAAACACCAACACACTAGTGTAATTCCCACAATGCATATAAAACATAAAAGAACAACATTAAACTGCCAATATCATAATGCCATTATATCTGTGGTGCGACCACATTTGGAAGTACAGTTCTGGTTGCCTCAACTTCGAAAGGATATTGTAGAGAACGTGAAGAAGCCTCTCCACCCCCATCGTTCTGCCCGGACACTGAGATCCAGCTCCAAGGGCCTTCTGACGGTTCCCTCACTGTGAGAAGCGAAGTTACAGGAAGCCAGGCAGAGGGTCTTCTTGGTAGTGGTGCGTGCCCTGTGGAAAGCCCTCCCATCAGATGTCAAGGAAATAAACAACTATCTGACTTTTAGAAGACATCTGAAGGCAGCTCTGTTTAGGGAAGTTTTTAATGTTTGATGTTCTATTGTGTTTTTAATATTCTGTTAGGAGCTGCCCCGAGTGGCTGGGGAAACCCAACCAGATGGGCAGGGTATAAAATAATAATAATAATAATAATAATAATAATAATAATAATAATAATAATAGCAACCAGAATGATAAAGGGGATTGAGCAACTCCCCTGTGAAGAAAGGCTGGAATATCTGCTTTAGAAAATGCAGGTTAGAGGATATGCAATGAAAGAGGTATATAAACTTAAGAATGACGTGGAGATAGTAGCTAGAGCAATGTTTTCCTCACTCCGTCATAACACTAGAACTTGGGTACAACCAAGAAAGTTGAAGTTTGGAAGATTCAGGAAAGGCAAAAGAAATAACTTCTTATGCACACAGTGCATAAATAAGCTTCCACAGGAGGCAGTAATGGCCACCAACTTGGATGGCTTTAAAAGAGGATTATATACATACATTGTTTTATTTATATGCCCCCAAACTTTGTTAAATCCCCTCAGCTGGCTTTGCTCAACCATTTCCTGACAGATAACACAAATCTAACAAACTAATGCTTGCGAAGGGTTGGGAACGAAAGGACACATTTACAATGGATTGGTTGTGCCTTTATTTATGAAGAAAGCTACAAAGGATGCAGCAGAACGACAAAATTTCCAACTAATGTGGTTTTAAACTATAATTTATTTGTTTGTGTAAGTGACTGGAATTTGTGTTGATCTAAGGGGTGCTAGCCTCAATCTCACCTTTTGGGGAGTGGAGCGGGAAGTTTTGCTTGTCTTACTGCTCTTTGATGTTACTGATCAACATGAAAATTATGGTGCTGGAGGAGACTCTTGTGAGTCCCATGGACTGCAAGAAAATCAAACCTATCCATTCTTAAGGAAATCAGGCCTGAGTGCTCACTGGAAGGACAGATCCTGAAGCTGAGGCTCCAGTACTTTGGCCACCTCATGAGAAGAGAAGACTCCCTGGAAAAGATCCTGATGTTGGGAAAGATGGAGGGCACAAGGAGAAGAGGACGACAGAGGACGAGATGGTTGGACAGTGTTCTCAAAGCTACAAACATGAGTCTGACCAAACTGCGGGAGGCAGTGGAAGACAGGAGTGCCTGGCGTACTCTGGTCCATGGGGTCACAAAGAGTTGGACACGACTAAACAACTAAACAACAACAACATGGAAAAAACAATTAAGAAGTAATATATGGCCCCCCTTCTCTCCCCCACCTGCCTGCACGCTAAGCATTTTCACCGCTTGTTAATAAAGAATTGACTGGGCTGGAGAGCTGGCAGAGGGCAAGATCAGTGGTGTGACTCCAGGCATTGGGACCAAGGTTTCCTGGAATAGCTGTGGAGACTCACCCTTTCCCTCCAGCACAAAGACAGGGGCTGCACACTCTGATAGTATCAAAATTACACTCACGTTAGCCCCCAAACTATGTTTAAAAATTGCAGAATAAATCTTTTTTAAAATTAACTTTTAAAAACACCACCATTATTAAAGCCATCCTTTATTTTACAAAGCACACCTCACTCATTTTGGACATAAAACGTTGGCTCAACGTGCTAATCTTAAAAGAGCAGTTCGTCTTACAACAATAGGAAGGTAAAGAAAACAAACCTTCGAGGTTCTGGCACTTCTTTAAGTGCCTTGTTCAGCCCAGAGGCATTCAACCCCAGAGCTTCAGCAACACCAAACAAAGGTATGTCACAATCTTTCGTCAGATCTCTCCTTCATTATATTTTATCAAAGATCACCTGACAGCAGCATGCAGACATGAAAGTCAAACTACGGTTATAGGATAGATTTCGGAGGAAGTTGCCTGTGCCAACAAGCCAGGAATTGGCTCACACTTCCAAGCCAAAGTTAAATAATTAGAGGCCCTAAGGAGAGGAATATTTTATTTTCCTCCACAGCACATGGCAGGGATACCACCCAAGAAGTAGCAATGCACTCCTGATACAAACTGGGCCAGCTAGTTTATCGCTGCTCTGTTGTTGCTATTTTGAGAGCTACAAAGAACTGGAAGGCCTCAGGAGCCTCTGTGTGCGTTTTTGCAGAGTAGAAGGAGGTTCCTTGAAAGATAGAGCTGCAATAACCACAGGGAGAACCTTGAACTGTAATGGGGGAAGAGCAGACTCCTGCAGGCCTGAAGCAGGGCAGGTGGCGCTAGTAAGAAAGATGGAGGCAGTTTGCAAGCTTATGCCAAGGCGATCAATACTACTCAGAGAAGAATAAGTGGAGAGCTAAAAAACAAGGGCAGAAACTCACGCTGTCGTTATGTGGGAGGGATTTCTCTTGCATACCATTTAGCTTCCAAATTCTCTTTGGCTGTATACACACCATACATGATTTAAGGCACCCTGAAAGCAAATGCAGAACTGTAGCAGTATAGTATGTAGTATAGAAAGAGTCGGAGGGAAAGCACAATCATAAGTCATCTTATGGTTTGTTTTGTTTGTTTGTTTGTTTGTTTGCTTTTTAAAGTGCTTTTTAGTGAATTTTTGTGACAACACATAAACACTCAAAACGTAAAGAAAAACAAACTAAACTGAAAACACACACAAAAATAAACTGCAAACACATAACCGTACAGTAAATCTGAAAAATCTTACAAACAGACTCACTTCTTCTTTTCTATTCCTGATTCTTATTTTGTTCTTATAGACTTCCTTCCTCCTCTATGCGGTTCTACTTTTCCTTTCTTGATAAACGGCTTCTTTCTCTTTTTATCGTTACTATCTTTCTCCATATGATATAATTGCAACCCTTATTTTGTTTTGCAAAAATTACTCAAAACAAGTCCAGCTTTTTATCTGAGGACACTGTTTTTTAAGATACTCTTTATACATTCCTCCCTCTTTTGGGGATTTTAACTTGGACTGTCCCCTAATTGTGTCTGTGATAAGTCATCTTATGGTTGTGAGGAAGGCTGGTGCTAGATTTTATGGTCACATCCACGACATGCATTTAAAGCACATGGCTTCTCCCCCACCCCCATCCCCCCAACCTACTGGGAACAGTAGTTTACCAGTCACCAGTGGCGTAGCGTGGGGGGTGCAGGGGGGGCCGGCCGCACCGGGCGCAACATCTGGGGGGGGGGCGCTCGCACTCGCAGCTCTCTGCCCCTACCTGGCTCACTCACTCTCTCTCACTGCAGTGCTGGCTGTGCGAATCCGATCCAAGCCGCCCACTGTGGAGGGGAGGGTGCCAGGCGTGCAGTGCGGTGCGGAGGGAGAGCGAGGGACTATCTGGGGGAGGGACAGTGCAGCGGGGGGGGCACAAGTTACTTGCCTTGCCCCGGGTTAGGGGGCGCAAATTACTTGCCTTGCCCCAGGTGCTGACAACCCATGCTACGCCACTGCCAGTCACAGAACTACAGTTCCCAACACCCTTAACAAACTAAACACCCCAGGATTCTTTGGAGGAAGCCATGCGTGTTAATTGTAAGAGGGCTGACCTTATTCTCTGTTTCTTTTCTGCCTTCAAAAACCACTAATTTAGCACAATACATGATCTAATGCCCCTTCATATAATTTGCTTTCTATTTTATTTATTTGTAAATTTTGTTACCCTCTTTTCATTACAAGATAACGTCAGAGCAGAGTGAATTGCCGAAAGAACACAATAAAACCAGTCAGCCAATAAAATATGTCCCTATTTTCATCAGTGAAAAGTTGGAGGTCAGGCAAAAGCACATACACAGGTAAATAGCCATTTTTACCAAGTGCTGTGACACAGATTCAGCCAAAAGCCTGGGTAGGTCTTCATTTGGTGCCAAAAGCTTATAAGCACCAGTGGTCTCTGGAGTGTGAGGGAGTTCCACAGATGGGGTGTCTGAATCAAGAATGCCCTTTCTCAGGTTGACTCAAACCGAATCCCTGGCAAATGATGGATTCTTCAGGGGACATCCTCATTAAAATCGGGGCAGGTACATTACTGGGGGTCAGAAATGTGGCAATGCAATGCACAGGGATAGCCCAAGACATTTCGCTTCCTGAGGCGAAGGACAAAATGGCGTCCCGCCATTCCATGTACAGAAGCAGTGGCTGAATCTTATTTTAACACTGGTGATAGGACAACAGCATCTGCTACCATACCGAAGGGCAGCAAGCTAGTTTATGGGATGCAGGGTAGGCCATGCATGGCACACACACCTGCTCGTAAAACTCCTTGCCACCATTCTCCTCCTTTTAGCATTTGCTGCCTGAGGTGGGTGCCTCACTCTGACTGACGATAGATCTGGGCTTGACAATGCAAACCATTGTGATACCATGCTGCACTTGTGTGAAACTAGGGCATTATGAGGAAGACGGAAAGATACATGGAGTAGCTGCAGTTCCCTGTCTCTCATTATGGGATGTAAAACTGCAGTCAAATACAACATTCCTGCAGCTGACATGTTAGGGAATGTTTATACCGCTCAGGAGAAGACTTCTTGTTTCCTCCTGAGCTGTGACAGATTTCCACTACACGGGACTTGATGAGGGTGTGGTCTGTTGTACTAGCATGGAGGAGAGCACAGCCTCCATGTTCTGATCAGTGTGTGTTCTCCATTTTGTATGTTGCCGTTTGTTAGTCGCAGTCACTGGGACTAATGTCTTTATGGAATAATTCTAGTTGTTATGTAACCTAAGCCTGCCTTCAGGGATATACGGTGGTACCTCAGGTTACAAACGCTTCAGGTTACATATGCTTCAGGTTACAGACTCCGCTAACCCAGAAATAGTACCTCGGGTTAAGGACTTTGCTTCAGGATGAGAACAGAAATCGTGCTCCAGCGGCAGCAGGAGGCCCCGTTAGCTAAAGAGGTACCTCAGGTTAAGAACAGTTTCAGGTTAACAACGGACCTCCAGAACGAATTAAGTTCTAAGCCAAGGTACCACTGTATCTGTGAACATGAATGAATCTGTGAGTAAACTACTTTTATGTTACCGTTAATCAGATTCTTGTGTTTATTCTTTTTAAGAGGGTTTAGAAGGGATTTTACCAGGAAGGAATCTTTAATAGTAAGACTCAGATGAGTCAGCAACAAAATGATCGCTGTGTAATTTTAAGAAGGGGTGGGGGGTTTGGAACTCTGCTAGAATATGGAACTTGCTAGCTCAAGTTAGGAAGGATATCATTAAATAATATATCCTCTCCTGCCTCCCTAATCATCCCCACACTCACAACATCTCTTTCCACTCAAAAGGGAGAGCATAAGGCCAGCCTAAGACCTTTTGTCGCTTGAGGCAGAGCAGAAAATGACACACAAACAAACACAAACAGACACATGGCATCCAAGGTCAGCCAAGTTATTTTGGCACTTGACACAGGAAATCTCTCAAGCTTCTTTCCTTCTCCCTCGCAGTAAAGATACAGTAATAGTAAATAAACGACAATTTGGTGCCCTTTCAAGACAGCCAAAACCAACTGCCTGGGACAGTCGCCTCAGTCTGTCAAATGGATGGGCTGGCTGTGTCTGGAATGAAGAACGAACGCTGATATGATATGAAAGTCCTATGGCTGGACTTTCTACAGTGGTACCTCGGGTTACAAACGCTTCGAGTTACAAATGCTTCAGGTTACAGACTCCGCTAACCCGGAAGTAGTACCTCAGGTTAAGAACTTTACTTCAATATGAGAACAGAAATCGTGTGGCGGCGGCGCAGCAGCAGAGGGAGGCCCCATTAGCTAAAGTGGTACCTCAGGTTAAGAACAGTTTCAGGTTAAGAACGGAACAAATCAAGTTCTTAACCAGAGGTACTACTGTACTTTTAAAGCAACTGTGAATCTGGGGAACAGCATTGGGGGGAAACAGTTTTCCCCAGATGTCATTTCTTCTCTTTAAATTGGCCATTGAAGCAGCTCTTAGCCTCACAGAGGGATGGTGGTGATACAAGCACGTTTTCCCCCTTGTGAAGCTAGTAACAGCTTTATTTTCGGTCAGGAAAACAGCATGGGAAGAAAGGCTTAGGCATTCTCTCCTCTGTGCCAGATGCTTTTTTTATTGTCGTCATTGTTGTTTTCAAAGTATTATGGATCTCCCAAGCATGTCTCTTCTGGCTTTCAGCATATCTCTTAGTGTGATCGAACACACACCTAGCAAAAGCAGAACGAAGGTAAAGAAACCCACATATCTTCCTGAGATCCATGGCTGACTGACCCTGGCATATGCAGCTAACTTAGATGCGTCAGATATACCATAGAGGGTGATTCACTGCTCCATTTCTAAGCACAGTTCTTCACTCCGATACCGGGAGCTGACAAGAGATAATGCTCTGAGATCAGCCAGAAGATAAAGTGCTATAAAGAGAGATAATGCCCACTAGGAATCCAGCACACATGTGCTTCTCAGCCAACAGAGAAACGTAGGAAGCAGGAGTGTTATTGGGGATATAATAAGGCAGCAATTTCTATTTTGACCTGTATTCAACATAAGCAGTGCTGTTTCCATTCCACTGCAGATCAGTTTCCACCAAATACGTTTTATGCCATATTTCTGTTGTAATTATTGTGGCTGATGCAGAAAACTGCATTGAACTCCGTCTCCCCCCACCCCACCTCACAAGGAACTCCTGTGTGCAGTTCAACTGATGGGCAGAGGAGAGGTTGGATCCTGCTGCCCTGACTGCACATATGAGTTCCTTTGCCCAACCCTGCAGAAAGCATTCATTGCAATAGAAGGGAAATCTCAATAATTTTTAACATTGCTAGTGTTTACATATCGTTTGAAGGAGGGGTGTGTGGGTGTTATAAATGAACACCAATTGGTATTTGTTTGACTGATTTCCATTCCAGACCACAGACGAACATGCAAGCTGGAGCAATTTCTACTTCCATGACAAATTACAGTGGAATTCTCTGACATCCGTATAAGAGGAGAACTTAGGGCTCATCCAGAATTCCTTTTGTGACATGTTACTAAACACAGATCCAGGCTTTGAAGCTCTGTGTCCAAGCTCTGTGTGTGTGTGTGATTGCAGGGAAAGATCACGTTTACAGAGTAGGCATTAAAGCTGTGAAATGGGCTAAAAGTACATCAAAAAAGTATCCAAAAACTGAACAAAGAATGCTGTGCCAAAACTTATCCTTGGGCTAAGCACTGTTTCTCCTTGGACTTGCCTTAAGATTACATCATTTACACCAGAGATGGGGGAATTGTGGCTTTTCATACTGTCACCAGCACCTGTGGCCAAAAGCCAGGGATCATTTGAGCTGTTGTCTAGCAAGTCCACAAGTCCCTCACCTCTAATTTACACTAAAGAATTCCCCTTAATTTGAAGAAAACCATACCACAGAATTATTACTGTCCTCAACACTGCTTCATAGCAGATTCCTGGCTCAGATATTTGTCCTTTGAACCGAATTCGCCAACCCATCATTTCGCACTTTGCTCCCAATGTTTGCCAACAGCCACTTACTGATAGCACTGAAGATAATAGGATAATTTGTCTCACAGTTTGCCAGCTCATCACAGCCATTGCACAGTCCTGGCTTGCCAAATGATGGCAACAGTTATGCAAACAACAAGATGTGGTCACTGTTGCAGGTTTTTGCAACCAGACAGATTAATTCGACTGACCGAGTCGGATGCTTAACCGCTGAGCTAAGGCCCTGCCCTGATTGCAAATAATGCCACGTTGCAATTTCTGATGCAGGCAGAAGTCAGGCGAGAAAGTGGCACACAGCTCTAGAAGCCTTTTCTCCAAGACACTTCTACTAAAAGAAAGACCTAGAAGAGAAGCAGAACATCACTTGCTGGCATGTTTAACTCCCAGTTAAAGTGCATCTATCATGAATGATCTACATACAGTGGTGCCCCGCAAGACGAATGCCTCGCAAGACGGAAAACCCGCAAGACGAAAGGGTTTTCCGTTTGCAGAGGCACTTCGCAAGACGAATTTCCCTATGGGCTTGCTTCGCAAGACGAAAATTGACGAAAATTTTCGGGGGGGGGGGTTCGCTCCCAAACCCCTTTTTCTGAAGCGCTAAGCTGCTAAAAGCATTTTAGCAGCTAATCCGCTAATCCCTTAAGACTTAAAAAGCCGTTTTTAGCCCTTAAAGTGCCAATAGCGCTAATAGCGCTAATCCGCCAATGGGCTTGCTTCGCAAGACGAAAAAACCGCAAGACGAAAAGACTCGCGGAACGGATTCTTTTCGTCTTGCGAGGCACCACTGTATTTTCCTAGGTGATGGCTCGTCCCTCTCATAGCCTGTGGGTGGTAAGGCCTCTACATGCTGACAGATAGCACCCCAAGCTAGGTTTGCCACCATTGGTCGGGCAAAATAAAGGACAGGTTGGTGGTGGGGTTTGGGGGGCACACACAATCTCACAACATGAAATCCTTCCCTCCCCCTTTGTGTGTGTGTGTGGGGGGGGTCCTTGCATTTGGCCTCTCATCTCCCTCCCCACATAGTCCTGCTCTTCCCCTTGACTGATGGGAAGGGGCCATGGCCAACTTATATATATATAAAATTTATTATTAGTTTTTTTAACATATCATTTTCAACAGTAATTAAACATACTTTTACATCTTATTCAAATTTTTGACTTCCATCAATCCTGTCTGAAAATTTTCCAATCTAATCTCTCAGTATGCATTTCTTATCTTCCCTATTACCTTTCAAACTCATAACCAATATCTCTATCTTTTTCTACTTTGTAACACTTCGTATATTTCTCCTTACAGAATTTCTTGTAGTCCTACTAGCGTAATTTGTTGATTACAGTTGCTCTTCAAATAATCCATATACTTCTTCTAATCTTCTGTAAATCTCTGGTCCCGCAGGTTTCGAATCCTTCCTGTCATTTTGTCCAATTCTGCATAGTCCACTAATTTCGTCTGCCATTCTTCTTTTGTCGGAATTTCTTCTTGTTTCCATTGGGGCCATGGCCAACTTAAGCCGCAGGTCCAGCCTCTCACCCATGCTGGTGTCAGAAGAGACTCAAGCGCAGAGGAGGAGGAGGGAGGAGAGACCGCAAACCCGCACCATGCTAAACCAGTGGGTGGCAGCTTAGGAGCAGGACCAGCGAGAGGGAATGAAGGAGGGGACGAGGGCAGGAGAGCAGGTTGCTCCTTCCCCCTTCTCTCTATTGTCCCTCATGGCAATCCAGGCTCCTCGTTAGCTGTGCCAACAGCCATGCAACCGCCATTTTGAGCTCAAATATGAGAAAAAGGCACCCCATCCCATCCAAATAGGACAGGAGACAGGAGACACTTTTGTCCAAAAGCGGTGCAATTCCATTTTCCCAAGGACGGGCGGCAACCATAACATCTCCTCAGGAGCAACATATAGGCCATACCATATATATAAAATGCAATGCTGCTCCAGGTAATCATGGGAACTGTAGTTTATCCCTCATAAAGCTACAATTCTCAGCACCCCTAACAAATTACTGTTCCTAGGATTCTTTGGGAAAAGTCATGTGCTTTAAATTTATCCTGTGTACACAGACTCAAAGACCAGATCCTGCAGCAGTCCCAGATGCCAACTCTGTCCCCATGTCTACTCTGGCAGCACTATTAAAGGACCCAAAAAGGTCATTCACATTATCATGAGTTCATTAACCTGCTCGTCTTTTGATGGGGTGTATGCCAGCAATGCTCTTCCATTTGTGCATAGGACAAACAGGCCAGTCTCTGTGCAGAAGAATAAATAGGCACAAATCTGACATCAGACATGCCAATGCTTAAAAAAAACCCCACAACAACAACTAGTAGAGGAATATTCCAACCTCCCCTAATGTAAGAGAACTTCAAACAGAAACTGCTTTAAGAAATTGCTGTATTGCAATTCACCAAGAGATTTAGTGCTGTCACCTGA
The DNA here is from genome assembly GCF_965153285.1 of Podarcis tiliguerta. Taxonomy (NCBI): domain Eukaryota; kingdom Metazoa; phylum Chordata; class Lepidosauria; order Squamata; family Lacertidae; genus Podarcis; species Podarcis tiliguerta. Next base: position 23,935,589 of record NC_139538.1, read on the forward strand.
GGCTTGAGCATGAGGCAACGGTAATTTATGAATAGCCACTGTTAATAATGCAATTGTCACCATCTATATACTTCCTGTGTTTCTCCTCACCTCATGTATATGTACTTGTAACTCAGGATAACTATCCATGCATTTGAAAAAGTGCACTACAGTCCGCAAAACCTTGTGCTATAATAAATTTGTTAGTCTTTAAGGTGCCCCAAGACCCTCTGGAAATGGATGTTTATGGTGTTTTATTTGCAAAGTTGTTCTTCCTATTTCAATGTGTTGTTGACCCTGAAGAACCTTGAGAAGGTAACCTAACCATCTGAAACACAGATGAATACTTGTGCAAATTACTACATATTTGTTGCAACTTGGCATCAGGACGTTAAAAGGTGTAATCTTATTCTAAATGGTATATATATATATATATATATATAATCACAACAGATTGCTTCTTGGGTGAAATTAAAATGGGCATTTGCCAGCACAGGGGCACATGAAGAAAAAGAAGTGTGACTTATTGCAAGAATGAGTGTGATATGCATATAGGTAATATAGTTTTGGCCTCTGTAGTATTAAGTACAGTATGTGCTATGTTGTAAGAGGATGCTGTTTTATTTATTATGGTTTTTTTGGAGGGGAGCTTAGTATATTTAGCATGTTCTTCGTCGATGTATTGAGCTGATATTCTTACATAACAGCTTATGTAGCAAGAGTAAAAAACACATGTAAGGAATGAACTTGACAATGAGCTAGAAATCGTTCAAAGTTCTTCCCCCCAAATAAACTTAATAGACTGTTCATATGGGAGTTACAGAAACAACTTTTGGGTGTAATTCAGATATTTTTGAACTAATTCAGTGAACTTCATTGAAGTGAACCAGTTCACTCCAAGCACTGCTTAAATCACACACACACACAAACATACATACACACAATGTTATTAGTTGTAGAGGGGGGGGAGACAAAAGCTATGTATAGTTCTCTTTTCTTTTCTTTTTTACCCCTCTGCAGCCAATAGGAGATTCTCCTGAGGGCACATGCCCTTCCCCCACCACACCCTCTTTCCCTAGGCCACACCCTCCTTCCCTAGGCCACACCCTCCTTCCCTAGGCCACACCCTCTTTCCCTAGGCCACACCCTTCACCAGCCCTCATCCTTCCTGAGTATTTTTGCCTGTCTCCTTGAATTCTGATAATGACTCTTGCTTGCCTGGATGGATGCCAAAAAGGGTTGTCTTTGTGTCTGTAGAACCTAGCCTACTGTACAAAAGTAAAGCTAAACTTTGTCTCCATTGCTCCATTTCATCGACTGGCTGGTCATAGAGGAATGGTGGGAGGCACCAGCTGGGGAACTGCCAAGGGAAGATGGCTCAGATCTCAGGGAGTGGTGATGGAACAATGATGAGTGGTCACAGGGAGAAGAGGGAGAAGATTGGGAGGAGGAGGTGAAGAGGTAACAGTGAGCGGGGAGAGTCTGTGGCAGAGAGAAGTACAGAAGCAAAAGCAGGATAGGAGGGAGGCCAAGAAACAGAGATGAGTCAGGCTGGTGACTCCCACCCTCCTGCTGCGACTAGCTCCCTTCCTCACTGGTCTCCCAGGATCAGGAGAGGTATGAAATGAGAGGAGCAGAGACAGGCATGCCAGCATAGCCTCAGATTGCTTGGGAAAGACCCGGGAGAGGAGGAGACAGGCATCTGTGGAAAGGCAGGGACCTTTAGTCTTGGCAACTACTTCATGGGGGCAAGATCTGAGTTGCTGTGCTCATTAGGCCTGACACTCCTGTGCAGATCCTGTTTTGCTAATAAGGATTTAACCCCAGTGTGATTTACTGCTAGCGTGCTCCTGTCAACGTGCCAGAAGCATCCCCTGTGGCCCTCATCCTGCATAAATGAGACTGAAGATCTCCATCTCTGAAAATCTTAAATTCAATAGTATGATCTTGGCTGTTATATAGCAAGGGGGAAAACCCAATGTTAAATCATTGTGCGTTTCTTCATTCCTCCCTTTCAGTGGTTCTAGATTAAATCCATTCAGCTTTGAAGTGGGCAGATGGGTTTTCTATCTTCCAGAACTGCAAACTCACTCTGCGTTCAGCAAATCAAGTTGTAATAGTTCTGCAGGAGCAGAGCAAGGCTTCTGCGGAGAGAACTTAGATGATAATTCTGTCACTGATATATGAGGCAGAACAGAAGGCGGCTCACTCTTGCATTACACGACTTACATTCCTTTGCTGCTTGTGATGACAAAGAGAAGGTCTTACCTATCCTTGCTGCTGGTGCTAAATCAGAGCTGAACAGCACTGGACTTGTCATTGTTATAGCCTCAGCTAAACGCCAACTGAAAAGATGCTGTAAAAAAAGAGAGCCTGAAACAGCCAATCCTAGCCATTCTGGGCCTTTCTCGTGTCCTTTATATTGAGCCTTTGCCACAATTTGTGCTCTTGATGTTATAGGGGTGGTTATACATGATCATGGGACGCGGGTGATGCTGTGGGTTAAACCACTGAACCTAGGATTTGCTGATCAGAAGGTTGGCGGTTCGAATCCCCGCAACGGGGTGAGCTCCCATTGCTCGGTCCCTGCTCCTGCCAACCTAGCAGTTCGAAAGCACATCAAAGTGCAAGTAGATAAATAGGTACCGCTCCAGCGGGAAGGTAAACGGTGTTTCCGTGCGCTGCTCTGGTTCACCAGAAGCGGCTTAGTCATGCTGGCCACATGACCAGGAAGCTGCATGCCGGCTTCCTCGGCCAATAAAGCGAGATGAGCGCCGCAACCCCAGAGTCGGTCACGACTGGACCTAATGGTCAGGGGTCCCTTTACCTTTACCTTATACATGATCATGCTTTGAATATCATTTGCACCTGCAAAAGTTTCAGGGCAGTCATATTGCTTCATTTGCAATAGGAGCAGTCCTGTATTGGAAAGGTGCTTTCCACTTATTTCTTCCCTATAGGCTGCATGCCCTAATTGCCTTTCTGCTAGCAAGCATACATCCCTAGTGTTGCCGGGGGGGGGGGGAGCAGTGAGGTAGCAGGCTTAACTTCGCTCCCTTGCCCTTCGCCTAACACTTCCTCCTTTCAGATTGTGTCCTCCACACAAATACACACATGCTGTTTTGTTTTCAGCTTTTTGGAGAACACCTGAGTTTGCAGGTGTTTCGTTGGCCATAAGGGGTTGAATTTTCATGGATGAATTAATGTTGGAAGCCTCCACCAGTATTTTAGTCGAACACTATCATCAATCTCACCAGACACCACGTAAAACAATGAGATCATTGATGGCTGCTTCATAAAATAAAGCAACAGTGACTTAGCAGTGCTCTGTGTTGTGGAGATTAAAAATCAAATAAATCACCTCCTCCGTTCCCTGCCATTTTTGGACCCAAAATCTAGCACCTCAATGCTTATTCCATTTATTGCAGATTAACTGTTTTAAGGCATAAATTGCCTTGTATATTTGAAAATCTTCCAGAAGCATACCATTATTTCTTTTCAGCCCTTACTGTCTAATATTACTAGAATTAGAATCATTTGTTCTGAACATGTCAATAAAAGACATGTTAATTCCATACACAAGGGTATTCATTAGCGGGGGATGGTTCAGGTTTTGGTTGTCCAGCCTTAAAATAAACCTGTTTTAAAGTTCCTTATGGTTCCAATCGGGACGCGGGTGGCACTGTGGTTTAAAGCCTCAGCGCCTAGGACTTGCCGATCGAAAGGTCGACGGTTCGAATCCCCGCGGCGGGGTGCGCTCCCGTCGCTTAGTCCCAGCGCCTGCCAACCTAGCAGTTCGAAAGCACCCTCGGGTGCAAGTAGATAAATAGGGACCGCTTACCAGCGGGAAGGTAAACTGCGTTCTGTGTGCTGCGCTGGCTCGCCAGATGCAGCTTGTCACGCTGGCCACGTGACCCGGAAGTGTCTGCGGACAGCGCTGGCTCCCGGCCTCTAGAGTGAGATGAGCGCACAACCCTAGAGTCTGTCAAGACTGGCCCGTACGGGCAGGGGTACCTTTACCTTTACCTTTATGGTTCCAATAGAAAGGGGCATCACTTTAGATTGCTGGCAGCCATCCGGTTTTCCTTTGAATGGTGCCACAGCCAGCAAAAAAATGGAGCAGCAAAGTTCAGGCTACACTGATGTTATTTAATTTATGTGGACAATGCACTGGGAACATGAACCCGCAAAAGTATGTGAACCACTAAGGAGAGCGTTCCATTTCAAGCAACACTTACAAAGAGGAGATGGAATAAAATCTTGATGTGCTCTCTTTCTGAAGGGCTGCTTCAATTGGAGAATCCCGTGAGGGTTCCTCCAGGCCAACGTTGGGCTTTGCTGGTGTGTTCTGCAATGTGTCATTAAGACAAGATGGCCCACATATCTTTCTGCTTAGTTAGTTGCTCCATAATGCTTCCCTGATGCTGTCAGGAGGAGCGCTCTTGCAGTATAGCCCAGCAAAAGCAGGACAAAACACCCCATAACATCCATGGCATATAAAAATTACAGGATTTCAGGCAGAAGGTATAGGACAGGCACTGACTGGTAATGAAGCCATTTGTCTGCCCTGAAACTTTTTCAGGCGTGCATAATATTGAAAACACGATTGTGTATAGCTGCCCTGATTCCACCATGATCACAGAACATCAAGGAGGGACTCCAGGAGTGGATTCATGGAGCAGCCCCTCAAATGGTACATTTTTCCAGTGCTCCCTGTTGGTAAAGGTGCATACCCTCCAACCTGTCTAGGCCAAAAACCCAGACATGCGTCTTCCGGGCCGTGCTCCCAGGCGAGTCATGTGACCTGCGTGAGAGGATTAGAGCCAGAAACACAGGTTTCTGGGCTCTGTGACCTTGCACAAGGTCACAATCTTGTGCGTTGTGGGGTGCCGTGCTGAGAGCACAGCACCCAGAAACAGGATGCCCAGATCTAATTGGGGCACCTGAGGGGTATGCAGGTGCAGTTTTTAAAAGTTTTCACATTTTGGGACCAACCCTAACAAAGTATGTTGTTCTTAAGAAAACACCATTATTCTCTTCTCTGCAACAGAATGAGAATCCACAGATGGTTGCATTCAAAAGTATTTTTCATACCATTTTTTTCATTCAACATGTAAAATTAACCAGGTGTTGTTCCTCATTGTACCTCTCAGAGGAAAATACGTTGCAGTTCTATTGCCTCAGCTCTATTCTCTTTTACTTATACAGTAACCAACTGAATGATGATGATTTGAGGTCATTAGACTCCCACTTGTGAGGAGGACACACCCACATAGACCTTCTTACACTTCCAAATCATCACTTGAAGTTTCCCTGGTGAAAGCGTTTCTCTTTGGACAACATGAACTGGCAAGAGACCAACATTTATGTATTTATTTGCTTGTATCTTGAATTGTGTTGTATCCCAAATTTAGGAGCATATTCTTCCAAAGCTGCAAACATGATGAACTAAACAACATCTGATTTATAACCAATGTAAAAATACATTTTAAACTTTTTGAAACCGCTTAACGTAGCCAGTTAAAAGACAGCCAGCACATAAACAGCGGTCAACACAGTGTAGTCAGAAAACACAATGTAGCACAGTAAAAGCAGCCTCACCAATTCCACAGTTATTAAAATCAGTCCATAATCAATTCATAATATGCATACAAGTGGCAAAGAGGTGAGTCTTCAAATCTCATTAAAAAACTTATCCAATCTCCCTCAGGATCAAATTTCCACAAATGTGGTGCCAACATTGAGAAGGCCCCATTCCATATGTTTGCCAGCCAAATTGCTGTCACAGGTAGATACACAAGCTGTGTTCCTGAAGCAGGTCATTGTCATACACCAGAGTGGGTGTCCTCAAGGATTTAGGATCCAGGTTACAGGAGATTAAAGACTTCACCAGAGTATTCACCATTGAGGACGGGTGCAGCACAGTACAAACAAACCAAGGTCCAGCTCGGAGAACCAGGCTATGTCCAAATGTGATCCAGAGACAAGGAGTTCAGGCAAGGTGCAACACAGCAAGGCAAGAAAAGCTAGAATCAGTAGTTAGGAGCCAAAGAACGGGGAAGCAGAGAACTGTGTTGTTTCCAGAAACTGGAAAGCCTCAAGTAGAAAGCCTTCCAAATTACATGCCCTTGCCACTGGCAACAAAGGAGTACCAGGGAGTGACAAGCAGAGCTCCCATTCAAGAACAGATTGGTGAAACTGGGTCTGTAGACACACACTGCAAACACTCTAATGGGATGTGGCCCAAATCCAGGACAATATCTTCCAGGTCCGAAATCCCACATGAGTTATGTGACCGGCCTGAGATTGTGGACCCAGGAAAAGTGCTTTTTCGGGCACGGCGCCCAACAATGCGTGTTTTGGAGTACCCCACAAGATCACGGACCCCCCAAACCCGTATTTTTCGGGGTGAAATCTCGGCCTGAAATTGAGCAAGAGTCAGGCTCCCAAAATGGCCGCCGTACTCTCACAGGAGAAAACAGAATGCAGGACATCCGGCTCACCCTCTGAGGGCTCCATGGCTGGCACCAGGCCACAGCCAGACAATCATAAGACATGGGCAGGGTGGCAGGAGTGAAGGCATTTCTTCAAATAACCTGCTCCCCAGTGCACAAACACTGCCCTTGTCAGACGGGGTCACAGTTGCATATCTGCCTCAACTCCTAAAAAAACACATGGACCAAAATACCACACACACCTGGAAAGTGGGGAGGGGGAGGTCAGAAATGCTGGAACCACAACGCTGAAATTGGAGTCGTCTGGACATCTGCCCTTAGTCATCCCAGCTGTCAGAAATACCCAGCTGGTGGGAGGGGACGTGTCACAATGCCTAGACAGTCATGTTTCCTAAAAATGAAATGTCTAATAAGGCACCAATGTGTGACGCATGCACCGGAGCTTCTGAGGGTGACCTGGTACTCACCAGCGGCCATACACATGCAAGTAAACGCAGTCTCCTTCACCCAATAAATGCTTTTCAAGGCAGTTAGTTGCCCAGCTCTGCAGTTGCAATCTGTGCTTTCCAAAGCGTCCAGCTTTCTCAGTTCTCTGGTTATTGTTTTGCAGCCTTTAGGGGCGTACATATCTTCTAAATAAAGACCACTTGTCACCACAGAGTCAGGTGTTCAGTAATGTACCAGAATAAGACTGTGGGGAATTCTGCCATGAATATAGAGACTGCCAGATCTAGCTTGTGTTTTGCTAGAGCCAAAAGATTAGAGGCAAAATAAAAAAGCAGAAACCATTGTTTGTCTTCACACTTGTCAGAAGTATAAGACTGGAGAAGATATTTGGTGGTGCAGAGAGCTTGCAAAGACTATTTGATCAGTGTTCAATATCTTCTGTATCATGGCTGTTCCTGCATCTAAAATGTGGGAATGACTAGGTAAAGGTAAAGGGACCCCTGACCATTAGGTCCAGTCGTGACCGACTCTGGGGTTGCGGCGCTCATCTCGCTTTATTGGCCGAGGAAGCCGGTGTACAGCTTCCAGGTCGTGTGGCCAGCATGACTAAGCCGCTTCTGGAGAACCAGAGCAGCACACCGTTTACCTTCCCACCGGAGCGGTACCTATTTATCTACTTGCACTGTGCTTTCGAACTGCTAGGTTGGCAGGAGCAGGGACCGAACAACGGGAGCTCACCCCCTTGCGGGGATTTGAACCGCCGACCTTCTGATCGGCAAGTCCTAGGCTCTGTGGTTTAAACCACAGTGCCACCCGCGTTCCGTGGGAATGACTATATGCCCCTAATTTCTTTCCATTGACCTGTCATTCCACTGCGACCCTGATTTCACTCACCCTACCTTCAGTTAAGCAAAACCAAGCTCTTCAACATTAATTCCAAAATCTGCATATGCTCCCCAGTACTGTACTTGCTCCTGCTATTACTTCTTTAAAATAATAATTAAAAAATGCACCCAAGTGCATCATTGCTCTAATGGCATGTTTCTTGCAAAGTGCTCCCATACATAAATTGCTCTTGCCCCACAATAATGCAAAATTGAAACAGGGGAAAGCAAACAGAATGTATTTCCTCCACTCTGATTCTGAAAACAAGAATCCAGGGTTGGGGAGCGGGGAGAGATTATTGTTACCACTCTGTGAAAAACAACTGGGGAAAACAACTGGAACCCCCAAATCCAGACAGAAATTTGAACAGAGAGAAATTCAAAACCATCCCTACTAAAATGCTCTTAATACATAATTTGGGAAGCCAACAGAAGTTTATCAACCTTTGATGAAGACAGATGGAGGTATTACTATATCGCTCACCTTGGCAGGTGTATGTCTTTATGCTTGAAGAGACTGATATGCACTGTTGCATTGTCACAGAAAATTGATGCTGGGAGTAGCCTGAAAGTTGTCAAGGCAGCCTAAAAAGCTCTCTCTATTGCTTCTGTAGTGCAATTCCACAAACTGCCCACACCTTAAGGCTGCTTCATGCAACACACGTTTCCTACACAGAGAGACATGCCAAAGCAGCCCTTCACTGAATTATATACTTAACATAGGAAGCATGTGCTGAAGCAAAGGTCTCCACACGTACCAGAGGACAGGAAATGCACTTTGCACATTGGGCTACTCCCCAATGGTCCACAGGGAGGATGTGCAAGAGGGTATGTTTGGGTGTGGCTGGAAAGAGCAGGGCAACAGGTAAGTGTGGCTAAGCTCTTAGTCATTCGTTCATCCCACACTTTTCAGTGCATTTTCCTGCTAAAAAGTGTGTGTGTGTTTAATGTGCAACTAGGTAAAGGTAAAGGGATCCCTGACCATTAAGCCCAGTCACGGACAACTCTGGGGTTGCGGCACTCATCTTGCTTCATTGGCCAAGGGAGCCGGCGTTTGTCCACAGACAGCTTCCGGGTCATGTAGCCAGCATGACTAAGCCACTTCTGGCGAACCAGAGCAGCGCACGGAAACGCCGTTTACCTTCCCGCCGGAGCGGTACCTATTTATCTACTTGCATTTTGATGTGCTTTAGAACTGCTAGGTTGCCAGGAGCAGGGGCCAAGCAACGGGAGCTCACCCTGTTGCAGGGATTCGAACCGCCTACCTTCTGATCGGCAAGCCCTAGGCTCTGTGTTTTAGACCACAGCGCCACCCACGTCCCTTAATGTGCTACTAGGATCCCTTTAATCCACTTTAAATGCACACGACCAGAATTTCTGTGTGCCCTTGAATCTCTCCCACAAAATGCTGACAGTCTGGAGGCACCCAGGTGTTTGCAGAATGAAGGCCTCCAGTCCTCTCCTCTCTACAGTCGGGATGCTGTATTCTAAGCCAACTGAGGTTTCCAAGAGCTTCACAAAGGTTATATTCACATTACTGCCTTGAAATGCAACCAGGCCGTTCTTTTTCTCAGTTCAGATTAAGTTGGTTTGGATGAAAATGCATTAAAATGCAGTATTTCATAGGACAGGGTTACGGCTAATGTTGTGTGCACGCTTCTTCCCAAGCTTGCAGTGGGCACACACAGGTTGCCAGCTGAACAGGAATGTGTGCACAGCTAAAGGCGGCTCAGTGTTGAGCGGAGGAGCATCACAATAGAAAGGTAACCCTGAGAGAAGGTTGCAAAAGAACCAGCACACTCTTATTATGCAAAAACATTTCATCGCATGGAAAGGTACTTAATGATCTTACAATGCTCTCTTCCATTACAGAGAGTTCCTAGGCATTTTTGCAAACCATATGTGAAGATCACTTTATTAAGCTGTTTAACAGCATCTTGCAGAGTTTCTAAACCTTTAGCATCGCAAAGGAAGAGCAGCTTGCCTGATAATTACAGGGAATTTGAAGAATGCTGGAGACATCTGGTCAGGACACAAAGATTAAGCAGCCTTCATTCTTCAGAAAAGTATTTTGGAATTAATCGGGATCAAAAAGGGGAAGGGAGGAGGTCTGCTTCACATTCTATTGAGAAGACAGTTCCAGGGCTTCAATGATATATTTGGTTTGAGCTGAAGGCAAAGTTGGGATGATGCAGTTGCACCGGTGAGGCTGCCAGATTGGTGGAAGTGGTCCAACCTGGTCCAATCAAACGTTCCGGAGCTCATCACTGCTCCATCCCCATACAGGTAGCCCTGCCTCAACACATGTGTCACTACTGTTGTAACAGTGGGCCTGGTATGTCTCACATATGTTGAAAAAGAGTCCTTTGTTTTTATGATTTCAAGTTATGCCTACTCATGTAGGCAAGTGGAGTTTTGAAGTATAAAATATAGATTGACCCATGATAACATATTTGCACTCTACAGCTAAATCCAGGCAGAAATATTAGCATTTATTATTATTATTATTATTATAATTTATATACCGCCCTATACCCGAAGGTCTCAGGGCGGTTCAAATAAAAATCAGGGTGGTTCACATAAAATAGGATTTGTCTCCTATCCATGACTTGTTCAATGACTATGAAATATACTCAGAGTCGCAAAGTGATTTCATGCTCTTTATTCAGCTCATAGTGTTGAGGAGGAAAACTCAGTACATAACAGACTATTTAGGTAATTAACTTGTTTATAAAATAAACTAGAAAAAATGCCCACAAAAATTAGGATAAGGCAAGCAGAACAGAACTCCTGTCCCTTTCTCCTTCACGGATCCTATCTCCTACTTCCCAAGTCACCTTCTGGGGTCAGAAACTCAGGCCTTCAGGAATATGCGCACAGGAAGTTTCATGTGACTAAGAGATTTAAGTTTTAACTGCCTTGCTATTGCTAAATTTTAACTGCCAAGAGCAATAAACCAGTTGTTTCAAACCAACAGGCATTCAGATCTAGAGATTGGGGATTTGTCCATAGCAAGACATGACCAATAAGTCTAGCCTTTCGAGACACACACACAAACACACACAAATGGCTCTGGCATGTACCATAAGCCCATTTGGGGTGTCAGGGAGTTAAATTGTTGAAATCTCATTTTAAATCACGGTTGCAGAAAGGGCAAATGTCTACCCTTAACTATTGCATGCGGGGAATCCACGCCTGCTCTGTCATTGCCTAAAATAGTATACTCAGGACAAAGCAGACAACTGTAAAAATCCAGAGCAATGACTGCTGGTGGACAATCAATAAAGAGGCTGCTTCATGTCATTTTAAATGCCTTAGTTGCTGATAAAAAGACAGCTCACACTCTGAGTATTTAGCAGCCTTTAAAAGCTTGCTTCCCTTTTCAAAGACTGTGATACATGAGCCTCTACTGGAGGAAGGGCAGGGTATAAATTTAAGAAAATATAATAAATAAATATGTTCCTGAAATCATACCCAAACCCCTGAATAGACTGCGGCTCCCATGAAACTCCATGCAACACAACAGTTTTCATTATTTGCTGGCATTTATAAAAGTCAGGTTGTTCCCTTTTGGGTACAGTACTAATTCTCTAAGATGCAATAAGCTTACAATTCATTCATGAGGCCTCATGTGGGAGACAGCCAATGTGGTGTCTTAGACTACAACTCCCATCATCCCTAAACCCTGTCCATATTGGCTGCTGGTGCCTCGAGTTGTTGTCTAACAGTGTCTAGAGGGCACTATGGTCCCATGAATTGTTGGAGGGAAGGTGGTCACTGTTTTGCACTGACCACTGGCGTAGCGTGGGGGGTGCAGGGGGGGCCGGCCGCACCGGGCGCAACATCTGGGGGTTAGGGTTAGGGGGCACAAATCCACGGGTTAGGGGGTGCAAATTACTTGCCTTGCCCCGGGTGCTGACAACCCACGATACGCCACTGGCACTGACCATCGGTCAGGGGTAGGCCATGGGCCACAGTTTGAGGTGACCAATGAACTATGATCCATGCAGCAAGTCAGGGCAGAAGAGAAGGCGAGGAACCAAACACAAACCAGGAGACAGGCTCAATAACCCATAGCCAAAGTGTAGCATTCTGGGGAATCCCTAAAGAACGGGACCCCCAGATTCAAACTCTGAAGGAAATAATCTCCATAGGAACTTATGAGCATTGCATGCAGTGCTTGGCTTAACCAGCTTTAAACGCTTGAAAATTTGGGGCTACTAAATCACAAACAGAAGCCAGCCCAGCCCAAGACATTTTGCTGCCTGAGGCAAAAGACAAGATGGCACCTCCCATTTCACATTGAAAAGCCAAATGGACTGGATTTACTTTCTACACTAACAGTTTCTTCTACAACACCTGAGAGAAGCCGGCTAATTACAGGGACATGGCATACAGTATACTGCAGGCATGCACAGTTCTGTCCTCCAGCAGAAGGTTATGGCCAGAAGGCTTAAGAGAGTTCCTCCAGCATTTGATACCTGAAGCAGTTACCCCTTTGCCTAACGGTAGGGCCAGCCCTGAACAGAAAGGCAAACCAAAGGAAATTGGAACACACTAGAACACAAGCAAGGTTTAACTAGAACAGGAAGTCCTCTTGGACATCACATTCCTGTAATCTTTAAATATCAGCTACACTGGGTAGGTAGCGGAGGCATTGGAGGGATCTGGACCATGACATATAGGGAGAGCTTTAACCCTTTATTCATTTCCACCTAGGTCACAAGGTTTTAAGGCTGCTTACCATCTTCTCCAGGGACGCTGGTGGCTCTGTGGTCTAAACCACGAGCCTAGGGCTTGCCAATCAGAAGGTTGGTGGTTTGAATCCCCACGATGGGGTGAGCTCCCGTTGCTTGGTCCCTGCTCCTGCCAACCTAGCAATTCCAAAGCACGTCAAAGTGCAAGTAGATAAATAGGTACTGCTCCGGTGGGAAGGTAAACAGCGTTTCTGTGCGTTGTTCTGGTTCGCCAGAAGTGGCTTAGTCATGCTGGCCACATGACCCGGAAGCTGTACGCCGGCGCCCTCGGCCAGATGGGCGCCACAACCCCAGAGTTGTCCGCAGCTGGACCTAACAGTCAAGGGTCCCTTTACCTTTACCTTACCATCTTCTCCGTTGGAAGTTGGAAGAGCGACTCTCTCTTTCACTTCTTCATTCAGCTCTGTTTTGCCCAGATATAATGCGTAGGTCTGCTTTCTCTCTTTCTGCCTCTCTGATGGGGCAGGTGGGTGGGAGCTGACCTGGGAGAAGGGGGAGAAAAGTGACGAGAAAGGGTGGCACCCAGAACACTCTCTCAGAAATCCAAATGTGGCCACAGGCATAGAAAGGTTGGTGACCCCTGGGTTAGGAGGAAAGAGAGTGTGACTGGCTGAAGGTAAGTCAATAACTTCTGAGGCGGCCCAGGGATTTGAACCAAAGAGTCCCAGCTCTATGCCCAACAATCTAACTAGTTTCATATATTCGTTAACAAAAATGTTTCTTCAGTTATTCGCTGTGTTTGTTGCTGAGGTAAACAAAAAGTGGTGCGGGCGGGTGGAGGAAGAGAGCAACACACAAAAGGGTATTCTTAGAAAGTTTTCTGAGGAGAGGAAAGGTGGAGAGATGAGAGTGGGAAGCAGAGAGCACCATCATGCTAAATTAGCTTCCGGATTCACTGATCCAAGACGACATATACCCCAAAGGGACTGAAAAGAGGAGATGAGCAGACTTGGCGAGCAGCTTCTTCGTAAAAAAAACAAACCAAAAAAAACCCAGAGAGACACAGTGACCTCATTTCTGCCATAAAGAATGCTGCCTCGAATCTTGCCGCACAAAACAAAGACAGCCGACCTTGAGTATCCAAAGGTCGTGGTTCATATTGCCTTCGCAGAATGCCAGCAAGAAAACCTCGATTTTATTCCCTGTCAAATGGGAACTCGGAAAACTTCCCTCCGCAACAAATGTAATTCATTCTGAAAGACCATATGCCAGTGTTCCCTGGCTGAGAACAGGCTCTCTTGTTCATGTCTGGGTAACAAATGCTGGAATTCTCAACAATAGATAGATATTTCCCAAGAGGATGTGCCCTGATTTGCTTGACCTTAGTGCATTCATAAAACGCAAGACAGAGAGGGCCCAACGTGGGTATACAGGAAGCAGAGACGAACCCCGTAGTTCACAATGCACATCTATTAACCTATATAGAGAAAGCGTGCAAATCACAGCACCACATGAAAAAGGGCACACTCTTCCCAACGTGGCTAAAACCCCAGCCCTGATAATAATTCCAGTGCACTTTCTTATTGCAAAAAGAGGGTAAAAAAAACGAAAATTCCCAGGAGGAAAAATCAATGACGCAGAAAGACTGGTCATGAAGTAAGGCAAGTTGGGTCATGAAAATCATGAGTCCAGACACCAGCTTGCAAAATCTTGTGGCTGACAGAGATCTAGGAATTCTTCTCAGCTATTTCTGCTATTTCCTATATATGTTATGGCACTTTTTTGCATATTGCCCCCCATTGCCCCCCATTAAGATATGGGACATGTTTTTAAATCACCTTCTTTGGGAATATGGTAAGAAGAAGAAGAAGAGGAGGAGGAGGGGGAGGAGGAGGGGGAGGAGTTTGGATTTGATATCCCACTTTATCACTACCCTAAGGAGTCTCAAAGCGGCTCATATTCTCCTTTCCCTTCCTCCCCCACAAACACTCTGTGAGGTGAGTGAGGCTGAGAGACTTCAGAGAAGTGTGACTAGCCCAAGGTCACCCAGCAGCTGCATGTGGAGGAATGGGGAATCGAACCCAGTTCACCAGATTACGAGTCCACCGCTCTTAACCACTACACCACACTAGCTCTCCTATACCACAGCTGGAAGCGGCTTTATATCTGACCAGACCACCATCTAGCTTAGTATTGCCTACTTTGACTGGCAGAAGCTCTCCAGGGTTTTAGCCAAGGATTTGTTCACCAGCTACCAAAGACTGAACCTGGGGTCATCTGCATGCAAATTGTGTATGTGCTTTACTACTGGGCAACAGCCCCTCCATGCTATTCTAAGTAATAGAGTTGAGAAGCAGCAGATTTTGTGAAACAATGATTTCTGCAGTGCCGAATAATGCTACTTGCATGTCCAACTGACATACATTTGTCATCCCCGATGCGGCAAATTCATACCCATTTCCCCTTCTGCCTTCATATCAAAACCATCCATACTTTGCAAATGCATTTGCCAAAGAAAGCCATTTATTATCCTTGGTTCGAACACTGAAGGTTTGGTCAGCCAACATCCGCATTAGTGAAATTGCTTTGCCGTGTTAGATGAACATACCCAAACGGAGACTCTTGTCATTTCTGCCAGTTATGTTGCTTTCCTTTTCTCTCAAGTGTCTAAGAAACATAATGCATAGCACAGGCACAAGGAAAAAGCACCAAAGCCTTTGCGGATACAGTTGGGTCGCATTCTTTAATCTTTACAGTTTTCTCTTCCAGTGTAAGCATGTTTCTCATTTGTGGATTCTAGGTTGGTCTCGAGGCACAAGGGAACCGAGCGAGATGCAGCCTGCACACCGGCTGACGTATGCATCACCCCCTCAAGCGAGCATGCATAGATCTAGGGCAGTGTGTGTGTCACTACAGAGAGATTCACAGCCTTGTAGACACACTGCGTAACAATAGCCAGGCACTTACGGTTCACCCACACAATGCAATTCACCCACATGTATTAGAATTATAGTGAGAAGTACAGATTATATAGGGGATCATCTGCTGAGAAAGGGATTTAATCACCTAGTAAGACAGATGTAGCGGGTAAGCGGCCTTTTTTCTTCTGGGCTGTTGCCTAGGTTTCAAAAAAAGGCTGCTTGCTTTTGATGCAATGCTCAGGCTGTGGGTTAGCTTGACATTTGAAGGGCAGATAGATCTCGTGGATGGAGGAAGCACTTGGCGTCCGGGGTGACAGATGTCTCTAGGAACAATCAGCTTGCTGCCCTTCTTTCAGATTTCAGTCTAAAATTGAGTCAACAGATCACAAGTAAAATAGACAGAAAAGGAGGGAAAGTCTACATCCAGAGTAGTTCATGCTGAATTCATAGCTCAAGGGGATTTAATAAATATCCCAAAAAATGGGGGGGGGCGCACTTGAAAGAGCTCCAATGTACTTCTGTGTAGTTGTGTATAGACAGGCACTGAGGTTATCCTGTTACTTATTGCAGAAATTGCACTGCTGCAGCATCAGGATCAGTTGATGATAAATTTCCCAAATGGCCTCAGCCCAGTATACCTGAAGAAGCATCTCCACCCACATTCTTCAGCCCAGACACTGAGGTCCGGCTCCAATGGCCTTCTGTCAGTTCCCACAATGTGAGATGTGAAGTTACAGGCAACCAGGCAGAGGGCCTTCTCAGTAGTGGCACCAGCCCTGTGGAACGCCCTGCCATCAGATGTCAAGGAGATAAATAACAACTTTTAGAATACATCTGAAGGCAGCCCTGTATCAGGAGGTTTTTAATGTTTGATGTTTTATCATATTTTCATATGTGCAGGAATCCACCGGGAGTGGCTGGGGCAACCCAGCCAGATGGGCGGGGTATGAATAATAAAGTTATTCTTAAATGGCAGAAAATTCTCAAAGCATATTGTTTTAGTACGCTAATCAACCCCCTATGCAACACTTTTCTTTTTCTTTTCAATGTCAGAATGCTTTGCTGGCAGTATCGTATCCATCTGGAATCTCCTTGTGACATAAGTCATTCTTATTTCCTTTTTAGAGAAAACCACCTTGAGTTACTCAGAGTTCACAGTTGAGATGAAATGAACGCAGGCCTCTTAAATTCAAAACTGCCACTAGGCCCCTCTAACTTTTATTCAGTTTGGTCCCATTGGTTTTAAAAAAAAAAAAATCTGGCCAGAGGAGTTAACTCTGGGAAAACTCTGATGGAGATTAAGTTAATCACTTAATTTTGATCCATATGTCACCTTCCAGTGATGAGTAATCTCCCAAAATTTCTATTCCTTCTGGAAACTACAAGGAATAAATACCAAAACTTTCTGCGTATACAAGTTTCAGTTCTGTTATGGCATCAGCAGCCAAATTTGACTTACATTAACAACACAAGGGCATAGGAGCCTGCTTACTCAGGTCAATGGCTCAACTAGTCCAGCATCCTGTTCTCACAGTGGCCAACCAGATGCCTGGGAGAAATCCCAAAGCTGGACCTGAGCATAAGAGGATTCTGCCCACACCATAGCTGTCAAGTGTCCCTTATTTGAAGGGACAGTCCCTTATTCCAGCGCCATGTCCTGCTGCTGTCCCTTATTGATGGATGTCCCTTAAATGTCCCTTAAATGGTGTCCCTTAAATTTCAAAGGAAGCAGCTCCTCTCCCTCCCTCCCTGCCGGCCAGGGAGGAGGCAGGCTCCAACTGTGTTGCTTGGCTGTGTTGCTCACCCAATAAGAAGTCTAAGAACGACTGGGGGGTGGAGCTTGCATGCCTTGTGTGTGGCTAGTTAATGCAAGCTGAGGAGGTTTTTGAATGCTGGACGCCATTTTGTTGCATGTGCTGCTGCAAACTTTGCTGTGCAAAGCCAGGCCGGGGAGCCATCTTAAGTTGAGGCTGCCTATGCCTTGTGGTGCATGTGATTCAGATTCTATTCAGTTGAACCTCTGGTTACAAAGTTGGTTGGACAGTGTTCTCAAAGCTACCAGCATGAGTTTGACCAGACTGCAGGAGGACAGGAAGACTGGAGTGCCTGGAACATGTGAGGCTGCAGGTCCCTTATTTTGGCTGCTGGTCCCTTATTTTCAAATCTGTAAGTTGACAGCTATGGCCCACATGCAAATCCCAACTGGTATTCCTTCTTCCCACACCTTGCTGCATGAATCTAACTGAGCAGCAGTTGCCAAACCAGCAGTTTGCTTTGGGACAAACAGGCCCTTGGCTAGCACTCGTGCTCTCAGGCAGCCACTGGCATTCAGAATAAAGTGGCAGGTAAAAAAGAGGACATTTAACAGGTAAAGGTAAAGGACCCCTGGACGGCTAGGTCCAGTCAAAGGCAATTATGGGGTGCAGCACTTGCCTCTCTTTTCAGGCCAAGGGAGCCGGCATTTGTCCACAGACAACATTCTGGGCCATGTGGCTAGCATGACTAAACCACTACTGGTGCACAGAGGACTGTGATAAGTGCCCGAATGCATGGAAATGCTGTTTACCTTCCTGCCAGAACGGTATCTATTTATGTACTTGCACTGGCCTGCTTTCGAACTGCTAGGCTGGCAGGAGCTGGGACAGAGCAATGGGAGCTCACCCCATCGTGGGGATTCGAACTGCCGACCTTCTGATTGGCAAGCCCAAGAGGCTCAGTAGTTTAGACCACAGAGCCATTTGTGTCCCACACCTTAAATATTTGTGTGGAAGTGATAATTTCAGGGGTTTATACAGGTGCGAGAGCCCTGTCCTCTTTTCCATCTGGTCACTCTAACTCAGATGGATTTTCATTTCTTTATGGTATTTTTCAACTGCCTATCATCCTATGGGTTTGGGGTGGTTTGGGGCAATAGACCACTAGCATACAAACTAGTAGCAAATGACTACTAGTCAATATGCTGAAAAGTCAGGGGGAAGAAACAAATAGCACTGCTGCCACCAAGACATCCAAGTAAGTTACAGTATGGACCACTTCTCCAGGGTTTGAGTAAAATAACAGAAATGATCAAACTGTGTTATTGTAACAAACAGCTATTACTCCAGTTTGCATATCTGGTTCTTCTGCAAAGTTATTCCTTAGCAGTAGATAATAATATCCGAGTACCAAGTAAATAAATACCTTTTGGATAGTCATAGACAATGGACAAAACGGATTTGAGATATTGATTAGTTTGACCTATCTTTGCTTCTATGATTTTTTCCCCCATTTTAACATGGCAGCAACACTTGGAATTATTACTGAGCCAGCTTGGCATTCTAACCAGCAGAGGGCAATAGTAACCCAATTCACTACTGGGCAAACAGGTCAGTAGAATGAAGGGAGAAGACAACTTTCGCTAGCTTAATAGTTCTGCAAAAGTTTGAATACTAACAAGTTGCACTCAGGGAGCTTTGTCTGTATTCAGCTTTTAAGTGCACTTGGCAAAGCATCTTCAGAGAGTGAATTCACACCCCAAGCCTGGCTACTCCTAGTTTTCTGATGCTGGATTTCATTTATGCTCTCCGTATTGCAGCTAATACTCTTAATCAAGGATCCTTCCGTATAAAATAGAACAGGGGCATTAAGCTTGTACAGCTAGAATAGTTTGTCCCCATCAGATCTGGGTGCCTTTGATAAGCTGACACACGATTACTTGCACACCTTTGCTTAACTTCTTGGAATTAAATGTTTGTGTTATGGAACACTGGGGCAATAGATGCAAAAGAGGTTTGAGTGAGCAGTTGATTACATGGCAAATGAGGGGGCCTGTCTCACCTCTTGATCTCTGAAAGCCATCTTGTGGCATTCCTCAAGGATCCATTCTGTCCCTCCCATTATGTTGCTCAATACTGACAGTGCCACCAACAAAGGATGGGGAATTCGCTAAAAGAAAAAAGAAAAAAGGATGTTTATTAGAGATAAATCTGTAAAATAAGCAGCATGTAAAAGGGGAAGGGACGCGGGTGGCACTGTGGGTTAAACCACAGAGCCTAGGACATCTTGATCATTGATCAGAAGGTTGGCGGTTCCAATCCCCCCGACGCAGTGAGCTCCTGTTGTTCAGTCCCAGCTCCTGCCAAGCTACCAGTTCGAAAGCACACAGTGCAAGTAGATAAATAGTTACCGCTCTGGTGGGAACATAAACAGTGTTTCCGTGCACTGCTCTGGTCCACCAGGAGTGGCTTAGTCATGCTGGCCACATGACCCGGAAGCTGTATGCCAGCTCCCTTGGCCAATAAAGCGAGATGAGCGCCGCAGCCCCAGAGTCGGTCACGACTGGATCTAATGGTCAGGGGGTCCCTGTACCTTTACCTAAAAGGGGAAGGATTGGAATATATCTGAGAGAGTGGGAAACCTGTTTTGGGGAAAAAATGTATTAAAATAATTTTGATTTGAAAATGAATATACATTAATTGGCAAAAAAGAGAGAGAGATAAGAAGCCACTAACTAAGGTCATATGAGGATGTGGAGTTGGGTGTCATCAATATCATGATTGGACGAAACTAGAATTAGTTGGTTCTCCCTGCCTTCTGCCTTACCGGTCTCAATGAGAACCAGTCATCACTGTTCGTAGGCATCACCGCTGTTTAGATTCCAGTGTAGTTTTCTAGACAGGGACACCTCTATAAATTCCTATGCACTAGTCTCTTTGGGACTCTAGCGCAGCTGAGTTTATTTTCACAAGGATGTTCTATATTCGGCTCAAATGGTTTGAAATTATTATTTTCATCTTAAGTTGCACGTACGTTGCCTTTTGGCAAACATGCCAGCTGCTGCGGCATAGAAACTGTTGAGCAATGGAAGGCAATACAACCAAGGTAGATTAGAAATGACGGACTTGACCATAGCCTTTGCTAGGCATTGGAAGGGTGTCATTCATCACCCTTACTGCCTCTGTCTGCCACCTCTAATTGCTTCGTTAAATTAGAATAGCTCAGACTCTCTTCATCTAACAGTGTGGGTTGCAACCCAGCAGCAGTCACTGGGGGCAGAATCTAATTTAACACCAGAGATCATGCCTATCTAATTCATTAAGGATCAATTTTCATTAAATTAAGTACTTCACTAGCATGAAACAATTGAGAAGCATAACAATGCTAATTAATGTAACATACATTCATGGAACATGTACCCCATGGCTTATTCCTGGCGTATCTGGAAGGTACTATCCTGAGAGCATTTCTCCACCTTCAAACCATGAGTGGTCCATGTCTGTTTGTTTTGGTTAATTACACAGCTTTAGGTAATTACACTGGAAGTTATATCTCAGGTTCTCCCCACCCCACCCCACCCCCAAAACCCACCCTCTGTATTGAGAAATTGATGCAATGCCTACTTGCTTAAATTTAAAGAGCAGATGATGAATCGTCTAAAACATTTGTAATCAAATGTTAGCCCTAAAAGTGCTCATACATGATTCATCGCAAATAATGTGTAACAAGCTTTTCAAAATTCACTTTCAGAGTGATGACCACCATCAGATGGCATGTTTCAAAATAAAACGATCAGGACAAATTCATGGAAAATATGTCTATTAATAAATATGTCTATCACAAACCAAATGGAGCCACTGGCATTAGCTCAAAAGCTCTGATTGCTTCAGAAAAAGTATTGATACGCTGATTTCTCATAAAATATCAGCATACAGCAATATAAATATAAAATATCAGCATACAGCAATGTAAGAACCATTAGAAACAGTACTAAACCATCATTAAAATGACTGGATATCCAAGAATTTTTTCAGCAACTGCACAGGCGTAAAAAGAAACTCAGGAGATGCTGGCAAGTCCAAAGTGATGTTGCCTGCCTAACCTTGGCTGAAAGAGTGTTCCACATGGGGCTAGCAACACCAGTGGCGTGTGGTCAGTGGACTAGGGGACTAGGCTAGTCTCCCTAAATGTTCTGGTAAATTAGAGTACAGTCAAACCTCAGTTGTCAAACATAATCCATTCCGGAAGCCTGTTCGGCTTCCAAAATGTTTGGCAACCGAGGCGCGGCTTCCGATTGGTTGCAGGAGCTTCCTGCACTCAAGTGGAAGCTGCGTTGGACATTCAGCTTCCGAAAAACGTATGGAAACCAGAACACTTACTTCCGGGTTTTCAGTGTTTGGGAGCCAAAACGTTCCAAAACAGAGGCGTTTGGGAATCAAGATTGTGCTTGGCCTAGAAATCATGGGTCTAAGAGGTTTTCCGCTTGGCCCATATTTTCTAGGTACAGGTCGGAGTGGTTTTTCTTTTGTCCCACCGCTTTCCCCTGGGAAAACCCACTGTTCAATGCTGAGTTGGAACACAAGTCAATTTGCAGAAGTGTGGACCAGCCCTAAATATGCAACTTCTACTTGAGGCCAACTGGGCTTCTTTAATGCAGTGGGAAACTACCGTACTTTTCTGTATATAAGATGAGATTTTTTTTAATTTAAAAATTGGGGCTTGTCTTATACACGGATAGTGCATAGGGGGGACATGTGATTGGTTGCTGCTGTGAGCTGGAGATTGCCAGTGGCTATTGTGCGTGTTATTGGTGGCTGCAGCAAGGAGTGGTGCTGATAGGCTGTTTCTGCGGCAATTGGGCAGGTGATTGGCAGCTTCTGCCGGTGAGGGGACAGACGATAAGTGGTCTTAGCAGCGTGTGCGGGGGAGCGATTTTTGGCAATCCCCCCTAAAGAAAGCTCAACAACTATGTGCAATCCTCCCCCAAAATAGCTCAGCAACTCTGGGCAATCTTCCCCCATTTTCTTAAATTGGAGTCTCCCAAAATAGGGGGCGTCTTATACACGGAGGCCTGTTATACACAGAAAAATATGGTAACTGGGCCCCTTCAGATCATCTCAGTGACAGAGCTGGGATATAAATGGCTGGGGCAAAGAGCAAGTCACCGTGGGGCATCTGTGTAGCAGTCACTGCTGAAGCCAGAGAACCAGAATAGACAGACCTTTGTTCTAATAAAGGGATTTTTGAGTCAATTCTGCAACCACGTACCAATCTATTCATAGCCCTGCTGTGCAAACCCCACCCCCACCCCAGAAAGAATGCAAAATGAGTAAAGATGAAACAGTTGCCGAAGTTTTTCATAGCGACTCCTCCCCACGGCCCCACAAAATGGGAATACAAAAGAACTGGCTGCTGGAAGTATCCAGCTTGTTCATTTTTAAACTTGTAGCGACGAAAGAGCAAAGCCTGATTATTATTATTATTATTATTATTATTATTATTATTATTATTATTATTTTATTTCTATACCTTTTGGCGCTGGCAGTGCTAAACAGCTAGCAGAATCCAAATGGACTGTTGAGGGTATATTTGGAGAAAGTAGCTCCATTTCTGAAACATGCCGGCATAATGATTGTAGACGGCTCACATTCAGAGGGATAATAAACTCCTGTTTATTTTGTATTCCAGGGCCCTTCCACCATTGGTTTGGGAAGCAATGTAGGCACAATGTTAACCACAATCCACATCTATCCTGTTGCTTCTCATGTATTATTGCATTTTGATGTGTTTCCCCCACCAAACCGGCTTAGATCTGAATTGTGAAAAAGAACAGCCTGGTTGACAGTGAAGACACAACCTTAATGAAGATTGGGGGATGGAATAAGAGAGATGTCCCACAGGCAGGATGTCTTCATCTGTTGCCTGTCACTCATTCGTTCATTTTGTTTTGCTTTCTTTTCAGATGAGCGGCATTCCTGGCAACAGGGCATAATTTCAGGTCTTCCAAAAATGTCTAATATTGGAATTGTAAGCAGGTTTACTCTGAAGCCTCACTTAGCTCAATAGGGCTCAATCCCTAGTAAAAGTACCGCATATTTAGGATTCCAGTATAAGGCTGACACTCTTGACTTGGGCAAGTGATAGAGATCTAGCCCATTTCCTTACTCACATGGTTGCAACTGCTCATTTTGAAGGCCAACAAGGCAACAATCAAGGTTTTCTTGTGTTTGTTTGCATGCTTAAAAAAAGGTAAAGGTAAAGGTACCCTGCCCGTACGGGCCAGTCTTGCCAGACTCTAGGGTTGTGCGCTCATCTCACTCTATAGGCCGGAAGCCAGCGCTGTCCGCAGACACTTCCGGGTCACGTGGCCAGAGTGACAAGCTGCATCTGGCGAGCCAGTGCAGCACACAGAACGCCGTTTACCTTCCCACTGGTAAGCGGTCCCTATTTATCTACTTGCACCCGGAGGTGCTTTCGAACTGCTAGGTTGGCAGGGTTTGCATGCTTGTCTCAAGTCAAAAACAAAAATGAGCTCTTTTATTACAGGACAGGAGAACTAAGGAGCTTCCAGACTAGCAGTGAGTAAAGCAGGTTTTTACTTATCAGACTTTCCATGGTAAGGGAAAATCTAGATTAAGCGAAGAAAATGTATGGGCTGGTGTTTCTATGATGATGACAACATGTGGACCCTGAAAAATATATCTTCCTGTCATGAGTAGCACTGAGCCCACAATAAACTGCCCTGTGGAATCACTCTTGGTCTGTTACCTCAATTAGGGACACATTTTCACATTTACTGAAAGTGCCATTGTACCCCTTTTGGTTTAGTGTTCAGGCAGGTGCAGCAGCTTATAATGAGTTGTTTTATTGCTTGTATGGTCTGCTAGCGAGCTCCCTTCCATATGTTCACAGAGAACAAGCAGATCAACCAAGCAGGCAGAAAGAGGAGAAACCGACAGCAGGTCAGTCTTCAAGCTCTTGTTTTGTTGCCTCCAAAGTACAGTGGTACCTCGGGTTACAGACGCTTCAGGTTACAGCCTCCGCTAACCCAGAAATAGTGCTTCAGGTTAAGAACTTTGCTTCAGGATGAGAACAGAAATCGTGCTCTGGCGGCACGGCGGCAGCAGGAGGCCCCATTAGCTGAAGTGGTGCTTCAGGTTAAGAACAGTTTCAGCTTAAGAACAGACCTCCGGAACGAATTAAGTACTTAACCTGATGTACCACTGTAGTTTTCATTGAGCCTAATACTTAGTAGTAACATTAAACTGACCAGCTTGTAAATTTTACATTATCCAGCCAGCTTGGCTAGTCTTTCTTTTCTGCCTCTAAATCCTTGCACCCAGCGCTGCTACATCCCCAGTGCAATTATGTCACGGGCAGGAAAACAATCCAATACAGAAAAGAAAAACAGGACTACTCATGCTTCAAGAATCCACAGAATGATTGACAACAGCAAAGGATCAGTTTCAAACACTTTTACCTATCTTTTACTGGCATGTTGTGTAGAGCTATGACAGTTTGGAGGGAGGTGGACTTGACAAGCCTGTCATTAAACTATTGCAGGCAGAAAAGTGGTGGGGACTACTCTCAGCAAATTATGCAATTCCCAGGGTCCCCCTCTATCCTCCAATCAAAGCACAGGATGCATCTTTAGGAAGCCTCACTATAGACTCAGCTACATTGGCAAAGAAAAAGCACTTTATATGCGTTGTTTGTGCATTCTAACACCGTGACACCAGATGGCGCTGTGGAGTTCTGCTTTTGCTAACTCGATTTCTCATGCAAAGTTTGCAATGCATTTAACTGTAACACTTCTTTGATGTGTCTAGATCCAGCCTATGACAAAAATTAAGAGCCCTTGTGTTAAGGTCAACTCTGACCCAAAGTCTCTTTCACCACCTTCTGAAAGCCCTGAGCAGTAGTACTCATGCCTACCTGTAGATTAGGGCTGCAATCCTAAATTTGCTTACTTGAGAGTAAATCCCACCGCACATAATACAAGTAGGGCACACTTCTTGCACGTGCTCAGAGTTGCACTGTGAAAACGCCAGTGCTGGCACCTAACCAATGATGCAGTTAGATAATGTCAGGTTCAGGGCTGGATTTAGGTTTGATGAGGCCCTAAGCTACTGATGGTAATGGGGCCCTTTATATGTCCAGCTGTCCTTTGTCAACAACAAATTCTCACTGTTTTTTGTGTTGAATATATGCTATATGGTAACATATAGACCTAATAGGTATCTAAAGCTATTTGCACATGCAGAATGTAGGCACCCTATATATAGAAATGAGCAAACCAGTGATATTTTAGGGAGCAGCCTAGCAGGCGGGGCCCATGACTTACGTCATAGGAGCCTACAGAACACAAAACACTGTTGCTGTATGTAGGTTTTATTTATTTGTTTTTTATCTTACTTAATCCTCTTATTGAGGAAGGGTGTTTTATGTGTATTAATTCACTTTTAAAATGTAGCAAGCCAGCCATGAAGTCTTTGTTGGGCCCTCCGGCTCATTTTGCTGAACAGGGTTCTTGACTTCTGCCCCAAATTTTTCAACTGGTGTGGTGTAGTGGTTAAGAGCAGTGGACTCGTAATCTGGTGAACCGGGCTCGATTCCCCACTCCTCCACATGCAACTGCTGGGTGACCTTGGGCTAGTCACACTTCTCTCTGAAATCTCTCAGTCTCACTCACCTCACAGAGTGTTTGTTGCTGGCGAGGAAGGGAAAAGGAGATTGTTAGTCACTTTGAGACTCCTTAGGGTAGTGTTAAAACAGGATATCAAATCCAAACTCCTCCTCCTCCTCCTCTTCTTCTTCTCCTCTTCTTCTTCTCCTCCTCCTCCTCCTCCTCTTCTTCTTCTTCTTCTCCTCCTCCTCCTCCTCCTCTTCTTCTTCTTCTTCTCCTCCTCCTCCTCTTCCTCCTCCTCTTCTTCTTCTCCTCCTCCTCCTCCTCCTCTTCTTCTTCTTCTTCTTCTTCTCCTCCTCCTCCTCCTCCTCCTCCTCCTCCTCCTCCTCCATTTAATTATACGCATACACACCGTTGTCCTTTGGCATCTTTCTTTTTGGTCTCCTCCCCCCCTTGTAACCCCGCAACCAAACAAGAGAGGCAGAACTCATTCTTCTCCCAACAATCTCCTATCTATTTCCGTATAGGAGGTGGAACTGGTGGTTGTTGCTTTGCTGTCCTAATGCCTAACCGGACTCTGGGGTTTAGGCAAAAGCTGGTGAATGTTTCTTCATGGCTGTGGATCGCTCATGGATTCGCAGTTAATCTGTGGCTGTGTGCTGCGCTTGGCAGACCATGTGTGAAGAAGAAACAGCAATTTTCGGAGCAGGAGGAGAAGTCAGAAACTAGAGAAAGGTGCCATCCACCTGTACATTTAAGTCGCATTCAAAGCATGCGGTTTCTCCCAAAGAACCTTGAGAACTGTGATGGCTAAACTGCAGCTCACAGATGAGAGCTGAAAACTGGGAGCATCTCAGTGATGCAGCAGCCTGCCTCAACTACAGCTCCCATGACCCTTCACCATGAGTCATGATGGATAGGGCAGATGGGAGTTGTAGTCCAAAACTCTTGGAGAGCACCAGGTTAGGGGAAGTTCAGACATCTCGCTCTCTGGGGATTTGGAGTGGATCTACACAGATAGATATATAAAAAAACACTGTGAAAATGCTTTTTTAAAAAAACAACAACACAACAACGTTGTAATATATATATGGAATTTGTCATTAGCTCACCAGTGCCCTCTAGGGTATAATGCACTTGAAACATTATATTTGCAGCTGTATAGCTAAGTCCCTAGGGACGCAGGTGGCACTGTGGGTTAAACCACAGAGCCTAGGGCTTGCCGATCAGAAGGTTGGCGGTTCGAATCCCTGAGACTGGGTGAGTTCCCGTTGATCGGTCCCTGCTCCCGCCAACCTAGCAGTTCAAAAGCACGTCAAAGTGCAAGTAGATTAATAGGTACCGCTCCGGCGGGAAGGTAAATGGCGTTTCCGTGTGCTGCTCTGGTTCGCCAGAAGCAGCTTAGTCATGCTGGCCACATGACCCAGAGGCTGTACAATGGCTCCCTTGGCCAGTAAAGCGAGATGAGCGCCGCAACCCCAGAGTCGGCCACGACTGGACCTAATGGTCAGGGGTCCTTTTACCTTTACCTAGCTGAGTCCCTGATGTAGAGTAGTGGATCTGCTTCCTGAAAGATCTGCCTCTTGCTAACTTGGGCTCTCTTTGTGTATGTGTAAACAAAGCAAATATTGCAAAATG
The DNA here is from genome assembly GCF_965153285.1 of Podarcis tiliguerta. Taxonomy (NCBI): domain Eukaryota; kingdom Metazoa; phylum Chordata; class Lepidosauria; order Squamata; family Lacertidae; genus Podarcis; species Podarcis tiliguerta. Next base: position 23,962,991 of record NC_139538.1, read on the forward strand.
TCACAAGTCTCCATGCAAAACCTGGGTTTTGCTGTCCCTGAAATATTTTGCCATTAACAGAAGCAAAGAGCGTACCACTCCGTGAACCCTATGTCACAGAATATAAAATCTAGTTTTCTCAACGCAACCAGTGCTAGAATCTGCAGCAAATGAGGAACTTGGCAACCTGGAAGGTAGGGAACAATCTGTCACAGAAGCTTTCATTAAATTAAATATTGACACTCTTAATACAACTGTATATCATTTAAAATTCAGTGATCTCATTTTCTTAGTTCCTGCCTCTCAGCATGCTGTTTGCCAAATATAGAAGTTGGCAGCCACAGAAATTAGAAAGCTTTTATAATTAAGGTTTAGAAAGCTCCTATCCAGGATCTTGGAAGCTGGGTTGAAGAAAGATATATACCAGCATTATTTGAGAAGGATAAATATCCATTCCCATCCTGTGCTAATACTGGGGTTTGTTTGTTTTTAATGGATGGACTGTTAGACACCTAAGGTCTATCACATTTCTCCAATGTGGAACTGCAATGTAGCGCCTTGGCCAAATCAGTGTTTTCTATTATTCTTACACTGCAGGCTACAAGTCTTGAAAGACCTGCTCCCTGCCTTGCAGGCCTTTTCCCACCTGGGCTGGGAGAGCGGGGCCCTCACTGACTCCAGCTACAAAAGCTGAGGCTGATGAACAGGCTCTTGGGCTGCGGTGTCGTTAGGGGTTTTTGTTGTTGCTGTTATTGAAATTATTCTTTTACTCTTTATTTTAGTTATTATGATTTATGTGAAAATTGTTCAATTTGGTTATGCACTTTTTGCTGTTTTCTTTATTGTTCAATACTACTTTTGTTATGTTATAATCATGTGCTTTTTATGTGCCTTAAGCATGGTTTGAACTATGGAAAGGGAGGTCTACAAATAAAATTAGGTATGCATGTACTAGTGAAAGCATGGCAAAATAAGGACCAGTGACAGCTTGACATGCAAGGTCTCCCTCTCTCATGTGTGCATGCGTGCGCATGCGCACACAGAGAGAGTACATGCACATCATTTCTTTTTCATAGGGTTTGGGTAAATGCCGGGTTCTGCAAACAAATCAGAACGGTCTCAATAAAGACCAGATAGAATCTAAGCGCTGTGTAAGCAAATCAGGATGGATGCTCAATAAATAGGTTATCTGGAGGAACCCACCATATGCCCGTGAGTGCAGCTGTAAGGGTGAATTGGTTTCATCCTTTAAAAATGCCGCTAGAAAGAGGGAGGCTGCTGTTAGAGCTGAAGGCATGTGAGTAATTGTCAGTGCAGCAGCATATCAATAGCCTAAAGCTAGATAAAATGAATTACAGCGCATAACAGAAGCATAGTATCACAGAGAGGATCTTGTAGGACATCAAGTCCAGTCTTCTTCTTGATGTAGGGAAGCAAAGACACGGTCAGGTTTATATTTATCCTACATTTTACATAAACGCATCTGTGCTCAAAGTAGTTCACAGAAATTAAACAGGCTCTCAAAATCAGCTACAGTGGTGCCTCGCAAGACGAAATTAATTCGTTCCGCGAGTCTCTTCGTCTAGCGGTTTTTTCGTCTTGCGAAGCAACCCTATTAGCGGCTTAGCGGATTAGCGCTATTAGCGGTTTAGCGGCTTAGAAAAAGGGGGTGGGGAGCGAAAAAAAATCTCAAGACTCGCAAGACATTTTCGTCTTGCGAAGCAAGCCCATAGAGAAATTCGTCCTGTGAAGCGCATCGAAAAACGGAAAACCCTTTCGTCTAGCGGGTTTTCCGTCTTGTGAGGCATTCGTCTTGCGGGGCACAACTGTACTAGTGTTTGGGGGATGGGCTTGTCTGTTCGCTTAAGTGATGTCCAGATGCATAGCAATCTTAACCAAACTTTGCATGGTACTTCCTGAGATCAAGGAGCAGGCTTTTGTCTGTGTCTGGTTACAAATGGATGCAATTTTGAATAAAGATAATACATAATAGACTGGATCTTTCAAAACTGCACTGATTTTAACCCATGTTATAAAAGCTGCGGGACGTGGGTGGCGCTGTGGGTTAAACCACAGAGCCTAGGGCTTGCCAATCAGAAGGTCGGCGGTTCGAATCCCCATGACGGGGCGAGCTCCCGTTGCTCGGTCCCTCCTCCTGCCAACCTAGCAGTTTGAAAGCACGTCAAAGTGCAAGTAGATAAATAGGTACCGCTCCAGCGGGAAGGTAAACGGCTTTTCCATGCGCTGGCCACATGACCTGGAAGCTGTATACCGGCTCCCTTGGCCAATAAAGCGAGATGAGTGCCGCAACCCCTGAGTCGCCTGCGACTGGACCTAATGGTCAGGGGTCCCTTTACCTTTACCTTACCTAGATATGTAGCATTTTTTAGCATCTGTTTTTGAGGGATCCATTTACCTTTACCTATAAAAGCTGCAGTGATCTTTGTGGAATAACCAGCTTCATAATAACGAACATGCTTAAGTCTGATTAACACATGAAGGGGATGATACCACTGAGTAAGCTGTCTTGCCAGGCTCAGCTATGTCCACTTGCCTCATCTTGGGAGGAACTAGGTAATCAAGCATTTTGTTTTCCTCCAGCCTTCTCCAGCTTAGCTGCCATTCTTGTGTTCTATACCAATAATTTAGGAACTTCCCCCAAGTTGCAAATGCCTGTGTTTTCTGAATGCCATATGGAAAAGCACATGAACCTAACTTTGGGAGAATTTGTAAGTAATCCATTTCTAACTTACCAAACTTGTGGTCTTTTCCCATGCTAGAGAAAGAGGCGCCTGCACATAACTGACTTCTGTTCTGCCCTCTTCATTTCTATGCCTGTTCTAGGAGATCACCAGGGAGGGGAGCTGGGTGCAGCAGGAGGGGGTGACTCCCTGGCTTCTTCTCTCTCTGTGTCTCCTGGCACCACACCTCTCCACCCCCCTCTTCTGCCTCAGAGCTTGAACTGTCCTCTGCCACCAACTCTGCTTGCTCACTAAACCCTGTTACCTCCCTTGCTTATGGCACCACCTCTGCCTCCCAGTCTTCTCTTCCCTTCTCTGACCACCCGTCATCCTGCTACCACCAATCCCCAGGCTCTTCTTCCCATGGGGACTCCATGGCTGGTGCCTCTCAACCCTCCTCTAGATCCAGCCACTCCATGACACAATATCAGGGGTTGATTTGATTTGTCATATTTCTATGCCAGGCAAAGACACTCAAGGAGGGTGCAAAGCTGGGTTGGTGAGGGCTGTGGCCTACAGAGAGTCCTGAGGGCCAGATAGAAAGGTTTGGAGGGCCAGATGATACCCCTCCGTGGTGGAGGGCTTTCACAGGATTGGGACTGCCAGTATCCCTGGCAAAGCAGATCCCACTATCCCTACAGATAACTGGTTCCATTTCACAAGAACGAAGAGTCTTTAAGGAATAACTTAAGATCCGAAGAGTTTGTCACCAGAGCTTTGCTTATTGTGTCCCAGCGGTAAGAAGTGAAACAAGCCTGCTATAAGAGCATGGCTGGGTGAGCTTGAAATGCAAAGACAGGTGGCTGATTTATTCCTGCAGCAGCTGAATCTTCCCCCTTGGCTACAGAAAAGGTGACACTGTTTTAGGCATCGTCACAACATGGTTGGTTGGTTTTATGACACAGCACACTTCACTGTCTTTTCTTTATTTTATTTTTTATTTTGAGAAAGTAACCATACATAAATAAGGATAAAAATGTGCAGCCCAACACCGAGACCATTCCATTGTAACTATCCAACCTCCCAAAATATCAACACCTCTCGCACTGGTTTGACCCCTTTCCATTTTAACAGTACAAATTCCACAAACACACTCCGTATATCCTCAAAATAATTTCTGCTACCTATTCCCCATCTTACCTTAATGGCACGTATTAATTTATCATTAACAACTATTTCTCACACCTCTTTATACCATTCTTCCATTTTATATTCTGCTTGCCCCTTCCACTTCCTAGCTATAATAATTTGTGCTGCTGTCAATAAACTTGTGAACAAGTCCTTCATAGCCTGTGAACCTTCCACCTCATCGTAAATTGATAATAATGCTACCTCTGGACTTTTGGCCAGCTTTAACCCAGTGATTTCTGTTATCTCCTTAAACAACCTTTGCCCAAAAAATTGTACATATATACATTCCAACCACATGTGAACTTAATTCCCTGTTTCCTGGCATCCCCTCTAACATAACACCGAATATTCCTTGTTTATTTGATTTAACCTAACTGGTGTTAAATACCATCTCCAAACTAATTTATAATAATTTTCTTTTAATTCTTATATTTCTTATTACATACTCCAGGATGTGATTAAATGATATGATATTATAGGATGACACCATAAGAGAACTTGGTTGGTGGTAACCAGATACCAAAATTTGTAAGTGTTTTTAAGTGAGGCAATATCCCACACTGACGTTTGCATTATACAAGCTTGCAACCTGTGCCACATTTTCTATGAGAAGCAAGAAAAAGGGGAAAGCAAATACTCAACTGCAGTACATGGAGAAAGATGACCTACTGCAATGAAGCAAACCTAGGAGAAATAAAAGTGCCCGGTTAAATGGGTTTTATTTGCTGTTTGTGACCTGGTTGCTAAGCTTCCTTTTGGACCAGTTTTGATGGTTGTAGAGTAAGCATGTAGATCAGGGCCTCTTGACTACACAGTTAATCTTCCCTCAATTCGACATGCCCAAGCAAATGGTTAAAAACAACAACCCAGAAAAGAAGAAATACATCTCCCTCCTGGCACTTCAAACTTGTATTAGATCCAATTTAAAATGAATAAAGACACTCCAAAATCCTGAACACCCCTGGTATCTGCTGAACTGATGATTCAGCCTTTTAGTCTGGCTGAGTAGTGTGTGTGTGTGTGTGTGTGTGCGCGCGCGCACGCACACACACACATATAAGCTAAGAAAGAAAGAAAGAAAGACTGCGTTGCCAACCACTGCCCTATGATTTACAAATAAAAGATGATCCCATGACTGGCAATATTCCCCTCGGTGCAGGACTGCTACTTTTTCCTCTGTAAAGAGCAGCAAGATGTGCTAAGACTGGAAAGTCACAAGGGAGTACCGTAAAATCTGAAGGGGCCGTAACACATGAGACCCACAGGAAAGGAAAAACTTGGCAAAGAGTAATGACTCATGAGGCAGACTGACTGATGTAATGAATACCATTCGTAAAAATAAGTAAAAAAAATTGTCACTTTTTAGGGGTTTTTTTGCTGGGCCCTTACGAGCTGCACAGTAGCCCGAAATTCAACAGGTGAAACAGTACAGCTCATTGCATCTCAGTGCAAGGAAGACTGTACTTGTTGAACACAGGGCTGTTATAAGAAGCTTTGAATAACTCTCTGTCCTTGTAAATCAGAGGGGCAAGGCTGCAAAAACACCATACATTAAAAGCAACCCCCCCCCAACCCAAGAATCCTAGGAACTGCTGTTTGTAGTTCTGATGAGGGAAAACTTCAATCCCCAGGATCCTTGCAGGCAGTTTTGAATATGCTTTGGATACTCGGTGTGTACACAGCCCAAGGCAGAATATTTAATTTGTATTGGTAAACCTTCTCCCTTTATTCTTTGTACAGTTTCTGCTGGCTCCATGACGAATCTTTTCTTCCCACTGAATGTTCTATGCAAAGACTCTTGTAAAGTTTGCTCTAAAATGGACTCCGTTCAAAACCCTTTTGTACTTATGGAGAGTAGATCTTGGCTGCTTTGCTTAATAGGTAGAAGTTTCTCTTGACCCAGAGAACACTCAATTAAATAACTCTAGACTGCTTGTTATTTAAAGTGGATCGCTGCTTTAAAAGAGAAGTTGTTTCTATTTGAGGGGAACGTTTTCCTTTCAGGACCTTTTCTTCTTCTTTAAGCTCTGTTTGAACTCTGCTTACGTCATTCTCTGGCAAACCTCACGCCAGGATTGATTCTTCTTCCCACTCCAGTGTAAATGCAAAGGGAAACCCAGTGAAGTTAATTGAGCTAAACCGGTCTAAACCTGGAGAAAGACAAATTACCGAGAGCTTTACTTGAGCAAGGAACAACCCTTCACTGCTGCTTCTCGAAATTGTGACACGTAAATTATAGACTACGGTTTTACAGGAGAAAACAGGATTTCAGGGCTGGTAGGTTCTATTCCTGGCCCTGGAAGAGGGTGTGTTCTCTAGGCAAAGCAAGGAGTTCCAGTTCTGAGAGGTCAGCTCTTCATTTCCAGAGTCTAACCTCTACTCTTGTAGTCTTGTCTGTGCATTGGGGCAGGGATAGAACTGCACCTGTTGGCCAGCCCCTAACATCATCATCATCATCATCATCATCATCATTATAACTACTACTATTCTGCCTTCAGGCAGAAGATATAGAAGCATGATTAGTCGCACCAACAGGGTAAAGAACAGCTTCTATCCATGGGCTGTTAGGCTGCTGAATGAAAAGATAACAACAGGGCAAATGACTTTCGGGTTTGGTGGGTGTGCGTCAGTAAACGAGGGGAATTAAGACTAAGAGAGCTGAGTGGGAGGTGCTCGTGTAATCTCACTTATACAAGTTGTACAAGTGACAATAAAGTATTTCAATTATGCACCCAACCTCTGACATCCAGGGTCACCCAATGACGCTCAATGGAAAGCGGTTAAGAACAGAGAGAAGGTATGGTGAGACAACGTGGTGCAGTGGTTAGAGTGCTGGACTAGGACCTGGGAGACCAGGGTTCAAAGCCCCACTGAGTCACGGATATCACCAGACGACCCTGGGCTAGTCACTCACTCTCAGCCTAACCTACCTCACAGGGTTGTTGTGAGGATAAAGCGGGGAGGAGAAGAGCTATGTATGCCACTTTGAGCTCCTTGGAGGAAAGGTGGAATATTATAAAGGCAGTAAGATAAATAAATGGAAGTCATTCATCACACACCACATAGTTCAGTATGGAACTGACCCAAGATACGTTCACCAGCTAAGGTGACTTTGAAACAGGACTGGACAAATTCACAGAGGATAAAGCTATCAATGGCTATCAGACATGATGGGTATCTACTATGTTTATCAGGAGCAGGGTACCAGTTGCTGGGGAAGAACAGCAGGAGAGGGCAAGTGTCCTCATGCCTAAATATGAATGGTCTTCCCATATGTATCTGGCTGGCCAATGTTGCAATGCAGGATGCTGGACTAGATAGGCCTTCAAACTATTCCAGTAGGGCTCTCCCTCAGGAAGGAGTTGAATCAGATCAGAGGGTCCGTTCACTCACAAGTGGCACCTCAAGCCAATGGAGAAGCTTTGAAGCCCTGTTCTGACTGCGCCATACCCCATATGGAAAAGTAGGTTGAGCCCAGGAGATGGAGCTGCTTTTGTACTAGAATTGTACTAGCATCAGGAACTAATTAACTTCTGAAAAGAGAAGTGTCCATTCTAGCCTGGTCTGGAATATCTTATACAGTGGCACCTCGGGTTACGTACGCTTCAGGTTACATACGCTTCAGGTTACATACGCTTCAAGGTTACACACTCCGCTAACCCAGAAATAGTGCTTCAGGTTAAGAACTTTGCTTCAGGATAAGAACAGAAATCGGGCTCCGGCAGCGCGGCAGCAGCAGCAGGCCCCATTAGCTAAAGTGGTGCTTCAGGTTAAGAACAGTTTCAGGTTAAGAACAGAACTCCGGAATGAATTAAGTACTTAACCTGAGGTACCACTGTATCATGGGTAGGCAAACTAAGGCCTGGGAGCCGAATCTGGCCCAATGGCCTTCTAAATCCGGCCCGTGGATGGTCCAGGAATCAGTGTGTTTTTACATGAGTAGAATGTGTCCTTTTATTTAAAATGCATCTCTGGGTTATTTATGGGGCATAGGAATTCATTCATTTTTTAATTTATTTTTCAAAATATAATCCGGCCCCCCACAAGGTCTGAGGGACAGTGGACCGGCCCCCTGCTGAAAAAGTTTGCTGACCCCTGTGTCTTGTATCAACATGCGGTCCCAAATGTGTGCATCGCTGGTGGGCGCATTGTTTAATCTGGTGAAAGAATCCCTTTTTCTCTCTTATCCCACTCCCAACCCTCTGAAACAGGCAACGCTTCTGTGTCCTAAGGCTCCTCCCTTGAGACAGGAAGGAACTTGCCAGAAGAGGTCAGAGAGGCGGTCCTTTTTGTGCGACACACAACTGTTTGGGTTGCTAGCTCCTGGAGAACAGGAATGTGTCTTTCCTTTCAGAATACAATAATTACTGATTATTTTTTTTAAGGAAGAAAAAAGCTGTTTGAATAATATGCTGGCACAATGTAGCTAGTGCTAGTAGCAAAAATTGAAAAAGTTTCTTGTATTAAATCCTTTCTTGGAGAGCAAGGCCTCCAATGAAGCTGAATATTGGAAGATTCTGGATGGTTAGAAGAAAGTATTTTCTTTTGGGAATTATAGAGACAGAACTACCTAAATTGTATAGAAATTTATTTATGTATGCTACTACAGCAGCAAGAATACAGCTTGCCCCAAAATGGGAAGACGCAGAAGTCCCAGCAAAGGAAGAATGGAAATGAAGACTTATGGAATATGCAGAAATAGTGAAATTCACCGGAAGAATAAGAAATCAAGAGAACAAACTTAAAAGAAGGGGAAATGGTTTATTTAATATTTGCAGATAAATTGCAAACAGTTAAAAACATTGGCAGGATTATTGTAATACCCTGCAGTTTCATAATGTAGGTAATTAAATGAGCAAAAAGGATATTAAAAAATAAATTTAAGGAACCGCAGAAAGAGAGGGAAGGGAGTCAAACTTTGAAATGTTAAATTGATTGTAAAACTAATGAAATGTAAGTGGTCCATGTTTCACAAGCATATAGTAAGGTTGGTAGTACAACAGCTTTGTAAAGAAGCATTTTGGTTTCCCTGCGAATGTCCTGGCATCCAGCTGGCCACTTTTGAGTATAGGATGCTGAACTAGATGGGCCAACTGGCCTGATCCTGCAGGCTCTTCTTACAAGGGCCAGCCAAACGCCTGTGGAATTCTCCCTGCTCCTCAGGCAATATATTGTGGGAATGGGTGAGCCAGCAAGCAAATCCAGTTTGACCTTAGTTTTGTTTTTGCTTGCTGGCCCTATCAAAATACCTACTATTTTTCTGGGGCAAAGTTCTTTGAACAAGTGCAATGTTGTCATCTCAGATGGGACAGAGTCAATCTGATGCAGTTGTTTTTTTTCCAGTCGGTAATGGGTTAACCAACATACCACTGAAAAACCAGAGGAATGGCAAAGGGGCCAAAAAGTCTAGTTGAAACTGGCCTAACATCATTCAACTCTCTCTGAATATATATATACAGGTATCTGTCAGGACAGTTATTGTTTGGTAAGCTGATAAATAAGCCTGGGTGTATTAGTGTACAGATTGTTCCCTGTTTTTGATATTCAGGCTGTGAGTGCTATTGTTTACTTAGCCAGAGCGCTGCCACCCACACAGATGAGGTATTTTTGCCAGGCTTGCAAAACCTGAAGATTTGAAGAAATACCAAAAGTATTTTTGGGGGAATACACCTAAGGGCGGACCCCCCCCCCCAAAAAAAAAGCTCATAGAGGAACGAAAGTTTGCAGTGGCTACAGAATGTTGACTGCCTGGAAGAAAGTACAGTGGTGCCTCGCAAGACGAAAAGAATCCGTTCCGTGAGTCTCTTCGTCTTGCGGTTTTTTCATCTTGCGAAGCAAGCCCATTAGCGGATTAGCGCTATTAGCAGTTTAAGGGCTATAAACGGCTATTAAAGGCTTAAGGGATTAGCGGATTAGCTGCTAAAAGGCTATTAACAGCTTAACGCTTTAGATAAAGGGGTTGGGGAGCGGAAAAACCCCCTCAAAAATCGCAAGACATTTTCGTCTTGCAAAGCAAGCCCATAGGGAAATTTGTCCTGCGAAGCACCTCTGAAAACGGAAAACCCTTTCGTCTTGCGGGTTTTCCGTCTTGCGAGGCATTCGTCTTGCGGGGCACCACTGTAAAAGAACTGAGTGGTGGTGGTGGCGGAATGTAAAATGGATAGAATCCTGAAAAGAAGCACTCCGCACTGCAACATTTTGTTGTAGTTCATTTGTATCCGAAGTCCATGAAGCTGACAACCCTGGCATTAATTTTCTTCCCCATGTAACGGCTGGGAAAACAGCCCCATTTCATGACTGCAACCCATGTCCCAACTATAACCCCCTTTTAATCCAGGAAGAGACTGGCTGCACCCTTGCCAATTCTCAAGTTTTCTCAAATGTACACCACAGGGTTTTCTCAAGCACCCACAGCTTATGTGGACTTCCCCTCATTGGCCAGCAGTTGAATGATGACATCATCTGCCAATCACGTCTACCTTGATTAAAGAAGCATAAAAGACAGCATTACGTCTGTGTGATTTATCACTCATGCTTCGGCCAGGGGCTACCAACTGCTGAGCAGAGTCTTTTGTTACGTTAGGTTGCCCAATTCACAGGTTGCTGGTCTAGATGGGCATTTGACCTTCTTATGCTCTTTTGCTATTCTTATTTTTTCTTCTCTTACAAATAAGTCTGGTTTTAAAAAACCCAAACCACCAATGTACAGTGGTACCTTGGTTTAAGAACAGCTCAGTTTATGAACAACTTGGATTAAGAACGCTGCAAACCCAGAAGTAGGTGTTTTGGTTTGTGAACTTTGCCTTGGAATAAGAACATGCTTCGCTTCCTGTTGAGTGTGTTCCATTTGTAAATTGGGTCCTCTGCTGCTATGGGAAAGCATGCCTTGGTTTAAGAACGCTTTGGTTTAAGAACGGACTTCTGGAATGGATTAAGTTTGTAAACCAAGGTACCACTGAAATATTGCTCAGTACAGATACCATGACCTTTTCACCTTCTGCCTCACCCATAGCCTGTTAGTAAGAGCTTAACTGGGAGGAAAACCGAAAGCTGACACATAAAAAGGAGTTTTCCACCAAAAGTGGAGAACTAAGCTTTTAGTTATAAGCTTCTTTCTTTAGACGTCTGCTGTTGCTATTGCTACTTCTACCTTGAGTGCTTATCTGGTGTGTCCTCTGTCCCATTTCAGTTCTATCCCTCCTTGTCCTGGAAAAAAAAAATATCTTGGTGCATTTGACATACACACAATTCTTCCACGTCTAGGAACGACCGGCTCAGTTGCTAAACATTTTACCCCTTGCAATAGATACTGATAGTGTTGCCAAGAAGAAAAAAACAGCAGCAACAACCCAGTGTGGCTTATTCCCCCACTTTCCCTTTTAAACAGAGGTTTGCCCTGCAGGAAAAATCCGCCCAGGAAGCTTTTCAGTGGCACTGAGGTAAACGTTTATTGCTTGCTAATTACTGCAGATCAAACTGCTCTTAAAGGGACAGTTACAGTGGCCAGTTCGAAAGCTGACAAGGGCTAAATGCTGAATGCGCACAACTGCAGCCAGGGATGCTCTGATAATTGAGATGCGCTGCACTTGGTGGGAGAGGGCAAAATGCTTGAGACTAGATAATGAGGCAACTAAGTTCCCAGGGCATGAAATATATAGGCTTAGCCTATCCTAAAACCAATTAGTAAATAAATGCAATGTGACATATTCACCATTCTTCTTTAATGTTGTCAGAATGAGGAATTAAAGAGGCAAAACTATGGCCAGAAAAAGAAACAATATGAAGCTTCAGTCCATAGCTGAGTTAGTGTCTATTTTCTAAGCACATTATCTTGGAAAATGTGCTTCTAAACCCATGTCTGCCAAGAGATTGAAACTCTGAGGGTTTCTTTGCATTGGGGGGGGGGGCAGCTGCAGGACAGAATCAGCAAACCCCTCCCATTTCTCCCATACTAATGTCCACCCCCTCCCCATCATTTCCCCTGTCAAACTGGCTAACTTGAGAATTTTTGAGCCTGGCAGTGGCAAGGAAACATAAAGTCAGTGCAAAGTGAGGGTGAGGTTTGGTGGCATTTGCAGGTGAGAGTATGCAGATAGAGGAAGAATTAGGCATTATCTTCCTCCTGTTTATTTTGTCCTGCAAGTATACCCCCCCACCCAGCTTCACATTAGTCTTAGGAGTGAAACACCAAATTCCCCTCGTCACATCTAGTTCCACATCAAATATTATGCTTTCTGTTGTTTATGAATCATGATGAACCAGCAGGTATAGCATAAGCAACCTACTAGTCTCATGCGCCAGTGTGCCGGTGGTGTCATAGGCAGGTGCCTTGATTCAAATCATAGGAGTCCTACTTTTAGTTCTCCTCCCACTTAACAATTTTTGGTCATTCTACAAGGAAAACATAAATGGAAATATTTTATTGTATGCAAGCAGGTGAGATCAAGCTAGCATTGAACTGGATTAAAAACTGGTTTAGAACAAGGAGCCATCTTACAACACAATTCCAGAAACAGAGAGAAAGAATCGGCAGCACACACTGCAACAGATTTCCAAGGAACACGGAGATCGCTCATTGCATTGCCAAGTCCTTCTTGAAATTTTTAGGATTTTGTTATGTTCTCCGAGAAAGGAGAAAATCTAAAAAGAAGAAACAAAAGAGGAGCAAAGTGAGCCAATTGTTTCATTTAGCAGAACATATTTAACATTTTCAGCAAGTTTGTCACAACAGTGTTTGGCAGAGGACATTTTTGCTTTAAACAACCAAGCGACACATCCGGCTTCGCCGGGTTACAGCATAACCTACTTAATAAGCTTCTGTAAGATGAAAAATGGTCTTTCCTTACATTGTATCTTACATACCAAAATCTTGAACCTCCTCACAGATTCTGCATAGGTTAAAATCAACAACTTGACAGCTGCACCCCTATAGCCACTTCCCTAGGAGTAAGTTCAATTCAGTGGCATTTACTCCTCAGCAAACATATACAGTATGGGGGTACATTGTAAAAAGGCAGAAAAGATGTATGTCTTAAAATAGTGACTGCACATCTAAATAAGGTCACCAAAGGTTCAGGCAGAAAGGAATACAGTGGTACCTCGGGTTAAGAACTTAATTCGTTCCGGAGGTCCGTTCTTAATCTGAAACTGTTCTTAACCTGAAGCACCACTTTAGCTAATGGGGCCTCCTGCTGCTGCCACGCCGCCAAAGCCGATTTCTGTTCTCATCCTGAAGCAAAGTTCTTAACCTGAAGCACTATTTCTGGGTTAGTGGAGTGTGTAACCTGAAGCGTATGTAACCCGAGGTACCACTGTATAAACATAACCTGCAATTATAGTTTACCAGAGATAATCTATAGTAGGGATGTCCAACTGGTCAACCACGATCGACAGTTTGATCCCTGGGTGATAGTGGTAGATTGTGGTCAATCGCAGGGTCACTTTCGTGGGGGGGGGGAGGGCATCTGGCCCCGCCCCCTCACTCTTCCCTTCATTCGTGCACGACCGCAAAAACGGAAGACAGAGTTACTGATGCGGAGTTTTCTACTTGGTAAGCGTCCCCAAGAAGCGGCTTGGCCCCCTAAAAGAAAGCTCAACAGCTTTGGCCTACCCCACCCCCAGAAAAAGCTCAACAAGTTTGCCCCCCCAAAAAAATGGGTAGATCACTTCTAGGTTTTTTTAATCTGTGAGTAGATCATAGTCTCTTGGGAGTTGGATGTCCCCAATCTATAGTACAGTGGTGCCTCGGGTTACAGACACTTCAGGTTACATATGCTTCAGGTTACAGACTCCCCTAACCCAGAAATAGTACCTCGGGTTAAGAACTTTGCTTCAGGATGAGAACAGAAATCGTGCTCCGGCGGTGCAGCAGCAACAGGAGGCCCCATTAGCTAAAGTGGTGCTTCAGGTTAAGAACAGTTTCAGGTTAAGAAGAGTGACTAGTGGGGTGCCACAGGGTTCTGTCTTGGGCCCGGTCTTATTCAACATCTTTATCAACGACTTGGATGATGGACTCAAGGGCATCCTGATCAAATTTGCAGATGACACCAAACTGGGAGGGGTGGCTAACACCCCAGAGGACAGGATCACACTTCAAAATGACCTTGACAGATTAGAGAACTGGGCCAAAACAAACAAGATGAATTTTAACAGAGAGAAATGTAAAGTATTGCACTTGGGCAAAAAAAATGAGAGGCACAAATACAAGATGGGTGACACCTGGCTTGAGAGCAGTACATGTGAAAAGGATCTAGGAGTCTTGGTTGACCACAAACTTGACAGGAGCCAACAGTGTGACACGGCAGCTAAAAAAGCCAATGCAATTCTGGGCTGCATCAATAGGAGTATAGCATCTAGATCAAGGGAAGTTATAGTGCCACTGTATTCTGCTCTGGTCAGACCTCACCTGGAGTACTGTGTCCAGTTCTGGGCACCACAGTTCAAGAAGGACACTGACAAACTGGAACGTGTCCAGAGGAGGGCAACCAAAATGGTCAAAGGCCTGGAAACGATGCCTTATGAGGAACGGCTAAGGGAGCTGGGCATGTTTAGCCTGGAGAAGAGGAGGTTAAGGGGTGATATGATAGCCATGTTCAAATATATAAAAGGATGTCACATAGAGGAGGGAGAAAGGTTGTTTTCTGCTGCTCCAGAGAAGCGGACACGGAGCAATGGATCCAAACTACAAGAAAGAAGATTCCACCTAAACATTAGGAAGAACTTCCTGACAGTAAGAGCTGTTCGACAGTGGAATTTGCTGCCAAGGAGTGTGGTGGAGTCTCCTTCTTTGGAGGTCTTTAAGCAGAGGCTTGACAACCATATGTCAGGAGTGCTCTGATGGTGTTTCCTGCTTGGCAGGGGGTTGGACTCGATGGCCCTTGTGGTCTCTTCCAACTCTATGATTCTATGATTCTATGATTCTAAGAACGGACCTCCGGAACGAATTAAGTACTTAGCCCGAGGTACCACTGTATAGATTATGGTTATAGTTACAAACATATGCTAATGATGTCAACAAATTAATTTGTATGATTAGTACCGGAAGTTGAACAAAATGCAGTCCCAATGTATTACACCATTCCACCAAGAGGAAGGTCTAATTACCTGTTTCTAACATACATCTTAGTGATGAGCATCCTTTATATGAAACACCTAATTTGTAAAGGGGGATCTCTTTACAGCAAGGGATACTGAATGATTTTCACATGCGGTTCCCATTTAAACAGTTGCTTCAACTTCATGTCGCAATGTGGCATGAAACAGAAAAGGACTATGGAACTCCTTAGCATCAAACAAGGGAAGAAGGATGAACCACAGAATTATTTTATGGATTGTGCTGGATGGATTTATTGAATTGTCAACGTGAGATAACGTCTGATATTAATTGCAGGAGAGACATGTCTGCACCACTTTGGACGCTTTAAAGATGTGGAATGAATAGCAAACGAAATGCCCCTTTACTTCCTTGCTCCTATGCTTCCCCATAACGCACAAAGCGGAGCAGTCCCGTCGCTTTGTGTGCAGAGGGTTCCCACATTAGAAATATCCACATCTCACCATGAAGAAGGGCAGGAGGGGAAGATACAAGGACCACTTCAGATGCGGAAAATGAATTGCAGGGGGCAAGTGCTCTTCCTTCCCCTCCCACCAAGTCTCTGAATATCCAAAGCCGGGTTTCCCTTTTGCAGGTCTGAAACTTGGGCCAGTTGCTGTTCTCCCGCTTTATTTTCAACTCAAAATGGTTTGCCATTTTACTGCAGCACGGGATAAAACAGGGGGTGCTTCCTCTGACAGCACTGCAAATATGAATATAAAAAGATGCCTTATACTGCCAGGTCATTGGTTCATTTGATCAAGTACTATCTATTAGGCGGGCCTCCAACAGGTTTTTCCAAGGACAACCCAGTGTGGCCTATTCCCCCACTTTCCCTTTCATCCTTTTAACTGCAATGATTGAATCAGGGCCCTTTTGCATGCAAAACTTATGCGTCATCACTGAGCTACGACCCCTTCTGTCTAAATACTAGAAACAAAGTGAGGAGTGTAACTGGACTAGCACTAAATATACTGCATGTGCACAGAGCAAATGATATGTGACTCCACTACAAAATATTCTTCTTTGGCGATCACTCATAGCCGAGTAAGATTGTCTTCCAGTTTTAACAATGAGTCCGTAAGTGACTGTGGAGGCCAATTCTGTTTTTTTTTTTTAAATGATATTTTATTTTCCACATTCAATAAACAAAAAATACAAATCAACAAACACATCAAAGAGAAAAAAGAAGAAAGAAAAAACAATGCATACATTATACAAAGACAAAAATAAAAAATAAAAAGGGTAAAAATAAAAAGATTAAAAACAAATATTGTGTCATTGTGTTCTTCAGCATTAACTTAGATCTATGACTTCCCCATGCCTTCCCACTCTGTATTCTAGGTCTTATATTCTGATAGTAAGCTCTTTCCCTCTGGCGTATCTTTGGTTCAGATTAATGTTATTATCTTAATAATCTTTACCTTTCCCTATGTCTTGTGGAGGCCAATTCTGGATCCACATGTCCTTCCACAGTGGGGAGATTACCGGTAGTTACCGGGCGGGAGTTGATCACGGTGTGGATTTGTCAAGCGTGCCTTCCTCTTAGCACGTTTCTCCCTTGCGTTCTGAGTCTGAGTGTCTTCAAAGCCCATGAGACCTTTGGTAAAGGCTGTTCTCCAAATGGAGCCAGTGTTTCCCAGTTGTCGATGTTTATACTACATTTTTTAAGATTTGCCTTGACAGTCTTTAAACCTCTTTTGTTGACCACCAGCATTACACTTTCCATTTTTAAGTTCGGAACAGAGTAGTTGCTTTGGAAGACAGTCATCAGGCATCCACACAACATGACCAGTCCAACAAAGTTGATGTTGAAGAATCATTGCTTCAACACTGGTGATCTTTGCTTCATCCAGTATACTTATATTAGTTCGCTAGTCTTCCCAAATGATGTGTAAGATTTTTTGGAAACACTGTTGATGGGATCTTTCGAGAAGTTGGAGATGGTGTTTATAAGTGGCTATGTTTCACAAGCATACAGTAAGGCTGGTAGTACAATAGCTTTGTAAACAAGCATTTTGGTTTCCCTGAGAATGTCCCCAAACACTACTGTCATATGCAAAGTACACTTCAGAGAGGGAGTAGAGAAGGACAAAGTAGCTTGTAATCCCTGATTTGCTCATGAAAACCTTACCAAAACAGAACCAGCTGCTCACCTTCCTAGAATCTCTGTCTTCACAGAAGATGGCTACTTGTATTGTAAGAAGTAGTGCCAAGAATGAATACCTTTTGCACATCCACAAACTGTGATTTTCTTGATTTTTTTTTTAAGTGCATATAGGGACATAGGAAGCAGCTGTAGTATACCAAGTCAGACCTCTCTTCCTTCCAACCCTAACTGGTGCCATCCAGAGTTTGAGATAAGAATATTCCCTAGCCTTGCCTAGAGACCCCAAGGACTAATCAGAGTACAGCATCTTTTGCATGCAAAAGCATGATTTCTAATACTGAACCACATCCCCTTTCCCCTAGGCATTAATTTTTTAAAAAAATTAAATTTATGCCCCATCTACCTTCTAAAGGGCTCCAGGAGATGTATAAGCTTCTTTCACCATTTTATCCTCATAACAACCCTGATCAAGCTAAGTGACTGGCCCACGGTGGGCTTCATGGCTGAGTGGAATTTGAACCCTGGTCGCTATACCAAGTAGCAATACACACTCTCAAGTGTTAGAACCATCCTTTCAGAAGGACGATTTTGCTGACATTTGGGCAAATGAAGCCTAGATCTGTCAAGATACAGGAAGGTGGATCCTTAAGAGGAGATGGAATTTCCAGGTGAACTGGTTATGGCAGAATAGCTTAGCCGAGGAGGAGGAAAGTTGTTTATTTTTTATTTTTTCATTATCTGTGTGGTATATTATCCATGTGGTAAGACTGTTTTGCCAGTGGAAGAGTACAGTGGTACCTTGGTTTAAGAACAGCTTAGTTTATGAATAACTTGGATTAAGAATGCTGCAAACCTGGAAGTAGGTGTTCCGGTTTGTGAACTTTGCCTTGGAAGCAGAACATGTTCCACTTCCTGTTGAGTGTGTTCCATTTGTAAATTGAGTCCCCCGCTGCTATGGGAAAGCACACCTTGGTTTAAGAACGCTTTGGTTTGAGAACGGACTTCCGGAACGGAATAAGTTCGCAAACCAAGGTACCACTGTATTCCCCAAACCACTTTCATTTAGTTCTTACTCAACCTCATTGCTGATAACTTCTTCCAGAATAATAGTAATTATTATTTAAAGGGAATTTGAGAATTCAGGTTTGTTGAGAATGGATCCAGCCAAAACATTAGTTGGTAGAGCGTGAGAATCTCCTTGAGCTCCTTGAAGATGGGCTAGAAATGCAATAATACATACATACCTACATCCCAGGTAAGCATGCAAGGGACTGCAACCGTACCTAGGAATATTCCTCATTGAGTTTAGAAAGATTCCTCTCCCCCCAGCCCAAGTAAACATGTACGGAACCAGCCTTAATATCAGCTTGGGGAGGAGAATTTGCACAACAGGACCTTGAGCACTCAACAAATTGCTGGCTCAGGCACTCACTTTGGAGAAGATTGTGTGGGTGCAACATGTGCTCCTTATTATTAAGCTTCATTTTATTCTGGGCACTGGAGAATATACCTTGTGGTTTTCTCCCAAGTACAGTCCTTTTCTTGCAGGCTAGGTTTTAATCAAATGGGAAAGCAGCAAGAAGGAAACAGGGCATCAGCAGCAGGCTAAGCTTTCAATACTCCAGCAATTTGAACCATGGCTACAGCGGGGCTAGCTTTTGTCGCTTGAAATTATATGCAACAATATACCTCTGCTCACTTTACTAGCACTTTCCATCCCTTCTGCATAAGAGGGGGACAGTGATTGAGCAGCACTCAGCACCCGAGCAGCCATAAAAATGTATTGTTATTGTTGTTCTTTATGCTGAACGCGTGTTGGGAATGTTGACTGACTGATTAAGAGATGAATTGCTGGAGGCTGAGCAGAACTGCATTAGCCATGGGAGATAAGCATAATGATCTGCAGAGCTGCCTCAGACCTTTAACTCTGAACTGCAAGCAGAAATTCCGATTGGAATTTGACATTATCTTTGTTCAATAAAGCTTAATTACATATCCAAGAACACACTCACAGCGCCTTTCATTCACCGGAGGTATACAGCAAACGCCTCTCGTGAGCATGGAGGACCGAGGGAGAAAAAACCCAGCTAGGTGCCATGATGAACCAGGCAAGTGTATCACCTGAAGTGAAGTGAATTTCACACCTATGCTGCTTGTTGGCAAAACCCTCCCAAATGCTTAAACAGAAGAAAGATGTGTGTGCCATTTGACCTTGGTTTGAAAGCTCAGGCAAATGCAATGCATTTTATACAACTCTGGGCTGGTTAACACTAGGATCTTCCTGTTAAGGAAATATTTTGGTGCCACTTCATAAATAACCTCCCTCCCTTCCTCTGCATCAGGGATGAGGAAACTGGTGATCTCCAGAAGTTGAGCTTCAAACTCCCATCGTGCCTGACCTTGGGCTATGCTGGCTGGAGCAGATGGGAGTCCAACAGCACCTCGAAGGCCACAGGTTCTCCCTTTCTGTTCTACATGGTTCCCCATCTACCGAAACTTGGTATACTTTAATCAAGATTATATCTTCTACTGGGACGCGGGTGGCACTGTGAGTTAAACCACTGAGCCTAGGATTTGCCGATCAGAAGGTCGGCGGTTCGAATCCCGCGACGGGGTGAGCTCCCATTGCTCAGTCCCTGCTCCTGCCAACCTAGCAGTTCGAAAGCACATCAAAGTGCAAGTAGATAAATAGGTACCGCTCCAGCGGGAAAGTAAACAGCGTTTCCGTGCGCTGCTCTGGCTCGCCAGAAGTGGCTCAGTCATGCTGGCCACGTGACCCGGAAGCTGTACGCCGGCTCCCTTGGCCAATAAAGCAAGATGAGCGCCGCAACCCCAGAGTGGGCCACGACGGGACCTAATGGTCAGGGGTCCCTTTACCTTTACCTTATATTTTCTACTAAGGAGATAAGAGCAGCCATATGGGAAGACATCTTTTTTAAAAAAAACATCCTTGCTCTAGAATTTTGGAGGCTCCTTAAAGGAACCCAGAGCAGGCATCTTTAAGACAAGAGGCTGGAATATAGGAAGCTGTCTTGCCCCAAGCTACATTATTGCTCCTTCAAGTTCAGTACCACCTACATTGATCTGGAGAGGCTTTCTAGGTTTCCAAACAGGGGTCTTTTCCCGCCTAACCTGGAGTTCCAAACTGACTTTTTGTATGCAAACTGAGAATTTTCTCATGCTACCCACTTCCTAGGTACTCCATACATGAGAAGCACTGCTGCTGGGATTGAAGGCCAGCCTCTTCACTCTCTAGAATGGGTCCTATGCTTTATCGTTATACAATAACCCTGTGAGGTAGGTCAGGTAAAGAGATCGTGACCGGCACAAGATCACCAGCGTGCCTCATGGTGAGTAAGGATTAGAATCCATGTCTGCCCATGCAACCTCACACCAGTCCTCAAGGGTATGGCTCTCTTTGCCCTCTTTCACAGGATTATTATTTGGGGATTTGAACCCCAACATACTTGGGGCCAACACACTTCTCTTGTTGCCTGTTCAGGGAAGTTTTTAATGTGTGGCATTTTAATGTATTCTTAATCTTTGTTGGAAGCTACCCAGAGTGGCTGGGTACGAATAATAAATTATTATTATTATTATTATTATTATTATTATTATTATTATTATTATTATTTTCAGTTTTGTTGATGGGCTCCTCAAAATAATGAGATTTGAAAATGATAAATGTGAAAGCGATTTTATAACATTTTTTTTTTTTTTACTTTCAGGCCTATTGCCTATATGTTTTTCTGTGAGGTCTCAAAACCTGCTTTTAGAAAGAAAGAAAGCCTAAGAATGTTGCTTTCTAGCAAGAGCCAATAGGCCATGAGTAGGTGTCTAGGCTAAGGGAGAAGGAGAGTAGAGACATATGACTTGTCACTGTTAACAGTGTGTTCTGAATTATCATGGTTCCTACAAAAAATATTGCTCAGCGACATGGTTCAAAGAAACGGGAGATTTCCTCTAGCGATGGCATTGTTCAACAATGTATTGCGAAATGAATGTTGACACAGTCTCCGCTTTATTTTCAATACTTCTGCCGTTCTGTTGACATCAGCAAGGTTTCTGGGAGAGAAACCGACAACAGAATTTGACCCTAACAAAACAACTCCACTTGGAAGGCACACAATCCTGCTCCGATGCCTCCCATTTAAAATAACAACGTATCAAATATCTGAATGGATAAATTTGTGCGCCAGTTTCTCCTCTTTTCCAGCAGAAGGTATTTAGTGCCACCACCAGCTACAACCTATTTCCCTAATTAAAATGGGTGTTTTAGTTACCGCCTATGAAGCGCTCTGCAAGTGTGTGCATCCTGCCAAGCGACGGTTCATATATTAGCTAATGTATTTTGCTCAACAGCAATCATAGTAATAAGGTTCTGAATTCTTATTACCTCCATATGTACTTACTATGGACAATTGCTCATACCAAAAGGTGAGCTGCGTCTTACTCTTCGACATCACAAGTTAGATGACCTGCAATGTTATCACTTCAGAATGTGGGGTGGGGAACGTAACACAGTGTTTTGTTTAAGTGCTTTTTGTAAGCCAGAGTAACGTTAGCCTTAACTTTCCCTTCAGTGGGAATTAAAGAATAGTGTTTTATGTAGACCTTTTAATAAGCAAAATGCTTTAGCATCTATCTCATTTTCAAAACCTTACAATTTGGTTGAGAGAGTGAGAGACTGCAAATGGGTGCTCTACATTATCCCCAGTAGAAGGTGGATGGGTGGGTGGGTTTCAATTAAGGGAATCCTTTCTTGTTAAGATGATGCATACAAGGAACAAGGGTCTATTTGCATCTATGACATGCCTGAATATGCATTCTCAGCAGGGCGAGAGAGCAAAAAGTACACTTTCAGCATAGGTACCCACCAGCCACCATCAAACACTTCAAGAGAAACGAGTTGTTTGGTTTAATTTGCTTGTATTAGTGTGCTTGTTTGTTACAGTCTTTTGCTTGAACTCCAATACAGTATATCTAGATTCTGTTTTCCATGTCTGAACATCAACCCAAATCCCATCCATGTCTGATTTAAAGAAGAAGGGGACAGGGGCACAATAATTATATTGTAATGATATACCAAGGGACAAGGGTGGCGTTGTGGGTTAAACCACAGAGCCTAGGACTTGCCGATCAGAAGGTTGGCAGTTCGAATCCCCGCGACAGAGTGGGAAGGTAAACAGCATTTCTGTGCGCTGCTCTGGTTTGCCAGAAGCGGCTTAGTCATGCTGGCGACATGACCCGGAAGCTGTACGCCGGCTCCCTCGGCCAATAAAGCGAGATGAGCGCCGCAACCCCAGAGTTGGCCACAACTGGACCTAATGGTCAGGGGTACCTTTACCTTTTTTAATGATATACCGGAATGAAGAATAGCATGCACATTCAGGACCCAATTCTATGCTTCAAGTTTGAACTCGACTTTGATGCCTTCACATACTTTTAAGGGAGTCAGGAAAGCTTTGACACACATACTAGCCAGATTTAAATGTAACAAAACAAACCATTCGCCATTATGAGCATGAGCAGCCTCGAGTTCATACATTCTTTCCTCTCCTTCTCCTGTGCGTGTAAGAATAAGTCTAGAAGCCGGTTTGTGGCAAACCATCACTTCTTGTTCAGACAAAAGGAGAAACCACAGTTTGCCACAAAGCCAGGAATGGGAACTTCTAAGCTATTCCGTTCACGTGCAGGAAAAGGTGCATGAGATCAAGGCTTCTCATGCTCATAAAACAAACTATGGTTTGCCATTACATTTATAGCTGCTATAAAGCAAAATCTCCTTGGGTTTTGAGAAATAAAACTTGGGAAGTGTATGCATCTGTTTTCTGAGATAAAAGATTAAAAACATGTTGGGTGATATCCAACTAAGGCATGCTCAGAGGAGACCTATTCTGACTATGACTAACTCTTGATATCACTCACTGTAATGTGGTATCTGAAGCAAAGCTTCTTAAACATTCCAATTTAATATTTTTATATTAGGTTTGGTGTGTCAGATGATTTCTTCCCCCAGGTTTTGCTTCCAGTCCTAGCGTAATAACCCTTAATTATGAAATTAGATGTGAAGAGACATCCTGAAGAGCCTTAAAATACTGTCAGTCTTAATTCTTACATGGGATTACAACCACAACAAAGCAAAATCTTCCCAAGTTAAAGCATAAACAACTACAGTCACTTGAAGCTGTTTCAACCACCGTATTTCTATAAACCACTTGTGGTAAAGAATAGATAGGAAACAGGAAACACAATGTGGTTTAGAAAGAAGTATTTAAAAGCATCACCACAACTCACACAGGAAATAATGAGGGAAAAATTGAAAGTATGTTGGCTTAAAGGCAGGGGTGAGAAACCTCAAGACCATGGGCCAAATCAGCTCCTCCAAATGTCTTCTGGCTCCTTGGAAATTTAACTATCCCCATTAATTTGGTATCACCATGTCATCCGTCAGTTTCTAACCTATCTCCATGGGCCAAGTTCCTCAAGGGTGGGGTTTCAAAGTGATCTGGGAGGCTTGACTTAAGGGGGAGAGTTACAGTGGTAAAAAGCAGGGAGTCAAACTATTTTTAAAACTTGATTCAATTCTGGCTCAGGTTCATCAGCATTTCTAAACTCTGTGATTCTGTCCTGTGCAATTGTTTGGCACCAGTTCTCTCTCTCTCTCTCTCTCTCTCACACACACACACACACACTATATAATTGCAGTGTGACTCTTACAACATGACTACAGGGATATTTAATGCAGGAAAATGGTTGCTTTCTTCCCTAAACACATGAATCCATACCAGAACTTTATGAAGTTCACTCTCCAAACATACTTTTTAGATTGACTTCCATCCCAGAAAAATATATATATGTTATTTTTAGCTTACTTCGGGCATCTTTTATTTGTTGGCTTCTGTAATGCTATTGTAGTTCCAATCACCCTACCTATTCTAAGAAACATACAGAAAAGCAATTAAAACGGGGGCGGGGGGGAGCTTTACCTAGCACAACTGGAGACAAGACAGAAGCTTTAAAAACTATACATTGTTGGGCGCATAACACTGTTATGTGAGGGCTTATGGGATTGGAATGCTTACACAGAAATAGGGAACCACTTCTCTGAATGCTTTCTCACGATGCTGTATTTACCTCACAGAACTACAATTCCCAGCACCCTTAACAAACTACAGCTCCTAGGATTCTTTTTAAGAGAAGGGACGTGTTTTAAATGTATAGTGTGGCTCTCCCTTCTGGCCTCTTTCCCTATTATTAGTCAAAAGAAATAAATATGGTGCATACACAGCTTTACTGTTTGCCCTCATACACCAGGTCAAAGCATATGCAAGATACAGGAGAACTACAATCCCCAAACTCTTATTTTTGTTCCTCCTCCTCAGTTTGGCCTGCCTGTCTAACGTGAGAGAAGAGAAAGGCCCTATTCACCCCCCTCAAAAGGATCCTTCGGACTATTGGGGAAGCACTTATTTTGAACTGGTTACTAGGTTTTGTTCTGGGGGGGCTCGGCTCCAAGCTCAAGTTCAAAGCAACTCAACAAGTTCCGCGCCAGCTAAATGAAAAGGAGCAGGGTGGGAAGACACAACCATCTGAACTGCTGTGCTTGATTTGACCTCCACAGTTGGCAGAATGACTACAGAGAAAGAGGACCAAGCGTTGCCAAGAGACCCCTGAAACTTCAAGGTTGGCCCTGATGCTGGAATGAATTCCACTCGGCGCCACTATTTTTTTTAGTCAGTGGCCAATTCACGTATTCTTTAGTTCCAGGGCCTGTAGAGGCACATCCCACTTACCAGGGCTGGCCCAAGACATTTTGGTACCTGAGGCAAACCACAAAACGGCACCCTTCCCCCACCAGGGAAAAAGGGGTGAATGAAGATCTACAATGGTTTATCAATTCCTTGGCAGCCAGATCTGCTACACCTGTGGATCTTGCTGCTGGAGGCAAGGAGCTGGCCTTGCCTCAGGCAGGGGAGCAGCCCTGCCATTCATACTGCTGACCCCCACTGGGGATGCATAGGGTCTTTTGGATATGATCTGGCAGAGACCTGTAAGGGTTACGAGTGTTGCATTGGAAGAAGGGAATCAGAAGTGCAGGTTGCTTCTGTTTCTAGAAGCTCCACAACTGGGAAATGTATGAACTGGCTTTAAGCCTCAAGGGCATTTTGAAACGAAGCTCTCCAGAGAGAAAACTGCTGCTGGAAATAAACAAGCACAGGACAGGCTCCTGTTCTTGGCTACCCAGAGCAAAGGAATAGAAGCTTCTTTTTTTAACCATTACTTTGTGTGTGTTTGGGTGGGACAGAGCGTGCATATAAGGAAGCACTGAGATGCTTAAGTCATCATTCGTGAATGTGAATCCATGTGTGCAAAGAAGAAAACATGAAACCGTCGAAACTGAGCACAGATTTGCATGGTTGTTATTTTCTGTTAGCCTTGCCGGGCAATTTAAAATTGGCAACGAGGTTTCCTTATCTAAAATAGTTTCCCTAACCCTGGCTTAAAGGCACCATATCATTAAATCAAAAGCAGTAACCAAAACAACTCTAAAGAGTGTGGAATTTCCTGCATTCCTTTGTGTTAAGAGTCTCTGTATCAGTTGTTGGAATCTATGGTTCTCTTTCAAACAAAATACTTTTTTAAAGAAAAAAGAAAGAAAAAAAGATCAGTTTGAAAAATCCCCACAGTGCCCTTCCAGAGTTAGAACACATGTGTAAAATTCAAGTTTGCAGAAATGTATCTTGCCCCGATTCAAGTTTGCTTTTGAGCATCAATGACATTTTGAACATAGCTCATTGCACTGAACACAGAGTTTTGGCACCATCACAAAAGCTACTTTGGGGGAAGTGCTCCTTTATCCTTCTCTCTCTCTCACTGTAGGCAAACACTTCTGTGCATTCTCTTCAAGGCCTGGCTTTCATTCTCCCTGAATTAGGTTACTTGAACAGCACATTTGCAAAAGCATGCTTTTATTTAAAGGCACTGTGGAAAGTTTTTTTTACAAAGACTTTAATACATGGTCAGGAATTAAAACACCACAATTCCAAGTTGTTGTTTTTAAATGTACCCTAAATTACAACACAGCTACTATAAATGTATCTTTGGCATGGACATGATTTAAAATTATGTTAATCTACTCATGCAACGTTTCCAAAAGTACAGCTCAAATAACTGTGTCAACATTAGAAAGAAATCCTGAGGCACTGGCACCAGTATATAGCCTCTTCCCCTACTCCTTCCATTTTCCTGCAGGATGGGCTCACACCACATTTTTAATGAATAATGCTTTACTTGGTCTCTGTGTGTGGTTGTCTTCACTCTCACCTGTTCCATTTTAGGTGACTCCTTGTTCAGGATTATAAATATCATCATGGACTCCACAGGTCTGTGCATGAAATTCTGGGTCTCCCTCAGTTCTGCTTGTAGGTGGGATAGGATCTCTTGTCAATTCTGCTGCAGGGAACAGCACTGTGGCTGCAGCTCCTGCCTCTGTCTGTCACCCTCTATCAGGGTGGATGGGGGGAGGCAGACAGATATATTACTGTCATGCCAGTTACACTTCAGGAGACAAGAGGATGAGTGAGACCCAGTGGCGTAGCGTGGGGGGTGCAGGGGGGCCGGCCGCACCGGGCGCAACATCTGGGGGGGGGGTGCTCGCACTCGCAGCTCTCTGCCCCCTGCTAAAATCCACGGGTTAGGGGACGCAAATTACTTGCCTTGCCCCGGGTGCTGACAACCCACGCTACGCCACTGGTGAGACCCTTTCCAGCTGGCCTGTTGTCACCATTTGTTCTTAGCTTTGAGGGGGTTTTTTGTCCTGATGAAAAAGGCAAGATATAAGTGACTATCATTCGATCCAGTTGATTATGGATATGGGACCCAGAGCCCACAGGGCTCAACAGAGACTGCTTTATTCCAAGTCAGAGTAGATCCACCTAGATCAGGCTTCCTCAACCTTGGCCCTCCAGATGTTTTTGGCCTACAACTCCCATGATCCCTAGCTAGCAGGACCAGTGGTCAGGGATGATGGGAATTATACTCTCAAAACATCTGGAGGGCCGAGGTTGAGGAAGCCTGACCCAGATCAGCCACTCTCCAGAGGTTCATACATATTTCCCGGCCCAATCAAGAGACACTAGGGACCAGAGGCTTTCTTTACCCCCATCTTCTTTCTCCCCCTCCCAGCACTGTGAGCGCCTGTGCTAAAAGAAGCGATGCAAGGAATGGGATGCCCACACACCCCTCCCACGTCAAAATCTGGAGCCCTGCAGGTTACACATCCTCTGGAACATGAGTGACTTGCATGACACATGGCAGGATGAGGGTGTATAAAGGGCTCAAGGATTTCCCATAATGCTCCTTTGCGCTGCTTGTGTGCATGCCCTGATGAGCTTTTGGGACTCATCTGGGGGTAACGCAATGGTGCGTTTGACTTTGGCACTAGTAGCAGTCTGCCTTCATCCGCTCCATCCTCTGCAGTTCCTTCTGCTTGAATGTGAGAGAGCTGCTGAAAGGCCACATCAACTTGTTCGGCAGCGAGGGCGAAAACAAAAGGGTCGTGAATGCCCAAGTGTTTGTGTCGGATTATAGGCATCTAAGTTTAATGAAGGGGTAGGAAACCTTGGGCCCAGAAGGACATTCCCACCCCCCAAACCATGCCTTCTTGTCCCACACCTGACTTATGTGTAGGGCAGGTAAGAACATGGCTCCAAATAAAGAGTTGGAAGCTCCAAGTCAGCTCCTAATTGCTCCTTTGCAAGTGGGGCTCACTGACAGCCCTGATCAGCTGACTGGCGGTGACTGCAAGCCCCAATCTGATCAACTGCACCAGGCATGCCTTCAAAGAGGCTTACCTGGATTTAAGCCATGCCTGGATTTAAACAGGCATTCTTCCTTTGCCAGCAGCCTGGCAGTCTATGGAGGGAAAATGTCTACTTGCAGGTATAACTTGAATGCAAGCCACACTTGCAGACTGACTTCCAAAGGGCTTGCTGTGAGAGTACTGATTGGCAAAGGAACCACACTGGTGTGTCTGAGAGAAAACTACATAGGTGGCTTAAGCATCACTTCCTGTTTTGCTGCAGGATTGTAGAGCTTAGACATTTTTTAAACAGGACAGGAAGATGTCTCTTTGGTAGGGATAATTTCTAGGACTAGTGAAAACAGCAAGTGAAGTGTCATCTATGTAAATGGTTCTGTTCGTGTGTCACGTACCTTTGTTGGAGCTGGGCATTAATCCATAAACTAACAATACAAGATATCAGTTATCAATTGGATAAATCTCAGTTGGGACATATTTATCCTTGGTTGCCATAGGTCAGGGCAGTTTGAGGCTGCCCTTTATTGTTATCATCTGGGCACATCTGTGTACATGCACCATGCTGCAAACAGTAGATCTGAAGCGGGGCAAGCTGCTCAGTTTTAATGTGATCTACTAAACACTTATGATGGGATGTGGGTGGTGCTGTGGTCTAAACCACAGAGCCTAGGACTTGTCGATCAGAAAGTTGGCAGTTTGAATCCCCGTGACGGGGTGAGCTACCGTTGCTCAGTCCCAGCTCCTGCCAACCTAGCAGTTCGAAAGAACACCCAAAAGTGCAAGTAGATAAGGGAAGGTAAACGGCGGGAAGGTAAATGGCGTTTCCGTACGCTGCTTTGGTTCGCCAGAAGTGGCATAGTCATGCTGGCCACATGACCCGGAAGCTGTACGCCAGCTCCCTCGGCCAATAAAGCAAGATGAGCGCCGCAACCCCAGAGTCGGCCATGACTGGACCTAATGGTCGGGGGTCCTTTTACCTTTACTAAACACTTATATGTATGGGAACAGGGTAGCCTGATGGCCATTTTCAGATGCAGCATGTTCTCGGGGTTGCTGTCTCTTTTGCGTTTTCTCCCACTTTCTTGCCTCTTGGTTTGGAAGGCAATGATTTTTTTAAAAAAAAACAAATAACAAAACTCAGCTTTAAAATTCTGCTGTTATGATGAGAAATTACATAGAACACACCGAAGACGCTCATTTACAAGCAGGTGGCTTACTACATGTAAATGCACTAATTGCACAATACTTGAAACAGATTTGTGAGATGCTGAGGAGGGAGTTTAAGACATTTTGATGCTTCAAGCAAAACAACCAAGTGAGAGGCCTCACATGGTGGCAAAAATAAATGAATGAATGAAAGGATACCCTTTCATGGGTGCTGCCTGGGGTGGATCACCTCACATTGCCTAATAGTAAGATCAATCTAGAGATAGCACAGAACATTTAAAAATGAGGCAACAGCATTCTAGATTACCGTATTTTTCGCTCTATAAGACGCACCAGACCACAAGACGCACCTAATTTTTGGAGGAGGAAAACAAGAAAAAAAATATTCTGAATCTCAGAAGCCAGAACAACAAGAGGGATCGCTGCACAGCAAAAGCAGAAATCCCTCTTGCTGTTCTGGCTTCTGGGATAGCTGTGAGCCTGCATTCACTCCATAAGACGCACAAACATTTCCCCTAACTTTTTAGGAGGGAAAAAGTGAGTCTTATAGAGCAAAAAATACGGTAGCTGGAAAACACACCCAATAATGCTAACCTTACTTCCAGGAATGTGTGTCTGTGCTAAATCACGCATGCGTAGAAGCGCCCAAATTGCAACCCGCACGTGCGCAGGCGTAGGTTGTGAACGTGCCTCCTGCACGGATCATGTTCGCAACCCGAGGTTCCACTGTAGTCTATAAAGCAGCCTGCTCAAGTTTCATTGACGGCTATGGTCTTCTCTGGCATTACCTGAGAGTAGTCACTTGTGGGACTGCTCTGAAGAAAAATTGAGTCCAAGTGCAACAAAAAGTGACACACCCACACCCACGATTTTCACTGAGTAAGCGGGAAAAGAAAGTCATAATTTACTCTCAGGGAATTCAATGGATGCTCCTTTTCAAATGCAGGCACATAACAAAAACTGCATAAATTTAAGTCTTACAAACACCCAGAATTCTGGGCTGGTTCTTATACAGACCGAAAAGTTTAACCTGCAGCAGAAGTGATAAAATTGCATGTGCCAAGCCTCTGCTCTCCTCCCAACTAAGAGGTGCTGAAGGGAAGTAAGCAAACACTCAAAACTTATTAAGCCTGCAACCTTTTCTCTTTTATTACAGTATGGTCAGATAACCATCTGGTGATCCCAGCCAAGAATATGACAGAGGCTCCAATTTACAAACTACTTACTCTTGCAGCCACCTCCTTGAAATCTCTCAGAGATGAATCTAGATTCAGTGCCCAAGGCAGCAAACCCTAGATGCTCTTGCTTGGAAGGAATTCTTTTTATTGAAATTAACTGAACTGAGTAGACATGTTTGGGATTTGCAGTGAAGGGCCGGGATCCTGACCTGAATTTCAACTCTTCACTAAAACCAGTTAAAGCTAGGGCATCAGCCTGCAGGGCAACTAACTTAGCAAATGGTGGGGGGGAATTCTTGTTCCACACATAAGCTTGTAGCATGGCGAGGAAGAAACACCTTCTTTCTACAGGACTCTAGGCAGCAGGATCTTTAGCAGGGCTGCAACCTTAACCCCACATATCTGGGAGTAAGCCCTATTAACTCCACAAAACCTACTTCCCAGTAGACCGTGGTTAGGACTGCACTGTGTCACTAAACTTGAAAGAACTCCCAAGAAAACACGTGCAGCATCTCAGCCTGGGTACCAGTCGCCTGTGAACCACCAGAAATAACGATTCACACGTCTTGTCCCCTTCCCGCACCTCTCCTCTACCCCAACACCTACATTGCAGGCGGAAAAGCCAACAGGTGAAGCTTCACTCGCCTCCGCCACTGCATCGCCACGCAGGGAACAGCTGCAAAGCGTTGACTTTTGACTTGCCCCATCTTTTTAAAGAAAAAAAAACTTAACGAAGCTGCAGCAGACCGCAAAAGTGGGATGGGGGCGCCTAGCGTTTCTCCCCTCTCTTCCCTTCCCTCCTGCCCACACCCCCGCGGGCCCCCGCACATACCCTTGCTCTGCAGCTGCCACGACGCCTCGCCCCGCCTGAGCCCACCAGAGCAGCCACGGCGAAGAAGAAGGCGCCAGCTGGTGTCCAGCAGCCCCCGCGAAGGAGAACAGCAGCAGCAGCAGCGGAGCGGCCCCCTCCTCCCCCTCGTGCTTGGGCCTCAGCACGCGGCAGCGCAGCGTATCCCTCCGCCGGGAGGACCCACAATGCCAATAGGCGGCGGCGGCAGCGGAGGGATCCTGCCGCGAAGAGAAGCGTCCCCGGCATTGAGCGAGCGGTGGAGGAGGCGGCGGCAGCGGCCACCCGCACTCTTTGGCTTGCCCTTCCCCCTCCTCCTCCTCCCTCTCGACGCCTCCACACGCGCCGTTCGTCGCTGCGGGTCGGTTGGGCGCTGCCCAGTGGCCGCCTCCTTCCTCTTCCTCGCCTCCCTGTGGGGGAAGCTGCCATTTAATAATAATAATAACGATAATAGTAATAATAATAAAGGGAGAAAAGCGGGAGGGCGGCCATCGCGGCAGTGGTTGCCGCCGCAAGCGCCTCAGGTGGACCCACCCCCTCGGTCCCCTCCCCCGCCTGCCTTCTCCTCAACCGCCGCCGCCGCCTTCCCGTCCGTCAGAGAGTCTCGTCCGCTGCGGGGCTGCTCTCCCTCTCTGCCTTTTCTCTCTCTCCCTCCGTGTGTCTCTTTCCCCCGCTTCCTCTCGCCCTCGCCGCCTTTCCCTCCCTCCCGCCTCGAGTCCCGGCTTCCTCTCTCTCTCTTCCCCCCTCCCTTTCCTTTCCTTCCTTCTTCCCTCCTTCCCCGCCAACCCCCCATCCGCCAGGCGCGAGCCGAAGATGGCAGGCTGGCAGAGCTACGTGGATAACCTGATGTGCGATGGCTGCTGCCAGGAGGCCGCCATTGTCGGCTACTGTGACGCCAAGTACGTCTGGGCAGCGACGGCCGGGGGCATCTTTCAGAGCATTACGGTAAGGGCGGCCGGGGGTAGGTAGGTTGGGGGGGTCCCGGTCACGGAGAGAAGCAAGTGGCCGGGGGGGGGGGGAGAAAGAGGGATGGATGGAAGGCTAACCCATGATTTGTAACCCCCCTTTTAAAAACACCAAACCCGGGCGGGCATATTTCGGCCCTTGGAGGAGAAGGGATGGCGGGCGGGCGGGGGGTGTCGGCTAGGCTTGGGCTTTGGGGGGGGAGGCGGATGAGCCCCACGGAGTTGCACCTAATCCCACGAGGGGCGGATTGCAAAGTGCAGCCTTTTTTCTTTTTTTCATGCATAGCGCGCGCGCAGGCGAGGGAAGAAAAAGGAGCGCCGCGTGCGGCGGAGGCGACTGTCCTTTTCTCTCCCACAACTAGGGAATGGGGAAAGGGGGCTTTCTGTGTTTCCTGCATCTCTCCCTCTTCTTCCTCTGCCACCCAACTAAAAATAATAATTATTTATCTCTTGGCCCCCCACCTTGGTCCAGTGGTGGTGGAGCCGAGGCTAGGCGAGAAATCTGGGGGCGGGGAGCGCCCTCGTGCAAAACGCTTTCTGCCCTTTTGCTAGCTTGCATTATGTGTGTGCGCGCGCGCCCCCTTCCCAGCTTTGGGCCACGGCCGTAGCGCCCCCACCCCCCAAAAAAGAAACACACAGGGGGGTGCGAGAAAAGGGAATAGCAGGAGAGGCCCAGCTGGGTGAAGGTGTAAATGGCAGCGAGTTTCCCTCCTTGCGGTGTCGCCTCTCCTTCCCGCCCACCCGCAGCTTACGATGGCCGTAAAAGCGCCTTTAATGGGAAGAAAGCAGCAGCCCGCGCCAGTTAGGCCCCGGGCATTGCCTTTTCCCCTCGGATCTAAGGCTCCTCTCCCCAAGTAGTGATTTGAGGCAGTGGGAGAAAAGGGCCCTTTATCTGGTGGCTGGGCGGGCGAGGGAGGGAGGAGGGGGCAGCCTGGCGTTTTGAGATCCCCTGCTGCTGGGCTACCTTGCCGCTCGCCCTCCCTAGCCTCTAAGGCATGCGGGGCCAGGTTGGGACGGGAATAGCCTCGGGCTTCTCGGGGGACCATTTTGTATGCCAGGCTGCGGGGCTCCTTAATTGCCACGGCAATTGGGCTGGAGCAATAGCCGGCAATACGGCGGCGGCGGGAGGAGGAGGAGGGAAAAGGCCGGGCGCGGGGAAGGGAGGCGATGATTCTTGGAGAGGCTTTGCGTAGGATTCCCTCGTCTCTGGTCCGCACTGCTGGGGAGAGACTTGCGAATCCAGCGTAGGAGGCTTTTGTGAATCCATTCCTCGCCACTGGTTCCATGTTTTTTCACCTCCAAGATGGCGCACTGCCGCTGATTTTTTTTAACCCCTCCTTTTCTCTTCTCTCCCGAGATATTAATCACCCCGTTTCTGCACTGCAGTCTTTCTATCTCCTCAGTTTTTTTCCATCTCTCATCTTTCTCTTGCCATAAAGTTTTCTGATCATTCGAGATAAGAGTTTATAAAAAGAAAGGGGAGGGGGGAATTTCCGTGAGAAGGTTGTGTGCTTGCCTGCTTAACTCACCGACATGGTATCTGCAGGCTGAGAGTGTTGAAATGTATATTGAAATTATATAGATTCTGTTGGCGCTTCCCCCTTTATTTACCCGTGCATTAGGTGTGCAATGTGATCTTGCATTACAACAGGGGTGGTGGCCGGCCAGCTTCATCCCCTTCCACTCCAAAATGCCATTTTGGCTGGCTGCCTGTCTATGCAGGCAAATGTCATGAAAAGCGAGCTCCCTTATTCTAAACAGCACTCCTCGCCCCTCTTGTCAGTGCCCCTTATTGAGAATAATACTGAGGGCTCTGTCAGCAGTATTAAAGCATGGCTTAGCCCTGTCCTGTCTGTAGGAGGCATAGGAATGGGTTAAAAGAAGTGGTGCCCTTGGTAGCTGCTGAGCCAGTCTCTTTGCTGCTAAGATGTTTATGGGTAGAATCTTGGCTTATGCTTTGGGAATGGCTGGGGCCTGCTATGACTCTGCAGTTCTACTGGAACAAGATGCCTATTCCATCATACAGTGCCGCGGGAGCATGTTTTCTTGCTGGACTGCCTTTTTCCATTTTGCTATATGAATACACACACCGTGCACTATTCCTGATAAAAGAGGGCTGATATGTAGCCACCATGCTCTTGTTACTATGTTACACATTTTTGGTATTTCTATTGCAAATTGCTCTGCAATCATCGGATGAAGGGTGGCATAAAAATTTTAATTTAAAAATTAATTCCCCCCCTGCTTGTCTAAGATTGAGCTACCATACCCAGTTTTTGAGGGTTCTGCAAAGCACGTGCATTTTCCACCTGAATGGCCTTATTAGTATTGGAGAAGCTGTAATGTAAACTTTGTAATCTGTGTGGGAAAGAACAGAAATGCACGGTGTTAGAAACAATAACATTGAGAACACTATTTTAAAAATATGGTTTAATAGCATCCCTGAAACTTATTGACAGCCATGTAGCTATAAGTAATGGAGGCTATTCTGCATTTTGTGCCTATGTTGCATGTAGAACATAGGCCCTTTGTGCTTCTGCTTCTGCCATAGTGCTTTAGTTATTTGGCACATTGCAGGGAGTGGTCCTGTAGACAGCATGAAGCTCTAATATAACTTTTTTTGATCTTCTCTCCCATAGATGTATATGCACAATCTAAAATCAGGGTCTCATTATTAATTGCATACTTAATGAAAAACATATTTGAAGACTCTACTTGGGTATCATCTTACTTTGTAGCACTCAGAACTACTTCATTAACTTCATACAGTGTTAGACTTTAGAAGCTACAGTTGTTTTTGCTAGAGTTATGTTCTCTTTTTGCTATTAAATTAGTACATTCAGTGTGTACATTGACTCTTCAGAATCCAGGTATGAGAGCTTGCTCTAAAATTCTATGGACTTCTCTTTTTGACAGCCTGTAGAAATAGATATGATTGTAGGAAAAGACCGCGAGGGTTTCTTCACCAATGGTCTAACTCTGGGTGCAAAGAAGTGCTCTGTGATCAGAGATAGCCTCTATGTGGATGGTGACTGTACAATGGACATCAGGACAAAGAGCCAAGGTGGCGAGCCAACATATAATGTTGCTGTAGGCAGAGCTGGTCGAGGTAAGCTTGGAACTTTCACTAGCGTTTGATCTGGTGTTTTGTTTTCTACTGCTTTAAAAACATGTAGGCTTTAAATTATCTCAATTGATCTGTCCAACAAGATCTGGATTAGGTGACTGGCTGTCAAAATAGCTTTGTGGAGAATAAGACCATATTCTTAAGACTATGCACCCAGGATGTTAATGTTTTGGCATTTGAAATTAATTGCTTCAGGTAGAATAAAAATGCAAGTTCAGGCTTCTAATTTTGGAGGTTATTTATTGTACAGCAAAAGTTTATGACAAAGAGCACATGTACCTGGTTGCTTAGCTAAGTAGTTCATAGATGATTTATGCATGTATCAGTTTATAAATATGGAATATCTGTTGCTTTACATTCCCAAGACATCCTCAATACTTCAGGATGCCAGTCCATGCAGACTTCTCATATAAACCTTCCACTAAATAAGAAATGCATGTTGGATGGTGTTCCAAAAGGAACTTCTAACAACCTGATCCTATACAACAGGTGTGGGGAACTTGTGGCCTTCCAGTTGCTTTTGGACTCCCAGCTCCCATCCATCTTCGTCAGCATGGCCAGTAGTCAGAGATGATGGGCGTTGTAGTTGGCAACAGCTGAGTGCCACAGGTTTCCCACAAATGCTGCATACTGGTCTATTAAAAACCCAGTGCTTAGGATTTTATTTTTAATTTGATATATGGTACTGATCATCATTCAGCTTGTTCAACTTCATATGCTCTAAAACTGCAGTCCTGTACCTATTTATGTAGGAGTAAAAAAGGTAAAGGTACCCCTGCCCGTACGGGCCAGTCTTGACAGACTCTAGGGTTGTGCGCCCATCTCACTCAAAGAGGCCGAGGGCCAGCGCTGTCCGAAGACACTTCCGGGTCACGTGGCCAGCATGACATCGCTGCTCTGGCGAGCCAGAGCCGCACATGGAAACGCCGTTTACCTTCCCGCTAGTAAGCGGTCCCTATTTATCTACTTGCACCCGAGGGTGCTTTCGAACTGCTAGGTTGGCAGGCGCTGGGACCGAACAACGAGAGCGCACCCCGCTGCGGGGATTCGAACCGCCGACCTCTTGATCGGCAAGCCCTAGGCGCTGAGGCTTTAACCCACAGCGCCACCCGCGTCCTATTATGTAGGAGTAAGACTCATTAAATTCTGCAGAGTTTACTTCTCTGTTGACATCTATAGGATTGTGCTGTTTGATTTCTTTTTTAAAATTTACATAAAACGTTGGCCTGTTGGACTAATTACAAGTTACTTTGAGGCAAATCAACTAGTATAGAAGTAGAAGCATCAAAAGTGAGAGGACAGTGAGAATGTAAGATTGTTTTGCGCACAGAACTATAACACATTTTAGTGACACCTACTGGCATATAACAGTACTTGCATTGCTAAAGGTCTTCAGGACTCTGCTGTTTTGGCATAAACACAATTGGATTCTTTTTGTACTGTGGACAACTTTTGACTTATGAACTACTAGAGCAAGTGAATATGATACAGTAGGTTCATTCCAGTTATTCCAATTCATATTACCCCACATCTGCTTTATTTACCTTGCAAGAAAATGTAGCCAAAGCTTCTTGACCCCACAGTATACCCCATGTATCACATTTAAAAAGCTTGGTCATACTAAATTAACATCTGCGTCTGCCGAACATTCTTTTCAATTAAACAAGGTAAATGTTCAAAACAATATAGTAACGCTGTGCAGGTAACTATTCTGATATGCCAATATTTGAATATGCTTATTGTACTGCTTTATTAAAACTTGGAATATTTCCTTGTCTAACACACTCCTTTGTAAAACTTCTTTTCTTTTCTCTTTCAGTCTTGGTCTTTGTAATGGGCAAAGAAGGGGTCCATGGAGGCGGATTGAATAAGAAGGCATACTCAATGGCAAAATACTTGAGAGACTCTGGGTTCTAGTTGCTAGGCAGACTGTTAAGTATTAGGGGAAATTGCTATTAAACTTTCCTGGCCTCAAGCTACATTGTGGAAACTTTATTAGCAATGCAGGGTGATGGGGTATGAACCTGTGTCTCCTTTGTATCCCTCTATTGGTGGGGAAAGGTGTTATTCTTTCTTTAATTCTGTTCATCCTTGTTTCCTTGTGTACTCCAGCATTGGTTATGGCCATGGGAAAGGGAAGGTGTCCATGGAGGGACACTCAACAAGAAAGCTTATGAACTGGCTTTATACCTGAGGAGGCCTGACGTCTAAGCAGCCTCTCCCCATCCACATAGCAACTGTTTTCACCACCACCTCTTGTGTTAAAAGTACTACCAGCCTATAGATGGCGGTTTTATTTACACATTTCCCTATTGTCATGGCTCCAGTTACCCTTTTCGTTTGTATGTTAATCACTGTTGTACCCATGTTCTGTATCTGGCACCATCTATTGCAACACAAAAGATGATATGCATGATACGTTGAAGCCTTGGGAGGGAATCATGCCAAGTCCAGGCGTTACTTGTCTTAGCAATTAGTGTGACATTGAGAACTGAACCAATTTAAATTAAACTAAATAAGGTGCCGATTGTACAATCCAGATTGATCAATGCCTCCTCAGCACTTTGAGCATTTACACAGCTCATTAGTCTTCCTTTTGTAGAGCATGGTTGGGAGGGAAAAAGTGCATGCATATCTCTACTTTCCTCCCCCTTGTCCTTACCTTTAATCCACTCTTCTTTTTTGTTTGTTTGCTTCCATCTCTATCTATATATATACATTTTTAAATACAGTGCCTGGTTTGTTTAACCAATTTGCTGCTTGAAAGCTGTCACAAGTGTTGCTTTAGTTTTGTTGTTGCTCTTCTGTGTAGACTTGCAAAACTCTTCATGGTGTCTGAAGCGCATCCTGCTTTTAAAAGGGTAACTGCAAAACTATGAAAAGGTGCCGATGCTCTTCTCCCCTCCCCTTCACCACCATCCCCATCTTGAATGAATCCCCAGGGACATTCCATCACCGCAATAGCTCAGGCACGTAATTTTGTTTTTGTTTTTGCCAGCTCCTGTTCTGTAGTTGAAATGTAAAAAGGCTGCCATCATGGACTTTAGATATCCCAGTGTAACCATCTGGAGTGTGTCCGGTTTCATTTTTTCATAGGACCAATTTGATTTGCAGCTTGGGTTTTTATATGAAACTGCATTGTCATTGTCAACAAACTACCACCTCCAGCTATACACCTATAGCCTAGTCTGAGATCAGTCTGTCAGATCATCAACTGAGAAATAAGATTTGCTGCTCTGATATCAGTGTATGTTTTGAAGGTTGGTAGTTGTAAGATAAAACGGTCCAAACGGATACCATTTCAAATCTAATCTTCATTTGGCCTGTTATGCCCTTGCTGCAGAAATTGTGGAGTGAACTGCCTTGTGCACTAGTCATCCGAAACATGTGTAACCAAATTGTCAGTTTGAGCACAGTACTAACTTGTATGTCCATTTAAAAGAGAACTGCAGAACTCTGTATACAAAAGAGAAAATGGAAGATGGTCTTGGTTGGAATAACTGAGTTGGCTGTCTTGTGATGAATTTTTAATGTATTCTGTGCCATACTAATGTTTTAAAAAAATGAACTGTTGCTATTGTGAGATGGATTTTAACTGACAAGAAAGATTTCTTCTGAATGGCACTACTTTAGGGACACTAGTATTTGCTTCTATTGTTCGGGCCTTTGTGGATAATGTACAGACTTAAAACAAATTCTTGTTGCTGATTTGTCCATTTATTTCCCTGCACTTTGTTACATCTGGGATACAGTCTAACTCATCTGATTTAATATGCATTTCAAAAAATGCCATAACTATTAAACACCTTGTTTACAGACAGATGAAATAAATTTATTCCAACCAAATAAAGTATGAGTTAGTGTGTTATGTGGTTCTGATCTGCCCCTTACCCCACCCCTTATGAAGGTGTGTCATATTGCAGTGCCCTTGTGGCGACCTGACTGTTAAGGGTGGGTTTAATGTTGTATTACATTTACCTGGGTCATGTCTTTTATTAATAAAGTGCAGCCCATTCATTGTAATGGAGTCACTCTGGTGTAAAATTTGAGTATAGTTCTTTATGGACCTGAACCTATAAAGATTACTTCTTGAACTATAAAACTGTTGCACTAGCTTTTAGTAATAAAATGAGACGTTCCTATACAAGTTAAGATGCATTTGTGGGGGTGGGGCACCCTGAGGCAACACCTCTGGTACTATACAAAAACTTATTTTAAACAAGGTTCTTTTTAGAGACTGAGTATAGCCTAGGATGGTGTTGCTCTGCTGAATTCTACTTCTGTTACAAATGAGAGAACTATGGTCTTGCACCCCTCAAGCTATTCCTTCTTAAAGGATGTACCATTTTTAAAAAGTAAAATTATGTAGATTTTCCTCTTTCTCTTATTGCTTCCCCCAAATTGCTGTAAGGCTGCTATAGATATCTTTCCACTGCAGCAAGCACTTATTTAGCCTGTGCGTCTCTTCAGTCTTAAGTGGTTATTATATCTGCATGTGGAGATCCTTTTCCCTTGTAGCCAGCAGCTCTTAGTTTGGAAGGGAGAGTTAAGAGTTGCACATGGAATCACCATATTGCAGTCCTATAGGGATATGGCACTTAGAGATTGTGAATAATGTTTCTTTCCAGAGCAGAAGAGTATCTGAAGGTAACATACCATAGGCAAGAGCTAAATTATCATTTGTGGTGTGTTACAACTTTTCTCTACCCCCACCTTCCTACATAATTTTCTCCATGGTGATTTGTCAGCTTGGACTGAACATATGCATACTGTCTAAGACTGCCATTACCTATCCTGATCACAGCCTTGTGTGGCATGGAAAATCTGGAACCACTTCACAATGCATGTTACAGCTGGGTTAGGGAAATTGCCACAGCTTAAATATTCTTGAAATGGGCTTAGGAATCAGCCACGTGATGTGTGTTTTTTATCCTTTTTAAAAGGCTGCCGCCCGATTAAGAACCTTAATTGACAGTTGTGTAATATTTGCATATAAAAATAGTTCTGAAGTGGAAAGCATACTTTGTTTTTAGATATACACATGTGCTGTGGTTAGCATTATCATGAAAGTGGTATTGCTTCCTGAGGGGGGAAAAGGGGATTTTTCAATACCAGGGAACCGTTTTAGTTAATTACTCTTAATTAAATATTGCAGTCCTAGTTTAAAAACTTAGCTAAAGCTTTGTTTTTAGAAAGTTCCTGGTGGTATATATGAACTGTTTCATCACAAATGCTGTTTTTATGAGAAGCAAGTTGAAATACGAGTGGTGAGAGGTGAGTCAGCATGGGGAACAGCTATAATACTCCCCCCCCTTCCTCTCAAGGATATGAATGAGCCCTTGCAATCCTTGTTTGAAGTCTGCCTGTCTTTTCAAGAAATGAGTCTGATTTTGTCTAACTGATCAAAACGAGTTGATTCTTTTAAGCTGGGTGAAAGGTTGGTCTGGCGAAGAATAGAAGTTTTATAGACACTTTCGTTCTTTTAACTTCGCAATCTTTATTCTGTTAATAGCATTCCCTTTATTGGTATTTTTAATATTATTCACTCTTCCTTCATAAATAGAAATAGATGATGACTTCAGGAGGTCTCAGATGTTTTCTTTTGTGCAGATGCTTCTCAAGCTCTTCTGTGAGGTATATATGAACCAGGTAGTAGAGGCTCCAGCACTTTTGGAAGAAAGCAATTGATAGTCATACCTCGGAAGGCGAACGGAATCCGTTCCAGAAGTCCATTCGACTTCCAAAATGTTCGGAAAGTAAGGTGCGGCTTCTGATTGATTGCAGGAAGCTCCTACAGCCAATTGGAATCCGCATCAGATGTTCGGGTTCCAAAGAATTTTCGCAAACCAGAATGCTCACTTCCGGGTTTCTGGCATTTGGGATCCAACGTACATCTGTACAAATATTCTTTAGCTAGTCTTCTCTCTCCTCCGATCTTCTTTTGCTTTTACAAGCTGCTCTTGGATGGAGGGACTGCAAAATTTCCATCAGGACTGGTGCCAGGCACGGCACTGCCTGAAGTGGGTGCCCCTTCCGATTTGATGCTACTACCATGGCAGCAGCGCTGGTGCTCCCTCACTCTCTTAAAAGAAGGTGAGGTGACCTGAGAGAGTGCTTGTGCTGCTGCTGCTTTGCCAAAGCATCTAGAAAACCTTTTTTTTTAAAAAAAGTAAAGTAACTAAAGTAAAAAGGTAAAGGAACCCCTGACAGTTAAGTCCAGTTGCGAACGACTCTGGGGTTGCGGCGCTCATCTCGCTTTACAGGCCGAGGGAACCGGCATTTTTCCACAGACAGTTCTTCCGGGTCATGTGGCCAGCAAGACTAAGCCGCTTCTGGTGCAACGGAACTCCCAAACCAGAGCAGCGCACAGAAACGCTGTTTACCTTCCCGCCGGAGTGGTTACCTATTTATCTACTTGCACTTTTTGAAATGCTTTTGAACTGCTAGATTGGCAGGGGCTGGGACTGAGCAACGGGAGCTCATCCCGTCACAGGGATTCGAACCTTTGGGGGGGGGGGGGGACGCTGACCAGGGATTTGGCAGGTGGGTGGGCTGCAGAGGTAGTGGGTGGCAGGCCTGGGTAGAAAGGCAAGCAGGGTGGCTGAGCACTGCTTCCTGGCCCCTGCCACCTAAGACAGTTTCTCATTTCACCCCATGAATAGACTACCCCTATTGCCCAGTGATCCTTGGGTCTTAACAAGAAGTTGTACATTGGAATTCTAATAGTTCATATGATTCTGTTATTGCTTATTGGTCAGCTATTGTGTTGACTGATT
Organism: Podarcis tiliguerta; assembly: GCF_965153285.1. Lineage (NCBI taxonomy): Eukaryota > Metazoa > Chordata > Lepidosauria > Squamata > Lacertidae > Podarcis > Podarcis tiliguerta. Next base: position 24,004,926 of record NC_139538.1, read on the forward strand.
TGGAAAGATATAACTGGATGGTGCATCTATCAGTGGGTTCAGGTTAATCTTGGATATTTCTGCATGCTTGAACGTTCCTCTCCCTCCACACCCCCTTTACAAAATGTGGGCTAAATTGTGAACATTCGTCATTCTTCCACCAGTCTGTTACTTCTACAGAATACATGCAAAAATGTTGGGCTCAGATCCTCGCATTAAGGCGCCCTGATACACCCTGATACAAAAAGTCCTGGATGGTTCTGGCTAGTGTTCCTAGTGTGCCTTCACTATGGAACAGGTTATAGAATAGAAAGCTGTATCCAAACTGGTTGAATTTGCTGTTGTATAGTATCAGGGATATTTTCTGTTCTCAATGAACTGCCATTTTCTTAAACTTGTTTGACTATACTAAAGAAAATGAAATGGGATAGCTAATCCATAGCAAGGAGAAGGGCAGCAGCTCAGTGGTGGAACACCAGCGTTGTATGCAGAAGACCCCAGTTTCAATCTTGGTATCTCCAGATAAGGCTAGGAAAGACTTCTTTCTGGAATCTTGCAGAGCTGTTCCCAGTCATCATATAGTCAGTGCTGAAGTAGATGGGCCAATGGTCTGACTCTTCTATATTACTGGGATGGCCACTGGGTACAAATAGTGCTAAATGAAGAAATCATGCTGGTTTTGGAAGGAATTCAGCGATTCTCTGAAAGGATCCATCAGGTTGCTTTCCTCCAAAATAATTCCAGTGGGGGAGATGCATTTACCTTTAAATTTGCACTAAGCAGCCACCTCAGTACTTAGCAGTGGTTCATAGAACTGCTGGTCAGCCGTCTTCACTTACCCTTTTCTCAGACAAAACAAATATGGAGGGAGGGAAGCCATTTGTCCACAATAATGCCTGGAGTGGAAGAACTTGTGTGTGCATTTTAGCTAATGCATCTAATGACAGGGACCCCACCATGCTGGCATATGACAGGCGTGACCTGACTGGCAGTCTGAGTGATGAATGTTGAAAAGGGCAGTTGAAGCAGCTTCTGTATGGTTGGTTTCTGCATGAGAAAATGTGTGGGATAGGGCAGACAGGATTGTAGCAAAGCAGCAGCTTGGGAGTGAGTGAGAGCCTTGGAAATGACTGCAGAAGTCAAATCTGCGTAGCACAAGGTGTTAAAGCCCCAACTGTAGCACTTTCATCATTCCTGTGTCAGCAATAGATTTACCACTTTCTGATCAATTTTCTGTAAGTTGAAGTGCTTGAAACGGCTCTTTAAAAAACCCCTTAGGGGTCAGGACAGAAACCAAAAATATTACTGCATTGCCATTGTGAAGAAGTCGGTAATGGCAGTGAACAAGGGACTATGTGCATGCATATGAGAGAGTGAGTGCAATCTTAGATCCATTTACCTAGAAGTAAGCTCCATTGAACTTACTACAGTGGTACCTGGGGTTACAGATACTTCAGGTTACAGACTCTGCTAACCCAGAAATAGTACCTCGGGTTAAGAACTTTGCTTCAGGATGAGAACAGAAATTGTGCAGCGGGAGGCCCCATTAGCTAAAGTGGTGCTTCAGGTTAAGAACAGTTTCAGGTTAAGAACGGACCTCCGGAACGAATTAAGTTCTTAACCCGAGGTACCACTGTAATTGCTTCTGAGTAGTAAGGTTTTTTTAACGTGAGTGTAACAAGGGCCATGTGCATGTTTGTTGTGGGGAAAATGTTAAAAAGGCTGAAAGTGGAAAGGAGAAGGATGTACAGAGAAGCTATGGGGCAGGAGACCTGCTCTACAACATTTTTAGTAGCTCTCCATATGTACATTTAGTATAAAAACTTGCTTTTGCAGCCACTCTATTTGTTGCAGATCTCTCGAGTTAAAACCACCATAACCCTAAGCATTCTTAAACTTAAGTAGTTTCTGCTGTTCTGATCTTACATTCATTGTTTTCCTGGTTTTCTCTTTAGTCTGTATCAGCCATCACCCTATACAGCACCACCTCCTGCAATCTTGCTCTCCTATAGCTCAAGGTTTGGTGCTGTTCTGCCATGTTCAGTATGCACTCTTTAAGTGTGTGACCATCTACCATATTTTCTCCTGCCCTTTTTGTGGTTTCTCATAGCTCATACTCTTTGACTGCATAGAGATCCTCTCAAAGAGTCATAAAGCTAAAACTCCTTCCCTGCCCCTCCATCGAACCCTATTACAGTCCACCAACTATGTTGTACTAGCTGGTGTGCTCTGTTGAATATTCCACACATTCCCTTGGGGCAGTGGCTGCTGTCAAACCATTGGTGTATTATCTTCATTTAATGTAACTGATAAACAGCTTCTGATGGGTGTATTCAAAGTAGGCACCTTCAGTGATAAAGTAGATCAACATTCTCTCTAGTGCGTACACTTTAGTTTGATGCTTTGACTTCTGCTTATGACTGGGTTGTGTACTGATTGACCTTGATAAAACTTCCAAATCTCTACAGAGGGTTCTTGCTGGGTAAAAAGTGGTTTTCAGCTCATAGTTAAGCTGTCCTGAGCAGCAGTTAAACTTTTTCAGCAGGGGGCCGGTCCACTGTCCCTCAGACCTTTTCGGGGGCCAGACTATATTTTTGGGGGGCGGGGGGAAATGAACGAATTCCTATGCCTCACAAATAACCCAGAGGTGCATTTTGAATAAAAGGACACATTCTACTCATGTAAAAACATGCTGATTCCCAGACTGTCCGGGGGCTGGATTTAGAAGGCAATTGGGCTGAATCCAGTCCTCGGGCCTTAGTTTGCCTACCCATGGTCATGAGGAAGGAACCAGATTGATGGTTATTCAGCTCCTCATGCACTTCTGTTGCTGTCCTTACAAAAGAGTCCTGTTACGGTTTGCAGTTTCCAGTTAGACTGCAACGGGGGTGCAGGAAGATTGGGAAGACATGTACAAGTTGGTAAAAGACTGCAAAAGCCACTTCCCAAAATTGTCACCTGGCATACAGCTTCTATCTCATGAACCATGGCACCCACACCTATGAATTTTGTCAAAGTTTTTGATGTCTCATTAACAGCCAACATAATGAAATGATGTAAATATTAGCCAGAACATGTGTAACAGATAACAAACATTCCAAAATAAACTTTGAATCATCAGAGTTCCAGGAGTATCTCTGCTGTGAGATGGTGTTGAATCACATGTAGCTAGCTGTCTGCTACTTTCATGTGCCTATATACCGTACCAGTAATAGCCAAAATGCATTGAACATCGTAAGGAATTAAACCACCCACACACCTGTGAGTCTGCCCTCCTATGAGATAGTATTGAACCTCACCTGTGCCATTTGCCAAAATATGCTTTTTAAAAAATGAATTGGGGATATGCTCCCCCACTGTTAAGCTTTTTGCCACTCCAAATGATCACTCAAGGTCCAGGAAAGCATCCCCTGCAAGACATTTGACCCAATGCAATGGTTGATGCAACATGCACATGATGAACTATTGAATTTTTTTCCCTGTCTAAATGAAGTTATCAGTAATGACTTTACTATAGAACCTGTTAGAACCACTGGGCCAGGGAGGGTTATTATTGGTTAACTTTATATCCCACCCTGCCTCCCAGAGGAGCCCGGGGCGACAAAAGCACGAGTGATAAAACTAAGATATTTAAAAACATTTAAAGTTTATATGCAGTGAAAGATGCAGTGCAGAGCTACTGGTGCCCTCCAGCTGTTTTGGACTACCCCTTCCATAATCCCTCACTATTTGCCATGCTGGCTGGAGCTGATAGGCATTATAGTCCAAAAATCTGGAAGGCATGTCAAGATGGGCTGCCATAAGCTTTCATGGTGAAGAAGCAGGCTCTAGTTTATGAATGTAAGTCTTTGAAATGCCACAAGACTTTTGAAATTAAGGGCTACAATCTATATTATTACTGCCCATTAGCTTTAATAGGGATACTGTGCACTGAAAGCTTTAGGACTTTAGTGATATCGTATATTTTGTAAGCAGGTTGAGTGTGTATGCATGTGTGGTGGGGGAGAGAAGAGTCCTTCATCTAATGATTGTTGACTCATTTGTGTGTCGTCGTCCCCCCACCCCACCCCCACTATCTTAATTTTCCTCCAGTCACATTGAGTGACCTTTCCTCAGCTACCACAGTAACACAACTTGCAGAAATGATTTCTCAGCTGCTGTGAGAAGACTACTGACAGCGTTTGCATTTCTTTTAAGTTGACAGAGGCTTCCCTAAGACAGGATATTTGAATATGATGAGGGCATTGATGCACTAAGGCTAAAGAGAGACTTATATTTATGTGTTGTTTTTTAAAAAAACTGCACAATGCCTAACACAGAAACTGCAACGAGTAATTTAGAACTGAGCATATTATAAGTGACAAACATATACTGTTCATTTTCTTGGTTTTATATTGGTCACTGGACATGAAAAGCAAAATATGCTTTTCAATAGGGCTCTTGATTTCAACAGGCTTGCACAAGTAATTCTTGATGTGTTGTGCCCTAAAATCTATTTGCTGCAATGTGAGTGAATACTTATGCATTCAACAGTTGAACTAGGTTAAATCTTCAGCAGGTAATATGGTTGATGCCCACAAGCATTTCCCAAAAGTTTACTTTATTATCCTGGCTCACAGCTCCCACTGACTGCAGCCTCTGCACCATTTCTTGCTTGAAAATAACACAGAACAGCTATGTGACACTCACTAAAAACAGGAGGTGGAGACTCCAGATGTTGCAGAACTGCTGCTCCATCACCCCTTAACCCTGCCCATGATGGGAGTTGGAGTCCAGCAACACCTGGAAGGCCACAGTTTCCCCATTACTGTTGTAACTACTCAGAGATGGCAAAGTGATAATGGGAAAGTGTCTGTTCCTGGAATGCTGCTGCCTGAATGCCACATAGAGGCAGGGAGGGCTTTTCTTACTGCATGAACACAGTTTCTCGCGCCTCCCCCACCCCCCTTTTGCATATCCTCTGGGAAGATTGCTTTTGTGGTTCTGTGTTCACAGCATTCCACTACATTTTGGTTCAACTGCAGTTTTTAAACACTCGGTTATGTAGTTCTTTCACATACAGTATTAAAGTGGAAAACATGTTTTATTAACATCCTTTCAAACTTTCCTATACAAGGCCATATAAAAAAATCTCTGCAGTTTAATTATACAGAAGTGTGGCTACTTTCTACATAGTTACAATTGTATATAATTTATCTTTTTCCATGATATACTGTAAGTAGAATTCTGTTAGATATTTATAAGCACTCATTTTTCAAATCCAATACTTAATTTTTCTATGTGCATAGTTGTAGCAGACTAATGGATCTTCAAATGCTCTGTATAGAGGTATATATGCTTTGAGAATCAATAGCACACACACAAAATTCCATATTTCTATATGTGGTGTGGCCTGATGGTGCCTTTCTGCATTGGTCCCCACCCCTGTCTTAAGAATAAACTGAGTTGCTTTTAGCGAAGTGTGCCACATGAATACATTTGTATCCTGATTATTTTCCTCAGGAGATGTTTAAGCCTAAGTGATGCTGAAACTTCTTTCACTACTTCCAGCAGTTCTTGCAAGCACAATAGGATAATGGGAAGGGCAGGCAAATTGCTTTTCTACGGAGATCAAAGCCCATCTCCCTCATCTGTTGGAGAAGCTCTTGATAAATGAATACTAAAACAAGCCTACCTTGTTCTTTCATTGAGAACTAGCTGTTCTAGGAAAAGCCCTCAGACACATACCCATATACTTTTTTTGGTTGGATTTGCAGGGTAGAACGTACCATACATGTAATAAATAACGTTGTCAATATAACCTCTGCTTACCAACACACTGTAAGCAAGAAAAAATATTTACTGTCCTGGCTAAACTCCATTTTAACAAGGTGCTGAAATAACATCTCTTTCTGTGTGCATTGTCGTCTCTAGTGATGGGAGTGCCCCATGTTACTCATTACCATTGTGAAGTCCAGTTAAAACGCTTGTCTTCAAAAGACAAATGGGAACAAAACAACAACAACAAAGAAACCTGTAATGAGATCAAACTATATAGAACACTATATGAACAGCTGCTTCTACTGAAGCAACAGCAGGGTCACAATGTGCTTCCCTATGTATGTGTACATAAAAGTAGAGCTCTCTGGACAGAGGAGTTCAGTTAACACCATTTGTTCTGAAGTTCAAACGGTATTTGCCATTCTGTAATCCTGTTCATCATTGGGCTGTAGCTGGACTACTATACTCTCTTCAGTCATTCCATTCTCTGCATCGCTACTGTCGATATCTTCATTGTCGTCGTCGTCTTCGTCCTCATAGTCTGAAGACTCGGTCATGTTTGGGTGAGAATAAGACTCTGACAGTGCCCCAAAGGACTGAGTGCTGACGGAAGCAAGCGGCCTAAGCAAAGGAGTGTTCTCGGAGACTTCATTTTCTTCCTGGCTGTCCGTTTCAGAGTCTGAATCTCCCTGGGAAGGGACCACTTTCTGTTTACAGACTGGGCATGTTTTCTTGGTTTTAGTCAACCAGGGATCCACACACTTGCAGTGGTATGCTATTTGGGGGGAAAGAGAGAATCACTTAACTTCATCAGTAGTTTTAGAAAGAGGGTGGTTTATATTTCATGATAAAACATACACAACACTGCCCCAAAACCCCTACCTGTTCTATAGCAGGTAGCTTAGTGGGGTCCACTCCCCCCCCCCCAAAAAAAATCAACCATGTGCTGCTTAGGTGTTATCCTCAATGGAGGAACAGCAATAGAACATTTGTCAAGCTTCAATTAATTTTGAAAATAAGGGGCTAAAGCTGAATATTAGAGGACATTTACAAGCAGAAGATTTTGGGTTCAAGTTTTGGCATCAGTGGGTAAGACTGGGAATATCTCATTTCAGAAATTCTGGAGAGCTGCTGCCAGTCAGTGTGGATAATACTGAACTGGATGGACCAAAGGTCTGACTTGGTATAAGCTCCCTTGTACCAAATCAAATAATTAGTCCATCTAGCTCAGCATTGCTGCTACTTTTAGAAGCCCTCTGGAAATCCCTGATTGTTCCTGTACAGAATTCTAGGTGGCACTGGGTATCAGGAAAATACTTTTGTCAGACTGCTTAAAAGCACAAAGTGCTGTATAAAATTAAAAGTGAAAGGGGCCCTGTCTGCAGCTCTCAATCTAATCAAATGCATGTACTGCCCTCATTTAGATGTATACTTCAGCCTATTACTGAGAAAAGTTATTCTGGATTAAGGCAGACATAACACTGTCAGTCTCTCAGGTAGCAGAATTAATCAGGGAGGGAGCAAATTATGCAAACACCACTTTCTAGCTGCAATCAAGGCATTGGTGTGTGTAACACTTCCTAACTTTTAGCTGACCTACCTGTTCAAATAAGTAAGCATGCATAGATTTCCTCAGATTAGCATTTCCAAATGCAAGTAGGAAATAGCATATTTGAATGTGGCTCCATTCCCATATTAAAAAGAAACCTCACTAGACAGGACTTCTATCTGGCTATTGCTGTTGGCCATTGTTGTATGCACTCCTTGAATTTGCTACATGACTTTCCTGGCATGCCAGTTTTTTCATAGGAAAGGGTTTTGACATGGGAGAGCAGTCAAACAGAGCATATGCATGATCTGGCATATGCATTTGGCAGTGGTACAGACTCCAGGGGAGGGGAACCACCTGCTTCTTTGGATAGTGTTGACTGCCATTAGCACTGGGCTGCCTGGAAAAGTTGCCATTCCATCTGTGCTTTTGCAGCAGTCTGCTGAACAAATACAATTTTATTTGTCCGTTATAGTACTTTAAACTATTCTCTTGCTTAACTCCACATACTAAACAACCTGTTGAGTAGATGAAAGTAGGAAGGGATGGTTTTTTCCAGTTTTATTATTTTCGGAAGTCCCAACAATACCCTTGTATTTCACTGTGCATCTTGGACAACTAAAAGGATTTGTTAACAACAACACAGGTTTTGATTTCTTATTCGTTGCATTTTTACATCAAGCCCAAATGAAGTTACTTGCCATGAGAACAAGGAAGGATTCTGAGCTTGTCTCCATCCTCATATTCATCCAGGCAAATGGCACAAACATCATATTCATCTCCTGCAGCGGAAAAAAATGGAATAAAAGTTGCATTACAAAAATGGAAACTCAAGTATAAGATAGAAAACTGGCTCTACGGGGAATTTCTTCTCAATCCTGCAAGGCTGTTTTAGAATGCAGGACAATTAATTTGATGAAATGTTGTCTCTTTTGTTTTTATTCTATTACTGTGTCTCATCTCTTCTTCATGTTAAGCTATTAATGCTGTTTTCTCACATTCTTACAGGGTCACTTTCCATAACATTTTCAAATACTGCTAAATGCAGGCTTCTCTCATAGAGTAATACTGAGAATGCTGAACCTTTGTATTGTCCTTGGAACTTCCAGAGAGTGCTGAAATCTCTGTATGAAATGCTGGAGCCACAGCCAGTCAGTATAATAATAAAGCAATGTTTCAAGTGGGTTTAAGGTAGCTTCCAGTGCTGCTACCCCAATTATGGTAAGGTGTAAGAAAAATGGGCGAGGATGGGCCCAAAATGCAGTAGAGAATAGTCATGAAGAGAGCCCTGTACTGAGATCTGCATAACACTAGGCTGCAAGGAAACTAGAGCTCTTGTTTCATTAGACGATGTTTCCGAGCTGCCTACAATACCAAAATTATTTTTGATCTTTTCTCAGAAAGAGCAACGTGTATCATTTCTAGTCCTGGAGAGAAACTATAATTGTAGAGAGGTTAAGCAATCTAAGACATCTTAATATTTTTACAACAGAATAGTAATTTGTTAATTGTTGGAGTCATGATTCTTAAAATTATTAATAAATAATAACAACATGACTGTGTGTGTGTGTGTGTGTGTGTGTGAGAGAGAGAGAGAGAGAGAGAGAGAGAGTATATAATATATACATAAATATAAAAAGCAACAATATGATGAAAATACACAATTTGAAAGGGAAGATACCTATGGTGAATTTATGTTTGCTTAGATATTAATTTATCAGGTTAGATGATTACCCTTTGGAGTTTACTAATTGTTAATGGGAATAGTTCTGATTCTTTTAACATGGTAAGACCAGGAAGTATACATCCTTGTACCCCAAGCCAGCATTTGTTATAAACATCCAAGCTCAGACACACATACACAATTCCTCTGTATACAATAGTTCTCCTTTCCCTATTTATTTCAACGGATGTGCACCTGACAAATACATGCATGGACTTGTTCAGAAGCTTTGTGTGTGCATCAAAGTGCACACAACACTTTGCATTGGGTGTGGTTTTGTATTTTGCAATGTTTTGTGTAACATGGGATGGAAACGCCAAAGCACCTTCCAGAAACTTGTCTGGCAATCGTAAAAGAGTTGCAACTGTATGGTGTGCCGGCACATACTGCTTCAAAGAAGAGAGCACTGGTTAGAATCAGAATTGTAGAGTTGGGAGGGACCATGAGGGTCATCTAGTACAACCGCCTGCAATGCAAAACTCTTTTGTCCAACATGGGGCTTGAACCCACAACCCTGAGATTAAGAGTCTCAAGTTCCACCAACTAAGCTATCTGAGCAACACAAGCAGGGGCAGCAGCCCCTAGTAAACCTTATATTGCTAAATACCTGTACAGTTGAAGTGTTTTAAGATACTAACAATGGAAGCCATGAAAATAAAATTACTAAGACTTGAACCATATGAGGAGTTATACAGTATTGTGAAGTCAGGCAGATGGGCCAGTAATGGACAGTAACAGGATAAAGGACAATCCCATTTGAAAGAATAACACAATTTCTAAATGACAGAATTGTACTTATATTACTTTAGTTTATAATAACACAAACCACTGTTTTCTTCTTTGTCAGCATCCTTAATATGACTTCCATGATAAACTATGTTCAACATTTCTTCTGGTTTAACTATACCTGTTAAACCAGTTATATGAATTTATGGAATTCTTCCCAATCTTGCCACATAAGGTTTACTTAGCGTAGAATTTTCAGCCTACCCTAGGCACCTTCAAACACCACCTTCTCCCAAAATTAGTTGTAGGTCTCAAAACCATGAACCCCCTCAGAATGGCTTCCCTACTGAATCCAACAGACATGATCAGTGTCTCTCTTCTTTTACTTGTACAGACAGAGCCTTCTGTTAAAAAGGTGGGCATGCGATGGAGACACCTGGTACAGAACTCAGCAGCCAGGCTGCTCACTGAGACAAAATTGCCTAGCACTTAACACCAATCCTGGCCTGAATGCACTGCCTACCAATTGGTTTCTAGACCAAAGTCAAAGTACTACTGGCTTTGGCTTATAAAACCTTCTGCAGCTCAGGATCCTAACACTTCAGGGACTGCCTCTCAACACATGAACCTACCCAGAACCTACGGTCTTTACCTGAGACCCGTCTCAAAGTGCTCACTCCAAGCAAAGCACAGAGGATGGCAACACAAAAATGGGTCTCTCAGCTTACTGAATGCTCTCCCCAAGAAGGCCCACCTGGTACCATCACTATGTGTTTTTAGGTGCCAGGCAAAACATTCTTATTATCCCAGGCTTCTTTATCTTAATTTTCCTATATTACTTGTGTATTTTAACTTGTTTTATCCTTGTTTTTAGGGTTCATTTTTTTGCAAGTCTCTGAGTTTCAAAAAAAGCAACTAACAACAGCAACAGCAGTCTCTACAAAGACTCCACAAGCTCTGTCTCGATAGGAAAAGCTGGCTTCAACAGAAAATGCCTGACCAAGTCATCAGGCTCTACATCCTAAATGCTAAGAAATGCAGCACATATAATAAAAGAAAGGTCTGATTCTCTTCCCTTACTACTGTGAGACAGGTGTAAGGCCATCCCTGCACAATACCTCTCATGCCAAATGCAAGCGACCAAGAACAGCCAAGAACTGTTGGCTCAGAATTAAAGCAAACATCCAGCGAAGGAATAGCTGGATCTCTCTCCCTTTCTAAAAAGTTTGACTAATTAGCCTCATCTGAATGCAAGGAATCACACAATGCTTTTTCTGCAAGCAGAGTAGGCTGCAGTTGAAAGAAAACCCAGGAATGCCTAATACCAAGATTACAATCCTCTGGAGCTGCTGCTTTACTTCCCATCCAAATAAGTACTAGGAAAGCCCTGAAAGGTTAATCCTTTAGCATCAACAGGGCTGAAGCTGTTGTTATTGGTGCTAATGGATTTTGCATTACTGTCCTGGGAAATCTTATCTAGCAACAATCAAGCCATTTTTATTCCTCTCTTGCCAAACCTGACAAAGAGCCAATATGGGGCTAGAGTTGGCCATCACACAAGTTTCCCTCTGTAGGCAACACCAGGGATAACTCAGGCTTGCTCTGTCTAGACGCCAGCATACTCAGAGCTACCACATTGTTTCAAGGAGCTTTGAAGAATAATTAAGACTGAAATGTGCCCTATTCCCCACCTCCCCCAACAGGCTTAGAGGTTTTTTCCTTTGGTCTTCCTACGGGAAGTTGATACAGTTTATATGCAACTTAGCAAATGGCATTAACAAGCAGTGAAATATTAGCTTCTACCTTGATGCTTTTGAACTAAAGCAGTTTGAGCGGGGAGGGGGTCACACTAAAGATGGCTGTTTTCCAAAATATCTATAAGAAACCTTGCACACACTGAAAAGTGGCAAGAAATATGTCTGCCTGTACATACTAAAAACGTTGTGTTCCTTAACAACATGCACGGGGGGGCGGGCAGGGGTATGGCTCACTCAAGCGCAAGCAAATATGCAAGGAGAAGCAGGGAGGAAGGGCACTGCCAAGTCTTAATAGTTTTGAGGGCGAAGGTCTATAGCAGGAAGCCTCCTCCACCCCTGGAGACTCTGCCTGCCATTTAGAAGCCAACTCAATCCACATTCTATTTTTTGTTGCCCTTTTCTTCACATTTTCCAGCTCTTCAGTAACCTTTTTGAGGTACATGACCAGAATGCTACCCAGTATTGCAGCTCAACCATAGATTTGAGTAACAGAATCATGCTACTGGAAGTTCTGTTCTCAATCTCTTTCCTAATGATGCCTCACAGGGAATTTTCTTTTTCACAGCTGTTGCACATTAGTTGCATTGAGCAATCTACTACAATTCCAAGGTCTCATTCCTGCTCAGTCATGGTCAATTCAGGCCCCATTAGCATTTCCTTGAAGTTACGATTTTTTGCCCCAATGTACACCACTTAACCATTGCTTTTTCTGAATTGCATTTGTGATTTTAATGCCCATTTCAGCCAATTTGGAGAGATCCTTTTGGAGTTCCTTGCAATCATCCCCCCCCCCCAATCACCTTGAACAATATGGTGTCATCAGCAAGCTTGGCCACCTTACAGATCACTTCTAACTCCACACTATTTATGAACAAGTTAAAAAGCAGAGGTTCCTAAACTGATTTTTGGACGAACCCATGTCTTACATCCCTCTGTTGTAAGAACTGTCCATCCCTGCTCTCTGCTTCTTGCTCTTCAAGCAGTTACTGATCCATAACTCCTAAGCTCACTTAGGAATCTTTAAGAGACTGTATAGAAAGCACATTGAGAGTCTTAAGTATACATGCTGTACATGTGCTTATTGACATTCTCAAATAACTCTTAAGATGCTGGTTAGATGGGTCTTATTCTTGCAGAAGCCACGCTGGAATTGCCCAGTGTATTAATTTAGTAGATGTTTGGTCCATGTGTTCTAGATGATGAATAATATGAAATAATAAATGCATGTATTCTGCACCTCTAACCTGGCAGATTAGGGAAATATAAAGTATGCAACCATTATTTGAGAAGTAATGGCCATTATGTGATTGTAATAGTATGTACTGGTTATAGGAGATGGGGAATTAATGCCAGCAAGTGGGATGAATGCTGAATCTGAGCTGAAACTTTTAACATCTGATTTCACAGAACTTTGCTCACAAGCACATTACATTAGAAAGACAAGACTACATTTATCAAAATATGACTTCCATATATATATGTGCTTTGATTTGTAAAATGAATTAATGAATGTGGCGGTCTACTAAGACCCATACCAAATCCTGCCATTTGAGAACTGCTGGTCTAAGTGGAGATCTACTCTATTTTTCACACACTCTCTCTACTCATTTCACCCTCAGGAAGTTAACATTTCATATTGAAAAAGATATTTGTGGTTTCTCTGGCTTTTACCTTGATGGAAAAGAGTGCCCCCCCCCCGGGGGGGGGGGTGCTAATTCATCTTTAAGATTCAGATGCTCTTCCAAACCTGTGAGAGACTGAATGAATTGAGTTAGATGTGATTCTGCCTATCATGGAAGACCAGAACGAAGAGCTCTATGCTACTGTCTCCATCAATAATAGATTCAATACAGCACCCACTCAGTTGATTCCACAAAGGCCCCTTGATCAAATATTTATCACCTTTCCAGCGGTTTGTACAGTTAAACAATAATTTGGCAGTGTGTTTGAGTATAAATGGACTGCACCTTAAATGTCATGCATTGGAGAGCTCCAGTGTAATTAATTAGCATTAGCAGTTAGTAATAGCCTTTACAATAAAAAAAAAATGCAGTTGTTTACAAGACTTCAGGAAAAGATGAGCAAGGGAAAGCAACAGAATAATCCAAAAGCTTTCCTTAGAGTTACAGAAGATTTCTGGGTTGTCGTCTTGCCTCCAAAGAACACAAAATATCAGTGTTGTAAAGCCTAGTCTATTTGCTGTTTTAAAAAATCAATTGGCATTGGGATTTATTTTTTTTATAGTAATTTGGAATGTGCTTTCCATTAGGAGAGTGCAAATATTCAAATAAAGTGGAAACAAATAAAAATAGTATGTGCCTGAGGACGTTCAGCTGGCACCCATCTCAGAAGCCTGTGGCTGTGTTCATGGGGACAGCTAATACAGCAGCTTATATGTGCCTGAAATTAGTACATAAAACAAGAACTGCCTGGAATCTAGCCATTAACTGGTGGCAGACCTGTCACCTTGAAAGGAGCACTACTCTTGTCAATGGTTAGACAGGGAAGAGTTGTGCCCTCCAAATACCCTCGCAGCAGCTCTGGCTGTTCAGGGCCAAACGAGATGTGACATTGGGAAGTGTGTCATGGGATCTCCTGCATTTTTTATTTTTTTTTAAAGTTTAAAGGTCACCTGATCAGGACTGCAGCACCAGGAGGGGTATGTAACACATTATTCTATGCCACTTTTCTGATTAAAATCACAACACTCCAAAGCTACTATTTGCCATGTAGGGCAAAACATGCAAGTATTTACAGCGCTATTAAGTCAGCATTTGCCCCGTAGAGAGAAAAATACCATATGGGCACCTGTGTGGCAAATAGCTTTGTGGGACTATTTTCATCAGAAATATTCTCTCCCCCCGCCCCCAAAGGCTGAGCATTTGCAGTGTGCCCCTCCATTAAGCCCCGTGGATGTTATTCTTCAGAAGTGCTTAGGAGAATGTGCTTCTTCCACGATAAGCAGTGTTATTCCACTCATATTTCAAGTGTTCGTATGTGTGCCTCCAGCAATATAAAGTACCAGATTTTTTAACTTGAAGAGCCTTACACCTTGTCTTCCTTCCCCCATTGCTTTCCTCCTCAATCAGTTCTTAGGCAAAGGGTTGACTTCCTATTCTAAGCACCCAGCAACAGCTTTAAAGATTTAACAGACTTGCCTGGCTGTCAAAATCAGCACTTACTCTAGAACTCAATTCTATATATAGACCTGTTACAGTTATATGTGCAAACTCGTGACAGCAATTTGAGGTTTTTTCTACAATCAAGTGACATATAAATTTTGTGAAATAAATAAATAAATAAACAAACAAACGGTACACTTCTCAGAAAGAGGAATCTTTCATCTCCATGCCTCCCAAATTTTGGAAAAGGTATGTTCTCATGACATTTCTATACCACTTCACATTTTGAGGTACCTCCACATGGCAGCAACACAGGCAAGTTGACTCTAGTTGTCAGATCTCTGCTAATGGAGGAGGTCAATTAAAAACTGGCAATACCTTAGAGCAAAGGTTTGATCAGAGCAGTCTCCAGGTTTGAGGGGACCCTCAGCATGGGGCTCCCTATGTCAATGTGGCCTCCTAAACATTAGTGGGTGACCCTGCTCCTATTCATTTCCACCATGACACAGTGGCAGATGGGCAGGCATATAAATGAAAGGACAATGACTGCACTCCTCTAAAGAGCATAAGGCAAGCTGCCATTATCATCACTCACAATGCCCTGCAGTGAAATAGCATTATGGTGGGCAACTTTGAGCAATTGCAGTGGGGGCTGACTGGAAAACAAGGCCTGGGTCAGCAGAAGTCAGCCTCAGCAATCGTCCAAACATGTCACCTGCTGACATCAGCCTTGGGTATGATATTGTGGCCTATTAGATCTCTTCCACTTTTATGAAGCAAAGCAAAAAGCAACATGCTTACTAAACACATACATGGATACCACAATTCTACCACACCCCTCCCATGCTCCATAAGCAAGGCATACTGGCAAACCCAGTAAAATAACATGCAATACAACAAGAAGAAAATAATTCTCCTTGCATATTTGTCCTCTTTAATTCATCTCCATCAGAAATCCTTATCAGGAAAATAAATTAACACTCCTTTCTATTAAATTTTAAGCCCGAGAAACAAAAATATTCAGCAAATATCAGCCTCATTATTTTTTTATGAGAAACTAACTTTGTATATGACACTGTGCACTCTTTTCAGCTGAACATCTGCTTTGCAATGTCCTCAATAATGGAAGACGGCAATCAAGGGCGAACAGCAAATAGGGTGCAGCTCTGCCCCGAAATCCAAGCCCATGTGTAAGCCTCATATATTCTTCATGTTGCCAATGACAATGTTGTAGTTATCTTAATGTCAGTGAAAATCTCCCCCTCAGTTGTTTGCATGCTACAGGTTAAGGATGAAAGTCCAATGAATTAGGCAAAACAGGTAGGGCAAAAACATTGGCAAAAAGATACATACTCTTCCTCCCCAAGAACTGAAGGGCTTCATATTGGTTCATTGAATGTTGGAGTTGGGGAAAGGGTTGCAGATTGTGCCTGACTAATACAGTTATCACAGTTGTAATGGAAAGGAGAGACTGAAGGGAAACATGAGCCAATTCAAGCATAAGCCTTCAGTTCTTGACCTAATAACTGATTTGTAAAACACATACAACAGTGCGTATACAATGATTAAACATATTTCCTTTTTTCAAAAGCAAAAAATCAAGACTCCCGTGTCCTCATGTGTCCAAACTATTAGGCTACATTAGCAGTCAGGTCATACTGCAACTGGCTCACACACAAATAACTGCTTATGCAAGCTACTCATGCAAACAATGCTCTGTGGGAGTCTGGGACTTGCAAGCGATCATGGTCGTGCTGTTGTAAGTCACAGACTCACGGAAGAGGAAGCGCAATCACACAAAAGTTTCCTTTTTTAATATCACACTGCTCATTGCTCTTACTCGGCTACAAGTGATCACCAAAGAAGCTCATGTGAACAGGCTACTTGCACAAGTTTTAATTTTAATTTTTTAATTAGTTTTAAAATACACAACACTGATCTGCAACCAACGAACTTGCCCAACCCACATAAACCAGTTGCTAGTATTAAGGTGATAATTATGTTATTCTTTCCTTTCCCCTCCCAACAGTAATGCAACATAATGTGTAAGTACAGTCCAGGAGACTCCAGAGGTGATTCAATCTGTCTATACAGATGATCAGGAGCACAATTAGTATATACAGAATCCCGAAGATCATATTTGTAAAGATTCAGCTGGCAGAGTGTTTTTCAACCCTGTGCCATTGCATTTCTACCATATGGCATAAAACTTTTTGTCCCCTGCCCCAGTTGCTTATTTCTACTATGGCTATATGCCAGACAGCATTGCCACCGCTTACAAAAACCTTAGTAAGTCCTTCATTTTAATGTCCTCATTTGGCCTATCCATATTGGATAGGATGCGGGTAGCCCTATGGTCTAAACCACCAAGCCTCTTAGGCTTGCCAACTAGAAGGTCGTGGTTTGAATCCCCACGACGGGGTAAGCTCCCATTGCTCTGTCCCTGCTCCTGCCAACACAGCAGTTCAAAAGCATGCCAGTGCAAGTAGATAAATAGGTACTGCTGTGGTGGGAAGGTGAACAGTGTTTCTGTGCGCTTTGGCACTTGTCATAGTCCTCTGTGCGCCAGCAGCAGTTTAGTCATGCTGGCCACATGACCCAGAAAGCGGTCTATGGACAAACGCCAGCTCCCTCATCCTGAGCGCCACAACCCACAGCTGCCTTTGACTGGACTTAACTGTCCAGGGGTCCTTTACCTTTTACCTTTACCAATATGGATAACAAGGATAGTTGCACTGTAATGTCTATTGGTTCATGTTGTAATTTAGCATTTCAGCATGCACTGTCCTCACAAACTGTATCATGTACAATTTTTTTTTAAGTACCTTTATAGCCTGCTTTTTTCCACTGTGGAACTTGGTTATGAGTAGTTAATGAAAAGATTTAGCCAACTCCAGCAATATATGACCTGGTTCAGTAGTAATGACCTATAATGCCAGTTCAACTACACAGAGATCTTTTCCAGTCCTGAGTGCCTTAACCAGAGAAGCTGGGGATAGAACACAATGTCTTTGTAATATTAATCATGTGATGCCATTCAATCTACATCAAATCTGCTCAGGTTTGAAAACTCAATGCAGAGTTCTTCATTGCAATCCTATACCGTTCTGCTCAGAAGCAAGCCCTACTGAATTCAATGGGACTTACTCCATGGTAAATATGTATAAAATTGCAGCCTTGGCAAAATTAGCCTGTGTCATCTGTAGCTCTAAAATGGCATAGATTATTCAATCAATTCTAAAAAGCCACACTTACCTTTCTTGAACTTATGTACCGGAAGCTTCTTAAGCTGATCTTTTTGAAGCCGATTCCTTCTTGCTCTGTGTCTGTCCTGGACAAATTTTGTGATCTTGAAAGAGACAGAAATAGAAGATGGAAACTTTTAAGAGTAATACACCACACAACTCAAGTCTCCTTTCATTCTGAGAACAGTTGTTCAAAAGAAGAAAGACAAAATCAGCCACACAGAAAACATGACTCAATAGTGGGAATGAAAAACCTATGTACATATCCTTATCCTGCACACCAACACCTCCACAAGGTTATATTGCTTCATCTTCTCTGAAGTCATCATAGTGGCCACTACTCAAGGCTACTATAAGACCAAAGCAGCTCTAGTATAGCTATTGGACAAGTGACAAGCTCTAAAGAAGTCTACCTAGTGCATTTAGAAGAACCAACAGGGTCACGCTCCCCAGTCTCCCTCCTACCATCAGGCGACCAAAGCAATCTCTGGACCAAACCCAGGCTTGAAACCTGATTGACACAGATCTACACAATTACTATAATTTGAGAGTTAGGGGGTTGTACAGCAACCATCTGCTCAAGCACCTTGCCTAGTGAATGGTTCTTACCCACTAGCCAAGCTGTTACAATCTTTTATGCCCAGGGATGACTTTTCCCAGGAGTGTTTGCACTCCTACCTCCTTTAATGCAGATGGGACTGACCCGCCTCCCTCAAAACAAAGCATTTATTTCTTGAACCAAGCTGGTCAGCTCTTACCTACACAATGTCATGTAGGAAAGATCTAACTTTGCCCATATCCTCAGGCCTCAACAAAATAATCCATCAGAACCAGATGCTCTGTGGATAAATCACAGACTGAACTGCCTCAATAGTGGCCTCCAGGCTGCGGCTGATGTGAGCAATTCCACCCTCAAAGTGCATATCCTATGAGGAGTCTTTCACTTCTTCTGCTGGGTCAAAATGCTGGTGTTGTGTAGTGGTTACAATGTCAAACTAAGACCTGAGAAAGCAAGGTTCAACTCTCCACTAGGCTATCTGGGTGACGTTCGGCAACTCCCTCTCAGCCTAACTTACATCACAGGGTTGTTGTGGGGATTAAAAGGGTTGGGGGGAGAAACCATGTACAACACCTTGAGCTCCCTAGATAAAATGGTGGGATAAAGGTAAAGGTAAAGGTACCCCTGCCCGTACGGGCCAGTCTTGCCAGACTCTAGGGTTGTGCGCCCATCTCACTTAAGAGGCCAGGGGCCAGCGCTGTCCGAAGACACTTCTGGGTCACGTGGCCAGCGTGACAACGCTGCTCTGGCGAGCCAGAGCCGTACACAGAAACGCCGTTGACCTTCCCGCTAGTAAGCGGTCCCTATTTATCTACTTGCACCCGAGAGTGCTTTCGAACTGCTAGGTTGGCAGACGCTGGGACCGAACAACGGGAGCGCACCCCGCCGCGGGGATTCGAACCACCGACCTTTCGATCGGCAAGCCCTAGGCGCTGAGGCTTTAACCAACAGCGCCACCCACGTCCCAAAAAAAATGGTGGGATAGAAATGCAATATTTTTTTAAAAAAAAGAGGAAGGACCTAAAGCCACTAAGAAAAGCTCAGCTGGACAGAACTATGAAGATGAAATGGCAATAGAAAAATAATGACCCTTCACCCTCATCACTGCCACAGAGCAGGTTCAATAAACAGCTCTCACCTGTGTTCCATCAGATTCATTGCAAGTTTGTATTCAAGCCATCTCCCCATCTGCTTTATAGCCTTTAGCTATGGTTGCAGGAAAATAGAGCCACTGTGCTGTGGCCAGATGCGACAAATGACTGTCGCTCCCATGTGCTTAGAGTTGCTATGCGCTGAGTTTTTAAGTGGCTACTTATACTGAAAATGAGAATGTGCACCCATCCTTTGTGGAAAGATGCCAAAGAGGAGGCTGGGAAACTGCCCTTCTCTGCTACATCTCATGCTCTGGGCTCAGCTGTGGCCGTGGAAAAAAGTTGAGAGATGGAGCCTGCATATTCTTTACTGAAAGTTCAACCCTGGGTTTATCATCTTTGGGTATCACCTCCTCTTGCTTTGCCTCTTTTCTATGATTCAGACTGATACGTACATTAGAGAAACTAGACATAGTACATAGCTGTGTATTCCACAGAAAAATTCTCCAGAGGTTTGCAATTCAGTGTCTTCCTTTAATTGCACATACAGTAAGCTTATCAAAGGCAGCGTCCCCAGGGATACAATTGTTTTTAAATAACATGTGGTACTTCTTCCCTAGGGAGTTTGAATTCCATTGTATTTGACCAGTTGTCTCCTAGCAGCTCTATTCTATGTTCTATGGTATTACCCTTTGAGGTCAGCATTGTTTCTGGTTGTTGTTCTTTAATGTATGTTAGAAGAACTGAAAGTGTAATTTCTAAGGTGAAAACATCTTTGTCCATTCAACTTCAGATGGCCAGCTCTGCTTCAAGAAGTCCCCAGAAAGTTGAGGATTGTGTTTAACGCTTACATCCAGTACACTCCCACCACTGGTTTGGGAAGTGGTGTACACATGACGCTAGCCACAATCCAAATCTATCCTGCTGTTTCTTATTAAATACTGCATTTTGATGTGTGTTTTTCCCAACCCAGCTTTGATCTGAATTGAAAAAAAGAATGACCTAGCTGCATTTTAAGCGAGTAAATGAGTACACAGCCTACTTTTTTCCTTCTATAGATGAAATAAATTTGAAAAAAAAGTAACTATGACATTGTAAAATCAAAAAAGAAGATCTAAAGTGTCTTCCTTTGTACAAACAGATGTTTCCCCCCAATGAAATGAACAAGAACCCAGGCATGGGCTACATATATGTGTGAGCATCTGCACTCACATAATTCTCTTAACTGGGGATATGTTCTTTAGGCTTTTTAAAAACCTATTTGTTTCTAGCATTTTGCTGTTATTCTGGCATTAATTTCTAAGCTACCTCAGCAAGGCTAAAAAGGGAAGGATTTTTTACATTGTTTTTAAAATAAAAGCATAACAAGAGCATAACAAGAGCTGCAAGCACTTTAGGGACCACATGCAGCTTCTTTGGAAATTCTCTTTTGATGAAGGACAATTAGGAGAGTTGTAAAGGTTCCTTCTTTTTTTCAAAATTACATACAAGGAAGACACTGAACCTGCAAGGAATCAATCTAATTAAAGCTGCTGTGTCTTCAACATAACAGCAGAAAAAAATCACTGGGTATAGCATAAAACATGGTATCTTCAAAGAATTTTATAAAAAAAGTTAGGTCTAAAACGAGTAAAAGAGTTTTGTCTCTTGAGCATCTGCTGTCATCTCATCCATGAAACTTGCAAAGAAGAAGAAGAGAAGAGTTTGGATTTGATATCCCGCCTTTCACTCCCTTTAAGGAGTCTCAAAGCGGCTAACATTCTCCTTTCCCTTCCTCCCCCACAACAAACACTCTGTGAGGTGAGTGGGGCTGAGAGTGTGTGACTGGCCCAAGGTCACCCAGCAGCTGCATGTGGAGGAGCGGAGACGCGAACCCGGTTCCCCAGATTAGGAGACTACCGCTCTTAACCACTACACCACACTGGCTCTCAAGCATGGCATCAAAGTAACATGCTAGTGTCAACTGTGATGCAGAATAAAATATACAACTCCAACTGGCTTTATGGAGGGATTGCCTCAGCAGTCAGATCCCTCAGCAGCGAGGTCAACAGATGGGCAGGTAGGTGTACTTTGGGGGGAAATTCCTCGTGGGCCAAAGTACACCCATTGATGGGTCATGACAGGCCCATGTGCTGGAGGTTCTCCATTTCTGCTCTACAGGATCAACTGCAATAACAATCCCTAAGTTCTAGAAGCTCACATGTCCTTGTTGTTCTGGGTTTCTAATTCTTTAACATTTTAATTTACAGTATTTTTCGCTCTATAGGATGCACCTTTTCCCCTCCAAAAGTTAAGTGGAAATGTGTGTGCGTCCTATAGAGCGAATGCAGGCTGCACGGCTAAGCCCAAAGCTAGAACAGGGAGACGGAGCGCTGCGCAGCTTGGGGTTAGCTGTGCAAAGCCTCCGCAGGGCAGCGGGGTGCCTTCACCCCACTGCCCTGCAGAGGCTGCAAAGGCTGTCCCCAAAGCCAGAACAGCAAGATGGAGCGCTGCGGAGCGCTCCGTCTCGCTGTTCTAGCTTGGGGATCCCTGAAGCCTCTGGAGCGCAGTGCGAGGTCCTGCTGCGCTCCAAAGGCTTCAGGCGGCTATCCCTGAAGCTTCTGGAGTGCAGCGGGACCTCGCGCTGCACTCCAAAGGCTTCAGGGATCTTTGAGGCTGGTGGTGGAGGAAAGCAGCGCTTCCCTCCAGCTCCACTAGCTCGGGCGGCAGCGGCAAGGCTGCACGCAGCCTTTGCGCTGCTCCCCGACCTGGTCTTTGAGGCTGGCGGTGGGGGAAAGCAGCGCTCCCCCCCCCCGTCAGCCCCAAAGAGCAGGTCAAAAGGAACCCGAATCCTCTGGAGCCCAGCGGGAACTCCCACTGAGCTCCAGAGGCTTCGGCTTGCCTTCACTGAAGCCTGGAGAGCGAGAGGGGTCAGTGCGCACCGACCCCTCTCGCTCTCCAGGCTTCCAAGGTAGCCGCCTGAAGCCTCCAGAGAGCAGCGGTAACTCCTGCTGCGCTCCGGAGGCTTTGGGTGAATGCACCTTGAACGCACCTTGTTTTAGAGGGGGAGAACAAGAAAAACATTTTTTCCCCCTGTTCTCCCCCTCCTATGGTCCGGTGCGTCCTATAGAGCGAAAAATACGGTACCTATGTATGACCTTACTCCAACCTACAGTGTCCCCCAAATAAATCATTACTTTATTCTGGAGCAGCACTGTTTCACTTCCAAACTGATAAGCACTGAGTGGTGGGAGTGACAGCTTAGAATTTTGAGAACGGCACCATTTAAACTTTCAGTAAGAGGGAAAGAAGCACATGCAGTTTTGATCTCTTGTGGGCACCGAAGCAGATGCATACAAAGAACCTCCAGACCAACACCAGCTTCCCTTTTCATGTCTGCAGCTCATTGAATACATATGAATACCCATTCCCGCAGAATCTCTCACTGAACTGGTGTATACATGTTGGGGATCTCAATTGGCTGATAGCTTCAAACCCATTTTTAGACATTTCTTAGTGTATGTCTTAAGAGCTTTAGTGTGCACAACAACATAAAGTCTGATTTCATTTTAAAAAAGAAGAAGCACCCTATCAAGTAAGTCGTAGGCTAAACTGATTCTAGCAATACAACAGCAGTATGTTTTTATCACTTGAGGAAGGGGAGCAGGAGAGAAGGTAATACTTACCATAAAAATAACAATAAGGATGAGACAGATTCCCACAATAATTAGGAATGGTATTAGGTAGTACTCCAAAGGAAGGCTGAACTCTGGGATTAACAAAATATGGCCTCTGTTAAAGGGGGAAAAAGGAGAAGGATTGATAATGAAATTCATGTTAAGGTAGCTAAATATAAATCATTCTTGCCTACGTCCTATATCCACATTCTTCCCCCGACAAAAAAGGTTGTGCCACATTTTTTTGAAGTATTTAAATCTGAATCACACTTTATTGATTTAAAAACCCATATAAAGTTTTAAAAATCACTAGATAATAACAGTTCACAAACAACTAAAATAAAAGTAAATCTTTGCATACCCTTTCTCATAGGTGAATTCTTTAAGAGACTTAGCTGATGTTTCACCAATAAAGACAGATGGAATGTCAATCTTCTTTAAAACTTCAACTGTTCAAAGAGAGAGGACAGAAAGAGAGAAAAGATGAGCAACAATATACAGTTTACAAGTGCTGTATACTTCTATACATGGGTATAATACTAGTGACAATTGGTGAATATAAGCAAATCACTGTGCAAAGGCACCTTTAATAAAATAATTGTTCAGGTACTTTTTGCGTGGGTGTGCTGTGAAAAATCCATTTCCTTCAATAGTATTTCACATGGACACAGTAACATGTAAATGATCCTTACCCCACATGACCACATAATAAGAATGCATGTCTCCTCTCTTGTCTGGAATATCCTAGCGATAGCCTGCATACAACTGTGCCTTGCAGTGAGTAATGAACACCCAGGTGTAATTGCTTCTGTGTGAACAGCGACAATAAGAAAGAACTTTCTGGTGGTGTGCAAGTAGGTACAGTAATTTCTGACCTCGATCAAAAGTGACTCCAAGTGTGATGGGAGATGCAGCAGGGAGGGGCTGCACAACAAACATGTCTCTCATGTTTCCTACTCCTCACCACCTCTGTTACGTGTGAAATAGTGTGCTTTCATATCTTGCAAAAAGCTCTAATGTCATGTGCAAATACAAGTCTGCTGCTCACAACTGCTTTTCTTGTTCCTATGCAGCCATTTTCCAACCACTTACAAAACCACATTTTAGGAATGCAAGATTTGATGACGTGATACACCAAATGCAGAGTTACAATCTAAGACGGAGTATCTTGTTCGTCCCTTGCTTCAATACTTCCAAATACAAACACAGTTGGGAGTGGTCATAAGAAATTTTGGAGCAAGGTGTCCAATGATACTCAACTCTTAATTCTCTGTAACATCCGAACTGGAAATGGCTGCCCAATACTGGACTGGTGTCTGGATGCAGTGGTAGGCTGAATGAGTCTGAATCCTGGCAAGACGGAGGTTCTGTGGCCAAGTGGTTCCCAGGTTTCTAAGATTTGCTCATTTTATTATGTCCATTACAGGCTATGCTAGTATGCCCTCTAGTGGTATTGCTAGTTGACTTACACCTGCTCTGCAAGCTCATGGGCTTATAAGAGCAAAAGTATTGATCACTGCATAATGAAAGAGCATTAAATCTCCATTTATAGCAGCGTGTCAGGGTGTGAGAGGTTCTAGTATTTGACAGAACCCCAGTTACAAGGACTATTGTTGGAAATGTGGGTGTCCTTTATGACCTTCACTAAAGCAAAACAGAACTGACATTCCAGGCCTAAAAGTTTTAGCAGCATTTTTATTATGCATCTGCTGGAGCACTTTGGCTATGTAAAATGCTTGGTATTTGGCTTTGACAAGTTACTGTCTCCGAACTAGCCTTCTTACTGCAGAAGCTGGATTCCACACTTTACACGTTTGTACTCTATAACCACCACTACTTTCAAGAAATTCATGTCAATTAGTTCCCTCCACCCCGTTGAATTTTATTGCGATTTTAAAAAAACACTCTGAGAACAAAACAAAAAAAGTTTTAAAAACATGAAAGGAGGAAAATAAGTTATGGAAAATGGCCCTCAGGAGAACACAGCACTATAAAGAGTATTGCAACAAAAATAGCATATGGAATATATATCTATCTTTGGCATTTATATACCACTCCGTCTATTATGCCCTCTTGTCATACTGTTATATCTTGACCGCCTTTACTGATTTCAGTCCTTTTTAAGGAGGAGGACTAAACGTCTGACAGGCTTACAATCTTCAAAACATTAGCAGGCCCGAAAATGTTCCTTCAACTGGCTGAGTTGGAAGTAAATGAATTTTCATTTGAATTGTACACATTCTGAAGCTTCTGTTTTTGATGTTGCAAAGAGTGGGAGAATGTCATCAAGCAAGATACCTGTACTTACTGTCTTGAGATCCCATGCTAATGAGGTCATCGGAATCAACATTGTGAACTATGGCTGCCTTATAGCCAGCTCTTTGTGCGTTCAGAACCTGTGAGCCAAACAAAATGCCTGTCAACAAAAAAACTGCACAGAACTGAGAAAATAACTCAGAACATTTTGTGCATAAGAACATTAGCAAATATTAAAGATATTAGCAAGTTCCCTTTCATTCATGCAGTATTCAAATTGCTACACAAAATATATCCATATATTCACCTTCCCTTCTCCCATTTTATCATCACTACAAGCTTGTAAAATAGATAAGTTGGGCTGAAAGATAGTAACAGGCTCAATATCACCCAGTGAGTTTATGAGTAAGGAGGGAATTTGAACTCTGGTCTCAGTCCAGCATTCTAATCACACCACCACACCGGAAGTATACTGTCCTTTGTGCACTAGTTGGTCTCTAGGGTGCTACTGAAAGGAATTTTTTTATTTTGTTCCGACTATGGCAGACCAACACGGCTACCTACCTTTAACTAGAACCGTTAATAATGTACACTATTCAGTACCCTGCATTTCCAACTGAAGTTGACTAAGTATATAGTTTATATATCAATTTGTTAACTCTGTAGAATACTTCCAGGAACTTCATGAGGTACTGTATTTTTCGCCCTATAGGACACACTTTTCCCCCTCCAAAAATGAAGGGGAAATGTGTGTGCGTCCTATGGGGCGAATGCAGGCTTTCGCTGAAGCCTGGAGAGCAAGAGGGGTTGGTGCACACCAGCCCCTCTTGCTCTCCAGGCTTCAGGAAGCTCTGCACAACCCTCGGGAGACCGGCTCCGAGGGTTGCGCGGAGCTGCCTGCAGTCCCAGGCTCAGCGCAGCTCTGTGCGGCCATCAGGAGCGGGGCGCGAAGTCCCGCCCGGCTCCCGATGGCTGCACAGAGCTGCCTCCGGTCCCGGGCTCAGCGCAGCTCTGTGCGGCCATCGGGAGCCGGGCACGAAGTCCCGCCCGGCTCCCGATGGCTGCGCAGAACTGCCTCCGGTCCCGGGCTCAGCGCAGCTCTGCGCGGCCATCGGGAGCTGGGCACAAAGTCCCACCCGGCTCCCGATGGCTGCGCAGAGCTGCCTCCAGTCCCGGGCTCAGCACACTTCTCCCCATCGCCAGCCCCACAAGCTCGGGGGACAGCGGGGAGGCAGAGCGCGCCTTCCCGCTGTTCCCCGACCTCGTTCTTCCAGCCCCGCACCTGGGGGGGAAATAATTTATTTCCCCCCCAAAAAAAACTAGGTGCGTCCTATGGGCCGGTGCGTCCTATGGGGCGCAAAATACAGTATGTTACACTGTCAACAGAATTTGGTGTCCTACTTTTATACTACTGAACTAAAAATAGCTAACAGTGATCCTAGTAACAGTCTGTTTCTGCATAAGCATGCAAAAACGTTAGGCTTGATCACATTCTTCTGTTAAGAGCTTTCCACTGGTGTAGGAAGGGAGGGGGAACTCCCTAATTTAATCACAGACATAACCAAATAAAATAAGCTGGTTAAAACATAAGCGTAGCCAAGCTATGGCTTAGCACAATTGTGTCGGGGTTCCTGGAGTCACCACTGAGTTCTTCCCACAGTTCACCTGCTGCTCCAAGCTAAGCTACAGTTTAATTTAGCGTGTCATCCATACCCAGGCTCATGGTTTGTCTCCTTCAGACAAGCCATGAGTCCTGGCTCGGACAACATACTAAGTCAAAGCATGGCTTAGCCTACAGCAGTGTAGCAGGTCCAGGGGAAGTGCAAAATAGCTGTAATCTCTTCCTTGGAAGCTTGCACATTCATGTCAAACCTCACACTCTCAAACTGTAGATTATTTCCTCCTCTTTCATGTGCACAGTGATAAATGGGTTGAAAATCCCTCCAAGCCTCCTCAAAATCTAGTCCTAAATCTTCATCACATGTGGTGATCTGAATTGGAACTATAAGGATTCAATGTAGCAGCATAGTAAAATTTAAAAAAAATAACAATTGCAGTGTGTAATGCTCACTGTGCTAGAACAGAGCTCCCGGAAGGCAATGATGCTTTTAAATAATTTCTGTTTTCCTTTCAGGGTTTTAAAATGCTCTCGCAGCTCCAATGCATTATACTGCAAGTGACAACTGATACCAAGGCTGACCCCAAATTCCATATCAAAACATGTTCAGTAAGGCTTGTGCCTCTAAGAGAGCAGAGGAATCTCTCTACACATGAAACCATCTCTCATTCTGAGCCACGGCCACATAATGTGTCTCCATCACATCCCGCAAAACAGGGGAAAATGTGTTCTGGATAAACCACCCTCTCTTACTCAGCAGTTATAGTGATGTCTCTCACAAGGACAACACAGGTTAAATATATGCTGTACAGAGCTGTGGTTGCACTTGCAACACTCCCCCCCCCCAAAAAAAAACCCCACAACAACAACAACCTAGCTGGTCTAGGTTTATAGGCCAGCTAAGTTAAGGGATGCTGAAGGTGCCCATTAAACACCAATGCAAGGGGGGGATGGCCCTGTTTCCACCCCCAACAGTATATTCTTATGGTAAGCATTTGAGCCAGAGAGGAAAGATGCATCATGAGGTTAGCTCACTAACTTAATTTATACAGCAGGAGTGGAAAACCTTTTCCAGCCACAGAACGACGTTAACTTGTGGGCAACCTTCTGGAGGATATCGCTTACCAGTAGTGGACAGGACCGGAGGCAAAAGTGGGCAATTTGTATCCCACAATGCAAAAAGGTGGAGGTTTCTACACTCCATCTCTACCACCTTCACCATCACCTCTCTCCATCCAGGCAAACAAGATATATTTTCAGTTGAAGGCCAATTCAAGGCAGCCAAGGAGCAGAACATGTGAGGGGTGTGGTCAGGGGAGTACAATCTGGGGAGATTAAGGGCCCCCTGACCTTGGGGTTCTCCACCTCTGCTATACCACAAATAAAAGTATTAAGGTTCAGGGCTGGCAGCCTGCCCAAACCATGAAGCCTTTAGCATCATTAAGCACAGCGAAGGAAGCTTTCAGCAGTTTTCTGTGAACCCTAAACAGCACTCCAAGGCTCCTGCTTCAATCTAGCTAGAGCAGAAACAGAAGCACTCTTGGTAGGGGCTGGGGATAAGATTGGAACACTTTGTTTCCAAAGTCCTCACAAGTAAATACATAAACACAAAACTGAACTGCTTAGATTTTGATGTCTAAACAACCATTTGATCTACCAGGCAGACATTCATGGATATTCATAACCTGCTGATCTACAAAAGAGGAAACACACACAAAAGGAGCCAGCAAAATATGCCGAAAACTCACAAGTTCACTTACTGTTTATTCAACTTAATTCCCAGATTTGTTTTCTGAATATTTCCTCTCAATAGATTGAAAGAGCTCTAAAAACAAAACTTTGTGGAAATGTGCTGCCTTTAAAAAACAACAAATAATGCAGGTTTTCCATTCAGGAATCAGAATTGATTGCAGTTGTTTTCAGTCTATTGTTTCAGTTATTACACACACAACTTCAGCAGACTTTGCCCATGCCCAAGTTCTGTGTCATCCCCAATTGCCTGCTACTTATTCTATTAGTGGATAATTTACAACCTGCCTGGGGCTCAGTAGGCATTTCTCAAGCACAAATAACCCAACTCTCCTGGCAACTGTGCTCTGCAAAGTCAATAGCATTTCTTTAGGCGTGGGCTGTCTAACTGGATCCATCAGTAGAATCTGTCCTACATTGGCGCCTCGTCTGTTGCAGTAGGTTAACCATACTGCACTTTTTACCACCAGGTCACAGCAATTATCTTCCCTAAAGGAAACTGGCATTTACATTCCTACAGCTCTTGTTGCTACAGGCATCCAAATCCTTTGGGAGATGCATAGGTTACACTTCTGGATGCTGCACAGAGAAAGCTGTCATCTGTTCCCACGGCTTGCTTTTCCACTGCAGCAAGAGATCAAATGAATGAGCTACAGGCAGTTCTCATTACTGCATTCAACTGTGAAGTTTTGAGGCGAGATCTGTTCTATGCTGATGTCACAGGATCAGAAAGCACACAAGATATGCTTCATACTTTTTCTGATTTGCGTACCGCAGAACATTTTAAGTTGAGCTAATTGTAGGATAAACTACAGTGGTGCCTCGCAAGACGAAATTAATCCGTTCCGCGAGTCTCTTCGTCTTGCGGTTTTTTCGTCTTGCGAAGCACGGCTATTAGCGGCTTAGCGGCTATTAACGGCTTAGTGGCTTAGCGGCTATTAACGGCTTAGCGGCTTTAAGAAAAAGGAAACAAACTCGCAAGAACTCGCAAGACATTTCGTCTTGCAAAGCAAGCCCATAGGGAAATTCGTCTTGCGGAACGACTCAAAAAACGGAAAACTCTTTCGTCTAGCGAGTTTTTCGTCTTGCGAGGCATTCGTCTTGCGGGGCACCACTGTATTACAGGAATATAATATATTATTCATTTTGTACAACACAGAATATTTTAACACAGCTATACAGAACACACAGGGTTAGATCAATCCTCCATCCAAGACTGGCTCCTTTCCGCTGGATAATGGGAACCGTTTAGATGCAACTCACTGGCCCCATTTGGGCAAGCAATCACACCTCAGCATAGTCAAGCTGAGATATTGGCAGAACTGGCACTTTTACAGGTGCCACATAGTACCTGCACTGCATCTATAAAAACTCAATAATTTAGTGGCAGCACTGACACTTTGGAACTCCCCGCCCATTGACCTTCACTGTATTATTTTCGGTGCCTTCTTACGTAGATGTGTCTACCCGTATGTTTAGAAAGCTTGTATGAGTTTTAGTCTATTCTATTGAGGTTTTAACTTTCTGTATGCTTTAAATTTAAAGCTACAAACATGAGTCTGACCAAACTGCGGGAGGCAGTGGAAGACAGGAGCGCCTGGCGTGCTCTGGTCCATGGGGTCACGAAGAGTCGGACACGACTAAACGACTAAACAACAACAAATGCTTTAAATTATGGCTGTAAATTTTGTAGTGGTCATTTTATTGTTGTAAACCACAATCAAGTGGTATATAAATTTAATGAAATAAATAAATATGAACATGCCTCACATAGCTTGATGAGAAGGAGCTGGCACCTTGGGACATCTCCATTAACCACAGCTTCCCATTAAGTCTGAACTAGGCATCAATGGGGAATGGTTTCCAAAAAAGCTACAATATGAAGCCAACTTTAAAGCATGGCTTAATATTCTGGATAGTTTAGAACCATCAATAACCAGTTTTGGTGCAGCAGGAAACTATTCTTAACTAACACTTCCTGGCTCATGAGAATGGAAGAACAAATCAACTGTGTGAATGTGCAAGGCTCGTTCAAACGTAGCT
Source organism: Podarcis tiliguerta (assembly GCF_965153285.1). NCBI lineage: Eukaryota > Metazoa > Chordata > Lepidosauria > Squamata > Lacertidae > Podarcis > Podarcis tiliguerta. The sequence goes on from NC_139538.1 coordinate 24,035,759, forward strand.
ACTATTTAGTAAGTACTTTCAATTAACAAGTTTTTTTGCCCAAGTAACTAGAACAGTACAGACAATGATAATAGAAGAGAAAATATGTGCAGTGTGTCTATATGGGTTGTTTGCAGCTAAGTTTGTTTATACACATTTATTCTGTTTTAGGGAGATGTGCATGCACACCTTGGAGGTCCACAGAAAGTTTTGTGTACTATGGTGTACGTAGTAGTACTATAATCCCAGAACACCTAGGTAATTTACCCAGGATTTTAAGCACTGAAAATTAAAAGGCAGTGGTGGGCCACAAGTTAGCCACTCCTGCTCAAGCCCAACATTTCAGGCTTTGATTTGACAATGCTGTTTTGCTTTCCTGCTCTCACTTTCAGAGGTGACATTAGCAATGCAGCATTATAGTATTCCGTCCCATCTAACAAAAGCAACCCTAAGGCTGTCAAAGCTCCTGCTGTAAAAATGCATACCATTCCTTCATCTACTTGTGAAAATTTATTCCAAGATTGCTCCAGCTTCAAAGTGGCTTGGTCTTATAACAAAAATAAAAGGAGTATGGGAATCAGAAACCTATTGAATAATGAATAGCATGCCATAGTGTTAATGGTATTCAGCCCCAGAAGGGAAAGGATAATACTACACAAAACTAAAAGAAAGGGGGAAAGTTACTTTCCTGTGAGACATTTCTCTGCTGTCATTAAAGTTTTTGTAAATTAGGATCATCCTTCTCCTAATACATTGCATCTGTTGGAATTATAGCCACCAGTACCTAATGCAAAGTGTTTATTTCAGTTTAAATTATTTCTAGAATACCGAGATGCTTTAGTTTTCCATCTTGCAACTGCAAGGATGGGCAGATGATAAGAGCATGTCTAAAAACATGAGAAGAGCTCTACTGTATCGGACCAAAGGTCCACCCACTCTCAACATCTGGTTCTCACAGTAGCCAACCAGATGCCTATGGGAAGCACACAAGCAGGACCAGAGTGCAAGAGAACTCTAAGCATGAGTGCTCCCCAGCAACTGGCATTCAGAGGCATACTGCCTTAAACTGTATTCAAGGTGAACTAAGCAACAAAGTTTCATTCCATGTATCTTAAAGTGGAATCTTCAGATAATGTTACATTTTATCTTTTATCCTAAACAGTGTTGTATACTGCCACACAATGGGATGCCCTTCAAGCGTTTCTGAATTTTAATCCCCATCATCCCTTACCATTGGCCATGCTGGCTGGAGCTGAGGGAAGTTGGGAAACCAGTATAGTCATACCTCGGGTTGAATGTGCTTCAGGTTGAGCGCTTTCGGGTTGCACTCCGCGGCAACCCGGAAGTAACAGAGCGCATTACTTCCCAGTTTCGCCGCTCATGCATGCACAAACGCTCAAAATGACGTCATGCACATGCGCGGAAATGGCAAAGCGCGACCCACGCACGCACAGATGCACCGTCACGTCTTACGTTCCATTCAGGATGCGAACGGGGCTCTGGAACAGATCCCGTTCGCATCCCAAGGTACCACTGTATATGGAGGGCACCTCGTTGGCTACAATAACATCCCTACAATGGCAGCATAACTTCAGGTGATTTGGTTTTTAATCAGTGTATGCCAACAGTAAGTCATTTAAATGGACTGCTAGGGGCACTCCACTCAAATATGGTACTCTCGTTTTATTTTTTCCATTTGGGCGTGCACAATTTTTCATTAGGTTCAACTTTGTCCACAAAAAATAATAATGTAATATTTCCACCCATACTCCCAATACTACAGATGAGGTGAAAGCTATACAATAACATTTTATATATTATATAAGAAAAACATTTTATATATTATATAAGAACCTATTCAGATCAGACAGGCATAAGGGGAACCCATTGTTTCCTGCTACATCAGGGCTGGAGGATCTCTTTCAGTCCGAGGGCCACACTGCCTTATGAACAACTTCAAGGCGTCACATGCCAGTGGTGGGTGGAACCAGAACAACCAGATATAACTCTTTCCTATGTACAGTAGGCTACACTCCATCAAGTATGCCCTCATAAATGTGCTTCTTGGGAAATCATATGATCCTACCCTCTAATACAAGTCAACCGCCCACAAAACCCGCCCACAGCACTGTTCCTTCTTTACAGAACAGAAATGTGGGGTCCACAACAGCAACACTGATAATACTGATTTTGCTGAGGGTAAGTATCTGCATGCAGTCTTTTTTAGGACACAAGCCACTTTGAGGTTTTATTACAATCAAGTGGTATATAAATCTTGCAAAATTAAGAAAAATAGAGCCGATCAAAGTAAAGCACAAAATGTTACACTTTAAATGACATTCAGAACATTAATCAATGATGCAGAAAATGACTAAAAGAATATCTGTGTAGAACCCAAGCAACTACCACAAGTGGTGAAAATTGGTAACACGTTCCTTAAGAAATGTGTATGTATACACCAGATCTACACGATTCTTTTTAAAAGAACAAACTTAATTATTCTGAATTAACACTGTTCAGAATCCTTACATATGAGAAATTACCTACCTTTATATCAAAGTTGCAATCAAGTCTTCTGATTAATACAATGAATTCATGAGATGTGTTGTCCTTCAGAGGTGGAGGAGTTATGGGCTCGCATGCATTCTCGGGTTTTGAATTTATTAGAAAACCCTGAAAGACATTTTCAAAAGCAAATCAATCAGTTCTCAGTCACAAAATGGCTGCATAAGTAGAAGCTACTTGCCTCATATCATTGAACTCCAATGCAAGTTGTGAAAATTCTTAACACTGCAGCTAGTGAAAATAATTTTGACCAGATTGATACATGTAGCAGTGGTAGAACAGACTATACTATTTTAAGATGCTGGTGACAGCATCACATTTTCTCAATGCCCCTGTATTTATTTTAAAGACAATTCCTTTAACTAGAAAACTGGTATGGAGGGAAAAACATATTATATGCTGGTTTTGTATCCACAAGTAGTTGGTTTTTCCCGGGTGAGCATTAAGAAACTATATTAGGGTGTGTTTTAGAACCTTTATATGCTGTTCTCCATATCCTCTGATTAGAAGACGGGATCAGCACCCATTTGGTTTCAAATTTAAAGTAGGAAGTAAGCTGGGGAAGAGGTTAGCAGCCAGACCAGTTCTGTTTAGCTGATTGCAGCCTTTGGGAGCTCATGGCCAGGACTTGTAAACAGGAATGCTGACTCACAGTGTACATATGACCAAGATACACTGGTGGTGAGGGAGCTGCTGCAGTGACCTGCAACACCTGTGCCAGAGAAAGTGCAAAACTATACCTACAGCAAGTGCAAGATGGTTGCCTTGCTGGAAGGTACAGCAACTTAAGGCCCACCTCTCCACACTTGGAGTTATCGGACAAGATGAGGAATTTCTCGCTAGAGCAGAGTGGACTGTCCTGGAACAGTGATGCGGGGTGGGGATGCCCCTAGAGAAGGAGAAGTTCGCCCACTGTAGGAGACAAACTCCTGGAGGAACATGACGCACAGAAGCAGGACTGTCAGGGGCCATGCTGTGTCACTGGAGCTGCAAAATCGATTCCATGCCCTCACCTCGGATACCAATTCTGGGCCAGAGGAACAAGGACAGCAGTTGCAGACCTCAGAACACAGCGAGGTATACAACTTTTTAATAATAAATAATAATGTAGAAATTGAGAAGTATAAGCTATTCAAAAGGAACTGACCAAACAGAAAGGGAGGAAGAGGAGATTGGCAACTGGCTGGTAGTTTCTTAGATTTTCCGAGTTCAGGGTGGTGCAAATTGTTGTCGTCTCTCCATTTTATCCTCCTAAGAATGTTGTGAGGTAGGGAAAGGCTGAGGGACAGTGGCTGGCACAAGGTCATCCAGGGAGCTTCATGGCTAAGTGGAGATTTGAACCCTGGTCTCTCAGGACATAGGCCAATCCTCTAACCCTTACACGACATTGGCCCTCTTACATATGCCTATTTTTAGAAAGTTCTCGCCACAATGATTAGAAACATGGTAGATCATTCTGTGACACCAGGAAACGAAGAGTTTATAATTTAAATAAAGTAGTAAGGGGGGGCTTTAAGTTTAGCAAAACCTAAAAATCATCAAAAGTCAAAGTATGGTATAACTTGTAATGACAACTTGTCAAGTATGAAAGAGATATGTTTCTAGTACCACTTCACCTGGGCATTAATCCAACAAAGCACTTAAGTGTTTACTTCGTTTTAAACATGCACACTGTCTCATGAAAGCTAAAGTTTAAAGTTAAGCATATGCTGAAGTGCTCTACTGGAGTGAAGCCTGCCAACTTCAGTGTTTTAAAAGCAGAACTCCACTAATGTAGCTTTCAGGTACTTTCATGGGCAGCATGATGGTAGGATTTTTATTGCAATCTGCATTTAAAACATGGCAGGTACTGGGTAGCATTCATTTCTATCACCTTGTTCAAGCAAGCCTTTCAAATCTGGAATAATTGCTGGATTTTTAAAGGAATCACTTTCAAGTGATTCCCCGCCCGCCCACCCCAACAAAGGAAAGCCAGGAAATTAAATATTCAGAACACCCAAGGTCACTTAACAAGGATGAGCTATTTCACCAAATAAATGTAACCAATCTTCTGTATACACAGATCAAAGCAGCTGGAATTAAAAAAGATGATGTCACAACTTGCTCTCTCTCCTCAACACAGGTTTAGAAATCTTCTCTTATTAACTATTTGGTGACAATTGCTATTGTGAATCAATATATTAGGAACAGCATTATGGTTATAGGAATAAAAAGCAAGCAGTGCATTTAGCTTTGTTTGAACATTGTCTTCACCCGTTTCACTTTTCAGCAGTTCTGAAATAGTGTGACCAGAAAACTTTATGCTGTTAGCTAGGGATCCCAAAACAGCTGGAGGGCCGAGTTTGGGGATGTCTGACCTTTAGCAAAGCAGATGGAGCCATCTCCTCTACCAATATGAACACCAACAGAGAGGAAGTTCTAAGTGTGCATCAGAGCACCCACTTCCACGTGTCACTACTTCAGCAAGCAACTGTTTCCGAGGATATCCTAAAATCCCCATTTTATTTATCTACTGTGCTTTGTATCAAGTTTCGTATTCACTATAGGCTAAGATACAATGGATACCTACAACCATACTTCCAAAAAGAAGGAACATGTCTTCCAGGTGTATGACTATTTCATAATAGGGCAAGGAATTCCTATAAATTTGAATACTTCTATCCAGTCTGTTGTACATTCTGAAGTTCAGCTGCTCTCAATGAATTTAATATCAATATACATCTTACCATTCTCCACTGCTTCCTATTAATAGCAGAATTTTCTGTGTTGCTTTCCTGAACTGCAAATCTGAATAAAGACTGGCACTAAAGCAAATGCTCTACTGATATATGAAAAAAAAATGAATACCATTTGGCTGTTGCGTGGTATGTTGTTTTGAAATTAATATAAATAGAATCTTCTCATAATAGCAAAATGGCAATTATCCCAACACCTCTATTTTTTCTTGCAATTCTTATTTCTTGCCTCAAAAATAAAATGAAAACAAAATAAAATTACTGCAACTGTATTTCTATCACCTTCCTGACTATTAGGGCACATGATAAAAGCTTTTTTCAGATATTTCTGGATTTTAGATTTCTTCAGCAAAACCCCTATATTTTGTAAAGTTACTTTTAAAAAATCACTATTAGAAAATATATGTACAAGACTCTCAGTAGCCGAGGTTTGAAAAACACTGCTAGCATTTAGCATTCATACCACGGCATTAATACTGACACAATCTGGTGTTTGCAACGATCATGTACTGATTTTAACCTTGAGACACTGAATGCTGTGGCTTGCTGCAATTACATTAGCAGGCAGAGGCGGCAGACCTCAGTCAATATCCAAAGAAACCAAAATGCTCTTGGAATATGTTGCACTACAAACAGCAGTACAACATACTGCTGCTTCCTAGTTCCCTTACGTACTGTTACACATCAGAAACTGTGAAGGGCTAGATGGTATCATATATACGGTGGTATCAAGTTAAAGATACTCATCAAATCCTGAAAGTCCTTGTACAGTGGTGCCCCGCAAGACGAATGCCTCGCAAGACGGAAAACCCGCAAGACGAAAGGGTTTTCCGTCTGCAGAGGCACTTCGCAAGACGAATTTCCCTATGGGCTTGCTTCGCAAGACGAAAAATGACGAAAAAATTTGAATTTTTCCCCCCGCTCCAAAACCCCTTTTCCTGAAGCGCTAAGCTGCTAAAAGCATTTTAGCAGCAAAACCGCTAATCCCCCAAGCCTTAAAAAGCCGTTTTTAGCCCTTAAATTGTCAATAGTGCTAATCCGCCAATGGGCTTGCTTTGCAAGACGAAAAAACCACAAGACGAAAAGACCCGCGGAACGGATTCTTTTCGTCTTGCGAGGCACCACTGTATTAAATTCAACAGTAAATCAGCTCTAGGTGTTGCAGAGACATCTGAGGAAGATCAAAGTTGTGGGTAGTGTTCTTACAATCCCCAAACCACTTATTCTCAGAACAAACAATACTGTCTTTGAGGAGATGTACAAGTGAGTTCAATACTGCAATCTACTGCCCGCTATTCTCTGCCCTAAGTCAAGAGTACCACAAATTCTGGAGAAGACAACATCAGAAGAGGAGACCCTATGGCCCTCAGATGCTGCTGGACTACAGGCCCCCCTTTCCAGGTACATATGGTTGTGCTCATGTCTATCAAGAACAACCTGCTTCACAAGGATATATGGCCAGAACATGTGTCACCACAATTCTAAACAACAGCTGAAATAAACTAAAGTATGATTTTCCTTGGTGCTTTCATAATTCGAATTGCCAGGGTTTGGGTGGAAGGCTACTACAACCCTTAAACCAAATTGTTCCAAGAACATTGTTTGGCAGCATTGTTAAAAAAAACCTTTTTGCTAAGTTTTTGTATTTTGTAGAGGTCCTTGAGCATACACATTCATTAAGGCTGTAAATGTTTAGAATTAACTGAAAGAAACACAAAAGATGACTCACGGCCATTGTTGGACAAGGTCATAGTGTCCAAGAATGTCTAACTAAAGAAAGTGTTCAAAATGCAGAAGTCACTTATATTTGACTAAGAGTCACTGGCTACAGCAGAAACCCTGAATCAAACTGCAAGAGATACTGGGGTATTGCAACAAGTGTACAATTGTTATGGGACAATCAAATAAGATAAGAACTGCAAGCATGCATTAAAATATAGTACGGTTATTTATGCTAAGGTTTGTTTTAGACAGGATCAAACGTGGCTTTTACATTTTATCAGTTTTAAAGCTAACTAACTGATAGCTTAGACCAACTTCATTTGAGGAATAGTTGCATATCAGAAGTATTATAAGCAAAAGCAGGAGCAATAAAAACATTTCCTAACAGGTCAATTTTGTGCAGATTTCCTCAGGATTCAATCCCACTGAGTTACTGTCAAGCAGCTAAGCACAGGACGATCGCAGGACAAGAAATAAAGCCTGTGAAGTTAATAGGAGGACATTTATTTCAGGTAGGTTTAGGGTTGGGTCCTTGATGAAAGGAAGACCTACTGTTTGCCACAGAAGGAAGGAAAGGTGATTGCTCCAGAGGGAAGATCTAAATTCATTGGGTGAAAACTGCAGGAAAGCAGATTTTGATTAAACATTAGTAGAAGCTTCCTAACTGTAGGAGATGTTTAGCAATGTAAGAGGCTGCCTTGGAAGGTGGTGGAATCGCCTTCATTTTAGGTCACAGATGTCAGAGATGCTGCAGTTGTATCCTGCACTGCAGATCCAACATTGAGCAAGGGCTGACCTCCGACACTCCTTCCAACTCTGTTATTTTAGAGAGCCAGATACTAGATTAGTATCACTCTAAAGCCAAACCTTAGTTTAAATGTTCTGGGCTCAGTCTTTTACTTGACTGCTCTCTAATAACATCTTCACATGGAAGTCCAGTGGTTGTCATAAAGGCTTTTCTGCAAGTTTATCTAAGGGTTTATATCTCAAAGCTTTATTTCTCAACACCCTGTCTGTTAATTAATCACCAGGGATTATATTCTTTAAATTCTCCACACTAGAAAGAAAAGTCTTTGCATTGTCTTCCGTTGCTCTAGGCAACACTATTGGCAGAAAGTTCTTTCTTTTCTTTTCTTAATGTTGGGACACAGTCATGCCTACCACCTTTTCCAGCTGATTTTGGATTAAGTCTGTCCTGCAGTTGTAAAATCCATAGAGCCAATTGAGACTAAGCTACATATTAAGAACTCACAAAGCACCATGTTAAATTTTCTTTATTTGCTCCTATTTTGTTACTTGCTGTTGCAGGCTGTTGCTTCTTACCTTCAAGCCTTCCGTCGGGAGTCTGTAGCCAAACCTTGCTGGCAGGTCATCAAATGTTTGTGTTACATTTTCAAAATTAAACTAAAAGCAAAAGGAAAGTGAAGGATTATATTATGTACTAAACTGGAAAAGGGACCATATAAAACCATTGTCATACTACTAAGAAATAAGATACCAATAGCACAAATCATTCATTTCTCAAAGTACAGTTCAACTATCTCAACAAAATCTTGTCATGTGCCCCACATTGTGCCCAGGACCAGCCCCTGAAGTTCCTTTCTTCACCTATTGACCTGCTTCAGTTTCAGTTTATAACATAGCTCAGCAATATTTTAATTCCCAAGGTTCTTCCACCTTCAAACATTTTTGCAATGAGTTAAATGCTGAACAACTCTTTGGAAGTGTTCCAGTTCCTTAAATTTCACTGTAAAGTCTGCTTTTACTGTAAAAAGAATGCGCAGTAAACAGCAAAGAGCGGTTTGCAAAATGTTTTAACATTAAAAAGTTTTTAATCCTAAACAGTCTTTGCTAATTTTTCTACAACAGACTAACACGACAAGCCCCTGGAAATTGTTACAAAGCAAAATCAAGACTATGTCTTTAAAATAGACAAAACAGGCAGTGTGTGTTTTGAACTTAAATTAGACATTGTAAAATGCTTTCTTTATGGAAGTTCAGAATCTACAACCGTCAGATTGCAGAAACCCACTAAAATGATGTAATCTGCATTCTTTTGCCTGAGCTCTTTTTATGCTTCTGACCAGAGTAAAAAAAAAGGGGCCATTTTAAATCCAATTAAGTAAAATAAAAGTTATGTTCCCAACATACTGCAAGGAAGAAAATGTACCATTTGTGAAAACTGAACTAGAGCCAACTAGAGCCAAGTGTGTTTGTGATAGTGAATCCTTTTCATAAGCGGAAGACTTTCTGGTCAAAAGAAATAAGGGACTCTTTTATTAAATACAGATTCCTGGGTTGACCACAGGCTTAATGCAGATGTGGGAAGAACGAAGAATGGAGAATTTGCTAGGAGAGAACAGCTATCAGAGAAAAAAACGCTTTTGTAAGAAGCTAGTAAAAGGGGGATAGGGGAAAAACAGAGGGGAAGGAGTAAGTTCTGCAACCACACATTATTGCTGGTAAAGAAGATTTCTTTTCTTTATAAATCAAGAGAGGCACTACAGCTCAAGCTTGCATGACAGTAATGTTATATCCAGTCCTGTAAGTCTGAATGACCTAGGAGAGGAGAAAGCTTTATTGGAGTGTATATGTTGGAGAGAAAGCAATGAGAGATTCCCCCTCCCTTCTTTCTCAGTACAGGAACTAAGGGCGTTCCAATGAAGTTGATTGGCAGGAGTTTCAAGACTGACAAAAGAACGGACGTTTCACATTCATGAATTTCTTGCCACAAGTGAATGGAGTGCAATGGTCGTACAAAGGGAGGTGTGGGAGACTGTATATTAGAGAACACTTAGAAATGGCCAAAAGCAGGGACCACCATCATGTTAAACCATAGTTTGTTTAAACTATGCTTTAATGTGAACAAGCAACATATTGTTTATATTTAAAACTTATATCCTTCCCTCGTCAAAAGACCCCAGTGTGAATTGCAAACACATAGAACAAGGTAATAAAACCAATAGTAGCAACAGTTCTTACTACACAAGCCAATCTTGCAGCTTTAAAAGGCCTGTTCAAAAACGCACGGGCTCAGGAGGTGCCTGAAGATATAGAATGTTGGTGCCAAAGTAACCTCCAGAGGAAGTATGTTCCAAAACCATGGTGTTACTGCTGAGAAGGCTCTCCGACAGGTCAGTGATCACCAGATTCTACTTAAGCCTGGAACTACCAGCAGTGCTTCCACAGGAGTTCTCGTGCCCCAGGCTGGATGGTATAGGAGAGGCATTCTGCCGGTAACCAGGTACTAACCATTTAGGGCTTTATATATCAGAACCTTGAATTCACATTAAACCATTGTTTAACATAAACTATGGTTGAATTGAGATACAAACTGGGCCCCTGACTAGAACTGATCAGCCCCAACAGACTAGGTCACTATACACAGTAACTTTATCAAATGGAAACAGCAGATCAAAAGCAATATATCACCCCATGCAGGCATTCCTACAGCAATTCCTTTTTGCATTGGAGACATTTTACTACCTTCTATGCTAAATAATGCATGTTTACAAGTTCTAAGTGGAGACTATTGCAAGTAGATGAACTAATGTAGTGAAGTCCCTTGATTAGAGTTTTACTATCTTAAAATAAGCGTAAACTGCCTAACCCCATATTCATAAGTAAGCATGTGAAAGAAAACAGGAAATGCATACAAATTTGCATTTTTTGCACCCACTGCTTGTAACCTATTACTGCTTGTAACCTATTACATCCCAAATCAGTTTCCACCTATTTAAAAAAAGGTAAAGGACCCCTGACAATTAAGTCCAGTCGCAAACAACTCTGGGGTTGCGGCGCTCATCTTGCTTTACAGGCCAAGGGAGCCGACGTTTGTCCGCAGACAGTTTTTCCAGGTCACGTGGCCAGCATGACTAAGCCGCTTCTGGTGAAACCAGAGCAGTGCGCGGAAATGCCGTTTACCTTCCCGCCGGAGTGGTACCTATTTATCTACTTGCACTTTGACGTGCTTTCGAACTGCTAGGTTGGCAGGAGCTGGGACCAAACAACGGTAGCTCACCCCATCGCGGGGATTCGAACTGCCAACCTTCTGATCGGCAAGCCCTAGGCTCAGTGGTTTAGACCACAGCGCCACTCGTGTCCCTATTACCTAAAAGCTAGCTCAGATTTTTCAAAGATATTCCTATGTCAGTTTAAGGGTTGAGAGCCCCTTGGATCCTTTGACAACCTCATTGTCTCTTTAGGAATGCTTTACACACACGGTGTAATTTAATGCTGCACTATGATGAACACTCCATCTGCAAAAGTATTTCGGCTTGCCAGATGGAAGAAGCCCCCCTTTCGCCTCTCCATGCATTGCTGTGATGCTTATCCAGCCCCTCTCTCAGCCAATTTTGGGGTGCTTTGGGGGGGAGGGACAGCCCTGCTGTACAAGCAGAAGTCCTTGTTCCATGCTTCCACTGATGGGGGCCCTTTGGGTGAATCCCAACCACAGGGGAAAATAAATAAATAATACTTACGGCTAAAATATCTGCTTCCACAGGCAATAGGTTTAAGAAAGCAAACAGCTGAACTGTGAGAATGGTGTAGATTTGAGTGGCAGACAACATTAACATTCCTATTGACAGCAGCATTTTAATTAAATTCCTGCAAGACAAAAACAAAGAAAGTCAAGACTGGCAGAAGGCATTAACACTCTGATCCAATAAATACACATAGCTGCTACTGCACATAAAGTTACTTAAGCAAGTGCAGCTCAATCAAGGATTTGGCAGCTCTTCTGCCAGATTCTACCTCACCCAACCCCAAAAGCTTGTTCTGTTCATCAGGCACACAGGTTTGTTCTGATGAAATGGTCAGATAGAAAGCATGTTGTACTTTATCCTACCCCATTCTGCATTTTCCTCATCTTCAATACATACACTTTCTGCTCTGTGGCTTCATATCACATAGTTATATCATACTTGGGGATGGGTGCAGTGACAGGCAGCAGAGGAGTGCCATTCTGTCCTCTGAGTTAATGCAAAGTGCTAATCCTAAGCCAAAGCACACAACAAGTGCAAAGATGAATGCTGTGGTGAGTTGCTAGCGCAGCAGACACTAAGCTGCACCCCAAACATTGTTCTACCAGTCCAATGGCTTGTAGAAACAAGATCATAAACAGAGCCAGTCACCCACTGACTATGCTGAAATATTTTGCTTTATTAATATGCAAGAATAACTTACTTTGAATTTCAACTCCTTTATTATTTACTTAGAATCGCTAAAAGTTGCTAAGGAGTTGTACCAGACTTTGGCAGGTAGGTGAGATAATTGCTCTCTGCACATGAAGCACAATGGCTTCTAAAACAAATCTACTAAGTCATTTACAAGTTCTATCAATCAAGTGACACACACTCCTCCAGCCTTCTGCTTTCATTTACATTAATGGTTTCAGTCTTCCAAACACTGATTTATTAATTGAAATCTACTTGTACTAATAGAATCAGAAGGCACTACTAAATCATACTGAAACTGAAATGCTCACTTACAATCTGCTTCACACCTGAAAACCTTGTGCTAACTAAAGCTTGCGCTAACTTCCAGGCGCTAGCCTAGTACACAGAAGCAGTCACATGCAGGCCAACAGAGCATACAAAAGTATTGAATTTTAGCACATCCTTCAGGGACTACAGGCTCTTGCTTAATTGGATTGTGCCTTACACAAGTGAAAAATTCCAAAAACAGATGATGGATCCAAAGATAAACTTCGCTGGGCTTTATTATGGTCTCACTCTTGATTCACATTAGAGAAACTGAATGCACACAAATTCCAACATTTCTGACTAGATACATAGGTGCTTTTGAGTTTTAAATGTTTTTATTTTTTTAAATATTTCTAAACCTCCCTTTATCCAAATGGAATTTACACAACTTAGGTCCAGGATACCTCAGGGACCACCTAATCTATTATATACCTGTTTGATCACCATCTTTCCTTAGGGAATCACTGCTAGTTGTACCCCATGGCTCTGATGTACAGTCTGTATCCACAAGGGGCCACGTGTTCAGTATTTTGTGGAATTTCCTTCCAGTTGAGGTCAAATAGATTGCCTCCCAGTTGAACTTCCGGTGCCTACTGAATACTTTTTAATTCCAGCAGGCTTTTAAACTGAGAAATTTTATAATTTTTACTTATTTCAGTCTTAATGTTTTGTAGTTCCTATATGCCACTTAAGAGACAACTATGATTAAGTGATATAAAATCACTCAAATAAATAAGATTAAAACAATTAAAAACATCAATAAATTAAAGCTTGGAGGCAGCAATAAACAACTGTTAAATGAATAAAAGAAAACCCTAAAATGCCAGGGTAAACAGAAATGTTTAATTTGTGACTGCAAGGACTAATATTAGCACTAGCTGTACTTCTTGGGGAGGGCATTCCAATTTGGGACAATACCATTAACTTCACAGATGTCATTTGCCTCTGGTGTTCTGTTCTGCCTTAATTCTCCCACAAAATAAACTGGTCATTGGTGGAGTAGGTTCTTTGATTCCTTGGAGAATGAGGCGGCATTCTTCATCAGTGAGAAGAACAGCAATGGCTGTCAAATTTTCAGTTGCAGAAAACTGCAGAAATTTCCTCAGGTCCCACTTTCAGGCTTCCCACAGACATCTGGATGGCCATGATGAGAACAGGATGCTGGACTAGATGGGACACTAGCTTAATCTTGCAGGATCTTTTTCTGTTAAGCTTCCCTGAAGAGTACTTTGCCCACCACTACTGATCTTCCCCTATAATGCAAAGTCACAGAGGTACACTGGACATTTTTTTGGGGGGGGGCTGCTAAAACACACCTCTGTATGAATTGTGGAAATATTAGCAGAGTCCCACCATCCCTGATTTTCAAGAGGTGTCTGGAATCATCAACACTGCCTAGCTATCCACTTGGCAAGAGATGGCGGCTGAGAGTTTCAGTAGTACAGTACTATGCTGGGTTGGAATGCATAGTTAATAGCATTAATTTCTTATCATTTCTTATTAATGTCCAAAGGCAAAGTCTGACTTTCAGGAAGAAGTTACACTCTGAGCAGTTGAATCATTCACACAATACATACTCACTTTTTTGGCTATTTTCCAAAAACGAATTTCAGGCCAGAATCTACTGCTCAACAATGCAAAGATCCTTTAGATGCGTTAACCACCTCAAATACTACAGTGTCCATTATCCTTACACTTCACCAAGTCTAGAGAGCCCTAGCTTTTGAAAGCCGAAAATCTGCATTTCCCATTTGTCAAGGCTTCATGCACTGGTCTCACAGATGTTCCAACTATCCTGCCTGTAGAAAAATCTCTCTTTGGAAATGGGACAGAGTCATCACATACATGAAGTACTGCACCAGAAATAGGTAAGGCAAAAAGGTAAAGGACCCCTGGACGGTTAAGTCCAGTCAAAGGTGACTTTGGGGTGCAACGTTCATCTCTGCTTGCAGGCCAAGGGAGCCAGCGTTTGTCTGCAGACAGCTTTCCAGGGTCATGTGGCCTGCACGACTAAACCGCTTCTGGTGCAACGGTGCAACGGGACACCGTGACAGAAGCCAGAGAACACAGAAATGCTGTTTACCTTCCCGCCACAGCAGTATCTATTTGCTCCACGACACACCTGTTAGCACCCATGGCTGTTGAAGTCCCAACCTCAGCTGTCATCATTAGCATCACAGCAGACCTGGAATGGACAGTTAATTCACAAACTGTCTAATTGGCCCATCTGAACCTCACTTCCTTTCCATCATCTTCCCTTAAGCTTTCTATCCAGCAGTAGCTTAACAGATCTCCTCGCCCTGAGACAACTGAACAAATTGCCAGGTCACTGATCTTGCCACCTTATTTCTTCCTATACTGGTGCAATTCTTCTTTTAAAGTAGGGCAAGCTTCTTCACTTTTGACAGCTATCAACTATCAGATGCAACCTATTTTCAAATCCCAGTTGCCTCTGAAACAAAAATCAAGCCTAATTAATATTCTGAAAGAGCCCCAAAGCATTCACCTTCTCCAATACTCCTTCTCACATACTTCTGTAGGTTACTTTTCTGAACCCTAGTCGTTACAGAATATAATTGAGGCTGCAGCCAGATGTGCTTCCTCATGAAACGTTGAACACAAGCAAAGTCAATAGTTTAATGACTCCACTTTCCCATTTTTAAAAACCACTTACATTGTTTATAAATGCTTTTAAATACATAAAACTGACAGATCTCTGAAGGTTCTGAACTAACTTGTAGAGCGTGAGAGAAAAAGGGTAAACTGAAATCACAAGAACTTTGACTGCAGAACAACAGTTTTCTGTATTAAGGAATATATGCTATTGCAAGTGTCTGGGCAATCTGATGATGTATTCCTATTCCAGTAAAAGAAAGAAATAGATACAAGGAACAAGAAAATAAAAGACTATAAGGACTTCATGAATGTGACAGATCCAACTTCCCATTTTACAAACGCTACCACTCATTTTGAAAACAATGGTAGCTTTTAATGTTTATTAGTTTTGGAAATCAAAGTATAGAATATTCTCCAACACAAATCTTGCAGCAGGAATGAGGAATTTCAGGACTGGGGACCTTCTATTTCTCCACAGCCGCCAGGACTCACTGGCCCTTTTCTGCTCCTTCCTCCAGTTTTTTGGCCTGGCTGGAATGTGACCTTCAACTGCTTGCCTGGATGGGCAGATGCATACATACAAAACTCTGACCTGTGTGACTGGACTACAAAGATAAGAATCATATTTATTGTACCACCACCACTGGGCATGTGGCTCCCAAAATGTTGCCTACTAGGGAAAGTGGCCCTCAAGTTGATAAACAATTCTCAACCCATCTTTCAATAACACAGCAGCATAGAAGAGTTCCTATCCTGTTGGAAATATGAAAGATAGATTAAAGATGTACAGGTAAAAGAAGTACTGACAAGATTTCAATAGGACACTATTAGTTGACTTTCTTGCTAAATAAATGAGAGAGAAAAAGCCACAGCAGTTTCACCTGTGAAAGATAACAGCTATCTTTGGTCTCAAAGGTAAGGCAGCCCACATTTTACTTAAAAAAAAAAAAATCAAATTTGGGACAGAAAAGAAGTAGTTGGCATATCTGCTAGCTTTGGGTAAAAAAAAAAGTCACTGGTGGTAGGGAAGAATGGGCTGTGCATACAATTTTTAATTCGCGATTAGTATTAAAACTGGAGAGGCCCAGTAGGAATAGTTATACAAACTCATTTTGGATCTTTTTTTATATTTATTAAAAATGCATGCATGCCTTTTTAAAACCTCAAAGGTGGCTAATAACCAAAAGCAAGAACATTAGAATAAATAAGAACATCTCAGCAATTTAAAATAAGCTATATCTATATTCCATAAAGCCACCAACCCTGTCAGTCCTCAATAATTCAATGGTATACCTTTTACTATATTTAGTAGGAAAGCAAGCATCTTTATGATATGTGGGAGAGTACTGCTATCCTTGAGTATGAATAGCACTTTACAAAGCATAAAAGTCAAATTCCTGCCCAAAGGAGTTACAATCTAAAATACAACACAAAGGAGTCAGAGTATGATAGAGGCAGTGTAAACAGCGGGAGAATATGTATTATTTGAGTTATATATACTTCAGGTTAGTTACAATGGGATATGTAGACTACAGGGCATATCAAACGTTCGTGGAAAAGTGAGTTTTTGAGAAAAGATTAGAGAGTTAGCAAGTGGCATCATAATCAGGAAGGCCAGATGAAGACTGGAAAATATTCTCTCCCCCACAACCACACCTCCTTCTTCCAATTAGTTCCCCTCCCCATCCAGCTCTATATTGGCTTGTTTTTGCTACCCTTACTGGGCACTGTTTTGTTGGGGCAGGGGGCAGTTTAGAAACTTGACACTCCACTTTACACCCAGATAGAGCAGTCAATACCTAATTTTTGAGAGCAGGGCTTTATTTTCCTCCAGAGAACATCTCAGCACCTCTTGTATGGGAGAAAATAAAAGGCACATACTCAGGAACACTTAACCTACCCCCTAACCCAATGCCTAGACCAACAGCAGGCTCTCCTTCCTCTTGATTGTAACCCAGATGGAAGCTTGTTTACCCTGCCCTACAGAACTAAAAACAGACCCATCCCTTGTCTACAGAGTCTCATTCTGACTGCATAGACATTCCCTGACTTACGCTTCAATATGACTCAATGTGACTTAGTGAGCACCTACCAGGGATATTTGAATCCAGGTATTAGAGCATGTTTCGGTTCACTGGGCCAGGCACCTTCCACCTGAAAGGAAAGGTGGACCAAGTATTTTGGTCCTGTCTTTTCCACCCCAAGACTTAAGTGTACCAATGGAAGGGACATTCTGCAATATTTGTGAAGCTACAGGAACTGCATGTACACGCCGCCTAAATACAGGGGTGCTGTATTTTGCTTCTTAGTATACCTTTCCCTAAGGCAAAGCAACAGAAACAGATACTGTGCCTACACCCCATTTAGAAGGCCAGGTAGCTTCACGATACCCACTCAGAAGCCAAGTCACTGGCTCCTGAAATTAGAGCAATCCAAGAAGACTGCAAATTAGGTTAGGACATGATGAAAGCAACTGGAAGATCAGGCTGCTCAATACCATAACTAGGGAAACAGCTTAATCATTTTGCTCTCAGAATTTTCCTGAGCACCTGTGAAAACACAGGAAGCTGCCTTATACAAAGCCAGATCATTGGTCCATCAACTCAGTATTCTCTACAGCAACCGAGAATCAGATGTCAAGGGTTTCAGACAGCGGTCATTCCCAACCCTATCAAAAGCTCCGAGTTCCAAGAATCGTTCTTACCAAGGAACAATTATGTGTGACACGGGAACACAGGTCTTCAGACTGTTGGGGACTCAGAAATGGAGAGTCATATTTGAGGCTAAGAACTGCCCATGCCTCTAGTGCAATTTACATATACCTTTAAGGGATTGATCGTTACTGAACTCTTCTTCAAAAGGTTTTTATATAAGATAAATGCCCTGGCCTTATTCCATACTCTCCTGGTTCATGTTAGGCTGCTTCAGGGTTGCCTATTGAACAGGCAACAAAGCAATAGGGTGGACTGTTGGGGAGATGGAAGTGTTAGGGGCCTTGAATCCTTGCTTCAGGCAATATATACACCCAAACTGGTCCAATGCAGCTTGGAGCTCTAGCTAGAAAACTTGTAGCTTCAATCTGCCAAGTCAGAAGATCAGTTGACTCACAAGCTCCAGTACAGAGACATTTCTCATTTTAGAAGTTATGTAGTTGAATAAAAGATCCAGTCTTAATTCTCCAAGTGCCTGACAGCTGTCCCAGAAACCTTCTCTCTTCCTGTGCATCTGATGGGTGAGCTTTAATCTGTTTCTCAGATTTTGTCTTTTTATTCTTCACAGTCTCCCACAGGGTGCTTTTCCAGATTGGAATTCCCTGCTCTTCTAGCAAGTGATAATCCTCTCAAGCTGTTGACCAACTCCCTGAGACCCAAGTGCCTACAACAAATTAGGTCATAGCTGGGCAGGGATCTTCCTTGGTTTGGTCAATGTTCCATTAACACATAAGGAGGAGGAGCTAGTCACCCAATACACATTTAACAGTAGAAATAACACTTAAGCTTATTTTTTGAGAAACACATCAGCTATACTACTTATCTAATAGAGGAAGTTTAATCTGGAAAGTATGAAAAGAGCACATCCAGAACTTCTTTACTTTTGCTCTGACAGATTTAGTTGAAAACAAAGTGATACTGAACAGCTGACCTACTGTGTGAGAGATCTGTAGCTTCTTCACCATTAACACAGACATAATCCATACGCAAATATACTGACTGCTTTATCAGACAACACAAGTTGATCAGCAGTGTGTTGAACTGACAGCAGTCTACCAAGCACGTCCCTGGCAATCTGTAAGAACTAAGAGCTCAGTGCTCTCTTAATTCTAAAGTGCATTAAATGCAAATAAAAATAAAAGTATCTTCTCAGTATCACATTTCCATCTAAGTAACAGCAATGCCAGGTGATTGGGAAGGACTATATAATCATTCTTTAGAAAAGAAAGGATGCAGTGAAAATAATATGATCCCATTTTGTTAGAAACAGATGTAGTCTACTGTTGTTTATTATAACAGTTAACATCCTGCCTTTCTGAAAATGAAATGATATGAAATGAAAACAACAGATAACACCAAAGAGACCAGTACATTATCACAGAATCTCAGATGTTAGAAACTCAGATATATAATCTAATCACCAAATTGCACCTTAAACCTGGGTTCCAGTAGACACAATGGAATGTTTAGGTACCAGAGGTTTCCCCCCAATGGGATTTATCATCATCATTCTTCATGTCGCTTCTATACTGCTTTATATTTTAAAGAACAAATCTCAAAGCAGTTTACAACACATTAAAACAACAAATAAAACAATCCAGAATAAAACAATTTCAAGCTTTAAGGGAAATAGTTCAGATTCTTCTCTACGTGACATTATGCTTTTCCCAGTCACCAGCCTGGCATCCAGAGATCTCCACATGGTCGCAATTTGACCCATGCCAGGAGCAAAATACGCCTGGCTAATTTCTAGCACTGCACAGAATCTGAATTGTAGAGTTGGAAGGGACCACAAGGGTAATATAGTCCAACTATCCTATGTCTACTATACCTAGCATAATTCTACTATTTTTTAAAAAAAGAATTCAAACAGGTTTTGAATCCTATTCTATTGCTTACAAATTCTGTAATTTATTTTCTAAACTAAGAAGAGAATTCAAAATTATTCTGATTATATTCTTACCATTTCTTGATTCTCTTGAACAAGTCCCTTCTACTGGGGGACAGCTGAAGTCTGATATTCAGCAGATGATTTCTTCAAGGCTTTGAGTTCTTATCATGGCAATTACCATTTGGGAATTAGAAAAACAGAACAGCAGGGCCCACTCAATGGCTCAGGCTGCCTTTTGACTCTTCCAAGAGATAGCACCAGTGTTTCCTTGCTTTCATCTTCCCTCACCATATATTTACCACATGTGTTATCTCCGATACTTGCAGGCCTGTGTGCAGCATTTAAGTAAACTTTAGGCACTTTATCAATGAATGTTTTTAAAGCCTATTCTCAAGCTGCACAATCAAATAATGTTTTTAGGATATGCCATCACAATGACTGTTTCAGCTATATCAGTGCCACCAGCAAATTTCAAATTGAACAGAAAAATCTGCTGTGCCAGCAGCTATCTGCTACAGCACAGAAACAAAAGCAGCTATAGATATAGCCTTCAGTGGCCACATAGTGGGATCACTGTGTTTAAGATAATCATAACATCACAATAACATCACAAATAAGGCTCTTAAATTTATCCAATGACCTGGGAAAGGGAGAGGTTGGTGCAATCACTACCAGTATAAGCAGCCAATATATTATTGGTTGTAATATCTCACAGCTACTGCTATAATAGTACAGGCAGGTGCAGAAAGCACACAAACAGTAAGTATATTAAATAGATGTTTTTAGAAGCAAAATTACAATGCAATTCTGAGTAGAATGGGAACTGCTTCCAGGATGCAGTCTTAGCTGCTAAACAACAAAAACTCAGGACAAGTGACAAAATTAGAAGTCAACTTGTCCCAGTACAGCTAGCACATTAATAAATGGTAAAACCCAATGTCTTAGTGCAGTTGGAAAACTACCTACCCAAGTAAGCCTACAACACACTTGTAAAGGCATGCTCAGCTTTTACCAGATTTCCAGGAAGCTTGATAGTTGCAGAGCAGTCACTTTAAAACGCTTCCCCGCATATCCTTGCTGTCCAAAGAAGGCATTCTTGGCTACACAGAGGAAGGAAAAGCCCTCATAAATTGGTCCCAAGCCATTTATGACCTATCTCTAGCAGATAACAGGATGTGAAGGTAAACACTGCAGTATAATCCCATCATCTATTAGGCTGCACATCAATTTGGATGCACTCAATGCTAGCTAATGTTCCTTGAAATCATCAAGGGAAGCCTCACAAAGTATTACACAATTGTGGAACACACCCCAGCCTTGAGCACGGCCACTCATACATATACAATGCCGGCTTAGGCCACTAGCACCAGAATCAGGCCATGTGGGTGAGATTTGGGGGGGTACACCTACCCAGCATGCTGGAAACAAATGACATTTACAGGAGGAAGAGACCCATATTGAATTTCTAACCCACTTCATGATTCAGTACGACCAAAGCACAGAACCGGGCAGCAAACGAGACTCGCACAGCTGAGTGCCGCGCAAGCAGCAGCTACCCCATGTCTGCTCCCCCATTTAGCAACGACTAAGAGGGATATAGACATCCCTGCGCCTCCAGCTCAACCCCAACAGAGGCTCTGAAAAACCTAAGTCGTGTCATCACAAGCACCGGCTACATCACAAAACCCAGGTGACAAAACCACAAGCCGCCACCGCGAGCCCAGTTCCACGCCAGGTTAAGAACCAAGGCAAATGCAGCATACCTGGCACGGGGCCGCGTTAAACAAGGGGGGAGATTTTAAGGCCGGCGCATCAGACGCTCTTTTGCGCAGATGAGCGTCTCGAAACCAGACGCTGCGTTGCGCGAGTTTCGACCCAAAGCGCAAAAAAAAAGGAAGAGGAGGGAAACGAGAAGTTGAAAGTAAGGCTTTAGAAAGTGAAGTGCAACTTGCCAACTTGGCTCCTCCCGATTCCTGCATTGTCAACACGCGCCCGCCCTTCGCCCCATTCAGACGTGCGCGTGTGACGCGTTTCTTTTTTTCCCCTCGCGAAAGTGGGCCCTCGGTGAGGGGGGAAAGAGGCGGCAAAGGCCCGCGCCGTAAAGGGCGAGAGGGTCCGTTGGGCTCTCCGAACGACCCCGCGCAGCAGACGCCGGAGCCGGCAGAGCCCCGAGCCTCCGGCGCCCGCTTCCTCTCAGCCCGGCAGTGGCGGCGACGACGCCCGCCTCTCGCTTACCCGGAATCCGGAGGCAGAAGCCGGCGAGGGGCGAGCGGGGTTTGCCCAGGGAGGGAAGAGCTTCAGGCGGAATCCATAGTCTAAAGACCCATCTCTCTCGACCCCTCAGACGAAGCAGCGGCGGAAATCCCGCCCCGGGCGGAGAACGGGCCCACGCATAGGCGGAGAGGGAGAAGCGGGCGGCGGGGATTGGCCGCTCCCGGGTGCCCGTCGCAGGGGGGCGGACGGTGTTTTGCGCACGGATGCTCGCACGTGACGGCCGCCGGAGGGGGCGGGGCCCGCAGAGAGGAGGAGGGAGGATGCGGCGGCTGGTCCTGGCAGGAGGCGAAATGGGGTTGAGGGTGGGTGGCCTCAGGAGCATAGCTGTCAACTTTTCCCTTTTCTTGCGAGGAATCCTATTCGGAATAAGGGAATTTCCCTTTAAAAAAGGGAAACGTTGACAGCTATGCTCAGGAGCCTGTATTAAAGCAAAAGGATGGCATAAAATATACTTAGGTCATTTGTTCTATATACGATATTATGTGCTGGAATGAACCAGTTGCCAGCGGTAGCAGAGCCTTTGAGCATGTGCAGAGTGGTTTTGGTTTGGTTTTGCCCTCATGAAGAAAACCATCAGGAAGCCACGCTGGTCCCTCGACAATGCATGGGATGGAAGCCCTTCTTGCAGGTGCGAAAAGGTGGATTAAGATGCAAAGAAAGAAAGAAAGAGAAAGATGCACCAAGGAAAGGGGACATAGAACAGAGGTGATAAGTGACAAGGCAAAGAAAGAAGTGAAAGAGGCAATTGCTTGAAGTCCCGAATAAGGGATGGGAGTACTGGTAGAGTTTTGTGCCGGGGGAAAATGCTAAGCGCTGATAATATAAAGGAAAACAAGCCAATGAGAGCTTCTGATAAGAGGAAACAGATCTCTGCAAGATGGAAGATACACATATTATGCAGGGTGGGAAGCAAAAGGAAAGAAGCTCCGTGTGGTTTGGGAGTAGGAAAGAGAGAAAAGATGCTGCAAAATTAAGACTTCTATTATACATCTATTATACATTATTATTATTATTATATTATTATACATTATTATTATACATCTATTATACATCTACGGGCAGGGGTACCTTTACCTTTACTATTATACATCTACATCCACCCCGGCTGGATGTAGACTTGACTGAATAACATTTCTCTGGAATAGTCTATGATTCTCATGCTAGCACTTTTCCATATGAAGCCCTTAGAAATGATGTACGAAATGTAGCAGGAGGGGATAAATGACTTGTTCTTTTCTTTCCATGCCTACCAGTCATACAAGAAGCTTTTAGGCAAACTGTTACTAAACTTCCTTAGGTTCTCTCTCACCCCTAGATGGGAGTGATTTCTGGGGATCCAAGGTACATACTTTGGAGACCAGAGAACATATAGCTTACCTTGGCTTTCTCCAAATCCAAAATAGCTCCCAAATAGTCTAGGCACACAAAGGATTAAAATAACCCTTTGAGGCTGGTACAAATGCACCCAAGACCAATTTTATGAAACTTATTAAGAATTAAAGACAGTAAAAAGACAAATGGAAGCGACAAAATGTCGCTTCAGGAAAATAATAAAGAAAATGTTTTTAGTCTATTTTGCCTGTACAGTAGTAGCTACTTGCAAATCAACCTGGTCTCACATGTAACATAGCAATGTAGATGCTCAAGTTGAGGGGCAAGGGGTTGTCCAGCATTTCACTTGCAGAAAAATACCTCTGGATACAAGCCACTATATCTGCATAATGTGAGGCCCTTTTCAACGCAGCTGTCTCTATGAAATCAGTTCAGACCTCAGGAAGGGGAAGACCGGCTTTGCCCCATCTATTGCTTGAATCAAGGAAGGGAGCTTCCTTCCTCTTTCACTGCCAGATATAACTCTGCTCCGGTTGCCAGTTGCCGTGTGACTGCAGAACAGTTGAAGTACATTCTGAGTAAAAGATCACATGCCATTGTTATTACCATATCACTCCTTAGTCCTCTGACTTCCCCGTGGTGTGAACTGATTTCACAGAAAAGTAACAGCTCAGTTGAAAAGGGCCTTACATTATGCAGATAGGATGGCTTGTACCCAGAGGTATTCTTCTGCAAGTAAAGCGTGTTTCCATCCCTAAAAGTTGGAGCCTCCAAATTTACACTAAGCTCCTTGAGCCACAGCACCCACTAAAAAGTTGATGTTGCGGGAGGGGGAGATCCTCTGGTACATTGTGCAAAGTGGTGCGGAGGCAGCAGTAGACAGGTGGATTGGTGAAAATAGGGAAGCCAGCCTTGTGTGAGCAGATGTGTTTTCTGTTTTTGCCAAAGCATTTTTTTTTTCTATTCAAGACATTGTGCTTGGTATGACAGCAATTTATAATCCTGTTGGATATATCGGTGCTGCCCATCGACATCTTTAAGTGATTGTTCAGATTTGATAAAGAAAGTAATAGTATGCATAGAAGTTCTCACTTGGTGTTACAGTCGTCAGATGATAAAGCAAACCTGTGCAAACCAGCCTGATGACATTTTTAATGCCATTGGTGATTCAGGGTGTGACTGTGTGGTTAGGGCCTGATTCTTGCACCACCAGGAATCGCAGAAAGAGACTAACAGGTAACAGATGTAGGCTGTTATTGATCCTGACAGTGATAACAAAGTTGTGTGAAGGTTATCTGACTACTCCTTGATTGTTACATAGGTTTTCGGCATAAATAGAGGTGTGTCAGTACAGCATTTACATTTTCTGATTTGGTTCTTAGAGGCAAAACCTACATTGGGCAGAACTTTTAATAGCGAAAGAGTACTATGCTTGAATGTAGAAGATCTGAATTCAGTCCTAGAAAAGGAGAAACGCCGTGGCATATATTGAATGGTTTCTTTAAATGTAAAGGTTCATCATTGTTCCACTCGATGTGTATGTCTTTAAGGGGCCAGAGCAAGGGCCAGAGCAAAATAACGAGACCCAGTTTTACAGCTGTGAAACATAGCAGGTGCTGCTGAGTTGTATTGATTAATCTGTGTCAGCATTTGGGTGTAGTATATAAGGAGCAGCACCTAGCTCTGCCATTACCCTGGGGGATGGGTTGGTGGTTGGGTCTGGTTTGTTGTTGATGTATTTAGTGTATAAGGAGTTTTTGTTTTTGTTATTAAAACCTTGTTTAAGTTATTTTTGAGTCCTTTTTTAATGCATGGTCTCCCCAGCAAGCTCTCTGCAGCGCTACCATACTGCAAATAGTGGTGCGGAGGCAGCAGTAGACAGGTGGATTGGTGAAAATGGGGAAGCCAGCCTTGTGTGAGCAGATGTGTTTTCTGTTTTTGCCAAAGCATTTTTTTTCCATTGAAGACATTGTGCTTGGTATGACAGCAATTTATAATTCTGTTGGATATATCGGTGATTGTTCAGTTTTGGTAAAGAAAGTAGTAGTATGCATAGAAGTTCTCACTTGGTGTTACAGTCGTCAGATGATAAAGCAAACCTGTGCAAACCAGCCTGATGACATTTTAAATGCCATTGGTGATTCAGGGTGTAACTGTGTGGTTAGGGCCCGATTCTTGCACCACCAGGAATCGCAGAAAGAGACTAACAGGTGACAGATGTAGGCTGTTCTTGATCCTGGCAGTGATAATAAAGTTGTGTGAAGGTTATCTGACTACTCCTTGATTGTTGCATAGGTTTTTGGCATAAACAGAGGTGTGTCAGTACAGCATTTACACTTTCTGATTCGGTTCTTGGAGGCAAAACCTACATTGGGCAGAACTTTAATAGCGAAAGAGTACTATGCTTGAACGTAGAAGATCTGAATTCAGTCCTAGAAAAGGAGAAATGCCGTGGCATATAGTATATATATATATGGAAAGGCAACATTCTCAGTGGCCCATCTGTTAAAAAAAGCATAAAAACAAACAAATAGAGCCTCGTAACAAAATAATGTGTCGTATCTGTGGTGTGCGTGTGTCTGTGTTCAGATGGCATTTTATTCCATCTTCACAATGTTTTTGTACCTGTTCATATTCACATTTCACATGATTTTTCAGACAAATAAAAGCCGCCTCTGGGAATCTACTGGCATCTAGTCAATGTGCATTGCTCATTTCTGTGCTAACTGTTACTAGACAAAAATCCAGTGGCAACCCCATTGGCTCAGAAAAATGCTGGAATGTTGCATTGATTAAATTTGGGTCAGAATATTGCCATACAGTTTTTCCTGCCATTTAAAATTTAGCAGAACATGGAGTGATCAAAAAGCCACCATTCCATAACACAACAACTTACTGCAATACAAAAGGAACATTAGATATCAGGTGGAGGAAGGCTGCTCTCGAAGTACCAGCTAGCTTACTATTGCAGGAATTGTTAGCCACAAAGATATTTTTAATTTAAGATACAGAACAGAGGATTTGCTGTGTTGCCCTGTTGCAGGAAAACCAACTAAGAGTCTGGTGTACAGACAAGTTGTCAAGCATTTCAATTGGCTCTGATTATATTTTATACATTTAAAATTTAAACATATGCATGTCTCTTTAATTCCATTGTCATTTGGCTATCTGATGATGACAACGACACTGATTTATTACAGTTATCAGTCACTTTATACCAAAAAAAAGTCTCAAAGCGACTTGACAGGATAACATGCAGCAAATAAAAGCAATTTAAAACAAGAAAAAAATTAAAGCAATGAACAATACAAAATACATAAAATGCTGATCTAGTGACATTAATAAGGACATGTCCTTTCTACCCCACAAAAAGACGGGTACCACCATAGGAGTTAGCCTAATGACCGGAAGCCTGAGCAAGCAAAAAGGTCTTAGAATGGCACCTGAGGACTGACAAGGATGGCACCAGGTGCTTCTCCCTGGAGAGAACATTCCACATTCAGGGTTGAAGGGCTCTACTAAAGAAAGCCCATTTTTATGCAGCTACCTCTGCATCTCCTTTGAGTGGCCTTCTAGTCCCATAAGTGCATCTGCAAGCATCCAACTAGGGATAACATGTCACACACCTAGTCCATGGCTCTAGTCCATGAAAGCTTTTGCCACAAAAGATTTGTTAGTATTCATGGTGCCATAAGGGACGCGGGTGGTGCTGTGGGTTAAACCACAGAGCCTAGGGCTTGCTGATCAGAAGGTCGGCGGTTCAAATCCCCGCGACGGGATGAGGTCCCATTGCTCGGTCCCTGCTTCTGCCAACCTAGCAGTTCAAAAGCACGTCAAAGTGCAAGTAGATAAATAGGTACCACTCCAGCGGGAAGGTAAACGGCGTTTCCATGTGCTGCTCTAGTTCGCCAGAAGCGGCTTAGTCATGCTGGCCACATGACCCGGAAGCTGTACGCCGGCTCCCTCAGCCAATAAAACGAGATGAGCGCTGCAACCCCAGAGTCAGCCACAACTGGACCTAATGGTCAGGGGTCCCTTTACCTTTACGGTGCCATAAGTGATGTATGGCAGTGAGAGCTGGACCATAAAGAAGGCTGTTCACCAAAGAATTGATGCTTTTGCTGGAGGAGACTCTTGAGAGTCCCATGAACTGCAAGAAGGTCAAATCTATCCATTCTTAAGGAAATCAGCCCTGAGTGCTCACTGGAAGGACAGATTCTGAAGCTGAGGCTCCAATACTTTGGCCACCTCATGAGAAGAGAAGACTCCCTGGAAAAGACCCTGATGTTGGGAAAGATGGAGGGCACAAGGAGAAGGGGACGACAGAGGACGAGATGGTTGGACAGTGTTCTCGAAGCTACGAACATGAGTTTGACCAAGCTGCGGGAGGCAGTGGAAGACAGGAGTGCCTGGCGTGCTCTGGTCCATGGGGTCCCGAAGAGTCGGACACGACTAAACAAACAAACATGGTGCCATTAAGACATGCCTTTCCCAAGCTTGAAAGCGTATGAAATAACACAGGGATATTAAATGGTTCTTTACTCAGTTCTCATGCACTTGCTTTTCAGATACCTATAGTTTCAAGCTATTAAGCTGTATGATTCTTGTAAAGGGGGGTGGGGGGTGGGAGAGTACAGTTGGCTTCTGGTCCAAACCGGTGGAGCTGGCTTATAAAGTTTGTTATGGTAACATGAGTGCTGAGATTAGACTTATTTACAGAAAGTGCAAAGCCTACTATAAGCAATAAAATAAACACCAGACTCACTTATGTTCTGGCACTCTGTGGTTTGGGTAGTGCTTGTTGAGCAAATACGACGGGTGTGATTAGCTTGGAACATGCATGCACATGCCTTGATCAATACGTGCTTTGCTGGTTTAATTAAGTTTACGGGTTGGAGAAGGGAACATTTTTTTTTTGCTGTTCAGTGCAGCCTGGGAAACAAATTCCGCTCATTGTTTCCTGCAGGGTCTACACTGCCTGCTTGAGCCTGGGTTTTCCAGGCTGCCTTTTGGGAAGCGGGGGCAGGGTGGGATGTGCGCATTTTGCTTGGATGTTTACAGCCTGCTTTAAATAGTTTTTCTTTTGCCTCCAGTGTGGAGATAAGATTTGCATCTGACATGGAATTTGATGGAGTAGAAAGACGTTGGAGGCGTTTCTAAAAAGCCTTTTCCCCCCCAAAATGAGGATTTTCATCGCTTTTGAAGGACTTTGGGAATCCTTCGACATTTCATCAGAGAACACAGTGAAAGATCTAAAACTGATGATAAAGGTAAAGGCTTGGCCAAGTTGCTTTGTTCTCTATTATTTTGATTTTAAGTGCTTGTGAGAATCTGAATCAGATAATATTCATTGCCAAAATGAAACTTCTAAGGAACATCTTCCTACTACCTGCGCTGGGTTCTTTAAAAAAAAGGAGAGTTCAAATTTAATGGAATTGTCATCGTTGTATTTCATTTCAAGCCTCTGGTTTAAATTTATATTATCAGTTTTTATATTAGAGTATAATATTTTACATTTTAATCCATCTGATTAGGCTGCATATACACCATACATTTAAAGCACATGACTTTAAAATATTGAGAACTGTAGTTTTTAAGGGTGCTGGGAATTTATCCCTGAGGGGTTAACTACAGTTCCCATAATTCTTTTTGGAAGAAGTTATGTGCTATAGATGTGCATTAAATATATGGTGTCAATGTGACCTCAGCTTCACTAGGTCGTTTTGAATCTGCATATATTTTCATGAGAGATGGTTAGCATAGTCTCTTTGAGTGATGAAAGCTGAGTAGACAAACTTAAATAACTAAGTGCTTTGCTGTCTTGTAAGGTTCAGCTAAACCCTTCCAGTTGCAGTATGCAAAAGAGAAAATTTTAATTTGTGTACAAGGATTTATGTATTTTGGCACAGCCACCAAACACATTTGAGGGGGGCTTCAGATTCACTCCAGGGCACCGTAAGTCGATATGAAACAACACAAAATAAAAATACAGTTCAATATGCTTTAATTTACCAGAGTTTTTATTCATTTTTACTATTAAGTATGTCCCATTGAATTATAAGGCACTTATCCTCAAGTAAGTATGCATAGGACTGCAGCTTGTGGCCTCCCAGATGTTATCGGGCTACAACTACCATCTTCACTGACTGTTGACCATGCTAGCTGGGGCTGATGGGAGTTGGAGTCCACTGGCGTCGGGAAGGTTGCCGGCTGCCCACCCCACACTAAGTGTCCCCCTAATGCAATGGGACCCCTTACACCAGTGTTTCTCAAACTTGGATCTGCTGCTGGTTTTGGGCTACAACTCCCATCATCCTTAGCCAGCAGGACCAGTGGTCAGGGATGATGGGAATTGTAGTTCAATGAAGAGCTGGGGACCCAAGTTTGGAAAACACTGCCTTCCAGTCTCTAGTACTGGGCTCAGGCCCTGCCTCCTGTACTGAAGCAACAAGTCATCGTCAAATGCCTATGTGGCTAGTCCACATGGCTGCGGAGGAGGCAAGGATGGTGAGGGGGTGGGATCCACATAAACAATTAATTCCCATTTTAATAGGAAGCTGGCATTATATGGAGTCACACAGTGGTCCATTTAGCTCAGCATCATCTACACCAAGGTGGAGAACCTCGGGTCCGGCGACCAACTGTGTTCCTCCAGACCTTTCTGTTTGGCCCTCCGGGCTGTGACAACCCCTTGTTTGCAAGGGTTAGGATGCAAGTCTGCTGTGCAAAGGTCCAAGTCACATCCATGGCTCCACCCACTTCTGCCTCTCGCCCTGCCCACTGCCGCAATGCAGCCCCCGGAAAGTTGCCTTCCAGGGAAGGTGGCCCTTGTCTACACTGACTGTCAGTGAGCCTCTGATTTTTTAGACAGAGATGCCAGGAACTGAGCCTGGGAAAGGTACTTTGTCACTTCGTAATAGGCCTTCCCTGTAGCTCCCTCGGTGGTGGGTATTGACTTGAACGCTAACAGGTTATTTGCCCTCGATGGAAGTGTTTACGACTTGCTCTAAAATAATTATTTCCTCCCCCTTTAAGGATTATTTTCACGTTCCTCTCTCGGAAGATAAGCAAGGCAGGCGGTATTTGGAGCTAATTTATGCAGGAGCCGTGTTAAAGGACAGCTGGATACTTGCTGATGTGGGCATATCAGTTTCTTCGACCATCAAATGTGTTGTTAAGGTATAGTACGGTTTTAAAACAAACAAACCTAGGCTGCCTAATTAGCACGGAAAGTATCCATGCATGCTGATTTCCTCGCTAAATTATAGATCTTGGGCTAGGATCACACAGCAGGAATCAAAAAGCACCTGATCTTCCAATGAGATGCAGTCACCTTCAGAAAATGATGGCAGGAAAGCGCTAATGCAAGGAGAGTTAAACCTTAGGCTGTGTACACAGCAACGTGTTCGTAGCACAAAAATATGCCTTTTCTACCTGGAATTGTACATGCTTATCCTCAGCGTTTTGCTTTCAATCTGGATTGCTTCTAGACCCTGCCATCCACAAGCATGGGTGTGGTTTCTTGATATTCCTTTGAAAATCCTCCCCTTTGATTGGGTTATTATCCACACCTAGTCCTCCCTACACATGTTCTAGGTGAAAGAGGAAGGAGGTGGCGATTGTGACCTAGTTAGATGCCCACCCGCTATGTCATTGGGCAGCTATGTATACACACCCTGTCGCCAGGGCTGTCGACACTTGTTTTCAAAAGAACACTGTGTGGGGTAATCTATGGTGACCTTTTGGAATTAAACCAGTTTCTCAATGCATGCTTTCCAGGGGCATGGCCTACTTGGGGGGGGGGGGGGAATACTCAGTCTCCACTGATTCTAGAATAAAATGCCACACGTACACAGACTTTAGCCTCACACTGATTTGTAAGGAACTTTGACTGCACAACACACACACCATACACTTCAATTCCTGCAAAGAATCATGGGGACTGTAGTATACTCTTCGCAGAGCTATCATTTCCAGCACTACAGTTCCCAGGATTCTTTGGGGGGGGCGGAGTCCTGTGATTTGGATGTATGGTATATGAGCACAGCCTTTGAAAGATCTCAAGGCTCTCTTTTAAAATGCAAAACCCTGAATATTCCGTATTGCTTAATATCCCGTATCTTATCACATTCTGTAGTTCTTCAGAAAAATGGAAACTGGGGAAAGATAGAGCTGTACAGAAAGCACATTAATATGGTAGCCAGCTCCTTGCCTGGATGCCAGTGCCTGTGATATGTGAAAGGATGTTCTGCCTCAAACACAGTTCCTCTTTGCCCCTACCTGCTGCATCCAGCAGGATGCTTCTTGTTGTTGTTGTTTAGTCGTTTAGTGGTGTCCGACTCTTCGTGACCCAATGGACCAGAGCATGCCAGGCACTCCTGTCTTCCACTGCCTCCCGCAGTTTGGTCAAACTCATGCTGGTAGCTTCGAGAACACTGTCCAACCATCTCGTCCTCTGTCGTCCCCTTCTCCTTGTGCCCTCAATCTTTCCCAACATCAGGGTCTTTTAGCAGGATGCTAGTTTTGCCCTAAGGGAGGCAGAGGAGCAGGGTGGTGGTGTTGCTGCTACTGCTACTACTACTACTATTATTATTTACCCACCCATCATCAGCAGGTCCCAGAGCTAGTTAAAACAATTTAAAAATTGAGAATTAAAAAGAGTTGAAACATCTTACAGTCACAAGAGTAGAGTAAGTCCCAGAAACACAAATCTCAGGTGCTAATGGGCTGGCTGGCTGCAGTACTAGCTCTAGGCTTGAGGACAGCCAGCCTCTTGGCAAAGTTGGAAGGGGCCCTTAGTGACACCAGGTGGACTTACCTGGTGGCGGTGGCAGCAACAGCAGCAGCAGCAGCAGTGCCCTGAATCAGTACCAGGTGACTTGAAACCCGCCATTTAGATTTTCCCCAATGGCCAGAGCAATCCCGCCCCCTTTGAAGCTGATATGCAAACAGAGAGAATTTCTGAATTCAGCTTGGCTATGGTTTGAGAATCCTGGAACAATTTATCCCAGGTCACTTTGTTTTCTCAGTTTGAGAGTTAGTTTGCCAGAATTTTTATTGTTCCTGGCACAGCATTACTAAGATCACTGAAGATGAGAACAAAGCGTAGAACATTGAGAGCTGCAATTCTCTGCCCAGTTACCTCGGAATGCAGTTCTCTGATCTCAGTTGGAGTAAACAGAATTGAACTGAAAAAGGACTGCGCTCATATTGGGGCATCTACAGAGATGGAGAAACAGAGCCAGACATTGTTCTCTTGGCCTGGAAATCCTATATTAGAAACCACTATTTCCATTCAACAGGACCTTTAATTGTGACAAGTGTTCTACAAGTCCTGTTTCGTCTTCTCTCTGAACACCTCTACTTTGTGAGGTAGGTCAGTGGTTATTCCTATTTCACAGATGGGAATGAAGGTTGCAAAAGAAGGACTTGCACTAAGTTGTAACCAGGCTGATGTGGAATGCAAATCCAGCTCTTTGTATATAGGACAGTGCTAGGTCTTCATATCTTCCTGTATCTCCCCACTGTAGAGATTGTAAATTAAACTGAATTGAATTTTAAAACAAAACTGATTGCTGCTGTTGTGGGCTGCAGCATCAACCACAAGACCACATTCTATGCATGGGCAATGGATGTCCCCATCAGTGGCGTAGCGTGGGTTGTCAGCACCCGGGGCAAGGCAAGTAATTTGTGCCCCCTAACCCATGGATTTGCGCCCCCTAACCCTAACCCCCAGATGTTGCGCCCGGTGCGGCCGGCCCCCCCTGCACCCCCCACGCTACGCCACTAGTCCCCATGTCTTATAGTCAGAATTCTACATGGGCTATAAGCACAATTTACCACTGGAATACTGATCTCATTGTTGGGTTTCCTTTCCAGGAAGAAGATAAGCCAGTTTTCTATGTTTACAATGCTGTCACTGGTGAAAAAGTGCCCATCATGGGGAAGATTTATCTCCTGGGGTTAAAGGTTTCCCAGCTCAAAAGCCTGGTAACCCTGAAGTGCGGCTTTCCAAACAGCATTTATTGTCTCAGGACGCCAGAGGGCAGAGAGATGTACGACTGCAATACCTTGAGTGATTATCAGTTAGATATAGGTATTAAGACTGTTTGTGGGTTTTTATCTACTCCCACGTGATAACATAGCTCTCCAGACTTTTCTAGAAATATCTGAGTTTAAGAAATAGGTATCATTTTGGACTGTTTCCCTGAATAAAAATATTTTTGTGTATGTTGGACAACACCATATTTTGCAATATTATTGGGCCTTCCCACGAGGGCCTGTTTAACATCTGCAAGTGATACAGAGTATTTGGAAATGTTAAAACGAACAAAGCTAATAAAAAGCTAATTAAGTTTAACTTTTTAGAACCATGCAGTCAGATAATTCAGCCTTTGTTCAGAGATACTGCTGATGCAATGTGCACATTATAAAACAGCAACAACACTTTGTAGTAAGCAATCTATATCTAAGTAGCCTATGAAATGACGAAGACAACTTGAAAGGAAGCATTGTTGATACACTGGTTTGCCTCATAGAAAAGCAAAATAAGTAGTCATAGAGTAAGGCTGCAAGCCTATGCTCACCTACCAGGCTGTAAAGCCCATTGAACTCGGGGTGTAATTCTGAGTAAAGATATATGTATAGAATTAATAAATAATATTTTTTTATTTATATCCTGCCCTTCCCAGTTCAGAAAACCGGGCTCAGGGCGGCTAACAACAAATTTAAAACACTTAATTAATGCAACAAAAAACAGCATAAAATACAGTATAAAACGTGAATAACAATAAATTCAGAATTCAAAAATCAATTTAGGGGGGAAATCCATCCAATAAACTTTAGATGATCACCAGGGCTAGCTGGCTAAATTGGTCCTATTTGGGCCAGTGAGGAGACCAGGAGAGAATTAGCTGTGGGATCCCAGAGTGGGTAATCTTCATAAAAAGGGGAGGAGGAGGGAAGGAAGGGGAATAAAAGATCAGGCTAAGTTCAAATTGAAATCCAGGCGGAATAGCTCTGTCTTACAGGCCCTGTGGAAGAAAGTTAAATCCTGCAGGGCCCTGATCTCATGGGACAGAGCATTCCACCAGGTTGGATCCATCACTGAGACGGCCCTGGCCCTGGTGGAGGATAATCTGACTTCCTTAGGGCCCAGGACCTCTAAACTATGATTATTCATGGACCTTAAGGTCCTCTGCGGGGCATAGCAGGAGAGGCGGTCCCGTAAATACGAGGGTGTAAGGCTATAGTCCAGTGCATATCACTCAACTATCCCATTTTAAGCGGGGCATTCCAGATTGACAGAAGCCTTCCTGGCTTTTGATCCCAATCCTGGATGCCCCAGTCCCATGCTCTGGCCGTGCCAGAGTGCAGGACCAAAACACTGGTGTGTTTTTTGCTTCCGTGCTGTGGTGCGAGTCAATTGGCTCACACCTGAGCATGGGGCCAAAAAACAACAACCCAGAAGCAAAACCCACCTTTTCCCCTGCACGTCTCTGCTCTTCTCACATCTTCTGACCTGACACTTCTGGAAGCCAGTTTCTGGAAGTACGTCTGCAGTGCTGGCAGAGGAGGAAGAGGTGGCAGGCCAAGGGAGGAGGGCAGGGAGTAGGAGCAGCGTGAGCGAAGGAGAGCAGAGATGGCTTGGGCAGGTAGCTGCGAGACTGGGTTGGTGAGCAAGCGAAGGAGTACAAAGGTGGGACAGGTGGGATGGTGGGGGCAGGGGTGTCCTGCTTTGCCCTCCCAGAATTTGGGGAATGTATGCCAGTGCATACTCAACAGAGAACCTCATTAAACATAGTTACTTCCACAGAAACCTGCACGTAAACTGGCCGCAAGATGTACAAAGTGTCATGGAATTCTACTCAGTATTGATCCAGAGTAGATTCCATTGTATAGTTAGCACAGTAACAACTTAAACATGTTGCAGGGTTACCAGAAATAGACCAGAGGCAATTAATATTTCATCCAGCAGAGCTTTATTGGTCACAAATCCAATACATTCAGGATTGGCACTGTTTATAAGAAATCCAGTTGCAGCAGACTTAACTTAAACTTACAAGAACTTATAATAAGTCTAAACCTTCACACTAAGCATACTATGTACATAACACCACACCAGACAGAAGAGAGATAGAAAGAGAAAGTGAAACCCAGGCTACTTCTAGCCCTACTTTTATAGTCAGCATGACCCTGACAGAAAGAGATAAGAGAGCCAGTTTACTAAGCCAGCTGTGCTCAGCTTCTCTGAGGGAATAACCTAAACAAGAACCTTCTGCTTGTTTCTTTGACACAGAAAGAAACCTTCCAGAACCCTCATAAATTAAGCAGACTACAGGAAAGATCTCTGCACATCAGATCAATACTTTCTGTACTAAGAAATGCAAACTAACACAAAGAATATACCATACTGGCCTGAATATAAGCCTCACTTTTTTCCAAATTCTGACTCTGAAAAGTTAAAGTGTGGCTTAAGTTCGCGATCTTACAAAAATTGGCTTTTACGATATTGCTGCTGAAACAGACATATGGTAAAATGGAACGGGTGTGAGTGTCTGTGGGATTTTAAGGGGGTGGCTTATATTTGGGTATTGTCTCTCCCCTCCCCCCTTGAATTTTAAAGGTGCGGCTTATCTTTGGATACAGCTTATACTCAGGCCAATACGGTATTAGCGTTTCCCAACCTGATGCTCTCTCCTTGTTTGGACTAAAGCTCTCATTGGCTATGCTGGCTGGGGCTGATGGGAGTTGTAGTTCAAAGCATCTGGAGGACTTGCAGGTTGGGGAAAGCAGAACTGTATAGAACTCAAATAGCACACTTTGGTTGTGATGGCATCTAACAACAGTTCCCGCCAGCAAATGACCTTGTGAAAAGTCTATTATAACATCTGAGATTTTAAAATTTTCATGAAAAAGCTAGAAGCAGAGCAAAGGACTGGAACTTTCTATTGGCAGGCACAACTCTTCACCTGGATGTTTGGGATGGGTGGAAAGAATTCCTGACTGGATGTCTCTTAGGAAACAAGCCCAAGGTCCAGCGCTATCTTTCAAAGGAAGAACCAGTGCTAAGGTACAATCAATTTAAAATAATAGTTAACTTTATAAAGAGGTTTTCCATTTGAGACCCAAATGGTCAGTTTCAAAATGCCCCTCGCCTTAAAGAAAAAAAACTTTATTTGGTCTAGGTTCTAATCTTGCTTTGACACCTTTATGAAAGGTGCTTCTTAGGCAAATTAGGTGCCTCCATAGATTGCAAATGGAGACAGGGAGAGAAACAAAAACAAAATGCAAACCCCAAAGTACTTAGGACTCAGCTAGACTGGTAAAGAAAATGTGTTTTATATGCGTTGTATATGCGATATAACATTGTGCCACCAGATGAAGATGTGGAGTCCCATTTTTCTCTACCCGTTTTCCCTGTTGAAATTCACAACGCTTTAAACTGAAACGCTTCTTTGGTGTGTCTAGATCCAGCCTTAGATGGAGCTTGATCTGCACAGCCCTAGTGAGTAGTTGCTTTTACAGTCAGAAGCAATCTGCCTGGACGCTGAGGTCCAGCGCCGAGGGCCTTCTGGCAGTTCCCTCACTGCGAGAAGCAAAGCTACAGGGAACCAGGCAGAGGGGCTTCTCAGTAGTGGCACCCGCCCTGTGGAATGCCCTCCCATCAGATGTCAAAGAGAGAAACAACTACCTGACATTTAGAAGACACCTGAAGGCTGAAGGTTCAGGGAAGTTTTTAATGTGTGACATTTTAATGTATTTTTAATCTTTGTTGGAAGCCGCCCAGAGTGGCTGGGGAAACCCAGCCAGATGGACGGGGTACAAATAAATTATTATTATTATTATTATTATTATTATTATTATTATTATTATTACTTTTATTCACGGATTTTCAGACTCATGACTTAAAAAAAACTTGTTGCATTATCTTCTCTCTACTGTGTGCCTAACTATGATTTTTGCAAAGGACTTGTTTTACTTTTCACTATTCATTCATGTTCTCTCTCTCAGATATCAAAAGAGGGTAGCTCTCTATATGGCAGCCTTTTTCGGGCACCTTCAGCTTTTGGCGTGGCTCCTGAAGCAGGGTGTGAAACCCACTGAACCAGTTGGCATACATCCCTATCGAGAGTGGTGTCACGAAAGCAGCCAGCCGGATGTCACCAGTTGTCCAGTTCATGCAGCTGCGGAAGCAGGCCAGCTCATGGTTCTGAAAGCCTTTGTCAATTACAGTGTCTTATGCCTCGAATGCCAGAACTCTGGAGGACAAACCCCCTTGCAGCTATGTATCCAACACAGGCACAAGAACTGTGTGCTGTATTTAGTCACCAAGATGTGGTCCGTGGTTTCTTACCCTAATTCCTCCCTTCCCATGAAAATCTACATCAAGTTAAAACTGTGGCTGCTTAAGGCTCAAAATAAGATCTGTACGAAGAAGCTGCGCAAGCAGACATCAGTCTTCAGGACTAGGGTTGGGGACACTGTCCTTGTGGATGGTTTCACAGAACCCAAAATGACTTCCAAAAGTTTTTATTCGGCCGCAGTCAAGGGCACAGGCCGCAGAGGCTATGAACTACCAAACATAAACTCTCAGTTCCGGCAAGGGCAGGGTGACTGGTGCTTGACAATTTCAAAGGGGTACCTAGGGACAAATGTCAAATTGCCCCTGGTAGCAGATGCATACAACCATGCTAATGCGGGCAGACTGACACAGAAAAATAACGCCAGGAGGAAGATTCTGCACATTAGCAGTGAAGAAAATATGGACCAAAATATGTGTTTAGCAAGAGTTCCTCTACCCGCTGCCTCTGTTGTCAAGCCTGTTTCTCGTTATTCCATCTCCAATGCAAAAATTCTGCTCAATTCTTCTGTCAAGTCTTTTTCAGAACACAGTGGAAGATCACCAAGGGAGAATGCAATCTACTGCTTAGCTATAGCCAGGTATGTTTATCTTTGTTCTTACCAAGGGTGGGCAGTGCACCCAGAATCACCCCAGTTTGAAAGGCAGCAGCTAATCACACTATTGGTGTTGTATCCTTTTTAATTCTGCCCCCACCCCACCGTCAAGACTGAATAAAATATAAATAAATAAAAAGTGACATTTTTACTTTGGCTTCCCCAAAAGAATCCTGAGAACTGTACTTTACCCCTTGCAGGGCTATAAATCTCAGCACCTGTAATAAAATACAATCCCCAGGGTTCTTTGGGTGAAACATCTTCTTTAAGTGTGTGTTAGGTGTGCTTTTGAGGACGTGGGTGGCGCCGTGGTCTAAACCACTGAGCCTTGGGCTTGCCGATCAAAAGGTCGGCGGTTCAAATCCCCGTGATGGGGTGAGCTCCCGTTACTCAGTCTCGGCTCCTGCCAACCTAGCAGTTCGAAAGCACGTCAAAGTGCAAGTAAATAAATAGGTACTGCTCCGGCGGGAAGGTAAACAGCATTTCTGTGCGCTGCTCTGGTGTCCGTGTTCCGTTGTGCCAGAAGCGGCTTGGTCATGCTGGCCACATGACCCAGAAAAACTGCAGAGTGGACCAAGGCCGGCTCCCTCAGCCTGTAAAACGAGATGAGCGCCACAACCCCAGAGTCATTCGCGACTGGACTTAACTCTCAGGGGTCCCTTTACCTTTACGTTTTAGGTGTGCTTTAAAGGCATATGTTTTATGCATTTTCCTGATCTGCCACAAGCTATTTTATCCCATCGATTCACCCAATTCTATGTATCTTTCTAGTACAGTGGTATCCCGGGTTACATATGCTTCAGGTTACAGACTCCCCTAACCCAGAAATAGTGCTTCAGGTTAAGAACTTTGCTTCAGGATGAGAACAGAAATCGTGCTCCGGTGGCACAGTGGCAGCAGGAGGCCCCCATTAGCTAAAGTGGTGCTTCAGGTTAAGAACAGCTTCAGATTACGAATGGACCTCCAGAACGAATTAAGTACTTAACCCGAGGTACCGCTGTAACAAACTGCAATGATCTTCTTTACAGTTTTATTTAACATTTACCTCCCATATTTCTATGGTGAGCACAGCAGTCAACTTAAGAAAATAAAAATTTTCCTGGAAAGAAGTTCCATCTAGCCATTAGTCATAGTAGGATATCGCCCATTGGAAACAATGGGACATACTTCTCAATAGATAATTGTAAGATTGGGACCTAAATCATAAAACAAAAGCACTAGAAAAAGCGAGATACTATCAACCATACAGCAGTGAAATATCATAAAAACAGCACAGCATCCAGCAGAGAAAACATGCCAGCCTGGACCGTGAATTGAAAACACCTGTCAACATAAAATGTGCTTGATCTTAAGAATCTTCTTAAAAGTGAGAAAAGAGGGGGCCAGATACACCTGATTTGGCAGGGTGTTCTACAGCTAAGGCACCACAACTGAAAAGGCTGTACTGTCAGGATCTCATCCAACTCAGATCCTAGGGAGAGCTGTTCAACGAAAGAAGCTTGAGGTCTCACAGAGAACTCTGTTCATCTGAACACCTGGAGGGACCCGCAGTAGGTTAAAAGTAGCCTGAGCAGCCCCATCTCAGGGGTGCCTCACCTCTACACCCCTGGCCTTATTTTTTGGAGTATGTACCCTGCCCTGAAAACAGCCGATACAATGCAGGACTGAATGTTTTTTTTCTCTTGTTTTTAAAAAACCAAATACAGTGGTACGGTACCTTGATTCTCAAACTTCATCCGTTCCGGAAGTCCGTTCCAAATCCAAAGTGTTCCAAAACCAAGGCGTGCTTTCCCATAGAAAGTAATAAAAAACGGATTAATCCGTTCCAGACTTTTAAAAACAACCCCTAAAACAGCAATTTAACATGAATTTTACTATCTAACGAGGCCATTGACCCATAAAATGAAAGCAATAATCAATGTACTCTACTATAAAATAAATAAGACATTATTGTAAATGATAAAAATTAAAATTATTTTTTTTCTTACCTGCACTGATGATAGCCATTGTTTGGATGGGGGGGGGGGGGGCTTTTATCCATTTCCACAACCACACAATCAATCAATCAGTAGCTGAACTGGGTTCCACACAGTCACAAAAACAAATTAATCAAAAAAGCCTCAAAAACAAAAACGCAAAATAAATACCAAAAACAAAAGTGCCAACCTTAATCTGTCTCGGAAGTCCATTTGACTTCCAAAATGTTCAAAAATCAAGGTGCATCCTCTGATTTGTGCAGGCGCCCCAGAAACAATAGCCGACAACCGCATTGGATGTTCAGCTTCTGAAAAACATTTGAAAACCAGAACACTTACTTCCAGGTTTTCGGCATTTGGGAATCAAGGCGTTTGAGAACCAAGGTACCACTGTAAATTAAGTCTGCAGCTTATTTAACAAATGCATGACAGCTGGATCTGACTTAGGGTCTGGGTAGGCTACTTTACTCTGAGAAAAAACACAGAATACATAATCTCCCTCTCTTAAAGATTTTATTTTTAAGTGCATATGCAAGAAAGAAGTGCAGATGCAGTAACTGAATCTTCTTTATTAGCTGTAATATTTATTTGGGGGATACTCCTACAAAAGGGTGTCTTGGATAGACTTGAGAGTGAGACTCTCGCTGATGAATGCATACTGCCACCATGTGGTGGTAGTGATTTAAGCAATAGTAACCCTGGTGTTTCCATCTGAAGAAAAATGCAGCTGCAAGCTAAAGGATGGTAGGAAACAGCAGGAAACTGCTGAGTAAGCTGACAGTTGCTAAACTGTGCAGGGAAATAAAACAAGCAAAGAACTAGGTAATAAGCGTAGACAACATATAAAATGGAAGAGACTGATCTGCATCAAATGAT